>NC_092715.1:24091084-24691084 GCF_047496885.1 Scyliorhinus torazame
TTTGCACTTAATGCAGTTTTGAAGCAGGATGCTTCTGTTCTTGCTACCTGTAGCTGAATAAGGACACTGGTGTTAAGAATAAACTTACTGGAAGTGGGGTGGGGCAGATAGCATAAAAGTGAAACTGGAATAGGGTGATGGTGCATTAGCTGATGTAAAGTTCCCATCATTGAGGTTTTGTTAAATACCTGCATTTGATAATGTAGCTTGGTGAAATCGGTGTCAATGTACACTTTACTGTTCATTGACACTCTTCTGACCCTGCTGATCAATCCCATGTAACAAGAGACACTTACTCCAGCCATTGTACGAGATTCTCTGTGATTGATCAGATGCAATGGAACTATTACTATTTGTGTTTATTTCCAGTTGTGCATTATTTAAAATGCTAACGTTTTGCAAGGGAAGTATTTTTCTGGGAGCATCATTTTGGCGACTTTTTACACTGCCGGTTTGAATAAAAATGCCCCGATTTTGCAAGTACAATGACGTTTGTACATAAAGCTGGTTGCTAAGTGGATGTAATACACTACCAAAGCGGTTGTCAGTAATAATAGCTAATGGGGAGTGAGATATAATGCATTAAGAGTTCCGGTAACCCTGTGAGAAATGTAAGTGGAATTACGACCATTATCACATGCCTATTATCATTTATTGCAAACAATATACCTTTTGCTTAATTTTGGTACTGGCCTTTATTCTTTGCAGGAGACCTATACTTGGGATGTTTGCCAGTGATTTTGCAGGAGATGATTGGTATAGATGTGATGTAGCCGTAAGCACAGCAGAGTTTACCTCTTGCATTTCATTGGAAAATCGTTGACAGGATTGAAAGATCCTTTGATTCCTCCTTCCCCATGTCCAATGATGCAAAGAATCTCATGATCCGTAGACAGTCTTGCCTTGAGTTTTCATTATGTAGCTGTGGTGATTGGGCAGACTTGTGCTGTGCTTGTAAGTCCTGATCAGAGCCAAGCAGCGAGAGGGATACCCGATACTGAGTCTCTTGAAGATGTTATTCGGAAGAGATCTTGAGTTGATTCTTGACAAGGCATTTTCCTTGATGAATTACTGCATGGAATACTGAGCGAAAACCACAAAGCACCAAGGTATTCCCTTTGGAGACCATTCTATCATGGACTCCTCCCACAACAACACCCTTCCACCATCTCTTGCATTATGTTCACCGTGGGAAAGTAGAGATGAAAGTAATTTCTTCAGCTCGTATATAGTTAATCAAATTATTGCTGGAGCATAAAATAAATGCAAACCCTGCAAATGACTCCCAATGATGCACAGTACATTTACTACCACTGACTTTCACTGTACTTGTCGGTTATACCCCAAGCTCTAATTAAAAGCATGCCAATGGTTTTAGGCACTCTATAATTCCTGTAATCAGATGCGTGATTTGTCAGTGTTAGTGGTTTAGTAAAGGTTCTGTTACTAAGTGATAAAGATACCTTCGCTTTTTATTCTTTCATGCAATCTGGGCATCACTGGCAATTGTTACCCATCTCCAATTGCCCTTGAACTGAGTAACTTACTCCGCTATTTCTTAACTTACTCTGCATTACCTAAAGGACATGAGTGAACCAGATGGGTTTTTATAATAATCTTTATTAGTGTCACAAGTAGGCTTACATTGACACTGCAATGAAGTTTCTGTAAAAATCCCCCAGTTGCCACACTCCAGCGCCTGTTCGGGTACATAGAGGGAGAATTAGAATGTCCAATTCACCTAACAGCAAGTCTTTCGGGACTTGTGGGAGGAAACCGGAGCACCCGGAGGAAACCCACGCAGACACGGAGAATATGCAGACTCCGCACAGACCAATGATGCAAGCCGGGAATTGAACCCAGGCCCCTGGCGCTGTGAAGCAACCACTGTGCTACCGTGCCGCCCATATGATTATTGATAGTTTTGTCAACACCAGTACAGGGATTAGTTTTAGATTTAAATTCACCTGGTGTGGTAGGGTTTGAATCCATTGTCTCCAGAGCAGTGATGGACAACCTAGGCTAGTGAGTGGGCAGCAAGAGTGACCCTCCTTCATCTCAGTGGGCCGCAAGATTGAAATCAGGCTTGTTCACTAACCATGACCCCGTGAATAAGATTAAATCCATTTAATAACACCTCAAATTTAAATGTTTAATTATTTATATATTAATCATATTAATTATATATTAAGTATCATGAACTTCAAACATAAGAAATATTTACTCTTTGGACACAGGGCTTGGCCCTCACAGTCAATGTTGTGTTCAATCAACACGCACCTCTCTTCACCTTCCCCTGCTTTACATGCATATCACTTCAGTCACACTGGTAGGAAAATTACTTCTTGGATGGAAATCGGTGGAATATTGCAACCCTGCGCGTGGACAATGGTCAATAAAAGGTCTCATGGGCTGCACTCCGGATCCAGATAGGCTGCAAGTGGCCCCTGGGCTGCAGATTGTCTGCCACTGGAGTAGACCATTATCCTGGGCCTCTGGGTTGCTAGTCTCGTGGCATTATCGCCATGTCATGTAACTTCATTTGAAGCCTACTTGTGACAATAAGCGATTTTCATTTCATTTTCATGTTTGTGTGAGTAAATGTGGAAAATATGCAATTTCTATCTGCTCATTTAAAATTGTTCAGCGATATTATAGGAAATGATCCCAGACACTTGTTTTTAAATTCTCATGCACAGAAAGTGAAAACCTTCTTAAATTGTTTGTCATCGAGTTCAGTTGCTCCAATAACGACAGCAGAATTTAGTTCTTGTCAATGGACAACATTATTGTTAGCCTCTGAAGTGGTCCAGCAGACCATGCTGTTGTAGGAAGCCGCTATGGATTTCAAGAAGGTGGATCGCCATCCTAGGGTATCTTGCAATGGGCAATGAATGCCACCATGCCAGCAACGGTCACATCTCGTGAATGAATAAGAGAAAAACATATGATTTCAAAACCTAGGAATGGTACAGCACCAATTAATGTAGATGGTCAGTGAGTTAGTGGCCTTGGTGATACATTGTGAAATGGAGCAAGCACGGACGTGGTGCTTCCATACAGCAAGAACTAGTTGCCTGAGCTCTGGCTCACCAGTATTCTAGCCAATATTCCAACAGTCTGGGGACAGTTTTAACAAGGTAGGGTCAGATGCAGAAAACCACTCGATCCATTTCGTCTCCTCCTCATAGAATATCAACTCTCCCATTGAAATTTTAATATGCATTGAACAGGCAGCTACAATGTCAAGTCTTTTCAAAATGGAAGCCACTTTTCAGAATGCAGCAATATACCGATCGGCAGCCTAGTCCTTCTGCTCTCCAGGCCCATCTCCCACCTTGTATACCCTCTGTAAACTTGAGTGCATCCAAAACTCTGGCCGCATCCTAACTCGCTCCAAGTCCCATTCGCCCATCACTCTATGCTCGCTGACGTACATTTGATTTCTAGTTGGGAAACTTCTCAGTTTTAAATTCCCCATGCTTGTTTTCAAATCCTACCATAACCTCATCCCTCCCTCTCAATCTTCTGAGACACGGTGACACAGTGGTTAGCACTGCCGCCTCACAGCTCCAGGGTCCCGAGTTCAGTTCCGGCCTCGGGTGACTGTCTGTGTGGAGTTTGCACTTTCTCCCTGTGTCTGCGTGGGTTTCCTCCGGGAGCTCCGGTTTCCTTTCACAGTCCCAAAGATGTGCAGGTTAGGTAGATTGGCTATGCTAAATTGCCCTTGGTGTCCAAAAGGTTAGGTGGGGTTACTGGGTCCCCCATTTAGAAGGTACGAGTCAGGGGTGTGATGGAAACCCTCCACCTGGCTGGATGAGTACTGCTCCAACAGCACTCTCCATGCTTGTAACATTCCAGGACAGGGCATCCTGCTTGATTGGCACCCCATCCACCAAATTAAACATTCACTCCCTTCACACACACAGTGGCAGAGGTGTATGCCATCCACAATATGCACTGCAGCATCTCACCAAGGCTCTTTAGACAGCACCTTCCAAATCCACATCCCCGCCAAGGACAAGGGTAATGGGTGCATTGGGATGGCCACACCTGCAAGAAACCACACACAATCGTGACTTGGAACTATATTGCAGTCTCTTCACTGTCAACTTTTTCTTAAAAATGTATTTTATTACAAACATGTATCAAAGCAGGTAACAGCAAATAAACACCCCGGGTAAACATACTTCCCAGCAATCAACTATACAGTCTGTACAGATTTTTCCTCTTTTTCACCGCCGCCCCCTTTGCGACGAACAGCTCCTCGAACACGGTCACGAACATCCCCCACCTTTTCCCAAACTCCCCTGCTGAGCCCCTTAACTCATACTTTATCTTTCCTAATTGCAGGAAGTCATACAGGTAACCCAACCATGCCGCTACCTCCAGTGGTGATGCCGACCGCCACTCCAGCAAAATTCGCTGCTGTGCAATCAGAGAAGCGAAGGCCACAACATCGGCCTTCCTCCTCTCCGTGAGCTCCGGCTTCTCTGAAACCCCAAATATCGCCATCAAAGGGTCCACCACCTTCTCCACTTTCCTGGCTAAGACTGCGAACACTCCCACCCAGAGTCTTCCCAATTTTTCGCATCCCAAAAACATGTGCGCGTGATTCGCTGGCCCCCGCCCACACCTCTCTCCCTTGTCTGCTACCCCCTGAAAGAACCCACTCATGCTCACCCGAGGCATGTGCACCACCTTAAACTGTGTCAGGCTCATCCTTGCACAAGAGGAGGTCCCGTTTACCCTACGCAGTGCCTCACTCCATACTCCCCAATCGATCTCCCCTCCCAACTCCGCTTCCCATTTCTCCTTGACATTCACCACCCGCTCACCTCCCTGTCCCCCCAGCCACTTGTATATATCCCCAATTCTTCTCTCCCTTTCCACATCTGGAAGCAGCAGTTGCTCCAGCAGGGTGTATCCCGGCAACCTAGGGAACCCCCTCCAGACCTTTTGTGCAAAGTCCCTAGCCTGCAGATACCTGAACTCACTGCCCCTCGGCAGCTCTACCCTGATTCTCGCACAGTGGTGTTAAAACGACATCCCTTCCATTCTAAAATGCCTCCTCGGCTGATTCCATATCTATATCTTCACCATGGACTGCACCACTGGGCTCCCTGAGTATCTACTTGGAGCCATTGGAAACGTTGCCGTCATCATAGCCCTCAAACTAGACCCCTGGGGCTGCGGTGCTGAGGACCCGGGTTCGAATCCCGGCCCTGGGTCACTGTCCGTATGGAGTTTGCACATTCTCCCCGTGTCCGCGTGGGTTTCATCCCCATAACCCAAAAGATGTGCTAGTTAGGTGGATTGGCCGCGCCAAATTGCCCCTTAATTGGAAAAGTAAAATAATTGGCTACTCTTTTTATATAAAAAAAAATTAGAAAAAAACTAGACCCCTTACAAGATTCCTCCTTCATCCTTTTAAAAAGGACTCCTTGTGTGATTCCGTATCATCTTTTGTTTGATAACTCTCCAGTGAAGTGCCTTGGGACATTGTATTGCATTAAAGGTGCAGTAGAAATGCAAGTTGTTGTTGTGCTTCAAGTCCTGATTTCAATCCACAACCTGCTGACGTGAAGGTGAGAGTTACTCAAATTCACAGTTGATGAAAACGAGGGATTGAGGAAGTAGTAAAGACTAGATTGTGGTCTCTCCTTGGTCCTGGTACATATTGTTAGTTGTTAATGCATGTCTTGCATTACTGCATTGAGTATTGAGAAGAGCTATGTAATTTTATTAAATTCTTCATAATGTCTGTATTCAGCAGTGCTGAAACCGGTGCCTCAGGAATCACAATATAAAGAGGTTACATTAAAAGTGTGTAACGTCACTTTACCATGATGTGGAGATGCCGGCGTTGGACTGGGGTGAGCACAGTAAGAAGTCTTACAACACCAGGTTAAAGTCCAACAGGTTTGTTTCCAACACTAGCTTCCGGAGCGCAGCTCCTTCCTTACCTGAGGTCCTCCGCACCGCAGCACTCCCTCCAAGGCCAAAATATCCTTCCTAAGGTGTGATGCCCAGAACTGCTCACTGTACTCCAAGAGGGGTCTAACCAGAGTTTTGCATAGCTGCAGCATAACTAGCCTCTGTTTTTATACTCCAATCTCTAGATACAAGGAGGAATTAGATATAGCTCTTGGGACTAAAGCGATCAAGGGATTTTGGGGGGGAAGGCAGGATCAGGGTATTGAACTCGATGATCAGCCATGATCATAATGAATGGGGGAGCAGGCTCGAAAGGCCGAATGGGCCTCCTATTTCCTCTGTATATTTCTAAGCATATAAATGCTAGCACTCCATTAGCCTTTTTGATTATTTTCTGTACTTGTTTGTGTACTCACGATGTGTGTGTCGCCAACTAGGCCAATGGACTGTAGCAGTTCAAGAGGCAGCTCACCGCCATCACCTCGAGGGCAACTAGGGATGGCCAATGAATGCAACGGCGCCCACATCCCTTGAATGAATAAAAAAAATGTATTCCCCGTCCCTCATTGATATTGAGAAGGGCCGCACTGGTCCATATGGTAGGGAGGTAGACACACAATGCAGTTAGGAAGGGAGTACCAGGATTAAATTAATTCTAAATTTAATTAAAACGTGTATTAAAAACATGTATGTAGGTTGGTGCTGTTGTAATTGAGGTTACTTAATGTCTTATTGCATTATGGAAATACATCAGCAAACCTGAACAATTAATTTAATTTATTTCCCAGAATCAGACAGTGTAAAAGGAGGCCATTCAGCCCATTGTACCTGTGCTGGCTTTTTGGAAGACCTATCCAGTTAATCCAACTGTCTTCTCCCCTTTCCCCATGCCTCTGCAAACTTCCCCTCTTGTGGTAGTTAACCAATTCCCGCTCATTGGTCCTGTTGAACATGTGACTGTAGTACTTTCAATGTTGAAGCCATCCCAAGGTGACTTACAAAAGGATAGGGGTGAGGTTAGGTGTGGAGGAGTAGCGGGGATGAAAGAAGAGAAGGAGAAAAATAGAAATGGATAGGAGAACAGACCTTCACACAATGAGTGTGGAGTATTAGCTAGGGGGAGGTGTTTGAGCATGTTGCCCATGTGGGGCCCTTGAAGAGGACAAGTGCATTTCTAACCAGATAGCTACAGAAGTAGTTTTCTTTCCTGACAAACATTCAGTTGGCACATAACAAATAGCATATGCTGCGTTGTAAGGTTTAAAATGTATTTGTGTCATCTGTGTCTTACACACGAGTGGGTTGTGTTCTATTGCCTGAGTGAGCTGGTGATGTCATGCTCAATGACCGCAGGTTACCTGAGCTGTTAGACATTGTCGGTTGAAGCAAGTGCGGCAGATGCACTGCTTGAGGAACTCTCTTGGGGTTTACTGTTATCCATGAGCTCCAGTATCACGGGTCGATCTGACATTACAGTCTTGACGGGCAACAACTGTAATAGAAATAGTTTGGAAACCTGTCTATATCTCTTTGCAGCCTCTCTCACAGCTTACCTTTCCGCCTAGCAATCATCAGCAATCTTCGACACATTACTCTCTATCTTGCCAGCATCGTCATTAATTTATCCCTGCAATAGTTCCTGGAAAGTAATGCCCCAATTTTTATTTTTAAAAAAAATATTTTTTTATTCTCCTTTTTCACATTTTCTCCCAAATTTACACCTAATAATAAACAATAATCCGTAACGAATGTAACGTCAATCCCCATATCAATAACAACGATCCCATCCTCCCATCAAACCCCAGACATTAGCCCGCATGTTAACATAAACAAATGACAAAAAGGAATCAGGGTGCCTTTGTCTTGGCTTCCTGCACAAATTCAAGAATGCAAGAAATAGGAGCAGAAATAAACCACCCGGCCCATCGAGCCTGCTCCGCCATTCAGCTTCAACTGCACATTCCTGCTCGCTCCCCATGTCCCTTGATTTCCTGAGAGACTAAACATCGACCGATCCCAGCCTTAAATGTATTCATGATGTGGAGATGCCGGTGTTGGACTGGGGTGAGCACAGTAAGAAGTCTTACAACACCAGGTTAAAGTCCAACAGGTTTGTTTCAAACACTAGCTTCCGGAGCGCTGCTCCTTCCTCAGACCTGAGGAAGGAGCAGTGCTCCGAAAGCTAGTGTTTGAAACAAACCTGTTGGACTTTAACCTGGTGTTGTAAGACTTCTTAAATGTATTCAACAGTGAGGCATCCACAACTCTTATGGGGTGGAGAAGTCCAAAGATTCTCAACCCTTTGAATGAAGTAATTTCTCCTCATCCCAGTCTTCTATCATCGGCCCCTTATCCTGAGACTGCCCCCCCGCTTTAGACCCCCTTACCAGTGGAAACAATCTCTCGGCATCCATCCCATCAAGCCCCTTCAGACTTTTGTGGGTTATAATGAGATTCCCCCTCCTGCTAAACTCCTGTGAATATCGGCCCAATTTACTCAGCCTCTCTTAATAGAGCCCCCTCATCCCGGGGACCAATTAAGCGATCCATTGCTGTACCATGCAAGTGGGAACCAAAACTGCGCACACTGTTCCAGATGTGATCGCACTAAAGCTGTACAACTACAGCGAGACTCCTTTGGTCTCCTTTGCAGGGTCGGTGAATGGCCTCCTTCTGCACTGTAGGGGTTGTATGAATCTTGTGTTTCAATCCCCTTGCAATAAAGATCAACAAGCCATTTGCATTCCTAATTGCTTTCTGCATTTACATGTAACTTTCTGCGTTCCTTGTACGAGCACACCCAAATATTTGTTCAATTCCTCTGCCGTTTCTTCATTGCCGTGATAATTACTCCTGCCCCTGATTCGAAGGGGCCAACATTAAATGTAGCTACTCTTTTTCCTTTTTATACAGAAGCTCTTGCAATCTTATTTCTGGCTAGTTTATTCTCATTCTATATTTTCCCCTTGTTATCATCTTTTTGGCGACCCTCTGCTGGTTTCTAAAACTTTTCCAATCCTCAGACTTGTTACTGTTTTTGGCAACATTATATGCTCTTCCTTTAATCCAATCCTTAATTTCCTGAGTGAGCCAGGGATGAGTCGTTCTTGCTGAGTTTGTTTTTCATCGGAATGTAATTTTGTTGAATATTTGAAGTGTTCCATTTCCACCTCCACCCCTCTCTCTGGTCACAGTTTAAAAATGAACCCGATCATTCACAACCTTTGTGTCCTATTTGACCCCTGAGCTGACCTTCTGATCTAATATCCTTTACGCCAAATCAGCCTACTTTGACATCCGCAACGTTGCTTGTATCTCCCCCTAGTTTAGCTCACCAGCTGCGAAACTCTCACCCATGCCGTCTCTGCTTCTAGACTATTCCAGTGTTCTCCTGGCTGACCTCGCACCTTTGTAAACTTCAGCATATCCAAAATTCTGCTGCCTATATCCTAACTTCCATCAAGTCCCATTCATCCATCACTCCCGTATTTGCTGACCTACAAGTACATGGGCAGCACGGTAGCACACGTGGCTAGCACTGTGGCTTCACAGCGCCAGGGTCCCAGGTTCTATTCCCCGCTGAGTCACTGTCTGTGCGGAGTCTGCATGTTCTCCCCGTGTCTGCGTGAGTTTCCTCCGGGTGCTCCGGTTTCCTCCCACAGTCCAAAGACGTGCAAGATTAGATGGATTGGCCATGCTAAATTGCCCTTCGTGTCCAAAAAAGGTAAGGAGGGGTTAGTGGGTTATGGGGATAGAGTGGAAGTGAAGGCTGATGTGGGTCGGTGCAGACTCGATGGGCCGAATGGCCTCCTTCTGCACTGTATGTTCTATGTGTCTATGTATCCACACCCTTGACTACAATTTTTAAATCTTATCTTTACCATCAGTTTCCTCCATGTTGTCCTTCCTTATCTCTGTAACCTCCTTCAGCTCTACAAATCTTTGTGTTCCTCCAATTCTGACCTCTTGCACATCTTGTTGACAACAAGATGCCGACACTTGTTGAATTTTCCATCTGAAGAAAGGTCACCTGTTCAGTGGACTGGAGACTGATCAAGGCCTGTCTAGCAACTTTCCGAATAGGAGTCCGTGACTTGCAGAGAGGAGGGGAGAGGAAGGTGGAATTAATAAAAAATTAAAAAACACAGTTGGGTGATGCAATATGTTGAAACGTAAAAGTTCAATACTGCTGAATTCTCTGAAGTCCACATGCGCTGTGTGCATGCATGTGTCTTAATGTTTGGGGGTGATGGGGGTGAGTTTTGGGGTGGTGAGGGCCAAGACCCAGCAGCCCTGATAATTCCCACACTTAGGGACTTGAGTTACCCTGAGCCAAACCTCGACACCACAATTTGAGACATTATGTCTAGGGGATTTGAGTGGAATAAAGATTATCTAATTAATGGGAGGAGCCAGGCCTGTAGCAGTTTAGTTTTAGTCTCCAAAAGACAGCAAGACTTGCAGCTGGTGTCTGGAAGTGTTTCTCTCTCTCCAAGCAGTCTTTCCAAGAAATCTCGATCCAGAGGACAGCAAGTATCCCTGCGTTTACTAGTTTTATTTAGAAGTAGCTTTTGACCTATGATGGACTTTGCTTAATTGGAGATAGAGGAGGTACCAGTTAGAAGTTAGCTTTTCCTTTTATTGTTAAGAATTGTTTAACTGTTAATTGGAAGCTATTTTTTGTGATCCTAATGTTTTTGATCCTGTGTTAAGAATAAAGTTTGTTTTAATATAAAATATACCCATTGGTCAGTGTAATCATTGCTGGAGCGAAGTAGCCTTTCCTCTCAGTGTTACAGATGGAAAAATGTGTTTGGGGCTCTTGTTCGGTAGCCTAAGAAATGATGGGACCTGGTTTGGGATCGTAACAAGAGAAAAGGGTAATTCGGCCCCTCCAGCCTGTTCTATGCTTTTTTGAAAATCATTCTTGGGATGTGAATGTTGCTGGGAAGGCCAGTGGTGCTGCAAATCCCTAATTGTCCTTGAAATGGCGTAGTGAGCTACTGCCTTCTTGAACAGTTGCAATCCATGTGGTGTAGCGGTATCAATTATGCTTTTTCCAATAGCGATTGGACACAACAAAGTAGCTTGCTAGGCCAGATTCCATGGAACATTGGAGCAGGAGGAGGCCACTCGACTCCTTGCGCCTGCTCCATCATTCATGGTTAATTTTCTACCTCAAAGCCATTTTCCTCCACTACCCAATATCCCTTGATGTCTTTAATATCTAGAAAGATGCCTATCTCTGTCCTGAATGTGCTCACTGACTGAGCCTCCACAGCCCTCAGCAGTAGAGAATTCCAAAGATTCACCAACCTCACCTCAGTCCTAAATTCTGCGACTGGGCCTTCTCGTTCCAGGTCTCTCTCGCTCTCTCTCCATCTCCCCCCCCCCCCCCCCCCCCCCCCCCCCACCAAAAAAAAGCCAGGGGAAACATCCTTACTTCCTCTACCCTGTCAAGCCCTGTAAGCATTTTGTATACTTCAATGAAATCACCTCTAATTCTTCTAAATTCCAGAGAATAAAGGCCCAGTCTCCTCAATCTCTCCTCGTATGACAATCTCGCCAACCCAGGGATCAGTCTGGTGACCTTTCTTTTTTAAAAAAAAAATTTGGATTTTCCAATTAAGGGGCAATTTATCGTGGCCAATCCACCTACCCTGCACCCCTTTGGATTGTGGGGGCGAAACCCAAGCAAACACGGGAAGAATGTGCAAACTCCACACGGACAGTGACCCAGAGCCGGGATCGAACCCGGGACCTCGGCGCCGTGAGGCAGCAGGGCTCACCCACTGCGCCACCGTGCTGCCGGCCCGTCTGGTGAACCTTCATTGCACTGCCTCTGGAAATTTTATCCTTCCTTAAATAAGGAGAGGAAAACTGCACACAATCCTCCAAGTGCGGTCTCACCAAGACCCCATACATCTGAAGAAGACTTCTTTAATCCTGTACTCAAATTTCACATGCAATATAGGCTCACACCATTTGTCCTCCTAATTGTTTGTTGAAACTGCATGTTAGCTTTGTGACTTATGATCAAGAACACCTTTTGGACATCAAAACCTCCGAATCTCTCCCCATTTGAGAAATACTCTGAATTTCTGTTGCTCCTATTAAAGTGGATAACTTCATGTTTTTTCACATTGTTTAAATTACCATGTTCCTGCCGACTCACTTACTTTGTCTAACTCCCCTTTGTGTTCTTCTCACAACTCCCATTCCCAACAAGTCTTGTGTTATCGACAAACTTAAAGTATTGCATTTGGTCCCCACATCCAAATCATTGATGTAGATTGTGAATAACTGGGTTCGATTCCGGCCTCGGGTGACTGTCAGTGTGGAGTTTGCACTTTCACCAAGTGTTTGCGTGGGTTTCCTCCGGTTTCCTCCCACAGTCCAAAGATGTGCAGGTTAAGTGGATTGGCCATGCTAAATTGCCCGTTAGTGTCCAAAAGGTTAGGTTTGGTTACACTTGGTGACGGGGATAGGGTGGAGGCGTGGGCTTAAGTAGAGTGCTCTTTCTAAGACCCAGTGCAGACTCGATGGGCTGAATGGCCTCCTTCTGCACTGTGAATTCTATGAGTTTACTCCTGAATGACCAAACTCTAATTTTAAGATTATGTCCTCTTGATTTGGATTTGCCCCACCAGAGAAAATATCTTCTTGCTGGCTTTATTCTATCAAATCTGTGAATCGGCTTAACCACCTCAATTAGATCCATATTCAAGGGAATGTCTACACTTTCCCATTCTTTCAACATTTTAAATGGTTCTATCCTATCGGCCTGTAATTTATATTCTTTCCTATGTTACTTTGGTATGTGTGTTTCCTCATGCCAAGTATCATTCTGCACTCTCTATAAAGACTCAACACCCTTCCCATAATATAGAACCCATTATTGCATGCAAATTTCAATGCCCATTTTGGAATTTCAGATTTGATCTGATGTTATTAATTGCCATTTTACACTCCGCATATGGTTTGTAATAGGATTGGGTTGATTTGATACAGGCTGTATTTCGATTGTGTGCGCGCGTGCGCACCGAGTGTCACTGGCGTGAGTGTGGAATTGCAACATGGGAGCAATCTGATCAGCCGACCAGTACCTATTGGTGTGTGTCCTCTACAAGGGCAGCAGCAACAGTCTTAATCCCCTATGCGTTGTCTGTTCGCTTATCCCTTTTTCACTCTTACCCTTGATCACTTGCCAGCACATTGTTGTTGACCCCCCCCCCCGCCCCCCCCCCCAAAAAAAGCCTGTCCACCATCTACAAGGCACAAGTCAGGAGTGCGTTGGAATACTCCACTTGTCTGGGTCAGTGCAGCTCCAACAACACTCCAGAAGCTTGACACCGTCCAGGACAAATCAGCCCACTTGATCGGCACCCCATTCACCAACTTCAACATTCATTCCCTCCCCCATTGACACACAGTGGCAGCTGCGTGTGCTATCTACAAGATACACTGCAACTCACTGCAGCAAGGCTCTTTTGCCAGCACCATCCAAATCCACAACCTCTACCACCTTGAAATACTAGGGCATGGGAACACTTAACCTGGAAGTTTTCCCCCAAGCCACTTAACATCTTGCCGTGGAACTATATCGTTGTTCCTTCACCGTCACTGGGCAACAATCCTGGAACCCCCTCCCTAACAGCACTGTACACACTAAACGGAGATTGTAGCAGTTCAAGAAGGCAGCTCACCAGCATCTTCCCGAGGGCAATTAGGGATCGGCACTAAAAACGTTGGCCTAGCCAGTGTCGACCATGCACCGGTGAAAGAATTTAAAAAATCCTAGTCTCAGCTTCAGTCACCAACTGCAGCATTGCACAACCTGACAGCCCTCTGATCAACAAATCAGTAATCCGAGGGAATTGATACCAGACGCATAAAGCTGAAAGTTGGGAAATGGATAAATAGTTGAAGGAAATAAAGCCCAGACCCTCAGGAAAAGAGCAGGGGACGGGTGGGGGAATGAGACTGATTGCTGTTCTTTCAAAGAGGTGGCACAGACAGGATGGGCCAAGGGGCTTTCTGTAATGTATGATTCCATGGTCCTATAAGCAATACTGTGGGGACAACGATTTTCTTTGAAACGCTTTGCTGAAAGGTGCTGGTGAAAATCTGTCACTTTCAGAACACGCATGTACTGTATGTAGGTGGCTAATTGCTCTTGTTTGTCTGTTATATCCAGGAAGAAAGAATCTGCCACAACCAAAAAGGACCGTGTAACTCACTGCCTGACCATATGTGAAAACATAGTTGCACAGTCTCTGAGGTAAATTAGTTGCATTTTGATATTTGTTGAATTTCAGCTCCTGGGTTTACTTTGCATTTGGAATGACCTATGATTTTGAAAATGACCCAGTGAACGTCCATCGATATTGCTTCAGCATTCTTGTGTGGATCTGGGAAGAAATCTCTTGTTCTGCTACATTCATTCAATAGAGTCTAGGAATCTGCTTACAAAAGGAACAAAATAGTCATAAACACGACACACATGAGCAAAGTGATGGGGGAAAGAAATTGATAGCCAAGACAAAGGCATACGCTAAATACATAGCAATCCGAAAGGGTGGCAAAGAGAACACAGGTTCGGGAAGAAGTTTAAAAAAAAATAAAAAAAAAAATTAGCAAGCCAAGCAGATGTAGGAAATTAATAACCAAAGAATATAAAAATTAATTTATTATTCTACCGATGCACGAATAAGAATAGGAAAGTCAGGATAGTGATCTGGCCATCAAAGGATAAACTCAGATAATGACAGTGAAATGGTAGAAATAATGAATAATTAGTTGGCTTTGGCATTTACCCTGGAGATCAACAATGTTGCCGTGGCATTATTAGAAGAGATCAAAATATATAAAGACATTGACGGCAGACATGAGGGGAGATAATTGATAAGGTAACCAAATGGAGAGGATACATACCATTTCCAGATGGACATTAAAGGGAGCTAGAGTAAAAATATAAAGGCTCTATTATGTAGAAGGGAGTAGTGCAAACGAGCTGGTGACAGCTAATGTTATGCCTACATTTAAAAAGGGTGATAGAATAAAGACCAGGGAACCTTCAACCAGGTAGTTTAATCTCTTATTACATCTTTAATAAGAGACGAACATCTAGATATTGAAAATATAGTAAAGAATAGTCAGCATAAATTTCTAAAGGGAAGTTCATCCTTGACCAACGTTTGAAGAAATAACCGAGTAGGGAATGGTACTGTTGTAATAGGTAATGTATTTGGATTTCCAAAAGGCCTTCGTTGAGGTAGACTCATGAACAAGGTCAGAGCATGTGGAGTCAGGGGTGAGATAGCAGAAGTTGGCTACAAAATAGAAAAGGTGGTAATTAAAGGTGGCTACTCAGGCTGGCAAAAGGTGGGAAAGTGCTGGTCCTTCTGCAAGGATTGGTGCTCAGATCACTGTTCGCTATTAATAGTAGATTTGGACTCTCGACTCAATTACATTTCAAAATTTGCAGATGACATCAAATTGCGAGAGATGTAGTCAAGACAGAGGAGGACTGTGATCAACTTCACAAAGGCATTAATGAAGTTCTAGAATGAGTGCATAATTGGCAAATGAATTTAATTATAGAAAGTGTGAGATGGTGCTCAGAAGACACAACAATCACAGCTCATGATCTTCAAGGGATCCCAAATTAACAAGCTACATTTTAGCAGTGCGATACTATGTTGTATGTTCAATGGTGTAGTGCTCCCTGCCTGTACAAAACCAGCATAGCCTGACTGTTGTGAGAAACATCACTAGAGAACCGCTGTGCTCATTTTCCTCCTACTAGCAAAGCCTCAAAGTTGACGTTCTCGTCTTTGCTTTCAAATCCTACCATGGTGCACCCTTCCTTAACCTCTCTTACCTCTGCCAGCCCTACAAATCTTGAGAGAACTCTGCACTTCTCCAATTCTCACCCCTTGCTTGTCCCCCGTTTGCTTTGTTCCACCATTGGCAGGAGTGTCTTCATCTGCCCAGGCCTTAGGCTCTGGAATTCCATCCCTAAATCCTCTCCCTTTCCTTCTGTAAGATGCTTCTTAAACTTACCTCTTTGACCAAATATGGCTATCTCCTTACAAGACTTGGTGATTTTGACAGTGTTGCTGTGGGAGGCACTTTATAAATGTTTTCTTAAATATACCATGACCAGAGATCAGCTGGGAAAAATAATTTGCAATTTGAGGACACACCGCAACCTTTTTTCCCTCAACTTTGCCTGCTTGTGTATCTTTTTTCAGGAATTCGCCAGAATTTCAGAAGTTGTTGGGGATTGCAATGGAAATGTTTCTGCTGTGTTGCGATGACGCTGAGTCCGATGTCCGGATGGTAGCAGATGAATGTTTAAATAAAATCATTAAGGTAAATTCGCGACTGCTCAGTATGTGCAGCATTCCAAATGTCAGTCTCTGTCAGGGATAGTTTAAGCTACAAAAAAAGAGAGAGCAACAGAGGGGGTTGAAGGGTTGTCGATACAACAGCAAAGAGAAGGAGCCAATTACTCAAAATGTTTCGTCACAATAGCAATAAAGTGGGGGACTTCAATGAGAATTGGATTTTGTTTTGTCTTTGCAGAAGGTAAACGTGTGTATGCACGTGTGATATCGGAGTTGCTCTTCACAGATGATGGGGGCAAAAACAAAGGGTTGTTTTGGGTCAAAAATGGTCAAAGAGTGGGACGTTTTGATATATATCGAGGTGGTGATTTCAAATCTTAAAAATGCAGGCATGGATAAGAAGAGTGGGGTGGGAATCCGTGCCTTGAGACTGATGCTTGATTAACCAGAGTGACCCGTGATCCATTTTAAATGCCATGGGGCTGGTTTAGCACAGTGGGTTAAATAGCTGGCTTTTAAAGCAGACCAAGGCCAGCAGCGCGGGTTCAATTCCTGTACCAGCCTCCCCGAACAGGCGGGAATGTGGCGACTAGGGGCGCTTCACAGTAACTTCATTTGAAGCCTACTTGTGACAATAAATGATTTTCATTTTTCAAATCATTAAATTTTCCACTCGGCTAATCTTTCCCCATGAAAGGACTGGATGAAGTCTCATTTTCTTGTAAGCAGATGAAAAATGTGTGTGTACGGGATAGGGGAATGTGCGGGAATGTAAACAAAGTGTTAGGTTGAAGAAATCAGAGGACTTAAAAAAAATTGTTTTAACTTTAAAAGTACCCATTTTTATTTTCCCAATTAAGGGACAAT
Organism: Scyliorhinus torazame; assembly: GCF_047496885.1. Classification (NCBI taxonomy): domain Eukaryota; kingdom Metazoa; phylum Chordata; class Chondrichthyes; order Carcharhiniformes; family Scyliorhinidae; genus Scyliorhinus; species Scyliorhinus torazame. The sequence continues at coordinate 24,108,241 of NC_092715.1, forward strand.
TTACCCAATAATTTAATTTAATAATCTTTATTGCCACAAGTCGGCTTACATTAACACTGCGATGAAGTTACTGTGAAAAGCCCCTAGTCGCCACATTCCAGCACATGTTCGGGTACACAGAGGGAGAATTCAGAATGTCCAATTCGCCTAACAGCACATGTTTGGGGTTGTGGGGGTGAGACCTGCGCAGACACTGGGAGGAGGTGCAAAGTCCACACTGACAGTGAACCAGGGCCGGGATCGAACCCAGGTCCTTGGCTCCGTGAGGCAGCAGTGCTAGCCACTGTGCCACCCTAAATCAGAGAACTTGTTGATGATGTGCTGTTAAAACCACCCATTGTTAATGGTTTCTATTAAGTAAATATTTTTATTGTTATTGTGACTTTTTTAAAAAAATAAAAAAATTGGAGTACACAATTATTTTATTTTTCCAATTAAGGAGCAATTTAGCGTGGCCAATCCACCTAACCTGCACATCTTTGGGTTGTGGGGGTGAAACCCACGCAGAAACGGGGAGAATGTGCAAACTCCACACGGACAGTGACCCAGGGCTGGGATTCGAACCCGGGTCCTCAGCGCCGTAGTCCCAGTGCTAACCACTGCACCACGTGCCGCCCCTGTTATCGTGACTCTTTGAAGACAACCAGTGTTGATACATTCTGATTAATTGGCTTTGTTGTCATAGCCGCAGCACTTCAACCCCCTCTCTTCTCTATTTTTCTGTAACTTTGGTATCACTATTCCTGTCAAGTGCTCGTGCACCCACAGGAAAGGTAGGGTGAGAACAAGGGGTGGTGGGTCTGTAAATTTGATTCACTGTGTGTCACACGGGAGGGTTTCAACTAGTATGGCAGGGGGGTGGGCACGGGAGCAATAGGTCAGAAGGTGAGAGCATTGAGGGAGAACTAGGGAATAGGGACAGTGGGGCTCTGAGGCAGAGCAGACAGGGAGAAGTTGCTGAACACAGCGGGTCTGGTGGCCTGAAGTGCATATGTTTTAATGCAAGAAGTATTACGGGTAAGGCAGATGAACTTCGAGCTTGGATTAGTACTTGGAACTATGATGTTGTTGCCATTACAGAGACCTGGTTGAGGGAAGGGCAGGATTGGCAGCTAAACGTTCCAGGATTTAGATGTTTCAGGCGGGATAGAGGGGGATGTAAAAGGGGTGGCGGAGTTGCGCTACTGGTTAGGGAGAATATCACCGCTGTACTGCGGGAGGACACCTCAGAGGGCAGTGAGGCTATATGGGTAGAGATCAGGAATAAGAAGTGTGCAGTCACAATGTTGGGGGTTTGCTACAGGCCTCCCAACAGCAAGCGGGAGATAGAGGAGCAGATAGGTAGGCAGATTTTGGAAAAGAGTAAAAACAACAGGGTTGTGGTGATGGGAGACTTCAATTTCCCCAATATTGACTGGGACTCACTTAGTGCCAGGGGCTTAGACGGGGCGGAGTTTGTAAGGAGCATCCAGGAGGGCTTCTTAAAACAATATGTAGACAGTCCAACTAGGGAAGGGGCGGTACTGGACCTGGTATTGGGGAATGAGCCCGGCCAGGTGGTAGATGTTTCAGTAGGGGAGCATTTCGGTAACAGTGACCACAATTCAGTAAGTTTTAAAGTACTGGTGGACAAGGATAAGAGTGGTCCTAGGATGAATGTGCTAAATTGGGGGAAGGCTAACTATAACAATATTAGGCGGGAACTGAAGAACATAGATTGGGGGCGGATGTTTGAGGGCAAATCAACATCTGACGTGGGAGGCTTTCAAGTGTCAGTTGAAAGGAATTCAGGACCGGCATGTTCCTGTGAGGAAGAAGGATAAATACGGCAATTTTCGGGAACCTTGGATAACGAGAGATATTGTAGGCCTCGTCAAAAAGAAAAAGGAGGCATTGTCAGGGCTATAAGGCTGGGAACAGACGAAGCCTGCGTGGAATATAAGGAAAGTAGGAAGGAACTTAAGCAAGGAGTCAGGAGGGCTAGAAGGGGTCACGAAAAGTCATTGGCAAATAGGGTTAAGGAAAATCCCAAGGCTTTTTACACGTACATAAAAAGCAAGAGGGTAGCCACGGAAGGGGTTGGCCCACTGAAGGATAGGCAAGGGAATCTATGTGTGGAGCCAGAGGAAATGGGCGAGGTACTAAATGAATACTTTGCATCAGTATTCACCAAAGAGAAGAAATTGGTAGATGTTGAGTCTGGAGAAGGGTGTGTAGATAGCCTGGGTCACATTGAGATCCAAAAAGACGAGGTGTTGGGTGTCTTAAAAAATATTAAGGTAGATAAGTCCCCAGGGCCTGATGGGATCTACCCCAGAATACTGAAGGAGGCTGGAGAGGAAATTGCTGAGGCCTTGACAGAAATCTTTGGATCCTCACTGTCTTCAGGGGATGTCCCGGAGGACTGGAGAATAGCCAATGTTGTTCCTCTGTTTAAGAAGGGTAGCAAGGATAATCCAGGGAACTACAGGCCGGTGAGCCTTACGTCCATGGTAGGGAAATCACTGGAGAGAATTCTTCGAGACAGGATCTACTCCCATTTGGAAGCAAATGGACGTATTAGTGAGAGGCAGCACGGTTTTGTGAAGGGGAGGTCGTGTCTCACTAACTTGATAAGAGTTTTTCGAGGAGGTCACTAAGATGATGGATGCAGGTAGGGCAGTGGATGTTGTCTATATGGACTTCAGTAAGGCCTTTGACAAGGTCCCTCATGGTAGACTAGTACAAAAGGTGAAGTCACACGGGATCAGGGCGGAGCTGGCAAGGTGGATACAGAACTGGCTAGGTCATAGAAGGCAGAGAGTAGCAATGGAAGGATGCTTTTCTAATTGGAGGGCTGTGACCAGTGGTGTTCCACAGGGATCAGTGCTGGGACCTTTGCTCTTTGTAGTATATATAAATGATTTGGAGGAAAATGTAACTGGTCTGATTAGTAAGTTTGCAGATGACACAAAGGTTGGTGGAATTGCGGATAGCGATGAGGACTGTCAGGATACAGCAGGATTTAGATTGTTTGGAGACTTGGGTGGAGAGATGGCAGATGGAGTTTAATCCGGACAAATGTGAGGTAATGCATTTTGGAAGGTCTAATGCAGGTAGGGAATATACAGTGACTGGTAGAACCCTCAAGAGTATTGAAAGTCAAAGAGATCTACGAGTACAGGTCCACAGGTCATTGAAAGGGGCAACACAGGTGGAGAAGGTAGTCAATAAGGCATACGGCATGCTTGCCTTCATTGGCCGGGGCATTGAGTATAAGAATTGGCAAGTCATGTTGCAGCTGTATAGAACCTTAGTTAGGCCACACTTGGAGTATAGTGTTCAATTCTGGTCGCCACACTACCAGAAGGATGTGGAGGCTTTAGAGAGGGTGCAGAAGAGATTTACCAGAATGTTGCCTGGTATGGAGGGCATTAGCTATGAGGAGCGGTTGAATAAACTCGGTTTGTTCTCACTGGAACGAAGGAGGTTGAGGGGAGACCTGATAGAGGTATACAAAATTATGAGGGGCATAGACAGAGTGGATAGTCAGAGGCTTTTCCCCAGGGTAGAGGGGTCAATTACTAGGGGGCATAGGTTTAAGGTGAGAGGGGCAAGGTTTAGAGTAGATGTACGAGGCAAGTTTTTTACGCAGAGGGTAGTGGGTGCCTGGAACTCGCTACCAGAGGAGGTGGTGGAAGCAGGGACGATAGTGACATTTAAGGGGCATCTTGACAAATACATGAATAGGATGGGAATAGAGGGATACGGACCCAGGAAGTGTAGAAGATTGTAGTTTAGTCGGGCAGCATGGTCGGCACGGGCTTGGAGGGCCGAAGGGTCTGTTCCTGTGCTGTACATTTCTTTGTTCTTTGTTTGTTTCATGTATTTGTTCTGGCTTCCCTTTGTGTATGTGGTATTTGAATGTGTGGGTGTTTCGATTTCCTGTCCACAAGGACTTGAATTTCAGCATAATCCTGTGGAGTGCTCACTGGTTTTGACACCAATCTCCATCTTTCTGCTCCAGAACATGGGCCACCTCTTGAGCAAAGTATAATGGCAGTGTGTAGGTTTGCTGGCCAAGGTTCGCCTGTATTTTGGTACTCTTGACATGTTTGAATTACTCGAGTACAAAAATAAAAAAAGTCAGTAGTTTGGATGGTTCTATTTAAATCCGTTTTCTGATTTAACTTAAAATTATGAAGGGGATAGGATTGATGCGGGCAGGTTGTTTCCACTGGCAGGTGAAAGCAGAACGAGGGGGCATAGCCTCAAAATAAGGGGAAGTAGATTTAGGACTGAGCTTAGGAGGAACTTCTTCACCCAAAGGGTTGTGAATCTATGGAATTCCTTGCTCAGTGAAGCAGTTGAGGCTCCTTCATTAAATGTTTTTAAGATAAAGATAGATAGTCTTTTGAAGAATAAAGGGATTAAGGGTTATGGTGTTTGGGCCGGAAAGTGGAGCTGAGTCCACAAAAGATCAGCCATGATCTCATTGAATGGCGGAGCAGGCTCGAGGGGCCAGATGGCCTACTCCTGCTCCTAGTTCTTATGTTCTAAACCTAACCGCCTGTTTCCAGAACCTATACACTGTGCAAGTAGCAGGGTGTGGATCATTTTATATCTGTGACACATGTTGCAATGGCTATCAACCAGGGCAATTATGCCTTTACTGAAATTGAGAATCAGGATGAATGGTCAAGGCATCATGAGTTTCAGAAGACCGGAAGTGAAAATTAAATAATGGTCACGCAATTGTGATGCCACACCTGCTGTTTGTCAAAGTCTGAGCATTGCGGGAAGAAGGCATGAAATTCTAGGATGGAGAAATGAGTTAGAGATTGAGCAAGGGGTCTGATTTCAACGCAGTGAGGAACCGGGGAGAAGGAAGAGAAGCAAAGAGAAAGGACAATTCTGCTCCAGAGCCTTGATCTCTTTAACCTGTTTGCAATTGCATTGGGAAAAATAAAGTTTTATTGGAACATCCATATACTAATATATTGACATTTGTGCTGCTTGCAGTTTTGGGCTGTGAAATGATGTTAAATGAAAATGCTTAAAGTATATACCTGAGCAGTTCACGTTCCTTTTTCTCTTAACAGGCCCTAACTGACTCTAATCTGCCTCGGTTACAACTAGAATTATACAAGGAAATTAAAAAGGTTGGTAAGCGACCAGACAAATGTTTCCAATAAATGTTTCAAAGATGTAATTATACATAGCAAAGCTTTTGTTTGGTGAGTTTACTGTAATTATGTATTGTCTGGGATATTTTTAAGCCAGGCTTCACGGAAATAGCTACTGGGAGTGGAATGCATTGTCATCTGAACGAAAAATTTGAACATCTGCTCTTTAATTACCAGCTCGTGCATTTGTAATTTATAGAGCTGACCAACATAGCTGTGCATATTTATTTTAAAGATGGGTATTGGTCTTTTAGTTGTCATAAGTGTTCAGATCTCACATTCTACAATGGCGAATTTTAACTTTCAACTAATCAAACGTTACAGACAGCATTTCCCCAAATGCAAGGATTGAAACATTGGGCGTGCTCTTTGACTGCATTAGAATTCAACAAGAGTCGGGTTGGAATGATTTGCAGCCAGCAATGCGGTTAGACTTGAATAACTGTATTGGTAGGAGGTGGAATTGGGCCGTACAGGCTGGACAGTTTAAAGCATTGAAATTAAGAGATGTTGGGGATTTTGGAGAAATCCTATTCGGGGAAGCTAAATGGTGGTGTATGGACAAACTCTGAATGACAGCAGCAGGGATAGAGTTGCATAATAACTGATTTCTAGTTAGTAGATGGGTCGTGGTGTACCTTAACTGGGTTGCTCACAGATTTTTGTATTTGGGAGTTAAAAAAGAATTGTGGGACATGGGCGTTGCAAGCCTCGCCAGCACTTAAAAAGAAAGACTTCTGCCACCTCAGGCCATGTTAAAGCACTTTGCACAGATGAATTACTTTTTATTTTGAAGCAATGATGGAAAGAAACAGCCAATTTGGGCACAGCAAACTCTCTCAAACAGCAATGAGTTGAGAAAACAGTGGATCTGTTTCAGTGATGCTGATTGAGAGATTGTGTGTTGGCTAGGATCACATAATTACAGAATAATACAGTGTAGAAGAGGCCCTTCGGCCCATCGAGTCTGTACTGACACATGAAAAACACCTGACCTGCCTACCTAATCCAATTTGCCAGCACTTGGCCCATAGCCTTGAATGTTGTGACGTGCCAAGTGCTCATCCAGATACTTTGTGAGGACACCAGGAACAACTCTCCTAATCTCTTCTAAATAATGCCACGGAATCTTTTAAGTCCACCTGAGAAGGCAGACAGGATATCTGTTTTAACATCTCACCCAAAAGACGATGCTTCCGACAGTGCAGCCAGTTCCTCAGTACTGCCCCAGAATGTCGGCCTAGATTTTTGTGCTCAAACCTCTGCAGTGAGACTTGAACCCACAGCCTTCTGGGCCAAGGGTGAGACTGCTACCTACTAATCCGCAGCTGATGATATGTTTCGCATCAAGTTGGGTGTGTGATTTGAAGGGAATCTAGAGATAATGCACCATTATCTAGGCACCAGATGCGGTTGTCTTTTGATGGTTGAGGTCTCTGATTTGGGAGGTGCATGGTCAAATTATTTTCCACATAGTACGATGCATTGCTTGAGCAGTTGTCCTTTTCTCCTCAATTTCACAGAATGGCCCATCAAGGAGTTTACGGGCTGCACTTTGGAGATTCGCTGAGCTGGCTCACCTTGTTCGTCCACAGAAGTGCAGGTCAGTTATATATCATGTGTATCTTCTCTGGTAATTTTCTGCTGTCTTTAAGCTGGAAGTGTTTCAGGTTGACATTATCCAGCATTCTTTCTGTTCAAATCAGACTTAATTTGGGTGTTTTAACAATCTTTAATTGATATAGTGCGAGGCAATTGTTCCATCGGTTGAACGCATGACCAAGGTTTGTTCGTGATGGAGCTGATTTTTAAAATATCATTTGATAACTTGGGATTCCTGATCTTCAACTTTGCCTGTCAATTTAACACCCGTTTACAGTTGAACTCAGCATCTACTCCAAGTTAGCTTGTCAAGACTAATAATGTTTGCAGTATCTGCTGTGTAATACAAATTGATTGAGCAATGACTACAATGATTAAGATCATTACTTCAGGCCTGTGTACTTGTGTGTAATTCGAGGTTATTTTATCCTATTACATTCCTTATTAATCTCTCGGATCCATGAGCGTTCTGCGGCTGAAAGCAGCAAAGGGGCACAGCGCCCTCGTTGCCTGTTGCTAAGGGTATGGTTAAACCAAAGTTCCTCACTTTGCAACTTGCTCTCTTCCCTCTTTGCACCCTTGGAATTTTTGCAAGGAGATTCCTGGTCTTCATTCGACAACTACTGCAGCAACTCTGCTGGGATTGGGACCAGGAAAGTTACAAAGTTTCATCTCCCCACATCATGCTGTTGCCCCTCTTATTTCCCCATGTTTCCAAATGTGCCAAGTTGTCACGGAGTCTGTGAGGCAGTGGGTTTAACAATGAAACCAAATTTGCCAAGCCACTTGGAAATTCACAGTGCAAATATATTTTATTGCAGATCATCTTGCTGAAGACACTGTAAATTGTTGCATGTTATATGTGTTTTTGAAAATTGTGTAAATAAATCATATTTGGGTAATAGCCTTGCTCCAAAGGCTGAAAATTGAAGCTTGACATATTAGACTTATTCCTTGGCTCTTCCTTCTGTCTTCAGTGAGTAAAGTTGTTTTTTTCCCCCCGCCTCGTAACCTCTTCCCATCTAGACCATACCTTGTAAACCTACTTCCCTGTCTGGCTCGCATCAGCAAGCGATCGGAAGAGTCTGTGCAGGAGACACTGGCTGCTGCTGTGCCAAAGATCATGATGGCTCTGGGCAACTTTGCAAATGACAGTGAAATCAAGGTACTTTTATTCAGCCGTTTAGTACTTTGCTGTGGAGAAGGTACTTCATTTAGTTCTTTTATAATAGATGTACAAAGCACTTCACTGAATGTTTTAAACAGCACAGCTTTATCGTATGAAATTGACATATTGGCAATTAATGTATGACTAAATTCCATCAAACCCTATTTTAATAGAGTTAAAATCTCAGCTAAACTAATTTGGTGCAGGCAATTTAAGCAGCTTGATGGTATCTCTCAGTAACTTATGCCAGAAGATCGTATTAACTAGGAGCAGAAGTAAACCTATTCAGCCGTCGAGCCTGCTTTGCCATTCGATAAGATCATGGCTTATCTGACTGTGACCGTGACTCCACTTTCTTGCCTGCCCGTCTTAACCTTTGACTCCCTACTCGAACCAAAATTTGTCTAACTCTTCAATATATTCAATGACCCAGCCCCACTGTACTCGGTGGGAGGGAATTCCAAAGACCTAATGACCCTCTTGAGAGAAAAGAAAGTCCTCCTCATCTCCATCTTGAATGGGAACCCCCTTAATCTGTGCCCCCACTTTTTAGATTCCCCCGTGAGTGGTAACACCCTCTCAGCGTCAACCTTGTCAAACCCCCTCAAAATCATCATATATTTTAATAAGATCGCCTCTCACTCTTCTAAACTCCATTGAGTATGAGCTCAACCTTTACTCCCAAGACAGTCCCTGCATCCCAGGAATCAGCCGAGTGAACCCCCTCTGAACCGCTTCCAGTATGTCCCTCCTGAATTAAGGAGAGCAAAACAGTGCACGGTTTCAAGGTATGGCCTCAGCAAGGCCCAGTACAGCTGTAGCGAGACTTCCCTGCTTTTATACTCCACTTCCTTGCAGTAAAGGCTAGCATTCCAATTGCCTTCCTAATTACTGCTGAATGTGCGTGGTGACATTTTTGTGATTCATGTACAAAGACAATCAGATCCCTTTGTTCTGCGAACTCTCTGAATTTAAATCATCTGGTTTCTTTCTTCCTGCCATATTTTCCCACATTATGTGCCAACCCCTGCTGCACTAAGTTAGTTTGCCATCCTGAAAATCACCCATTTATCCGAACTGTTACCTGTTAGTTTGCCAATCCTCTATCCATGCTGATATATCTCCCCAAACATCATTAGCTCTTATCTGTGCATTAAGCTTTCATGTGGCACCTTATCATATGCCACAGCAATGTCGTTGTCTCTCAATTGAGCTCTGAACTAAAGGGCAGTCAACGTTGGGCAGTAAACGCTGGCCCAACCAATGATGCTCATGTCCCGCAAAATTATTTTTTGGGAAATCCAAATACACTTTAGCTACTGGTTCCTCTTTATCCATCCTGCTTGTTGCATCCTCAAAGAATCTTATAAATTTGTCAAACATGTTTTCCCTTTGACAAAACCATGTTTACGCTGCCTCATTCTGATTCTATTCTGATTTGCTAAATATTCTGCTGCTACCTCCTTAATGATTCTATAATATTTCCAATGGCAGATGTTAGACTAACTATGGGCGAGGTGTTTTCAGAACCCCAAAATGTATCATGGAGTTCAACCAACCTCCCCCTTTAATGGATTGTTGCTTTTGAAGCACACGGCTTGTTCCCCAGGTGTGGTATTACAATTATGGACACGTGGTTTTTAACACAAAACAATGTTTATTCTATGAACTCAACTTAACCTTTTAAATAAACATTGGATCCCTTAACACCCCTTACTTCAAAGATAACCCCGAAAATAATACAACACTAAATAATCCCTCAAAATGTTCCTTCAAACATCCCAGAGGCTTCAAACCTTCAAAACAGTAACACGCCAGGTCACAGAATATATATATATATATATTCTGTTTTATGGCAGAGATATATCAGCTTGGTTGACTTCAGCTCCAGCACCTTGCTTTTCTTCCTGCAGCTCTCTGGAAACACACAGACACACACAAGCTGCTTTTTCAAACCAGGCTTTCTCCCTTCAAGCAGCACACAGCAAACCAGAACTTCTCAAGCTGCTGTCTCAAACTGGCTTTCTCCTTTTAAGTAGCTCACAGCAAAACAGCCGGGCACTTTTAAACTGCTCTCAGCAAAACCAGCCAGGCACTTTCCAGCTGTTCTCGGCAAAAGTGAGTTCAGCTCCCTCTGACATCACTTCAGTAATATGATCAACTCCATTCCTTAAAGGTACATTGCTTAAACATCCATTTCTTAAAGGTACTCTCACATGACACTATCCTATTGTTTCTTTCTTTCTGTCATCTTCCATCGTGACTAGCGATGTTATATCTGCAGCTTTCCAATCCAATGAGACCGTGCAGAATTTTGGAAGATTACAACAAATGCATCCACTCTCTCTGCAGCCACTTCTTTGAGACTGAAGGTGCAGCTCCAGGTCCAGCCTTTAGTCCCACTAGTTTCCCGAGTAGTTTTTTTGCGAGGGATCCATGATTATTTTAAGTTCCTGCTTCCCGTTTGCCTGCTGCTTTTGGGATGCTTATGTGGCTTCTACTGTGAAGACCAATACAAAATACTTGTTCAAAGTCTCTGCTACTCCCTTGATTCCCATTATTAATTCCCAGTCTCATTTCTAAGGGACCAATGTTCACTTCAACTACTGTTTTCCTTTCCAAATATTTGTGGAAACTTTTACTGCCTGTTTCTGTATTTCTTGCTAATTTTCTTGCGTACTCTAATTTCTCCCCCTAAGTTGCAAATTTCTAAAATGTTCTCTATCTTCTCGCCCACCACTAGTATTTGCAACATTGTACATCTTTTCTTTCTATTTGATACCATCCTTCACTTCTTTAGTTAGCCATGGATGGTGCATCCTAATTGTACTCATTCTTCCTCAATGGAATATATCTTCACTGAGTTCTGAAATATTTTTTCTGCTTTCGACTGTCATACCTTTTTAGGTTAATATCGCATTCCACAGTAGCCAATTCTGCCTTCATGCCTTTATTTAAGTTTCGGACACGAGCTATGGACCCACATTTCTCACTTGTTATGATCATCCTTGCCTTGAGGTCATTAATTAATCTTGTCTCATTACACATTACCTGGTCTAAAATAGTCTGTTCCCTGTTTGGCTCCAGAACATATTGTTCTTCTAAATGGTCCCAAATACACTTTGAACTTATCCTCCAGGCTACAGTTGCCAATTTGATTTGTGCAGTCTATATGAGATTAAAATTTTCCACAATTATTGCTGTACCTTTCTTACAAACGCCCATTATTTCATGATTTATACTCTACCCGACAGTGCATCTATTGTCAAGGGGTCTGTAAACTACTCCCGCAAGTGACTTTGCTTTGAGACAAAAACAAAAAATAGTGGACAATCACAGCAGGTCTGACAGCATCTGTGAGCGGCACGGTAGCATAGTGGTTAGCACTTGCTTCACAGAGCCAGGGTCCCAGGTTCGATTCCCGGCTTGGGTCACTGTCTGTGCGGAGTCTCCTGTGTCTGCTTGGGTTTCCTCTGGGTGTCCCGGTTTCCTCCCACAAGTCCTGAAAGATGTGCTGTTAGGTGAATTGGACATTCTGAATTCTCCTTCAGTGTACCCGAACAGGCGCCGGAATGTGGCGACTAGGGGCTTTTCACAGTAACTCCATTGCAGTGTTAATGTAAGCCTACTTGTGACAATAAATATTATTATAGAAGGGAGCTAACGTTTCGAGTCTGGATAACTCTCAAAGCTTTGACAAGGAGACCTGCGGTGATCGTCCAGTGTTTTCTGTTTCTGTCCATTATGTTGTATCTGTAAAATCTCAGATACTTCGACCAGTATTTCAATCAAAGGCGAACAAAGGACAACAGAAGTGTAAAATTCAATCAAATTTATTTTATAAACAGTAAAATCAGTTACCTATTTCCTGGTGCATTGTCTGTGTGTACCGTTGTTTACTCAAAACAATTAATTCCTGAATAGAGCTCTATTATCTCTTGATGGGTGGTTGATTTACTCAACTGTACGAGTAGAGCGAATTGTTTCTGGATAGGTGATTGATAGCGCAGGTCCAGGCATGTACTGGCAGCTTGTCTGACTCCGTTTGGCCAGGTTTTGAATCAGTCTGTCTGAGGTTGACTGCACTTTGATTTAAAATGTCCAATTCTTAATCTCCAACTCTCTGATGCCCGCGTGCCCTCTCTCTGATGCCCGCGTGCCCTCTCTCTGATGCCCGCGTGCCCTCTCTCTGATGCCCGCGTGCCCTCTCTCTGATGCCCGCGTGCCCTCTCTCTGATGCCCGCGTGCCCTCTCTCTGATGCCCGCGTGCCCTCTCTCTGATGCCCGCGTGCCCTCTCTCTGATGCCCGCGTGCCCTCTCTCTGACGCCCGCGTGCCCTCTCTCTGACGCCCGCGTGCCCTCTCTCTGACGCCCGCGTGCCCTCTCTCTGACGCCCGCGTGCCCTCTCTCTGCCCGCGTGCCCTCTCTCTGCCCGCGTGCCCTCTCTCTGACGCCCGCGTGCCCTCTCTCTGACGCCCGCGTGCCCTCTCTCTGACGCCCGCGTGCCCTCTCTCCGACGCCCGCGTGCCCTCTCTGACGCCCGCGTGCCCTCTCTCTGACGCCCGCGTGCCCTCTCTCTGACGCCCGCGTGCCCTCTCTCTGACGCCCGCGTGCCCTCTCTCTGACGCCCGCGTGCCCTCTCTCTGACGCCCGCGTGCCCTCTCTCTGACGCCCGCGTGCCCTCTCTCTGACGCCCGCGTGCCCTCTCTCTGACGCCCGCGTGCCCTCTCTCTGACGCCCGCGTGCCCTCTCTCTGACGCCCGCGCGCCCTCTCTCTGACGCCCGCGCGCCCTCTCTCTGACGCCCGCGCGCCCTCTCTCTGACGCCCGCGCGCCCTCTCTCTGACGCCCGCGCGCCCTCTCTCTGACGCCCGCGCGCCCTCTCTCTGACGCCCGCGCGCCCTCTCTCTGACGCCCGCGCGCCCTCTCTCTGACGCCCGCGCGCCCTCTCTCTGACGCCCGCGCGCCCTCTCTCTGACGCCCGCGCGCCCTCTCTCTGACGCCCGCGCGCCCTCTCTCTGACGCCCGCGCGCCCTCTCTCTGACGCCCGCGCGCCCTCTCTCTGACGCCCGCGCGCCCTCTCTCTGACGCCCGCGCGCCCTCTCTCTGACGCCCGCGCGCCCTCTCTCTGACGCCCGCGCGCCCTCTCTCTGACGCCCGCGCGCCCTCTCTCTGACGCCCGCGCGCCCTCTCTCTGACGCCCGCGCGCCCTCTCTCTGACGCCCGCGCGCCCTCTCTCTGACGCCCGCGCGCCCTCTCTCTGACGCCCGCGCGCCCTCTCTCTGACGCCCGCGCGCCCTCTCTCTGACGCCCGCGCGCCCTCTCTCTGACGCCCGCGCGCCCTCTCTCTGACGCCCGCGCGCCCTCTCTCTGACGCCCGCGCGCCCTCTCTCTGACGCCCGCGCGCCCTCTCTCTGACGCCCGCGCGCCCTCTCTCTGACGCCCGCGCGCCCTCTCTCTGACGCCCGCGCGCCCTCTCTCTGACGCCCGCGCGCCCTCTCTCTGACGCCCGCGCGCCCTCTCTCTGACGCCCGCGCGCCCTCTCTCTGACGCCCGCGCGCCCTCTCTCTGACGCCCGCGCGCCCTCTCTCTGACGCCCGCGCGCCCTCTCTCTGACGCCCGCGCGCCCTCTCTCTGACGCCCGCGCGCCCTCTCTCTGACGCCCGCGCGCCCTCTCTCTGACGCCCGCGCGCCCTCTCTCTGACGCCCGCGCGCCCTCTCTCTGACGCCCGCGCGCCCTCTCTCTGACGCCCGCGCGCCCTCTCTCTGACGCCCGCGCGCCCTCTCTCTGACGCCCGCGCGCCCTCTCTCTGACGCCCGCGCGCCCTCTCTCTGACGCCCGCGCGCCCTCTCTCTGACGCCCGCGCGCCCTCTCTCTGACGCCCCATCGGTGTTTCAATTTAGCCCCCATGAACCGGGAAGAATTAATTGGGCATTATATGCTATTTGTCGGGGGAAAGACAGTAATGTTATTCTGTTTCTCAATCTAGGAATGAGTCATGATTACTGACCAAGCGCCCTGAAGAGACTAGCAGATTTGGCATGTTGAAAGATGGATTTGATGACAGACGAACTCTTCCCTCCATTTTTTTTGTTGAATTATAGCTTTTGTTCTGTTTGTGCTATGAAGCTGGATCTCTGACTAGTCTTGTTAATCTCAGAGCTGTAAATATGCCAGAACAGCTCATGTGTTATTACTGACGTCTGGGGAATCATGGTGCATCATGAGCTAAATCTAGCGGCTGATGTCATGTATTTTCTCTCCCTCTCTGTGGAGTCTTTCTTGTGGGCAGGATGGCACTCCGAGATTCCCTGTTGGATGAAAACGCATCATTTCAGGGCCTGTTCCAGAAGTGTGGCCTCTTTTATTTCCCTTCAAATATTTTCACAGCTTGTGCCACGCACATTTTGGGCGCTGCATTAATACGCCAGAACAAAAGATCTCTTAATTTCAAGGTTAAAAAAATTATTGTAATACAAATATAGCTTTCCGGTCATCATGTCTCTCACTGTTTACGCTTTTAGAACATAGAGCATGCATTGCAGAAGGAGGCCATTCGGCTTATCGAGTCTGCACCGACCCACTTAAGCCTTCACTTCCACCCTATCCCCTGTAACGCAATAACCCCTCCTAACCTTTTTGGACACGAAGGGCAATTTTACATGATCAATCCACCTAACCTGCACGTCTTTGGACTGTGGGAGGAAACCGGAGCACCCGGAGGAAACCCACGCACACACGGGGAGAATGTGCAGACTCCGCACAGACAGTGACCCAGAGGGGAATCAAGCCTGGCACCCTGTGCTGTGAAGCCACAATGCTATCATGCTGCCCTAATCGTGCAGTTATAGTGCTTTTATAAAGGTGCATATGTTTTTTGTAAGACTCGTGCAGTAGTATCGTCAATAGTTCGAAATAGTTTCTCTCAATGTTACGATATTCGGTATAAATTCTGCACTTCCCTATTCTTTTGCCAACAACAGCAGCCCACACTCGCAAGGGAGAGGTGGTAACGGAGTGGTATTGCCACAGGACTGGTAATGTAGAGACGCAGGGTAATGCTCTGGTTCGTATCCCAGGTGATGGATGATGGTGAAATTTGAATTCAGTAAAAAAAAAATCTGGAATGTCCATGAAACCATGCTTGATTGTCATAAAACCCCACTGGTTCACTAATGCCCTTCAGGGAAGGAAATCTGCTGCCCTTAACTGGTCTGCCCTACATCAGTGTGGTTGGCTGGCAGCTGGGCAATAAATGCTGGCCCACATCCCATGAATGAATTAAAAAAAAAAAATGCACCTTTAAAAGAAGGAACATGCACCTGCAGAAGCTGAAACTTCTCTGCAATTCTGGTCCCCAAATCTTAACTCGCTCCAATCCTCTCCTCAGTGATATTGACAATCTATCTTTAAGATGCTCCTTTAAACATGAAATTTAAAGTGCTCAATTCTTTTTTATTTTCCAATTAAGGGGCAATTTAGCGTGGCCAATCCACCTACCCTGCACATCTTTGGGTTGTGGGTGTGAGGCCCACGCAGACACGGGGAGAATGTGTAAACTCCACACGGACAGTGACCCGGGGCCGGGATCGAATGACGCAGCAGTGCTAACCACCGTGCCGCCCTTAAAAAAAAAAAAAAAAAAAAAAAAAAAAAAAAAAATCATGCGTGTTAACTCAGCTGTTCACTTGCCGTAATATTTCCTGATGTAACTTGGTGTCAAATTTTGTCTGATGAAACTTCTGTGAAACTGCTTGGGATGTTTTACAGTGTTAATACATGGCGTTAACCCACACTAAGTCCTGCACAGTCATCTCGTGTATACTCATCTTGTATTTATTTTCAAACTTTCAGATGTTGTTGAAGACCTTTATTGGGAACCTTAAATCAAGTTCACCGACCATTCGTAGGACTGCAGCCAGCTCTGCTGTTAGCATCTGTCAGCATTCAAGAAAAGCACAGTACTTCTATACTTGGCTGCTGAATGTGCTTTTGGGTATGACGAGTATGGTCAAACGTTGCTGTTAGAAATTTGCGCATGAAATAGAATAAAACAACCATGGAATTCCTACAGTGCCGAAGAAGGACATTCGGTCCATTGAGTCTGCACTGACCCTCTGAGAGAGCACTCTACGTAGGCCCACTTTCCTGCCCTATCCCTGCAACCCCATAGCCCTACCTAATCTACACATCTTTGGGTACTAAGGGGCAATTTTAGCATGGCCAATCCATCTTTGGATTGTGGAAGGAAACTGGAGCACTCAGAGGAAATCCACGCAAACACAAGGAGAACGTGCAAACTTCACACACAGTCACCCAAGGCCGGAATTGAACCTGGTTTCCTGGTGCTGTGAGACAGCAGTGCTAACTCACTGTGCCACTTTAAAATAGTTCAATTTTTAAAATGTTGTTCTCGGTTTGTTCACATCACTCACATGATTGGCATTTTTTTTTACCTATCACTAGTTGTCCTGGGGGGGGGGGGGCTTCTATTTAAATCACTGTTGTCAGTGTAATGAATGCAAATGAATGGAAATCGCTTATTGTCACAAGTAGGCTTCAAATGAAGTTACTGTGAAAAGCCCCTAGTCGCCACATTCCGGCGCCTGTTCGGGGAGGCTGTTACGGGAATTGAACCGTGCTGCTGGCCTGCCTTGGTCTGCTTTAAAAGCCAGCGATTTAGCCCAGTGTGCTAAACCAGCCTCTTTTAGTGCTATTCTAGGCTTTGACCCATGAAAGAATGGTAATGCATTTACACTCTTGAGTTATCTTGTGTGAATTAGCAGTGCTCGTGTTCCCACAGTGTTAACTGCTCTTCCTCCTAGCGTCCTCTTTCGTGTTTGAAATCTTACTGTTCACCTGAGCCTTAAAAGAAAATCCAGTCTTAATCTGCTGCTGCTTTATCTTCACCTTGAAGATCACGCTGACTCCAAAATAACCCAGTCCCTGTTAGGGATTTATTCCGAGAGTGGATGCAGTTCAGGCAATGCTTCCTGAGGAAGCTTGTACAGAAGAAAGTTCTGTTTAAGGACTCTGGTCAAAAGAATGTAGGAAAGAAGAATGTAAGCAAGGAGGAGAGAAAGGAAACAAAATTGTGCAGTATAGACCGTTAGGAATGAATGAATGAATGAAAAAATAATACTAAACAATCATCTTCAACAGTGAAGAGTAAAGCACCTCACACTGTGCCTGCATGTGGCAGGCTGTTTTATGCAGGGCAAGATCCCACTGACAATTAAATTAATCACTGATTGATGTGCTCTTAAAAGTTGCACTGGTACTCGTGCATGATTCAAGCACAGGGCTTGCTTAGGCAACTAAAATCAAATAATTTGGAATTGGCATAAAAACCCAGACCAGCTGAGCATGGCTTGCAGCACTGCTTTGCAGAACCCTTGCTTGGAGAACTGGTGCCATTATCTCCAGTCTCCGGCAGCATGTTTTTCTGATGGTGGTGTTGCTATCCTTCGAGTGCCTCCTTGGGATCTTTCAATAGTAAATTGCCATTGAGGGAGAATGGCGGTAGATTCGCAAGAGAATTGGGGAGGGTTAAGAGAAAGTAAAGTTCTGTGGGAAACTTTCACCTATTGTGCATGAGGATACCTTAATATTTGTGGTGTATGCCTGATATCTTAAAATGTATAATAGCATTGATGTGCAAAGTTATTTGGTTGTGTAATCTTTAAAGCAACTCATTACAGTTAACTAGGACATTATTACACAAAAAGAGGACTCCTGGCATTAGATCAGTCCTGGTCTCATTGAAGAGCGGAGTAGACTCATGGGCCAAATGGCCAACTTCTCCTGGCCTTATGGTCATGGATTAAAGGTGAATGGACAGAAGGTAAAAGAATAGGAATAAGTGGTATTTTTCAGGTTTGCATGTTGTAACTAGTGGTGTGCTGCACAGATCAGTACATGAGCCTCCATATTAACTTTTTGAAATTTAAATTTAGAGTACCCAATTCTTTTTTTTTCAATTAAGGGGCAATTTAGCGTGCCAATCTACCTATCCTGCCCATCTTTGGGTTGTGGGAGGTGAGACCCTTGCAGACACTGGGAGATGCGCAAACACCACATGGATAGTGACCCAGGGCCGGGATCAAACCTGGGTCCTTGGCACCATGAGGCAGCAGCGCTAACCACTGCACCGCCCTGCCGCCAGAGCCTTTATATTATGACTTAAATGAAGGGACCAAGCTAATGTATCCAGGTTTGCAGCGTATACAAAGTTAGGTGGGAATGTCAGCTGTTGAGGGAGGGTGCAAAGAGGCTGCAGAGGGATATGGATTGGTTAAATATGATCCGCTTTTTACTTTTCCTACAAAAGTGGATAACTTCACCACATTGTATTCCATCTGCCATGAGAACATGGCAGATGGAATACAATGTGGTGAAGTAATCCACGTTTGTAGGAAAAGTAAAAAGCGGATCATATTTAAATTGAAGGAAGTGAAAAGGTGGGAGTAGCAGGACATTGTCTTATGATTTTCCAAATCAAGCAGAGTCAACATGATTTTGCCAACAGGAAATCTTGTTTGACAAATGGGTTTTTGAGGATGCAGTAAGCAGCGTGGATAAATGAAAGCCAGTAGATGTTGCGTATTTGGATTTCCAACGGCATTCGATAAAGTGCCACGTGAAAGGCTACTGCGGAAGATATGAGGTCATGGCGTTGGGGACGTTATATTAGCATGGATCACGGGTTGACTAACTAACAAGAAACAGAGTCTGGATAAATGGGTAATTTTCAGGTTGGCAAAAGTAATTGGTGCCGCAGGAATCCATGCTGGATGAAGACACAGAGACTATATTGTAGCCAGATTTTCTGATGATACAAAGGATGGAAGGCAAGTTGTGAGGAGTCTGCAAAATGATATGGCAAGATTAACTCGGTGAGCAAAAAATTAGTAGATGGGGTATAATGTGGGAAAATGGAGATTGTCCACTTGGGTAGGAATTATAGAAAAGCAGAATATTATTTAAATGGAGCGACACTGCAGAATGGTGCAGTGCAGAGTGACCTAGGTGTTCCTGTACATGCATAGAATGTCGTCTTGCCACATCATGAAAGCAATGCCAACCGGTTGTCATAATTTCACGTTTGCTTAGGTGCAAGTGATATACGTGGCTTCTGCCAAATGATTTTAGTTGACTGGAAAAAGGGGATGAATTCATGGCTTATTTTCTGTTGCAGGCTTTATGGTCCCTGTGGAAGAAGACCGACACACTCCACTTATTTTGGGGGTAATGCTCACGCTTCGGTATCTGATGCCTTTACTGCGGCAACAAGTGAAGGACACAAGTCTACGAGGTAGCTTTGGTGTGACCCGGAAAGAGGCTGAAATCTCCCCTTCCTTGGAGCAGCTTATACAGGTATTGTATTCCGGTCAAACGTAACGGAAGTTCACTTCAAATAGATTTGATTCTGCTACTGATGCTCTCCATTTCACCTCAATCAAGTAAATCTTCCCTTGAAATCTCATGATTCAGCCTCAATTATTTTTAATTTTTTTTTCATGGGATGTGGGCATTGCTAGTTAGGGCATTTATAGCCTATCTCATTCCACAGTATAAATATTTCCCACTTTCTCTGTCTGTTAGCTTTGACAAAGAGTCATCGGACTCGAAACGTTAGCTCTTTTCTCTCCCTGCAGATGCTGCCAGACCTGCTGAGATTTTCCAGCATTTTCTCTTTGGTTTCAGGTTCCAGCAGCCGCAGTAATTTGCTTATAGCCCATCTTCATTTGCTCGTCAGAAAGTGGTGGTGAACCGCCTTCCTGAACTGCTGCAATCCATGGGTGGGGTTACGGGGATAGGGTGGAGATGTGGGCTTAAGTAGGGTGCTCTTTCCAAGGGCCGGTGCAGAACCGATGGGTCCTTCTGCACTGTCAAGGCTATGATTCTATGATGTGGTGTAGATACACGCACAGTTGCCACTAGCAAGATGTGTATTACATCTATTTTTGTATCTGTTATTAAGTATGTCGAGTCGGAGATTGGGGAGATGGTGGCGGAGTGGTAATGTCCTTGGACTACTAATCCAGAGGCCCAGGCCCTGGGAACGTATGTTCAAATCCCATCTCTAATTGCCCTTGAGAATATGTTGGCGAGCTGCCTTGTACCACCACAGTCCATGTAGGTGAATCCACAGTGCTGTTAGGGAGGGAGTTGGAGGATTTCAACCCAGACCGTGCCGACGAATAAATCTGGAATTGAAAGCTAGTTTCGGTAGTGATGACCTTGAAACTATCATTGTTCTTGTAAAATCACATCTGTATTTTCTTCCTTTGGGGCAGGCTATCTGCCGTCCTTACCTGGGTCTGGTCTACAGTATGACTCCAGATCCACAGCAATGTGGTTGACTCTTAACTGCCCTCTGAAATGGCCTACCAAGCCACTCTGTTCAAAGCCAATTAGGCAACAAATGCTGGCCTTGGCAGCAAAGCTCACATCCCATAAAAGAATAGATTTTTTAAAAAATGTAGGAGCACATCTGGATCACAAGCAGCAGTGAGGGAATTAACCAAGGAGAACTCGCTGGCTTGTCTTCGAATTTTGGCTTCGGGATATTTCACGCCTAACTGAGCGGGAACCCAGAGTTTGGTTTAATGTTTCATCAGAAAGACAACTGCTTCAACGGTGCAGCACTCTTTTAATTTTATATTTGAATGTGCATTTGAACAAGTTTTTCTTCAATAAAAAGAATGCAAAAACTAGCTTTCAGAAAAGGCACGAACTTTCAAATGGTGAAAATGTGGCTGAGACTTGCAATGTTAATCTGCGGTGTTATCGCTTTCATGTGGCTGATTGACC
Source organism: Scyliorhinus torazame (assembly GCF_047496885.1). NCBI lineage: Eukaryota > Metazoa > Chordata > Chondrichthyes > Carcharhiniformes > Scyliorhinidae > Scyliorhinus > Scyliorhinus torazame. Next base: position 24,128,992 of record NC_092715.1, read on the forward strand.
TACAATGGGTCTGCAGCATTCTCTTTGCGAGTGATATTTTTCAAAAGAAATGCTTTCCCTCTAAAGCTGCGTTTAATGGAACATTTGCATTGTTCTTGCCAGCAAAGTGACCAGCTGAGACTCTTGTTTTCTTTGGTTACAGGCGTACGAATTGACACTACACTACACTCAGCACCGGGACCACAATGTGGTGACGGCAGCCTTGGAGATGCTGCAGCAACTGTTCCGTACCCCTCCTCCGGAGCTACTCAGGGCCCTGACGACTTCCAGCAGCATTACCAGAGTTAGCATCGCTCGCGATGACAGCTCAAACCGGGTTCGCAGCGGAAGCATTGTGGAACTGATAGGCAAGTTGTCTGAATTTTGCTCCTTCCTCAGTGTGCGCGTCTGTGATGCGCGCGTCTGTGCGCGCGCGCCACGTCTGTGTGTGCATGTGCACGTGCGTGTGTGGACTGCTGCAGTTAATTAAGTTTGTTCAACTGGTTTTTCATTCATCGTGATACACAGTTAAACCCAAGTATGCCTATCCTAAGCTGTAGCCGATAATCAAGGCAGGTGGATAGAGTTAATACACAATCGATCATGATCTAATTGAATGACCGAACAGGTTCAAGGGGCTGAATGGCCTTCTTTTGTTCTCGCAATCCTTGAGTGAATGACAGCTGAAATGCTTTAAATTGCATGGATAAATTCACCAAACGTAACTGCCATTTGCTAACGAGTAGAAGTATAAAGTGATGAGTTAAATAAAATCTGTTAACTCATTAGCAGGTGCCTGTTTAGAGATTAGGATACTTTTTATCCATCATCTCAATGCAGATTCAAGGACCAAGAAATATTGAGACATCTGATCAATAACTTTGATTCACAATCATGCCAACATAACTTGTTATATGAAGTCTTCCTAAAATTGGCATCATATGTATTAAAGACTTATACTCATCAAGGCTGGTGAACAGACTTCTGTCCTTGCCTCCGAATAGCCCTCGGCCAAATCATGCAGAATGTACCTAAAGTACAACAGTGTAGTGTGTACTTGTATGGTTGACTGCTGAGTCCTAATGTATCTTTGCTTTCTGTGTCAATATATCAACTTGTCGAGTAGTGAAGTAAGCTGCTATCATTCAGTCCACAAGCCAATTGAAGTCTTTTAGGTTTATTGCACTGTGGATGTTCCCCATGCTTGAATGCTCAGTGGGATTCTCCTTAACCTTTAATCCTTTAACTCTTCCAATCGTCATTGCAAAAAGGGGCTTATTCTGCCCGTATGATCCCTAGATGTCTCCCAAGCACCTCGAGGTCTCTTCAGTAATCAACATTCCGTTCACACACACACACGCATCTCCATTTGGTTGTGTCTGTCTAGTGTGTTTTAACGTAACACCTACAGTTATTCCAGCTTAATAATGTAATACCAACTCTTTTATTGGAATCCGAATGCTAAAGCGCAAAAGGAGGTCATTTTGTGCATAAATTCTAGATTTCAAATCTTTCCCATTGAGTATTCTCCATGTGTTGTTTCTGATTTGGCTTTGATGCAACTTAGAGCAGAGCAGAATCAATTTCCTTGGTTTAAGAGAGTTTGGCGGGAGAGGAGTGCAATTTAATTCCATCACTCACTGCAAAGGCAGAGTTGATGCGATTTAATTGCCTGATGGGCACCAGCTCTGCTTGATTTAACTCAGTGGCGCACACGGACGCGGAGCGGGATTCCTTCTCCGTGCTACAGTAAACTTCAAGTCTGGGTTAGGAAGAGAGGATGAAAATCAGCTGGAGCTATGCGGTGACTCTGGCGGGAAAATAACCGGTGAATCTGGCTGGAAAATATGTAAGTATTGATGTTAAGTGAGGACAGAATCTGGCTTTGTTGAGTGTGCAGTCACCTCTATTCCCCCCAACTTTAACAGTTAGTTACTGTTTTAACTTGAGTAAGAGCGCTGATTCTAAATAAGATACTGGAGGGTAACTAGTACCGGTGATATTGTACCGCAGGAGCAGTCGACACGGAGGAAAAATAGACACAAAATAAGACAATAGGAATATGAACTGGTCTAGTAGAATTGAAGTGTGGGTGGCACGGTAGCACAGTGGTTAGCACAGTTGCGTCATTGTGCCAGGGTCCCAGGTTCGATTCCCGGCTTGAGTCACTGTCCACGTAGAGTCTGCATGTTCTCCCCATGTCTGCGTGGGTTTCCTCCGGATGCTCCGATTTCCTCCCACAAGCCCCGAAAGACGTGCTGTTAGGTGAATTGGACGTTCTGAATTCTCCCTCTGTGTATCCGAACAGGCGCCGGAGTGTGGCGACAAGGGGCTTTTCACGGTAACTTCATTGCAATGTTAATGTAAGCCTAATTGTGGCAATAAAGATTATTAAGTATCTCATATTAAATATTTTCTCATTCATTTCTCATTAATTAAGCAAACGTGACAGCGATTTGGTAAATTGCCATATCAGTATTCTACAAGTTTAATCTTTTTACAGTAAATTTGGACCTCCATTTATGCTATTATATTTTGAATATATTGTGATATAAAATGGATAATTGTAATTTATGAATCCATATATCCTAGTCACTCTCTCCTCTTGTGACAGTCCCGCCATTCCTGGAATCAGTCTGGTAAACCTTCGCTGCACTCCCTCGAGAGCAAGAATATCCTTCCTCAGATAAGGAGACCAGAACTTCGCACACTACTCCAGGTGTGGCCTCACCAAGGCCCTGTAGAACTGCAGCAACACATCCCTGCTCCTCATTACAACAAGCTGTGTAAATTTTCCTCTCCTCTTCTCCCTTCTGGCTTTTCGTTTGGCAGTTCAGTATTGATGGATTCAGCTGGTTTCAGTGCAGGGGACTGGTAAAACGCTATCAAATATTTGAGTGGTGCCGTGCTTCAATCTGATCCCTCGCACCAACTGTAGGCGGTGAGGGCTGGAAGGGAGCACAATGTAAATCATGGTGAAAATTGGATGAAGTGACCATGTGAAGAGCAAGGAATTGAAGTTCTGCTGATGAAACCTTGTGTGCTTTTTATTGCATGCTCAGGAGTCTGCAGTAGAGTAATGCACATGATTCTTGGCAGGGCTTCCTGCTCTTCTTGTTAAGTGCATCATGTTATGGACAGTTGGAAAAAAAAAATCAGATTTTTTTAATGGAGCATTTCCAATTTACTGAATTGAAGCAGTTTGTCATGGCAAATCAGTTTCTCATAGGAAATGAAAAATAATGGGATTGCTTGGCTTTTACTTTCATGCTAATGGGTTTGAGCTGGGCTGTCAGGACTTTACAAGACTTGATGGAAATGAAAAATAAATAAGTCATGCATCAATGTGCCTGAACAATATCTGTTGTCGTCAAAACACAACACCGCTGACTAAATACATCTGGACAAGGCATTTAATTCATGCCAAGTTTGATTTGTTTATCAATTCTTATCGCCTTTTCTTTCCCAACTATCTATAGAAGAAAGGACCAATACAATGTCATTGGCTTTGTGTTCCTCTCCCGGCAACAACTGAGCATTTCACATAGTCATAGATGTTTACAGCATGGAAACAGGCCCTTCGGCCCAGCTTGTCCATCCATGCTGCCCAGTTTCTATAACTAAGCTAGTCCCACTTGCCCGCATTTGGCTCAAATCCCTCTATACCCACCCTGCCCACGTAACTGTCTAACTGTTTTATAAAGGATAAAATTGTACCCCCCTCTACCACTGCCTCTGGCAGCTCGTTCCAGATGCTCACCACCTTCTGTATGAAGAAATTTCCACTCTGGTCTCTTTTGTATCTCTCCTCTCTGACCTTAAACCTATGCCCTCTAGTTCTCGACTCCTCTACCTTTGGGGAAAAGATGTTGACTATCGACCTTATCTATGCCCCTCATTATTTTATAGACCTAGAATTGTCCTTTCCTCTAGTCTTAATATTTACATTTCAAATTCTGTGGCTGTGTCATTTTCACATTTTATAGCATGTTTGCTGCCATCTCATGGTAGAGGCAAGGTACAGTTTCGGTGATGGACATTTCCAGCACCACTACCTGCTGCTTTTAACACAGTGTCCCGTCTGTTGGGTCGGAATAGAATTAACCATTCTGGCCAATGTGTAAACTATTTGTTCATTGCTGCCACTAGGGTTTTGGCAAAGTGCAATGGAGGACGAGATTTCAACCATGGCGGAAGTGTCCAGAATTACACTGATGGGTGTTGCCCGTTCACATTCGTTTGGGTCTAAAATGAGAACCTTGAAGTCTGTCAGTCATGCAGTGATTACAGATCTATCACTGGTTGGACCAATACAAGTACAAATGTGGAGGTGGGGGGGGGGCGGGGGTGTAAGCTGCTGGCTTGAATAGCTGCAGTCCATCTGTGTAAGTACACTGACGATAGGGCAGCACAGTGGTTAGCACTGCTGCCTCACGGCGCGAGGGTCCCAGGTTCAATCCCGGCCCCGGGTCACTGTCCGTGTGGAGGTTCCACATTCTCCCCGTGTCTGCGTGGGTCTCGCCCACCACAACCCAAAGAAGTGCAGGGTAGATGGATTGGCCACGCTAATTTGCCCCTTAATTGGAAAACAAAAACAGATTTTTTAAAAGGACACTGACAATATTGTTAGGAAGGGAGTTCCAGGACTTTGACCCACTGACCATGAAGGAATGGGAATATCGCATCAGCATGATCGGTGGCTTGGAGGGGAACATGTTCCCATGTACTTGTATGGCTGGTTCAGTTTAGTTTCTGGTCAATGGTAACCCCAGGATTTTGATACTGGGGGGGTTTCAATGATGGAAATGCCATTGAATGTGAAGGGCCGATGGCTCGATTATCTCTTGCTGGGCATGATCATTGCCTAGCACTTGTGTGGCATGAATATTACTTGCCACTTATCAGCCCAAGCCTGAATGCTCTGCAAATCTTGTTGCATTTGGAAAGAATTACTTTAGTATCTAAGGCGTCTTGAATGTTGCTGAATATTGTGTAATCATCCATGCATACAGGAGTTTCTGACCTTATGATGGAGGAAAGGCCATTGATGAAGCAGTTGAAGAGGGTTGGGCCTAGAAACTCCTATAATCATAGAATCCCTACAGTGCAGAAGGAGGGCATTCAGCCCATTGAGTCTGTACCGACCCTCTGAAAAGCCACCTCGACCCAATCCCCCGCACTATCCCCGTAACCCACCGAACCTTTTGGACACTTAAGGGAAATTTAGCATGGCCAGTCCACCTAACTTGCACATCTTTAGAATGTGGGAGGAAACTGGAGCACCCGGAGGAAACCCACACAGACACAGGGGTGCACACTCCACACAGACAGTCACCCGAGGTCAGAATCAAACCCAGGCCCCTGGCGCTGTGAGACAACAGTGCTAGCCACTGAGTCACCAAGATGTCCTAGTTCTGAGATGGTTGGCCTCCTTTCACAACCATCTTCCTTTATGCTAGTTATGACTCCAACCATTGTATTTCCCCCTTTATTTCCATTGACTGCAGTATTGCTAGGGCTCCTTGATGCCACATTCTTGTTACATGCCTTGATGTCAAGTGCAGTAACTTGTGCCTCACCCCCTGAACTCAGCTGCTCTGACCATGTTTGGACCAAGGCTGGAATGAGGTCAGGAGCTGAGTGATCCTGGCGGAATCCACACTGAGCATTGATGAGCAGGTTATTGGTGAGCAAGTGCTGTTTTGTAATGCTGTTGGCAAAATCTTCCACACTTCGCTGATCGAGAGTAGACTGATGGGGGTAACTGGCCGGATAGGATTTGTCTCGCTTTTTGTGGACAGGGCATAACTGGATATATTTCTGGAGCACAGCTCCTTCCTCGGGTGATTCAGTTGAGGAAGGAGCTGTGCTCCGAAAGCTAGTAATTCGAAACAAACCTGTTGGACTTTAACCTGGTATTTTAAGACTTCTTACTGTGCCCACCCCAGTACAACACTGGCATCTCCACATCATGGATATATTTTGGCATTGTTAGTTAAATGCCAATATTCTAGCTCTACTGGAACAGCTTGGCTAGGGACTTGGCAAGTTCTAGAGCACAAGTCTTAAGTACTAATACCACAAATTTGGCAGGGCCTTTCCAGCACCTTCAGCCATCTCTTGTTATCACATGGTGAATTGAATTGGATGAAGGCATTTATCTATGGATGTTGGGGATGATAATCATCAAGTGGGGGTTATGCCAGGTCATGAGATTACAGATTGTGGTTGAATGTAATTTTCTGCCACTGCTGATGGTCCACAGCATCTTGTGGCTGCCCAGTTTTGACCTGCCCTGAATCTAGTCTGGTAGATATTCCTATACGACCCGGCCAGCTTGGTCGGTAACAGTGCTATTGAGCCACTCTTCCCATATTTTCCCCCTTTGTTGCCACAACATCGAGGTGCGTCAGCTGAGGGCAGTTGGTTTCTTTGCCTGTGTTTGATCTTATTAATGAGACCGCGCAGGATCCATTATCAAGTTTGAGGAATCCCACAGCAACCCTCTTCTGACTGTATGTCCCCTGTACCATCACCCCTGGTGGGGCTGCCCTGCTGGTGGGACAGGATGTGCCCTGGGGGTGGTAATGGACGTGTCTGGGACATTGGCTGTAAGTTATGATTTGGTGAGTTTGACCATTGATTGGACTCTGGGGCCACTCTTTAAATTTTGGCACACGGCCCAGATGTTACTGAGGAGGATTTTGACGTTTTTAACTGGACAGTGTGGGCTGTTTTCGATTCAGATGCTCAGGTTGACGTCAGAGGCTTGGTCCAATTTTATTCTTGTTTTATACTTTTCTGCAGTAGTCTGGTAGAACTGAGTGGCATACAAAGCTATTTCAGATAGCAGTTAAGAGTCAGCCACTTGTGCGCCCATGTTAGATTGTCTTCACTTAATTTGATGGTCCCGTTTTCCTATCATTTCCAGCTTGCACATATCAACAAAGTCCCTTCTCCCGATATAGTGGTTCACATTAGTAACAGCCTTGGATTTGGTACGTGCAATTTTTTGGAAGAAGGCAGTTGGTCTCACTAGTGTGTTTGGTACAGATGATTGATCCTTCCTTGGTTCTATGATGGCGCATGAGGCAGACAAACCACATGCTTACATCTGTGTCCTTGGCTAGGTTTTCCAAGAACAAGTTGGTGTCCTGTCAAGCCTATAGCTTGAGGGGCGTTGCTCCGCATTCAAGCACGGCTGACCTTGAGACACCCCCATTCTTGCTACCTGCCTGCGCTTTCCACCTGGAAGGAATTGCAAGTTGATGATCAATCTCTTTATGAACGAGTCTTCTATGGCCATCAGTTCTGGCGTGGCCTCAAGCCCAGAGCTTCTGGCTCAGAGACGAGGCGCTACCCAATGTATTCCAACACCTCCCGATTGATTGATCACCACCCTGGATATCATTGCTTCTGGGTCTGTAATTTCTGTTCAAATCGTAGAACCACAATAGCAAATTTCTGTGTTTAAGAGTAGAAATCTGTGGACTGTTGGCTAACCTGAACGGTATGGGTGCAAATTGCAGGGCTTTCCAATTGTGCCGATTGAGATGTCCAGCACCTATAAATCAGAATTAGTTAGCAGTGTTTCCATTCTGAATGCAGAGGTAATTTACAAGGAAGTGATTTCTCTCTCAATTTCTTGTACATATGTTTTGTATGAATTGCATTTGAGTCCAGTATGGGTTGCAGACTATCTTTGTGGCATGATATTTCTTCTATCCTCTTTTTTTTTTTCTTCTATTCTATTGCATGCAGCTGGAGGAGGTTCTCCTTGCAGTCCTGCTATCCTCAGGAAGCAGAAAGGTGACTATCCATGATCCTTACAGTATCTGTTATTGAACTGTGAATTTCTAGCTGCCTTCTTCCTTCAGTCCTTTAGCTACTTTACAAATGTCTGACATACTGTGTGTCGCTGTCACTAGGATTTCAATAAAGCTCGTGCAATGGTGGATAGAACTTTCACAATTCGGAAAACGTCCCAAATTAAGATTACAGATTTTACCCTTGCTTTGGCTCTGAGAGCTGCGTCAATGCTGTGGTTGCCAGTCTTGATGTAATAATTTTAATTGTCAATTAATATCCTGCTGTATTAAATTCCAGTGAGCTTTGTGAGGCTTAGTGGTACCAATATCCTAGTGACAGCACTGCTTTAGATTGCTGACGACAGCGGGGTGCGAGAAAACTTGGTAACTATATTTGGTAAGGACTGACGCAGCCTGCAGTAAACCCGAATTTCTCCATGTTTTGGACTAAGGAAAAGCTGTCACTGTGTACGCCTTGTGTTTGTAGTGATAACCCAGCCCTCCACCCCCCCCCCCCCAATAGTTCTAACTTTGACATGGGACCAAGTGTTCCATGTGGGCTGTCATCGAAAGTGACTGATTCCAACGGGAAGACTTTGTAGGGGTTGAGTTGCAGTATCCCTTATTCATAGGCCTTGTTCACACACAGTTCATCGCAGCGCCCTCTCGGACCAACCAGTGAACAATAACTGTCAATTGACCCAGCAACGGGCAAATCCTTGATTAATAAATTAAAATGTTAATCAGATGTTGTAAGAAACCTGGCAAATTGGGTAATCTTTCTTTCAGTGAGTGCACTTCAAATAATATTAAATGTGCTTTATGACGTTTTGGAGAAGTGATAATCACGATATAATTTCACTGTTCCTTTCTCTTTCTCGCTCTCTCTGTTCTCCTCCCCCCCCCCCCAAAACCACCACCACATATGTCCAAGTTGACAAGTTTGTGTATGAGGAATTAGGTACTTGTTGGGACATGGCCACACCATGTGGAATAGTGCATGTTTTAGGAGCACTGCTGCCACTTTTATATGTTTAAATTTAGAAACTGCGCCAACTGTTCAATTTAGCTAGTTGCTAAAATGTATTAAACCCCTGCACACTATGATGAGGGGGAGAGGCACACTCCTTCCCTGAATGGATTGTGATGCACAGCTTTGCACTGTAATAACGATAATGATGATGCTGCGATGCAGTTTGACTTGATGCCATATTGATTTTTACTTGTGCATTTCATTTTTGCATTATTTTGACTTTTAGTTAGTTTGAAATTAATTGAATCACTTGAGTGTTGGGTGAGAATGTGTCAATATAAATAGGTCAACATTGCGTATCTTTCAAAACTTTTGTGGTCGCTTCACCAAACCTATATCGTGCCAACATTCGGCTGAGATAGACAGATCTTTGGTGTCCCAGGGTATTAAGGGCAGTGGGTGGGAGAGGGAAGTTGAAGCCTAAGATCTGCCATGATCATATTGAATGGCGGAGCAGACTTGATGGGCTATGGGTCCTACTCCTGTTCCTATTTCTTCTGTTAGTCACTGCACTACGAATTGGCTACTTGCATGCACAACACTTTGAAACAGGCTGGGGGTCTTGTCTATAGGAAAGACTGAAGACGTTTAGGTTATGAAAAGTTGAGTAGACGCAGAAATGTTTCTGCTTGTGTGTGAGATCAAAACTAGGGGCCACAACAGTAGACTCTAATAGACCTAATAGGGCATTCAGGAGAAACTTTTATACCCAGAGAATTTTCGAATCTTTACAGTGAGAAGGAAGCCATTCGGCCCATTGAATCTTCACTGCCCCTCTGAAAAAGCACCCTACCTGGTCCCATTCCCCATGCCTTGCCCTCATAGCCTTGCACATTCCTTCTTTTCAGATAGCAATCCAGTTTGCTTTTGAATACCTCGATTGAACCTTCTTCCACAACCCTCTCAGGAAGTTCGTTCCAGCCTCCAACCCCAACCACCCCCCGAGTGAAAGATATTTTCCTCCCATCAAGCCTACTCCTTTTGCCCATTATTTTGAATCATAGAATTTACAGCGCAGAAGGAGGCCATTCAGCCCATCGAGTCTACACCGGCCCTTGCAAGAGCACCCTAATTGGGCAAGGAAAGGGAAAGACTACTGGGGGAGATCTTAAGGGTGGACAGGGAATTTGCAGAGACCCCGGAAGAGGGACTGTACAGGGAGAGACGACGACTCCAGACGGAGTTCGACCTTCTGACCACCAGGAGGGCGGAGGTGCTGTGGAGGAAGGCACAGGGGGTGAGGTATGAGTATGGGGAAAAAGCTAGTCGCCTGTTGGCCCATCAGCTGCGAAAGAGGACAGCGGCGAGGGAGATAGGGGGAATTAGAGACGAAAAGGGAGCTACGGTGCGGAGAGCAGGGAAGATAAATGAGGTGTTAAAGACCTTCTACGAAGGACTGTTATAGGTCCCAACCCCCGGAGGGAAAAGAGGAGATGCGGCAGTTCCTGGATCAATTGAGGTTCCCGAGGGTGGAGGAGCAGGAGGTGGAAGGCCTGGAGGCACCAATTGGGGTGGACGAGGTTATTAAGGGGCTGGGGAATATGCAGACAGGGAAGGCTCCGGGACCAGATGGGTTCCCGGTGGAATTTTATAGAAAATATGTGGACCTGCTGGCCCCGCTGTTGGTGAGGACTTTTAATGAGGCCAGGGGAACAAAGAACAAAGAAATGTACAGCACAGGAACAGGCCCTTCGGCCCTCCAAGCCCGTGCCGACCATACTGCCCGACTAAACTACAATCTTCTACACTTCCTGGGTCCGTATCCTTCTATTCCCATCCTATTCATATATTTGTCAAGATGCCCCTTAAATGTCCCTATCGTCCCTGCTTCCACTACCTCCTCCGGTATTGAGTTCCAGGCACCCACTACCCTCTGCGTAAAAAACTTGCCTCGTACATCTACTCGAAACCTTGCCCCTCTCACCTTAAACCTATGCCCCCTAGTAATTGACCCCTCTACCCTGGGGAAAAGCCTCTGACTATCCACTCTGTCTATGCCCCTCATAATTTTGTATACCTCTATCAGGTCGCCCCTCAACCTCCTTCGTTCCAGTGAAAACAAACCGAGTTTATTCAATCGCTCCTCATAGCTTATGCCCTCCATACCAGGCAACATTCTGGTAAATCTCTTCTGCACCCTCTCTAAAGCCTCCACATCCTTCTGGTAGTGTGGCGACCAGAATTGAACACTATACTCCAAGTGTGGCCTAACTAAGGTTCTATACAGCTGCAACATGACTTGCCAATTCTTATACTCAATGCCCCGGCCAATGAAGGCAAGCATGCCGTATGCCTTCTGGACTACCTTCTCCACCTGTGTTGCCCCTTTCAATGACCTGTGGACCTGTACTCCTAGATCTCTTTGACTTTCAATACTCTTGAGGGTTCTACCAGTCACCGTATATTCCCTACCTGCATTAGACCTTCCAAAATGCATTACCTCACATTTGTCCGGATTAAACTCCATCTGCCATCTCTCCGCCCTAGTCTCCAAACAATCTAAATCCTGCTGTATCCTCCGACAGTCCTCATCGCTATCCGCAATTCCACCAACCTTTGTGTCGTCTGCAAACTTACTAATCAGACCAGTTACATTTTCCTCCAAATCATTTATATATACTACAAAGAGCAAAGGCCCCAGCACTGATCCCTGTGGAACACCACTGGTCACAGCCCTCCAATTAGAAAAGCATCCTTCCATTGCTACTCTCTGCCTTCCATGGCCTAGCCAGTTCTGTATCCACCTTGCCAGCTCCGCCCTGATCCCGTGTGACTTCACCTTTTGTACTAGTCTATCATGAGGGACCTTGTCAAAGGCCTTACTGAAGTCCATATAGACAACATCCACTGCCCTACCTGCATCAATCATCTTAGTGACCTCCTCGAAAAACTCTATCAAGTTAGTGAGACACGACCTCCCCTTCACAAAACTGTGCTGCCTCTCACTAATACGTCCATTTGCTTCCAAATGGGAGTAGATCCTGTCTCGAAGAATTCTCTCCAGTAATTTCCCTACCACTGAAGTAAGGCTCACCGGCCTGTAGTTCCCGGGATTATCCTTGCTACCCTTCTTAAACAGAGGAACAACATTGGCTATTCTCCAGTCCTCCGGGACATCCCCCGAAGACAGCGAGGATCCAAAGATTTCCGTCAAGGCCTCAGCAATTTCCTCTCCAGCCTCCTTCAGTATTCTGGGGTAGATCCCATCAGGCCCTGGGGACTTATCTACCTTCGATATTGAGGGAGTTCGGAGATTTCTCGGGATGTGGGCTTGGCGTGGGGAGGACTGGACTTTTCGTGGTGCACCCTGGGGACCGGAGTGGAGGGATGGAGGGCCTGCCTCGGGGAGGGTGGAGGGAGGCTTTTGATGCCTGGGGATTCGGATCGCCGGGAGCTGGGGAGCCTTGCATGGACTTGGTCTGGCGCGATTGGTGGAACGGGTGGAGGGGGACTTCAGGAGGTGGGACGTGCGGCCATTGTCATTGGCGGGCAGAGTGCAGGCGGTTGGGATGGCGGTCCTCCCGAGGTTCCTATTTGTGTTTTCCGGTGTCTCCCTATGCTGGTTGCTGGGGCCTTTTTTGGGGGAGTGGATGGGAGTTTCGCGAGCTTCGTTTGGGCGGGGAGGGTCCCGGGGGTGGGGAGGGGGTTCCTGCAGCGTAGCAGGTATGGAGGGGGACTGGCGCTGCCGAGTTTGGGCGACTGCTATTGGGCCGCCAGTGTGGCGATGGTCCGTGGGTGGATGATGGAAGGAGAGGGGGCGGTGTGGAAGGGACTGGAGAGAAAGTCCTGTAGGGGGACGAGTCTGGAGGCGTTGGTGACGGCGCCGCTACTGCTCTCACCAGAGGGGTTTACCACGAGCCCAGTGGTGGCGGCAACATTGGGTATCTGGGGACAATGGAGATGACAGAGAGGTGTGCTGGGAGCCCTGGTGGGGTCCCCAATCAGGAACAGCCATGCGTTTGCCCCAGGGAAGATGGATGGAAGATTCCAGAGCTGGCACCAGTTGGGAATTAGGAGGGTGGGAGATTTATTTATAGATGGGACGTTTGCGGGCTTGGGAGCGTTGGGACAAAAGTATAAGCTGCCCCGGGGAAACTTTTTTTAGGTATATGCGGGTGAGGGCGTTCGCGGGACAGCGGGTGAGGGAATTTCCATTGCTCCCGACACAGGGGATCCAGGATAGAATGCTCTCAGGGGTGTGGGTCGGAGAGGGCAAGGTGTCAGAGATATACCGAGAGATGGGAGAAGAGGGGGAGGAGCTGGTGGGCGAACTAAAAGGAGGGTGGGAGGAAGAGCTCGGGGAGGAGATAGAGGAGGGTATGTGGGCTGATGCCCTAAGCAGGGTAAATTCCTCTTCATCGTGCGCCAGGCTTGGCCTGATTCAATTTAAGGTGCTACATAGAGCACACATAACGGGAGCAAGGTTGAGCAGGTTCTTCGGAGTGGAGGACAAATGTGGGAGGTGTGGCGGAAGCCCGGCAAACCACACACATGTTTTGGTCGTGCCCGGCACTGGAGGGGGGGGGTATTGGAGGGGAGTGATTTCGAAGGTGGTGAAGGTCCGGGTCAAACCAGGCTGGGGGTTAGCTTTATTTGGAGTTGCGGATGAGCCGGGAGTGCAGGAGGCGAAAGAGGCCGACGTTGTGGCCTTTGCGTCCCTAGTAGCCCGGCGCAGGATCCTACTCATGTGGAAGGAGGCGAAACCCCCCGGACTGGAGGCCTGGGTAAATGATATGGCGGGGTTCATAAAACTGGAGCAGATTAAGTTTGCGCTGAGAGGATCGGCTCAATGGTTCACCAGGCGGTGGCAGCCATTTCTCGACTACCTCGGGGAACGTTAGAGGGAAGATAGATGACCAGTAGCAGCAACCCAGGGGGGAGTGGGGGGGGGGGGGGGGAGGAGAGTTTTATTTTATGTTAAATGATTAGTTTGCCATGTTGGTTAGTTACTTATTACTAGACTGTGGTTACTATGTTACATGTACTGTTAAATTTTCTTTTTCTTATGTTTGATGTGTAAGGGGAAAAAAATTGTGATCGAAAATCTTTCAATAAAATATATTAGAAAAAAAAGAAAGAGCACCCTAATTAAGCCCATGCCTCCATCCTATCCCCGTAACCCAGTAACCCCACCTAACCTTTGGATGGTAAGGGGAAATTCAGCGTAGCCAATCCACCTAACCTGCACACCTTTGGACTGTGGGAAGAAACCGGAGCACCCGGAGGAAACTCACGCAGACACTGGGGGAAAAGTACAAACTCCACACAGACAGTCACCCAAGGCCAGAATTGAACCCGGGTCGCTGAGAGGGAACAGCTTCTCATAATTTATTCCGTCCATGCCCCTCAGGATCGAGAATACCTCTATCAAGTCTCCTCTCCGTCTTCCTTTCTCCAAGGACACCAGACCCAACCTCTCCAATCTATCCTGTTTACCCTGGAATCATTCTTGTGAATCTCCATACTCATTCCAATGCCTTCACATCGTTCCTCAAATATGGAACCCAGAACTGGACGCAGTATCCAGATAAGGCCTAACCAGTGTCTGATACCAGTTCAACATGATCATCTTGCTCCTGCACTCAACGTCCCTATTAATAAAACCTTGGACACCTTATACTTTATTAACTGCTCTCTCAACTCGCCCTGCCATTTTCAATGATTTATGTACATATACAACAAAGTCCCTGTGTTCCTGCACCTCCTTTAGAGTTTCCTCCTCTATTCTATTCTGTCTCTCCACATTCTTCCTGCCAAAATGAATCACCTTACACTTCTCGGTATTGAATTTCACCTGCCACATGTCTTCACAATCCATCAAAATGTCTATGTCCTTTTGAAGTTCAAGATGTCCTCATCTAAGCTGACAACTCCTCTTCTAAACTTTGTATCATTAGCAGATTTTGAAATGTTGCCCTAAGCACCACAGTCCAGGTAATTAATATATCTGGAAGCGAAGGCTATCTCTGAATGGTGATAATGTAGAACCTGCTACCACAAGAAGTAGTTTAAAAAATTAAAAAATCCAATTAAGGGGAAATTTAGTTTGGCCAATCCACCTATCCTGCACATAGAATCATAGAATTTACAGTGCAGAAGTAGGCCATTCGGCCCATCGAGTCTGCACCGGCCCTTGGAAAGAGAACCCCACCCAAACCCACACTTCCACCCTATCCCAGTAACCCCACCCAACCTTTTTTGTTTTGGACACTAAGGGCAATTTATCATGGCCAATCCACCTAACCTGCACATCTTTTGGACTGTGGGAGGAAACCGGAGCACCCGGAGGAAACCCACGCAGACACGGGGAGGGAGTACAAACTCCGCACAGACAGTGACCCAAGCCGGCAATCGAACATGGCACCCTGGAGCTGTGAAGAAACTGTGAAACAACTGTGCTAATCACTGTGCTACCGTGCCCCAACCACTGTGGCTCTTTGGGTTGTGGGGGTGAGACCCACCTAAACATTGGGAGAATGTGCACACTCCACACGGACAGTGACCCAGGGCCGGGATCAAATCCGGATCCTCAGCGCCGAGAGGCAGCAGTGCTAACCACTGCACCACCATGCTGCCCGACCACAAGAAGTAGTTGAGGCGAATAGCACCGATGCATTTCAGGGAAGGATCGGCAAATAGCCTATTTTCAAGCTCTAAATACTGTGTACTGATAGAAGCTAAATTTTAAATTGTTTTGTGCTAAAGTAGGAGGCTGAGTGGCAGCAAGCTCACCAAAGAGGAAGGAGCTTGCACATTGATTCTTCAGTCTAGGTTCTGTCCGTATAATCAAGGCTGTCATTCTGTGTAGGACTGCGGAGACTCTGCACAGTGTCTGATGTTCCTCCTTCAGAGGCCCCTTCTTCCCCCACCCAGTTCAGTGAAGGGCAGATAGTTCTTGCTAACATTCATCTGTCAACCAGCACCACCAAGAACAGACTAACTTGCATGTTGTTTCCGGCACCTCACTGCGTGCAAATTAGTTGTCTTGGGAGTGATGCAGCACAGAATGAGGCTATTCAGCCCATTGGGTCTGTGCCAGCTTTTTGAAAGTGCTATTCGATTGGTTCCACTGCCCTGCTCTTTCGCTATAGATCTTCAAATTTATTTAAAGCATCTTTCCCTGCCCAGTGGAGGGCAAACCCACCGTTTCCAGTCTTTCCTCACAACTGAAATCTCTCATTCCTTGTCGCGTTCTCGTAAGTCTGTTCTGCACCCTCTCTGAGGCCCTGACATCCTTCCTAAAATGTGGCATCCAGAATTGGATACACTGCTTCAGCTGGGGCCAAACCATTATTTTATAAAGGTTCGGCATAGTCTCCTTGCTTTTGTACTCTGAATCTCTATTTTTAAATCTAAACCTTCGCAACTTGACTTGTGATGATTTGTGTGCAAACGCCCACAAATTTATTGCCCCCTTAAAATTTTACCTTTTAGTTTATGTTGCTCTCTCTCCTTTCTTCCAACCAAAATTAATCCGTTCACACTTCTGCATTAGAATTAATTTTCCTTGTGTCTGCCCATTTCAGCCACCCATCTCCCTCTGAAGTCTGAGGGGCTGTTTAGCACACAGCTAAATCGCTGGCTTTGAAAGCAGACCAAGGCAGGCCAGCAGCACGGTTCGATTCACGTAACAGCCTCCCGAACAGGCGCCGGAATGTGACGACTAGGGGATTTTCACAGTAACTTCATTTTGATGCCTACTTGTGAGAAAAGCGATTTTCATTCATTTTCATTTTCTTTTCATTTCATTTCATTTCTTCCTCTCTGCTCATTGTATTTCTGAGTTTCATGCTAGCTGCAAACTTTGAAATCGTGCCTTGTATACCCAACGCAGGTCATTTTAGAAAATGCAGTTGTGGTGATTGTCCCTTTAAGGGCAACTCGGGCCATGTGACCCTTACTCTGCTGCGTTGCCCTTAAAGGGGCATTCACCACAGCAATGGTCTGAATGCAGAACCTGGGGGACACCACTGTGCACTTTCATGTTGACTTGCAATGACTGGACATCAAAATGAATTCATCAGGGCAATCCTGAGGTTATCAGAAAGATGCAGTTGAAAGCAGCAAGCACGTGTATTCAAACAATTTCTTTAACCGAGAAGGCCGTTCTTTAACCGGGGCAGCATGGTAGCACAGTTACTTCACAGCTCCAGGGTCCCAGGTTCGATTCCCGGTTTGGGTCACTGTCTGTGCGGAGTCTGCACGTTCTCCCTGGGTTTCCTCCGGGTGCTCTGGTTTCCTCCCACAGTCCAAAGATGTGCAGGTTAGGTGGATTGGCCATGTGTCCAAAATGGTTAGGTGAGTTACGGGGATAGGGTGGAGGTGTGGGCTTAAGTGGGGTGCTCTTTCCAAGGGCCGGTGCAGACTTGATGTCCTCCTCCTGCACTGTAAATTCTATGAAGAACATTTCCAAGCCGGGAGGGAAAGGGTTTCAGATGATGGTTATTGGAAATGAAGTGAGCTTTATACTGCAAAGTAAGGAATCTGAGGAGTGTGTTTGTACAGTGCCGGTAATGAATGTATAGATTTTTGGGCGCATTAGGAAATTAAAATTGTACTGTTGGTTCAGTCCCCATTCAGATGATTTATTTGGAATCTGATTTTGATGACGTTTGAGGATTTTGCACTAACCTGTTCATCGCTGCAGTGAAATAGTCATTTTAAATGTATATTTGGGAACTTAATTTTCACCCCATATGTGCATCAATAGGCAAGATGGTTTCTGGAGAAGAGGATGGACTTGAAGATGATGCAGAGACCCGGTCAGAAGTCAGCACTGCCACTTTTCCAGGTGTGTAGCCCAGGGGCAGATCCTCTGCTCATTTTTCCACGCTCATGCCTCTTCAATTCGTAAGAACTTTCCATTTTCAACCTTCATGAGCAGTGGGTCGTATGACTAGGGGAAAAGAATGAGGTGGTTTCCCGTCGCCTCCCTCATGCACACTTAATTGGACATTCTGAATTCTCCCTCTGTGTACCCGGGAGATTAGGAGGGTTGCTGGAGAAATGGCAGGAGCAGCCGCTTGATCCAATTTCCCACTGAAATGACAGCCAGAGATCTTTATAATCCCAAGAAAATTCAGGACCGGAGCTTTTGCAGTTGTTCTAAGTGCTTTGTTCAAGTAGCTGTGTCGCCATAATCATTGAAGTTCTCAAGTCCCACTCCAAAGACTGGAGTGTAAAATCTAGACCCCACTCATCCTTTCATTGGACACTGTGCCACATTTCTGCATCGGATTTCATCATGGAAGTGTGGAAATGTATAAGTTAATTCCTGAGCCATTATGCTGTGCTGTTCATTTTTACATATACATAACAAACCTCTATGTTTGCTAATGCATTGTTCTCGCCCACACTTTTAGGTTCAGTAAACAGTGAAGGTGCTGTTGATGTCCCATCACCTTCTGCCTTGGGGTCAACAAGCCCGGTGCCGGATTCTACTGGGCACGATATCATCACTCAACAACCACGTTCCCAGCATACTCTACAATCTGCAGAGTCTGTCGATCTCAATAGTTCGGCGACATCGGACCTGACTGGCCTGACGGTGGAGGGGGATGTCGATGAGGCCCTGAGCCGAAGCTCCAGTCAGATCAGCACCATCCAGTCAGACACCAATGCAGATCAGAACGACAGGACCAATCAGGCTATATCTCCACTCAGTGAGAGCTCCCAGACGACTGAGGGCCCGGATTCAGCCGTGACCCCATCCGACAGTTCTGAGCTTGTAAGTGTGCAGCGGGTAGAGGGGGGATCCCAGTCCTCCACTGAGGGTCCCGACACCTCTATCAGCTCCCCCGCGGAGGGCTCAGCCTCGGATACTACCACTTTCTCCTCCAGTTCCTCAGCTAGTCGCAGTGAAAAGGTCAGCAGCTCACATCCATTGAAATTGCTTAAAAAAAAAACTTTCCCCTCTCCGAAATTATCTCTGACGCATCTGTGGCTGATAGGGCTTCAGGCTTCTGAGCACCAATCTGATGCTGGTCACAAGTTGCAAGAGTGGCCCACACTGGTTTTTCCTCTGTTTTTTCTCTCTTGCTCTATATCATTCTATTTGAATCCCCCCCCCCCCCATCTCTTTCTCGCTCATTACACACACACCCCCGCCCCCTTCCCGGTCTCTCATTGCGCTGCCCCCCCCTCATTGCGCTGCCCCCCCCTCATTGCGCTGCCCCCCTCTCATTGCGCTGCCCCCCTCTCATTGCGCTGCCCCCCTCTCATTGCGCTGCCCCCCTCTCATTGCGCTGCCCCCCTCTCATTGCGCTGCCCCCCTCTCATTGCGCTGCCCCCCTCTCATTGCGCTGCCCCCCTCTCATTGCGCTGCCCCCCTCTCATTGCGCTGCCCCCTCTCATTGCGCTGCCCCCCTCTCATTGCGCTGCCCCCCTCTCATTGCGCTGCCCCCCTCTCATTGCGCTGCCCCCCTCTCATTGCGCTGCCCCCCCTCTCATTGCGCTGCCCCCCTCTCATTGCGCTGCCCCCCTCTCATTGCGCTGCCCCCCTCTCATTGCGCTGCCCCCCTCTCATTGCGCTGCCCCCCTCTCATTGCGCTGCCCCCCTCTCATTGCGCTGCCCCCCTCTCATTGCGCTGCCCCCCTCTCATTGCGCTGCCCCCCTCTCATTGCGCTGCCCCCCTCTCATTGCGCTGCCCCCCTCTCATTGCGCTGCCCCCCTCTCATTGCGCTGCCCCCCTCTCATTGCGCTGCCCCCCTCTCATTGCGCTGCCCCCCTCTCATTGCGCTGCCCCCCTCTCATTGCGCTGCCCCCCTCTCATTGCGCTGCCCCCCTCTCATTGCGCTGCCCCCCTCTCATTGCGCTGCCCCCCTCTCATTGCGCTGCCCCCCTCTCATTGCGCTGCCCCCCTCTCATTGCGCTGCCCCCCTCTCATTGCGCTGCCCCCCTCTCATTGCGCTGCCCCCCTCTCATTGCGCTGCCCCCCTCTCATTGCGCTGCCCCCCTCTCATTGCGCTGCCCCCCTCTCATTGCGCTGCCCCCCTCTCATTGCGCTGCCCCCCTCTCATTGCGCTGCCCCCCTCTCATTGCGCTGCCCCCCTCTCATTGCGCTGCCCCCCTCTCATTGCGCTGCCCCCCTCTCATTGCGCTGCCCCCCTCTCATTGCGCTGCCCCCCTCTCATTGCGCTGCCCCCCTCTCATTGCGCTGCCCCCCTCTCATTGCGCTGCCCCCCTCTCATTGCGCTGCCCCCCTCTCATTGCGCTGCCCCCCTCTCATTGCGCTGCCCCCCTCTCATTGCGCTGCCCCCCTCTCATTGCGCTGCCCCCCTCTCATTGCGCTGCCCCCCTCTCATTGCGCTGCCCCCCTCTCATTGCGCTGCCCCCCTCTCATTGCGCTGCCCCCCTCTCATTGCGCTGCCCCCCTCTCATTGCGCTGCCCCCCTCTCATTGCGCTGCCCCCCTCTCATTGCGCTGCCCCCCTCTCATTGCGCTGCCCCCCTCTCATTGCGCTGCCCCCCTCTCATTGCGCTGCCCCCCTCTCATTGCGCTGCCCCCCTCTCATTGCGCTGCCCCCCTCTCATTGCGCTGCCCCCCTCTCATTGCGCTGCCCCCCTCTCATTGCGCTGCCCCCCTCTCATTGCGCTGCCCCCCTCTCATTGCGCTGCCCCCCTCTCATTGCGCTGCCCCCCTCTCATTGCGCTGCCCCCCTCTCATTGCGCTGCCCCCCTCTCATTGCGCTGCCCCCCTCTCATTGCGCTGCCCCCCTCTCATTGCGCTGCCCCCCTCTCATTGCGCTGCCCCCCTCTCATTGCGCTGCCCCCCTCTCATTGCGCTGCCCCCCTCTCATTGCGCTGCCCCCCTCTCATTGCGCTGCCCCCCTCTCATTGCGCTGCCCCCCTCTCATTGCGCTGCCCCCCTCTCATTGCGCTGCCCCCCTCTCATTGCGCTGCCCCCCTCTCATTGCGCTGCCCCCCTCTCATTGCGCTGCCCCCCTCTCATTGCGCTGCCCCCCTCTCATTGCGCTGCCCCCCTCTCATTGCGCTGCCCCCCTCTCATTGCGCTGCCCCCCTCTCATTGCGCTGCCCCCCTCTCATTGCGCTGCCCCCCTCTCATTGCGCTGCCCCCCTCTCATTGCGCTGCCCCCCTCTCATTGCGCTGCCCCCCTCTCATTGCGCTGCCCCCCTCTCATTGCGCTGCCCCCCTCTCATTGCGCTGCCCCCCTCTCATTGCGCTGCCCCCCTCTCATTGCGCTGCCCCCCTCTCATTGCGCTGCCCCCCTCTCATTGCGCTGCCCCCCTCTCATTGCGCTGCCCCCCTCTCATTGCGCTGCCCCCCTCTCATTGCGCTGCCCCCCTCTCATTGCGCTGCCCCCCTCTCATTGCGCTGCCCCCCTCTCATTGCGCTGCCCCCCTCTCATTGCGCTGCCCCCCTCTCATTGCGCTGCCCCCCTCTCATTGCGCTGCCCCCCTCTCATTGCGCTGCCCCCCTCTCATTGCGCTGCCCCCCTCTCATTGCGCTGCCCCCCTCTCATTGCGCTGCCCCCCTCTCATTGCGCTGCCCCCCTCTCATTGCGCTGCCCCCCTCTCATTGCGCTGCCCCCCTCTCATTGCGCTGCCCCCCTCTCATTGCGCTGCCCCCCTCTCATTGCGCTGCCCCCCTCTCATTGCGCTGCCCCCCTCTCATTGCGCTGCCCCCCTCTCATTGCGCTGCCCCCCTCTCATTGCGCTGCCCCCCTCTCATTGCGCTGCCCCCCTCTCATTGCGCTGCCCCCCTCTCATTGCGCTGCCCCCCTCTCATTGCGCTGCCCCCCTCTCATTGCGCTGCCCCCCTCTCATTGCGCTGCCCCCCTCTCATTGCGCTGCCCCCCTCTCATTGCGCTGCCCCCCTCTCATTGCGCTGCCCCCCTCTCATTGCGCTGCCCCCCTCTCATTGCGCTGCCCCCCTCTCATTGCGCTGCCCCCCTCTCATTGCGCTGCCCCCCTCTCATTGCGCTGCCCCCCTCTCATTGCGCTGCCCCCCTCTCATTGCGCTGCCCCCCTCTCATTGCGCTGCCCCCCTCTCATTGCGCTGCCCCCCTCTCATTGCGCTGCCCCCCTCTCATTGCGCTGCCCCCCTCTCATTGCGCTGCCCCCCTCTCATTGCGCTGCCCCCCTCTCATTGCGCTGCCCCCCTCTCATTGCGCTGCCCCCCTCTCATTGCGCTGCCCCCCTCTCATTGCGCTGCCCCCCTCTCATTGCGCTGCCCCCCTCTCATTGCGCTGCCCCCCTCTCATTGCGCTGCCCCCCTCTCATTGCGCTGCCCCCCTCTCATTGCGCTGCCCCCCTCTCATTGCGCTGCCCCCCTCTCATTGCGCTGCCCCCCTCTCATTGCGCTGCCCCCCTCTCATTGCGCTGCCCCCCTCTCATTGCGCTGCCCCCCTCTCATTGCGCTGCCCCCCTCTCATTGCGCTGCCCCCCTCTCATTGCGCTGCCCCCCTCTCATTGCGCTGCCCCCCTCTCATTGCGCTGCCCCCCTCTCATTGCGCTGCCCCCCTCTCATTGCGCTGCCCCCCTCTCATTGCGCTGCCCCCCTCTCATTGCGCTGCCCCCCTCTCATTGCGCTGCCCCCCTCTCATTGCGCTGCCCCCCTCTCATTGCGCTGCCCCCCTCTCATTGCGCTGCCCCCCCCTCTCATTGCGCTGCCCCCCTCTCATTGCGCTGCCCCCCCTCTCATTGCGCTGCCCCCCCTCTCATTGCGCTGCCCCCTCTCTCATTGCGCTGCCCCCCCCTCTCATTGCGCTGGCCCCCCCCTCTCATTGCGCTGGCCCCCCCCTCTCATTGCGCTGGCCCCCCCCTCTCATTGCGCTGGCCCCCCCCTCTCATTGCGCTGGCCCCCCCCTCTCATTGCGCTGGCCCCCCCCTCTCATTGCGCTGGCCCCCCCCTCTCATTGCGCTGGCCCCCCCCTCTCATTGCGCTGGCCCCCCCCTCTCATTGCGCTGGCCCCCCCCTCTCATTGCGCTGGCCCCCCCCTCTCATTGCGCTGCCCCCCCCTCTCATTGCGCTGCCCCCCCCCTCTCATTGCGCTGCCCCCCCCCTCTCATTGCGCTGCCCCCCCCCTCTCATTGCGCTGCCCCCCCCTCTCATTGCGCTGCCCCCCCCTCTCATTGCGCTGCCCCCCCCTCTCATTGCGCTGCCCCCCCCTCTCATTGCGCTGCCCCCCCCCTCTCATTGCGCTGCCCCCCCCTCTCATTGCGCTGCCCCCCCCTCTCATTGCGCTGCCCCCCCCTCTCATTGCGCTGCCCCCCCCTCTCATTGCGCTGCCCCTCCCCTCTCATTGCGCTGCCCCCCCCTCTCATTGCGCTGCCGCCCCCTCTCATTGCGCTGCCCCCCCTCTCTCTCATTGCGCTGCCCCCCCCCTCTCTCTCATTGCGCTGCCCCCCCCTCTCATTGCGCTGCCCCCCCTCTCATTGCGCTGCCCCCCTCCTCTCTCTCATTGCGCTGCCCCCTGCGCTGCCCCCCTCCTCTCTCTCATTGCGCTGCCCCCCCCTCTCATTGCGCTGCCCCCCCCTCTCATTGCGCTGCCCCCCTCTCATTGCGCTGCCCCCCTCTCATTGCGCTGCCCCCCTCTCATTGCGCTGCCCCCCTCTCATTGCGCTGCCCCCCTCTCGCGCTGCCCCCCTCTCATTGCGCTGCCCCCCTCTCATTGCGCTGCCCCCCTCTCATTGCGCTGCCCCCCTCTCATTGCGCTGCCCCCCTCTCATTGCGCTGCCCCCCCTCATTGCGCTGCCCCCTCTCATTGCGCTGGCCCCCCCCTCTCATTGCGCTGGCCCCCCCCTCTCATTGCGCTGGCCCCCCCCTCTCATTGCGCTGGCCCCCCCCTCTCATTGCGCTGGCCCCCCCCTCTCATTGCGCTGGCCCCCCCCTCTCATTGCGCTGGCCCCCCCCCTCTCATTGCGCTGCCCCCCCCTCTCATTGCGCTGCCCCCCCCTCTCATTGCGCTGCCCCCCCCTCTCATTGCGCTGGCCCCCCCCTCTCATTGCGCTGGCCCCCCCCTCTCATTGCGCTGGCCCCCCCCCTCTCATTGCGCTGCCCCCCCCTCTCATTGCGCTGCCCCCCCCTCTCATTGCGCTGCCCCCCCCTCTCATTGCGCTGCCCCCCCTCTCATTGCGCTGCCCCCCTCCTCTCTCTCATTGCGCTGCCCCCCCCTCTCATTGCGCTGCCCCCCCCTCTCATTGCGCTGCCCCCCCCTCTCATTGCGCTGCCCCCCCCTCTCATTGCGCTGCCCCCCTCCTCTCTCTCATTGCGCTGCCCCCCTCCTCTCTCTCATTGCGCTGCCCCCCCCTCTCATTGCGCTGCCCCCCCTCTCATTGCGCTGCCCCCCTCCTCTCTCTCATTGCGCTGCCCCCCCCTCTCATTGCGCTGCCCCCCCCTCTCATTGCGCTGCCCCCCCTCTCATTGCGCTGCCCCCCTCCTCTCTCTCATTGCGCTGCCCCCCCCTCTCATTGCGCTGCCCCCCCCTCTCATTGCGCTGCCCCCCCCTCTCATTGCGCTGCCCCCCCCTCTCATTGCGCTGCCCCCCTCCTCTCTCTCATTGCGCTGCCCCCCTCCTCTCTCTCATTGCGCTGCCCCCCCCTCTCATTGCGCTGCCCCCCCTCTCATTGCGCTGCCCCCCTCCTCTCTCTCATTGCGCTGCCCCCCCCTCTCATTGCGCTGCCCCCCCCTCTCATTGCGCTGCCCCCCCCCTCTCATTGCGCTGCCCCCCCCTCTCATTGCGCTGCCCCCCCCCTCTCATTGCGCTGCCCCCCCCCCTCATTGCGCTGCCCCCCCCCATCTCATTGCGCTGCCCCCCCCCTCTCATTGCGCTGCCCCCCCCTCTCATTGCGCTGCCCCCCCCTCTCATTGCGCTGCCCCCCCCTCTCATTGCGCTGCCCCCCCCTCTCATTGCGCTGCCCCCCCCTCTCATTGCGCTGCCCCCCCTCTCATTGCGCTGCCCCCCTCCTCTCTCTCATTGCGCTGCCCCCCCCTCTCATTGCGCTGCCCCCCCCTCTCATTGCGCTGCCCCCCCCTCTCATTGCGCTGCCCCCCTCCTCTCTCTCATTGCGCTGCCCCCCCCTCTCATTGCGCTGCCCCCCCTCTCATTGCGCTGCCCCCCTCCTCTCTCTCATTGCGCTGCCCCCCCCTCTCATTGCGCTGCCCCCCCCTCTCATTGCGCTGCCCCCCCCCTCTCATTGCGCTGCCCCCCCTCTCATTGCGCTGCCCCCCTCCTCTCTCTCATTGCGCTGCCCCCCCCTCTCATTGCGCTGCCCCCCCTCTCATTGCGCTGCCCCCCTCCTCTCTCTCATTGCGCTGCCCCCCCCTCTCATTGCGCTGCCCCCCCTCTCATTGCGCTGCCCCCCTCCTCTCTCTCATTGCGCTGCCCCCCCCTCTCATTGCGCTGCCCCCCCCTCTCATTGCGCTGCCCCCCCCTCTCATTGCGCTGCCCCCCCCTCTCATTGCGCTGCCCCCCCTCTCATTGCGCTGCCCCCCTCCTCTCTCTCATTGCGCTGCCCCCCCTCTCATTGCGCTGCCCCCCCTCTCATTGCGCTGCCCCCCTCCTCTCTCATTGCGTTGCCCCCTCCCGTTGCGACCCCCCCCCCCCCCAAACCTCCCTCTCTCTCCCTCACGTTGCAACGCCTCCATCTCTCGTTGAGCACCCCTCCCCCGCCTCCATCTCTCGTTGTGACCCCCCCCTTCTCCCTCTTGCCCTCTAAATAAATGCCTGGCCACTACATGACCCTTGTGCACAGCATCATGACTGAATTCAGGAGCTGCTGTGCATGGCTCCTGATGCTAGACCACTTTGCCACTGCTGCATGCTGGCCTGAATGCTGAGAGAAGTTGAATTTTCTTGAACATTGCAGTGACCATCCTCTATCTTTATTTGTGGGCTTTTAGCATGCAAACATTTTTCATGAAGTTGAAACTGGATGGATGGATTTGTTTATTGTCACGTGTACCGAGGTACAGTGAAAAGTATTTTTCTGCGAGCAGCTCAACAGATCATTAAGTACATGAAAAGAAAAAGAAATAAAAGAAAATACGAAATAGGGCAACACAGGGTACACAATGTAAATACATAGACACCGGCATTGGGTGAAGCATACAGGAGTGTAATATTAATCAGGTCAGTCCATAAGAGGATCTTTTAGGAGTCTGGTAACAGTGGGGGAGAAGCTGTGTTTGAGTCTGTTCGTGCGTGTTCACAGACTTTTGTATCTCCTGCCCTGTTTCAGAGGCATGCTGAGAAGGTTTTTAAACTCAATCCTAAGTACATAACTAAGAGAAATGTTGTCTCTTAGTAAGGTGACCGTGACCATTTCACATGGACTGGGCACTCACTGCCTTGAGAGTTGAGTAGAATATATAGCTCTCGTGTTCAGGCACCCTGCCTTGCCCAGGATCAGTCCTATTCATTTTTAATCTTTTTTGTTGGATCTGTCTCTGCTGATTGAGCTGCATGTTCTTTAGTAATTTCTCTCACTGTAGTGTCTCGAGGTGTTGCCCCTTACTTAATGCTGTTTGCCTCCAGTGGATTTTACATTTGTAATATCTGCATGCTTATTTTGATATCACAAATGTCTAAATTTTAATGGACAGCTGATGGCGCCAGCAATATTAATCCTGCAAATAGTTTTCTGTTACGATTAAATTCCTGAACCATTTTTGCCAAAATGTACTTGTCAGACATCGATGGGCTACATTTCACTGTGGCGCAGTGGTTAGCACTTTGTTTCATGGCGCCGAGGTCCCAGGTACGATCCCAGCTCTGGGACACTGTCCGCATGAGTTTCGCCCCCACAACCCAAAAATGTGCAGGATAGGCGGATTGGGTCCGCTAAATTTCCCCTTAATAAAAAAAATATAATAAAAAATCGATGGGCTATACAGACGAAGATAAATGACAAACGCTGGAACTACACGGCAGGTCTGTAGCATCCAATGAGAGCAAAGCGGTGCCATTCTATTCTGTGGTGAGCCCCCGACAGATCTCAGCACCTGACCTGCTGTGCATTTCCAGCATTGGCATCGCTTATATCGGCACAAAAATGACGTACGATTTTACTGTAACATTATCTCTATCGTAAATGGGGGCACCTTATTTTTTTTTCCAATTCAGGGGCAATTTAGCGTGGCCAATCCACCTAACCTGCACATCTTTGGGTTGTAGGGGTGAAACCCACGCAGACATGGGGAGAATGTGCAAACTCCACACGGACAGTGACCCAGAGCCGGGATTCGAACCCGGGTCCTCAGCGCCGCAGTCCCAGTGCTAACCACTGCGCCACATGCCGCCCTTCTTATTTTTTTCTTGTATATATATTCCATTCCCATTGCAATAACTGCCAACATTCCATTTGCCTTCCTGATGACTTGCTGTACCTGCATACTAACCTTTTGTGATAGATGTATCAGGACACCCAGATCCCTCTGTACCACCGAGTTCTGTGATCGATCTTCATTTAAGTGATATGCCGCCTTTCTGCTCTTCCTGCAAAAGTGGGCAAGTCCAAAGAACAAAGAAAAGTACAGCACAGGAACAGGCCCTTCAGCCCTCCAAGCCTGTGCCGACCATGCTGCCCGACTAAACTAAAATCTTCTACACTTCCTGGGTCCGTATCCCTTTATTCCCATCCTATTCATGTATTTGTCAAGGTGTCCCTTAAACATCACTATCGTCCCTCCTCCTCCGGCAGTAAGTTCAAGGCACCCACTACCCTCTGTGTAAAAAAAAAAAAAAAAAACTTGCCCCGTACATCTCCTCTAAACCTTGCCCCTCGCACCTTAAACCTATGCCCACTAGTAATTGACCCCTCTACCTTGGGGGAAAAAGTCACTGACTATCCACTCTGTCTGTGCCCCTCATAAATTTTGTAGACCTCTATCAGGTCGCCCCTCAACCTCCGTCGTTCCAGTGAGAACAAACCGAGTTTATTCAACACAAACCGAGTTTATTACGTTTTCCATAGAATAGAATCCCTTTTCATAGAATCCCTATAGTGCAGAAGGAGGCCATTCAGCCCACCGAGTCTGCACTGGCCCTCAAAGAACACCCTTCAGAGGACCAATTCCCCACTCTTTCCCTGTAACCTCACCAAGGGGCAATTTAGCATGGCCAATATACCTAACCTGCACATCTTTGGACTGTGGGAGGAAGCTGGAGCATCCGGAGGAAACCCACGCAGACACTGGGAGAACGTGCAAACTCCACACAGGCAGTCACCCGAAGTCGGAATGGAACCCGGGTGTCTGGAGCTGTGAGGCAGCAGTGCTAACCACTGTGCCTTAGACTATATTCCCTCTGCCAAATTTTGCTCATTCATTTAACTTCTCTATGTCCCTGTGCAGACTCCTGATGTTCTTTTCACAACTTGCTCTCTTTCGACAGTACCTTCTGAACCCACAACCTCAACCACCTAGGAGGACAAATATGCTGTTGTCCCCTTAAAAAGAATGAAAATAAATACACTCCTGCCTCTCTTGATGCCGTCAGCAAATTTGACAAACCTATATTTAGTCCCTTCATCCAAGTTATTGATATAAATTGTAACAAATTGAGACCCAAGCACTGATCCCTATGGCACTCCACTCGTCACATCCTGCCAACCTGAAAATGAACCTTATATCCCTTTGTTTCTTTTCGCTAATCAATTCCCTTTCCATGGCAATATATTAAAAAAAAAAAAAAAATTTAGAGTACGCAATTCATTTTTTCCAATTCAGGGGCAATGTAGCGTGGCCAATCCACCTAACCTGCACATTTTTGGGTTGTGGGGGCGAAACCCACGCAAACACTGGGAGAATGTGCAAACTCCACACGGAAAGTGACCCACAGCCGGGATCAAACCTGGGGCCTCAGCGCCGTGAGGCCGCAGTGCTAACCCACTGCGCCACCCTCCATGTCAATATATTACCCCCTACACCATGAGCTCTTATTTTGTACAGTAACATTTGATGCGCCACCTCGTCAAATGCTTTCTGGGAATAAGTACAGCACATCCTCAACCTTCTCAATAATGGGTTCCAGTATTTCCCTATGACAGATGTTAGGCTAACTGACCTACAGTTTCCTGCTTTCTGTCTCCCTCCTTTATTAAATAGAGAAGTCGCTATTTTCCGATCTGGTGGGGCCTTCCACAATCTAGAGAATTTTGGAAAATTACAACCAATGCATCAACTATCTCGGCAGCCACTTCTTGTAAGACTCGAGAATGACGTCCATCAGGCTCTGGGGATTGTCAGTTTCTAATTCCAATACTTTTTTCATTGCCCTTTCCCTGGTGATTGTGATTGTTTTAAGTTCCTCCCACCCTTTCAGCTCCTGAGTAATGTTTATCTCTGGAATATTATTTGTATCACCTTCAGTGAAGACAGATGAAAGCTGCTTGTTCAATTCACCCGTGATTTCTTTATTTTCCATTATCAATTCCCCAGACTTGCTCTCTAGACTTTTTATTTTTAAATGCCTGTAGAAACCTAAAAAATAGAAGTAGAAGGAGGCTATTCGGCCCTGCGAGCCTGCTCTGCCATTCATTATGATCATGGCTGACCACTGCCTTTCCCCATATCCCTTGACCCCTTTAAACCCAAGAGCGATATCTAATTCCTTCTTGAAATTACACAACGTTTTGGCCTCAACTACTTTCTGTGGTAGCGTGTTTCACAGATTCACCACTCTGGGTGAAGACATTTCTCCTCACCTCAGTCCTAAAACCTCAGTTCCCGTACCAGCCTCCCCGAACAGGCGCCGGAATGTGGCGACTAGGGGCTTTTCACAGTAACTTCATTTGAAGCCTACTTGTGACGAGCGATTTTCATTTCATTTTTTCATTTCTAAAGGTTTACCCCTTATCCTCAAGCTATTGACCCCTAGTTCTGGACTCCCCACCATTGGGAACCCTCTTTCTGAATCTACCCTGTCTAATCCTGTTAGAGTTTTATAAGTTTCTATGAGATCCCCTCTCACTCTTCTAAACTCCAATGAATATAATCCTAACAGACTTAGTCTGTCCTCGTGACAATCCTGCCATCCCAGGAATCAGCCAGTTGAACCTTCGCCGCACTTCCTCCATAGCACGAACATCCTTCCTCAGATAAGGACACTAGAACATAGAACATTACAGCGCTGTACAGGCCCTTCGGCCCTCGATGTTGCGCCGACCTGTGAAACCACTTTAAAGCCCATCTACATTATTCCCTTATCGTCCATATGTCTATCCAATGACCATTTGAATGCCCTTCGTGTTGGCGAGTCCACTACTGTTGCAACCAAAACTGCACCCAATACTCCAGGTGTGGCCTCATCAATGCCCTATACAATTGCAGTAAAACATCTCTATCCCTATTCTCAAATCCTCTCGCTATGCAGGCCAACGTACCATTTGCCTTCTTTACTGCCGGCTGTACCTGCGCGCTTACTTTCAGCGACTGATGCACGAGGACACCAAGGTCTCGCTGAGTATCCACCTCTTTCAATTTACACTTATTTATGCTACCGAAGCGGATAACCTCACATTTATCCACATCATACTGCATCTGCCATGCACGTGCCCACTAACTCAGCCTGTCCAAATCCAGCTGAAGCATCTCTGCATCCTCCTCATTGCTCATTCTCCCACCCAACTTTGTCTCATCTGCAAATTTGGAGATAATACATTTAGTTCCTTCATCCAAATCATTAATATATGATGTGAACAGTAGTGGTCCTAGCACAGATTCCTGCAGTACGCCACTAGTCACTGCCTGCCAATCAGTTTTCTATCAATCTCAAGACACTGCCGTAATCCTATGTACTTTAACGTTACACATTAATCTGCTATGTGAGACCTTGTCGAAAACCTTCTGAAAGTTTAAATAAACTACATCCACCGGGTCT
The DNA here is from genome assembly GCF_047496885.1 of Scyliorhinus torazame. NCBI lineage: Eukaryota > Metazoa > Chordata > Chondrichthyes > Carcharhiniformes > Scyliorhinidae > Scyliorhinus > Scyliorhinus torazame. The sequence continues at coordinate 24,159,654 of NC_092715.1, forward strand.
CCCTGGTCAACTCGACCAGTTAAATCCTCAAAGAATTCTCGTAGATTTGTCAAGCATGATTTTCCTTTCGTAAACACACGCCGACTTTGTCTGATTATACCACTGCTTTCCAAATGCTGTGCTATGAAATCCTTGATAATGAACTCCAGCAACTTCCCATGACCGAGTTTAGGCACACTGGTCTATCGTTCCCTGTTTTCTCTCTAGCTCCTTTTTTGAATAGCGGGGTTACATTCGCCACCCTCCAGTCTGTAGGAATCATTCCAGAATCCAATGAATTTTGGAAAATGACCACCAATGGATCTACTATTTCTAGGGCCACTTTCTTAGTTAGGTACTCTGGGACGAAGATTATCTGGCCCTGGAAATTTGTCCGACTTCAATTCCATTAATTGCCCCTAAACCATTTCTTTACTAATACTATTTTCCTTCAGCTCCTCACTAAGACTTGTGTTTCTCAAAACTTCTGGTACATTATTCATGTCTTCCAGGGGCTGGTTTAGCACAGTGAGCTAAACAGCTGGCTTGTAATAATAATAATTGCTTATTGTCACAAGTAGGCTTCAATGAAGTTACTGTGAAAAGCCCCCAGTCGCCACATGCTGGCGCCTGTTCGGGGAGGCCGGTACGGGAATAGAACCCGCGCTGCTGGTCTTGTTCTGCATTACAAACCAGCTGTTCAGCCCACTGTGCTAAACCAGCCCCTCGTAATGCAGAACAAGGCAACAGCACGGGTTCAATTCCCGTACTGGCCTCCCCGAACATGCGCCGGAATGTGGCGACGCGAGGCTTTTCACAGTAGCGTCATTGAAGCCTGCTTGTGACAATAAGCGATTATTATTGTTATTATTATTCCTTTGTGAAGACAGAAGCAAAGTACGAATTTAGTTCCTCAGCCATTTCTTTGTTCCTTGTTATGAATTCCCCTGTTTCTGACTGCAAGGAGCTTACATTTAGTTTTTATCAATCTTTTTCTCTCTACATTCCTGTAGAAACTTTTACAGTTTTTATGTTTTTAGTTTACTTTCAAATTGTATTTTCCCATTCTTAATCATACCTTGGTCTGCCTTTGCTGAATTTTAAACTGTTTCCAATCCTTGGGTCTGTTGCTTTTCCAGCTAATTTGTATGCCTCTTCTTTGAATCTAATACTATCTCTAATTTTCCTTGTAAACCATGGAAACTTTCACTATCTGTTTTTATATTCCTAGTTAGCTTTCTCCCGCACTCCAGTTTCTCCCCCTTCAATCTTTTTGCCATTCTTTGCTATTCTTTATATTTTGTCTAACCTTCTGACCTGCCACTCATTTTTGTGGAATGATATCCTTTTTTTTCTTCAATTTGATACTATATTTAACTTCCTTTGTTAGCCACGGCTGGTGTGTCCTTCCCTTCGAGTCATCCTTTCTCACTGAAATGTATTTTTTCCAGACTGTTCTGAAATATATCATTAAATGCCTGCCACAGCATCTCTATTGACCATCCCTTAACTGAATTCCCAAAAGACGGTTCACTTCAGTCAGCTCTGTCTTCATGCCCTCAGAATTGCCCGTATATAAGGTTAAAACACTAATCTTAGATCCATTGCTCTCTCCCTCAAACTGAATGTGAAATTCATCGCTGCAACCGAGGGCGGTCTTCACTCTTGAGGTCATTCATCAATCTTGTTGCATTACACATTACCAGATCGGGTGTCGCCTGATCTCTGTTTGGCTTTAGAATGTGCTTTCTAAATAGGTTATCCTGAAAACTCTTTTTATGAACTCATCATCCAGGTTACTTTTGTGAACCTGATTTGTCCAATGTAAATTGAAATCAGCCATGATTATTGCAGTACCTTTCTTACAAGCCCCCATTATTTCTTCCTGCATACCCTGTCCTATCCATAAGTGACTTCTTCCCGTTCCTATTTCTCATCTCTATCTAAACGGATACTACATCTTTATCTCCAGAACGAAGGTCATCTATTGTGCCAATGTCACCCTTAATTAGCAGAGCTACCCCCCCCCCCCCCCCCCAACCTTTTCCTAACTTGCTCTTCTTCATGGAAACAACAGCCTAGTTGGAAGATTGCAGTGCGGCTGCAATCTAGCCACCTCGTCACACTCCCTAACCTCGAAACAATCTTGTCCAAGCAGCAGTCTAATTCCTTTTTTTTTAAGAAGTCAAGACTGCTTCAACACCCTTTCGTCGAAGAGAAATCCACATTCCATTTTCTTGACTGCATATCGTGACTCCCTGCTCCCGAGTAGGGCGGGGATGATTGAGTAACCCCCCTGTCAATCACGCCTGGGGACCACACTGCTGTAAGTGATGGGGAATTGGTTTTACGCGCATCACTTTTATGAAATTAGCATTTGCCGGAGAAATCATAATGCTTTTATCTGCAGACATTGCTGCTGATTTTCCATCAACAAGTGGAAACAATCTACTTGCCTAATTATAAACCCTTCATAATTTTGGAGTTGCCCCCTCAGTTAACCTTCCCAAGTCTAGTCATGTAGGTGAGAAGGCGACTGCTGCCCCCCCCCCCCCCCCAAAAAAAACACCAAGTGAGCAGTCGAGACTTTCAGAAAAGGAGGAGAAAATAGAAACCTGTTGTTGCGAATGATTACTGAATGTGCTCGTTTGAACCAGGTACTCGATGGGACAGACAGTCAGTATTCAGCGATGCAGATCGGGCAGCTTCAGGATGAGGAGGAGGACACCTCAAATACTCCTGGAGATGCACTTCTAGATGGCTTCACAACTTCCACCCTGGGTACGTTTCCACATCCTTTTATTTATTTATTATAAATTCAGAGTACCAGTTACCTTTTTTTTTCCAATTAAAGAGCCATTTAGCATGGCTAATCCACCTAACCTGCACATCTTTTGGGTTAGGGGGCTGGAGGGGGCAGGGAGAGACGTACGCAGACACTGGGAGAATGTGCAAACTCCAAACTGACAGTGACCCAGGGCCGGGATCGAACCCGGGTTCTCCGTGCTGTAGGCAGCAGTGCTAATCACTGTGCCACCGTGCCCCGCACGACATCCTTTTAAAACAAGCCAGGATATTAACTGCAGGGACTGAGTCAAGGATTGACACTGACTTTTCAGGCATTCTTGTTCTAAACCTAATTGTTGACAAAAGTTAAACAAGTACTTTTAGCAATGTATTACTTAACACTCTTCGTTATGTTTTGACTCCTTTCCACACTTGATTTGTAACCTTTTCAGCTATTTTATTCATCATTGGGTTTTATTTTGAGGGCAAGAAATGGTGCGGTAGTGGACAAAATATGTCCACTGTGATGGAGACGGAAGCTATGGGCCTTAAATATAAAATAGTCACTAATAAATCCAATAGGGAATTCAGGAGAAATCTCTTTACCCTGAGCGTAGTGAGAATGTGGATCATTCTGCCACAATGACTAGTTGAGGTGAATACAATTGAGGCCTTTATAAGTACAGGAAGGAGAAAAATTCTGACATGATTGGATGACTTAGGATGGAAGGAAGCTGAAGGAGAGCGTAAGTGCTGCATGGTTTCTGTACTGTAGGTTGGAAGTAAAATAATCTCACAGTACAGATGCATTTGTTTTAAACTGGTCACTGAATTTTCTTTTGGCAATAGCGTGTAAGGGTAAGGGTTGAGGCATTAATTCTTATTGGAAATAATCTGATACACCTAATCAGAAAAACTTGCTACATTTATCTGTTCACATGAGCTTTTCCAGTGTCTCTACAAAATAGGATACCTTGTGTCCTGATGAGAGCTTGCAGAGTTGTCCTCGGTGAGGGTCACCAAATTCAATTTTTGGGTGTGATGGTTCAGAGTGGCACTGTTTATTAGATTCTGGCCCTCCACATTGGACACATTGTGGGTTTGGAAGGTGCTGTCTAAGGAACCTTGGTTAGTTCCTGCAGTACATCTTGTAGATGGTACACAATGTTGCTACTGTGCGTCAGAGGTGGAGGGAGTGAATGATTGTGGATGGGGTGCCAATCAAGCGGGCTGCTTTGTCCTGGATGGTGTTGAGTGTCTTGAGTGTGGTTGGAGCTGCACTCAACCAGGCAAATGGAGAGTATTTCATTACACTCCTGACTTGTGCCTTTTAGGTGGTGGACAGGCTTTGGGGAGTCGGGAGGTGAGTTACTTGCCGCAGGATTCCTAGTCTCTGACCTGCGCTTCTAACCACAGTATTTATGTGGCTAGTCCAGTTCAGTTTCTGGTCAATGGTGACCCCCAGGATGTTGCTAGAGGGGGATTCAGTGATGGTAATGCCATTGAATGTCAAGGGGCGATTGTTTGATTCTTTCTTACTGGAGATGGTGATTGCCTGGCACCTGTGTGGCATGAATGTTACTTGCCACTTGTCTGCCCAAGTCTGGATATTGTCTAGCTCTTGCTGCTTTTGCACATGGACTGCTTTAGTGTCTGAACTGTTGCGAATGGTGCTGAACATTTTGTAGTCATCAGTGAATATCCCCACATTTGACCTTTTGTAGCATGGTCATTGATGAAGCAGCTGAAGATGGTTGAGCCTAGGACACTACCCTGAGGAACTCCTGAAGAACCTATGCACAGCATCTACCAGTTGGGCCGAATAACCTGGTTCTGTGCCATTCTAATGAATCCGAATCACTCCTGGATGGTTTCCCACATTCTATCCTCCGTAAACTTGAGGCTGTCCGAAGCTGCTGCTGTGTCCTAACTCACATCAAGTTCCATTTCCCCATCACCCTGGATTAAGCAATGCCTAAATTAAAATTCTCATCCTTCCTTATAAGCTCTCTCCATGGCCTCACCCCCTCCAACTTGCCTGCATTCCTCCACGTCTTGTCCCTCGAACATCCTCAATTTTAATTGTTCCCACACTGGCAGCCCTGCTTTCAGCTGCCTGAGTCCTAAAGTCAGAAATTCCTTCTCTTAACCTCTCTTTCCACCTTAAAAATTCTCTTCAAAAACTTAACACTTGGCATTAATGGACCAGATCTTCTGGATGGTTGGATATACCCCAACATACCCCGGAGGATGCGCTACGGGATCCCTCAGAAGTCCCAGTGCAATGAGTCAGTTCTTAGTTCTTGTGTTCTGTTCTTATATTAATAAATTAAGTGAACTGGGAAAATAAATTTCAATGTAGGAAAATATAAGGTCACCTAAATCGGAACACTTGCTAAATTGTGGAAAGCTAAAATCTTTCAAGATCCAAAATGATTTTGGGGTCTATGTACATTGGTTATTAAAAGGATATGGAAAAGTATAGAAAATCCAAAAGGCTAATGGGATGCAGATCTTTATAATTAGAAGCCCAGAACAAATCTTAAAGCCACCTCTCTCTCTCTCTCTCTCTTCCCCCCCCCCCCCTTCCAAAAGAACTTACTCACCCCCCCCCACCCCCCCATATGCGCTCTGTGAACTACCTTAAACTGTATCAGGCTAAGCCTGGCACACGAGGAAGAGGAATTAACCCTACTTAGGGCATCAGCCCACAGCCCCTCCTCAATCTCCTCCCCCAGCTCCTCTTCCCATTTACCTTTCAGCTCCTCTACCAAAGCCTCCCCCTCTTATTTCATCTCCTGGTATATCGCCGACACCTTGCCCTCCCCGACCCATACACCTGAAATCACCCTGTCTTAAATCCCCTGTGCCGGGAGCAGCGGGAATTCCCTCACCTGCCGTCTCACAAACGCCCTCACTTGCATGTACCTGAAGGCATTTCCCGGGGATAGTCCAAATTTCTCCTCCAGCGCCCCTACGCTCGCAAACGTCCCGTCGATGAACAGGTCCCCCATTCTTCTAATCCCTGCCCGATGCCAGCTCTGAAACCCCCCGTCCATCCTTCCTGGGACAAACCGATGGTTATCCCTGATCGGGGACCACATCGAGGCTCCCATCGCTCCCCTATGTCGTCTCCACTGCCCCCAGATCTTTAACGTTGCCGCCACCACCGGGCTCGTGGTGTACATTGTCGGCGAGAGCGGCAGCGGTGCCGTCACCAGCGCCCCCAGGCTCGTTCCTTTGCAGGACGCCATCTCCAACCTCTTCCATGCCGCCCCCTCTCCCTCCATCACCCACTTACGGATCATCGCCACGTTGGCTGCCCGGTAGTAGCCACCCAGATTCGGCAACGCCAACCCTCTATCTCTGCTACGCTCCAGGAACCCCCTCCTTACCCTCGGGGTCTTGCTCGCCCACACAAATCCCATAATGCTCCTGCTTACCCTCTTAAAGAAGGCCTTGGGAATCACAATTGGGAGCCATTGGAATACAAAAAGAAACCTCGGGAGAACTACCATTTTAGTCGACTGTACCCTGCCCGCCAGCGAGAGTGGCAACATGTCCCACCTTTTAAAGTCCTCCTCCATCTGTTCCACCAGCCACGTCAAATTAAGTTTGTGCAGTGCCCCTAGCTACCTGAATCCCCAAGTATCGAAAGCTCCTTTCCGCCCTCCTCAACGGTAGGTCGTCTATCCCTCTTCCCTGATCCCCCAGCTGAACCACAAAGAGCTCACTCTTTCCCACATTGAGCTTATAGCCCGAGAAGTCTCCAAACTCCCTTAGGATCTGCATGACCTCAACCATCCCCTCCACTGGATCCGCCACATACAGCAACAGGTCGTCTGCGTACAGCGACACTCGATGTTCCTCTCCCCCTCAGACCACCCCCTTCCATTTCCCCGACTCCCTTAACGCCATGGCCAAAGGTTCAATTGCGAATGCAAACAGCAGAGGGGACAGGGGGCACCCCTGCCCCCTGCCTCGTCCCTCGGTACAGCCGGAAATACTCCGACCTCCGCCGGTTCATGACCACACTCGCCACCGGGGCTCTGTACAGGAGCTTAACCCAACTAATAAACCCTCCCCCGAACCCAAACCTCCTCAACACTTCCCAGAGATACTCCCACTCTACTCGTTTAAAGGCCTTCTCCGCATCCATGGCTGCCACTATCTCCGCCTCTCCCTCCACCGATGGCATCATTATCACATTTAGGAGCCTTCGCACATTGGTATTTAGCTGCCTACCCTTTACGAATCCCGTCTGGTCCTCGTGGATCACCCCCGGGACACAGTCCTCAATCCTCGTAGCCAACATTTTTGCCAGCAACTTAGCATCTACATTGAGGAGCGAGATCGGTCTATACGACCCGCATTGCAATGGGTCTTTATCCCGCTTCAAGATCAAAGAGATCGTCGCCTCCGACATTGTCGGGGGCAGGGTCCCCCCCTCCCTTGCTTCATTGAAGGTCCTGACCAGCAACGGGGCTAACAGGTCTACATACATCCTATAAAACTTCACTGGGAACCCATCCGGCCCCGGGGCCTTCCCCGCCTGCATGCTCCCCAGTCCTTTAACCAGCTCCTCCACCCCAATGGGTGCCCCCAAACCAGCCACCTCCTGCTCCTCCACCCTCTGGAACCCCAGTTGGTCCAAGAATCGTTGCATCCCCTCTTTTCCCCCTGGGGGCTGGGACCTACACAGCTCCTCGTAAAGGCCTTAAATGCTTCATTCACTTTCACCGCACCCGCACCGTAGTTCCCCTGCCATCCTTGACTCCACCTATTTCCCTCGCTGCCATCCTCTTACGGAGCTGATGTGCCAGCATCCGACTCGCCTTCTCCCATATTCATATATCGCCCCCTGTGCCTTCCTCCACTGTGCCTCTGCCTTCCCTGTGGTCAACAGGTCGAACTCCGTCTGGAGACTTCGTCTCTCCCCGAGTAGTCCCTCATCAGGGGTCAGGGGCCTCTGCATATCTCCTGTCCACCCTTAAAATCTCCTCCACTAACCTCTCCCTTTCCCTGCCCTCTCTCTTCACCCTATGAGCCCTGATGGAGGTTAACTCTCCCCTGACCACCGCCTTCAGCGCCTCCCATACTACTCCCACCTGCACCGCCCCGTTGTCGTTGGCCTCCAGGTACCTTTCAATGCACCCCCGCACCCTCCCCCACACTTCCTCGTCTGCCAACAGTCCCACATCCAACCGCCACAACGGGCGTTGGTCCCTCTCCTCCCCCAGCTCTAGCTCCACCCAATGCAGGGCGTGGTCTGAAATGGCTGTGGCTGAATACTCCGTTCCCTCCACTTTCGGGATCAATGCCCTGCCCAAAACAAAAAATCTATCCGGGAGTAGGCCTTATGTACATGGGAGAAAAAAGAAAATTCTCTGGCCAAAGGCCTGGCAAATCTCCACGGATCTACTCCCCCCATCTGATCCATAAACCCCCTGAGCACCTTGGCCGCCGCCGGCCTCTTCCCCGTCCTAGATCTGGAACGATCTAATGCTGGGTCCAACACTGTGTTGAAATCCCCACCCATTATCAAGCTCCCTACCTCCAAGTCTGAAATACGCCCCAACATCTGTTTCATGAATCCAGCATCGTCCCAGTTCGGGGCATATACATTTACCAATACCACCTCCGTCCCCTGCAACCTACCGCTCACCATCATGTTTCGGCCTCCATTGTCCGTTACTATGTTCTTGGCCTCACCCGCTTCCCCACCAGTATTGCCACCCCTCTATTCTTCGCATCCAGCCCCGAATGGAACACCTGTCCTACCCATCCCTTCCTTAACCTGACCTGATCTGCCACCTTCAGATGTGTCTCCTGAAGCATGACCACGTCTGCCTTCAGTCCCTTTAGGTGCGCGAACACTTGGGCCCTCTTAACCGGCCCATTTAGGCCTCTCACATTCCACGTGATCAGCCGGAGTGGCGGGGGTGGGGGGAACCCCCCCCCCCCGGCCAACTAGCCATCTCCTATCTTAGGCCAGTCCCGTGCCCGCGCCTCCCGCACCCTCCCCCGTATACAGTCACCATCCCCCCCCCCACAACCACACCCCTCAGTTCGAGTCCAATTTTTCCATTTGGATAAAGGTCCAAGCCTCTTCTGGCGTTTCGAAATAGTGGTGTCGGTCCTGATAAGTGACCCACAGTCGCGTAGGCTGCAGCATTCCGAACCTGAATCTTTTTTTGTGCAGCACCGCCTTGGCCCAGTTGAAGCCAGCTCTCTTTGCCACCACCGCACTCCAGTCCTGGTAGATTCGGATCACCGCATTCTCCCACCTACTGCTCCGCACCTTCTTGGCCCATCTCAGGACACTTTCTTTGTCCGTGAAGTGATGGAACCTCGCCACTATCGCCCTTGGCGGCTCATCAGCCTTGGGTCTCCTCGCCAGGACCCGGTGAGCCCCTTCCAGCTCCAGGGGGCTCGGAGAGACCTCGGCACCCATCAGCGAATGGAGCATCGTGCTCACGTACGCCCCGGCATCAGCTCCCTCCACTCCTTCGGGAAGACCCAGAATCCGGAGGTTCTTCCTCCTCGACCTGTTCTCCAGGACCTCGAGTCTCTCGGCTCACCTCCTGTGCGCCTCCATCTTTACTGCCAGGCCCAGGATCTCATCCTCGTTCTCATTAGTTTTATCCCTTGCCTTACGGAGCTCCATCGCCTGGGCCTTCTGGGTCTCCTTCAGCCCCTCGATCGCCAACAGCATTGGCGCCAGCACCTCCTTTTTAAGCTCCTCCACACAGCGCCTGAGGAATTCCTGCTGGTCCGGCCCCCATGCTGCTCGATCGCCGCCCTCCGCCATCTTGTTTTTTCCCCCTCGTTTTTGCCGCTGCTCCAAAGCCTCTTTCTCCGACGCTCCACCGCTAATCCCTGCCATACAACGTAAGGGGGACCTTACTTCACCTTCCCACACGGGATTCAATCCAAAATTTCCGTTGGGGCTCCTCTGGAGAGCCCAAAAGTCTGTGATAGCGGGAGCTGCCAAAATGTGCGGCTTGGCTCCGCATCGCCGCAACCGGATGTCCCTGAGCACCGTATCTTAAGTACTTATTGGCCTTGAAAGGATTACAGCAGATTCACCAGAATGATATCTGTATTCCAAGGGTTAAATTAAAAGCACAGTTTACACAAACTAAGATTGGATTCCCTGGAGTTTGGACGGCTTGGGGGGGTGGTGATTTGATCGAAGATTCCACGGTACTCTACTTATGCAACTGCAATTATTTAGGGATTTGGTCAGATCACAGGTGAGACTCTAGGTATAGTTGTGGCCTCCTTACCTGAGGAAGGATGCACATTAGATATGCACAAAGGGGTTCACCCCTCTGCAGCACGGTAGCACAGTGGTTAGCATAGTTGCTTCACAGCTTCAGGGTCCCAGGCTCGATTCCCGGCTTGGGTCACCATCTGCACGTTCTCCCCGGATCTGCGTGGGTTTCCTCCTGGTGCTCCGGTTTCCTCCCACAGTCCAAAGATGTGCATGTTCGGTGGATTGGCCATGATAAATTGCCCTTAGTGTCCAAAAGATTGGGTGGGGTTACTGGGTTACAGGGATAGGGTGGATGTGGGCTTGGGTAGGGTGCTCTTTCCAAGGGCCGTGCAGACACGATGGGCCGAATGGCCTCCTTCTGCACTGTAAATTCTATGATGATCCCTCAGCTCCCTGAGACTAAAATCTGTCTATCTCAGCATTAAATATATTCAACAATGGAACATCTACGCGCCTCTGCGGTAGAGAATTGAAAAGATTTGAGATGAAGAAATTTTTCCTCATCTCATTTCTAAATGATTGGCCCCTTACCCTGAGGCTACCCCCTCATGTTTTGATTTCCCAGCCAGACTGTCTACTTTATCAGGACACTTTGGAATCTTGAATGTTTCGATGCGATTATCTCTCATCTCCTAAACTCCAAAGGGCCCGTGTTTCCTCCGGGTGCTCAGGTTTCTTCCCACAGTTCAAAGATGTGCAGGTTAGGTGAATTGGCTATGCTAAATTGCCCCTTAATGTCCAGGGATTTGCAGGTTATTTACACGGTTATGGGGATAGGGGGGAATGGACACCTCTTTGGGAGGGTTGGTGCAGACTCACTGGGCAGAGCAGCCTCCTCCTGCACTGCAGGGATTCTATAAATTACAGGCAGCATTACCCAGCCTTTTATTCCAGGGACCAATCTAGCGAACCTTCGCTGTACAGCCTCCAATGCATGTGTATCCTTCCCCAAATATGAAGACCGAAACTATGTATCGTATTTCAGGTGTGGTCTCCCCAAAACCTTGCACAATTATAGCACAGCTCCTTTATTCCTGTACCCCAATCCCCTCACAATAAAGATCCACAATTCCATTTGCCTTTCTAATTGTTTGCAATACTCACTTGCAAGCTTTGTATTCCTATACGAGCACACAAGTCCCTGGTGATCAACATTTACAAGTTTCACGTCTTTTAAAAACAAATGTGCTTTTCTATTCTTCCTACCAAAGCGAATAACCTCACACAAAAATAGAAAATATTTTGTTATTTTCTCTCTCCACAGATGCTGCCAGACCTGCTAATTTTTTTCCTTCCCAGCATTTTCTACCTTTGTTTCAGATTCCAACACCTGCAGTATTTTGCTTGAATTACCTCACTCTTTGTCCTCCTCACAGCTTGTACTCCAACCTAGCTTTGTATCTTCTGCATTCTTTCTTATCTCGGACTTTTCGTCAGTCATTCAAGATTGTTTGTAAATAGCTGAGGGGCGGCACTCCGCTCAATCCTGCCTGCTAATGAAAATGAGCCATTTATCCCTATCTTCTACTCCCTGTCCATTAACCAATATACCATCTGCGGGGATATCTTGGCTCTCCTTCATGAGCCCTTGCATGTTAACCTGTTGTGTGGCACCTTCTAATAATAATCGCTGATTGTCACAAGTAGGCTTCAATGAAGTTACTGTGAAAAGCCCCTAGTCGCCACATTCCGGCGCCTATTAAATACCCTTTGGCATTTAATAGTCAACCACATTGGTGTGGGTCTGAAGTCACCTGTGGGCCAGACCAGATATGAATGGCAGAGTTCCTTTAAGGGCATTAAGGAACTAGGTGTTTTTTTTTGACAATCGTAGTTATCGTGGTTACCGTTCATGTGACTAGCTTTATATTCCAGATTTATTAATTAGTTGAATTTAAACTCCACAAGCTGCCGTGTTGGGATTTGAACTCTTGCCTCCTCCTCCTCCCCCCCCCCCCCCCCCCCCCCCCCCAAAGACCATTAGTACCACAATGCCATTGTCCCCCTGTATACTGCATCTACTGGTTTCCCTTTATCTACCTTTCTAGTTATGAATTTGAGTGTGAATTAGAGCAGGAGTAGGCATTAAACCCTCAGAGCCCATTACGCCATCCACTGAGAATAGAGCCGATGACCTATCACAACAGCATTTTTCTGCACACACCAGTGAAACATTTCGCAATCTAGATTTCTCCCATTTTGGGTTGGTCAGAACTGAGCAGACTCCATTTTGAACACCACAGAAATACACAGGCATAGTTTAGAGAACTTTGCTCCTTATCTGCCCTGCGCAATTCCAGAAATAACCCGTGTCCTTGTTGACAAAACATCAGTCAGTGGTCTCCCTGTCATTTTACAATCTTTAATAAATCATATGAACCGAATTCAACGCTTGACCCTCAAATTCTAATAAATTTGCAAAACACTGCTTCCTTTTTGTAAAACTATGTTGACTTTGATTATACTGTGCTTTTCGAAGTGCATTGTTAAAACTTCCTTTAAAAATAGATTACAGCACTTTCCCTGACTGATGTCAGCCTAATGGCCTCTAGTTCCCTGTTTTGTTTTGTTTTCCTCCATTTTTGGGTAAAATGAGTCCAGGTTTGGGGTAATGCCAACTTCCAATCTGCTGGGCTTGCTCTAGAATCTCGGGAATTGATCATAACCAACCCATTCACTGTCTCTGCAACTATCTCTTCTGGAATCCCAGGATCATGTCCTGGAAATCTGTTGAACCTTTGTCCTTTAAGTTTCTCCATAATTTTTCTGTGATATGAATTCATGGTTTTGTGTTCCTCATAGTGATGAGCTCGGTTTATAGCGGGCGTCAGGTTATGGGAGTGGGAAGTTTTTGAGAATTTGGTGGAGTGCGTTAGAGTCCGAGCCATCATCTCCACACACAATTGTAGAGGAGTAAAAATATTTGGTGCAGCATACTTTATTGTTGGGGGAGGGGGTGAGGGGATTCAGAAATGAATTTTCCAGAGTAATTTTCCCTGAACTAATCCTGTTTTTTTCCTCCCTGTTGCTTACTTTTCCCAGTGGCTATTGTGGGGTAGGCAATGTCTAGTTATGTTTTGGGAATCATGATTGGGTGGCAGGCATCATACATCAATGACTCTTTCCGTGTCCACCTTTTTCATACGTAAATTCAGGAGTCAAATCTTCAGAGAAGCATGGGCTGTAGTAATTGATAAAATAAAGGGAATTTTCAGTCCTGTACTATAGGCAGTACTGCAAGAAAGTTAGGTGCCTATGGCGTGTTGGAGACCCAATTGCACCATGTCTTAGAGACCCAGTTTTGCAAAAGCCTTTGTTAACGACCAATGTGGTACTTTGAGGAGTGCATTTTTGGAATTAGAATGGCCGTTCAGCCCTTAATTTTATTTATTCATTCATGGGATGTGGGCGGTGCTGGCTAAGCCAGCATTTATTACATATCCCTAATTGCTATTGCGAAGGTGGTGGTGAGCCACCACCTTAATAAACCGCTGCAGTCCATGTGCTGTTAGGGAGGGAGTTTCAAGACTTTGATCTGGCGACAGTGAAGCAATGGCGACATGGTTCCAAGTCAGGATTATTTGTGGCTTGGAGGGGAATTGGAGACTGCAGTATTCCCATGCATTTGCTGACCGTGTCCTTTTAGGTGGTAGAGGATGTGGGTTTGCAAAGTCTTGTTGAAGGAGTGGAGATTGCAGGTTTGGAAGGTGCTGTTGAGGGAGTGAAATGAAATGAAAATGAAAATCGCTTATTGTCACAAGTAGACATCAATAAAGTTACTGTGAAAAGCCCCTAGTCGCCACATTCCGGCGCCTGTTCGGGGAGGCTGGTACGGGAAGGTTGCAGTGGAGGTTGCAGGTTTGGACGGTGCTGTTGAGGGAGTGGAGGTTGCAGGTTTGGAAGGTGCTGTTGAGGGAGTGGATGTTGTAGGTTTGGAAGGTGCTGTTGAGGGAGTGGAGGTTGCAGGTTTGGACGGTGCTGTTGAGGGAGTGGAGGTTGCAGGTTTGGAAGGTGCTGTTGAGGGAGTGGATGTTGTAGGTTTGGAAGGTGCTGTTGAGGGAGTGGGGGTTGGCAGGTTTGGAAGGTGCTGTTGAAGATGTGGAGATAGCAGGTTTGGAAGGTGCTGTTGAGGGAGTGGAGGTTGCAGGTTTGGACGGTGCTGTTGAGGGAGTGGAGGTTGCAGGTTTGGAAGGTGCTGTTGAGGGAGTGGATGTTGTAGGTTTGGAAGGTGCTGTTGAGGGAGTGGGGGTTGGCAGGTTTGGAAGGTGCTGTTGAAGATGTGGAGATAGCAGGTTTGGAAGGTGCTGTTGAGGGAGTGGAGGTTGGCAGGTTTGGAAGGTGCTATTGAGGGAGTGGAGGTTGCAGGTTTGGAAGGTGCTGTTGAGGGAGTGGAGGTTGGCAGGTTTGGAAGGTGCTATTGAGGGAGTGGAGGTTGCAGGTTTGGACGGTGCTGTTGAGGGAGTGGAGGTTGCAGGTTTGGAAGGTGCTGTTGAGGGAGTGGAGGTTGACGGTTTGGACGGTGCTGTTGAGGGAGTGGAGGTTGACGGTTTGGAAGGTGCTGTTGAGGGAGTGGAGGTTGCAGGTTTGGAAGGTGCTGTTGAGGGAGTGGAGGTTGCAGGTTTGGAAGGTGCTGTTGAGGGAATGGAGGTTGCAGGTTTGGAAGGTGCTGTTGAGGGAGTGGAGGTTGTAGGTTTGGAAGGTGCTGTTGAGGGAGTGGAGGTTGTAGGTTTGGAAGGTGCTGTTGAGGGAGTGGAGGTTGACGGTTTGGAAGGTGCTGTTGAGGGAGTGGAGGTTGCAGGTTTGGAAGGTGCTGTTGAGGGAGTGGAGGTTGACGGTTTGGAAGGTGCTTTGAGGGAGTGGAGGTTGTAGGTTTGGAAGGTGCTGTTGAGGGAGTGGAGGTTGCAGGTTTGGAAGGTGCTGTTGAGGGAGTGGAGGTTGACGGTTTGGAAGGTGCTGTTGAAGATGTGGAGGTTGCAGGTTTGGAAGGTGCTGTTGAGGGAGTGGAGGTTGACGGTTTGGAAGGTGCTGTTGAGGGAGTGGAGGTTGCAGGTTTGGAAGGTGCTGTTGAGGGAGTGGAGGTTGCAGGTTTGGAAGGTGCTTTGAGGGAGTGGAGGTTGTAGGTTTGGAAGGTGCTGTTGAGGGAGTGAAATGAAATGAAAATGAAAATCGCTTATTGTCACAAGTAGACTTCAATAAAGTTACTGTGAAAAGCCCCTAGTCGCCACATTCCGGCGCCTGTTCGGGGAGGCTGGTACGGGAAGGTTGCAGTGGAGGTTGCAGGTTTGGAAGGTGCTGTTGAGGGAGTGGAGGTTGCAGGTTTGGAAGGTGCTGTTGAAGATGTGGAGGTAGCAGGTTTGGAAGGTGCTATTGAGGGAGTGGAGGTTGCAGGTTTGGAAGGTGCTGTTGAGGGAGTGGAGGTTGCAGGTTTGGAAGGTGCTGTTGAGGGAGTGGAGGTTGCAGGTTTGGAAGGTGCTGTTGAGGGAGTGGAGGTTGCAGGTTTGGAAGGTGCTGTTGAGGGAGTGGAGGTTGCAGGTTTGGAAGGTGCTGTTGAGGGAGTGGAGGTTGCAGGTTTGGACGGTGCTGTTGAGGGAGTGGAGGTTGACGGTTTGGAAGGTGCTGTTGAGGGAATGGAGGTTGCAGGTTTGGAAGGTGCTTTTGAGGGAGTGGAGGTTGCAGGTTTGGAAGGTGCTGTTGAGGGAGTGGAGGTTGGCAGGTTTGGAAGGTGCTGTTGAGGGAGTGGTGGTTTGTAGGTTTGGAAGGTGCTGTTGAGGGAGTGGAGGTTGCAGGTTTGGAAGGTGCTGTTGAGGGAATGGAGGTTGCAGGTTTGGAAGGTGCTTTTGAGGGAGTGGAGGTTGCAGGTTTGGAAGGTGCTGTTGAGGGAGTGGAGGTTGGCAGGTTTGGAAGGTGCTGTTGAGGGAGTGGTGGTTGTAGGTTTGGAAGGTGCTGTTGAGGGAGTGGAGGTTGACGGTTTGGAAGGTGCTGTTGAGGGAGTGGAGGTTGCAGGTTTGGAAGGTGCTGTTGAGGGAGTGGAGGTTGCAGGTTTGGAAGGTGCTGTTGAGGGAGTGGAGGTTGCAGGTTTGGAAGGTGCTGTTGAGGGAGTGGAGGTTGCAGGTTTGGAAGGTGCTGTTGAGGGAGTGGAGGTTGCAGGTTTGGAAGGTGCTGTTGAGGGAGTGGAGGTTGCAGGTTTGGAAGGTGCTGTTGAAGATGTGGAGGTTGCAGGTTTGGAAGGTGCTGTTGAGGGAGTGGAGGTTGCAGGTTTGGAAGGTGCTGTTGAGGGAGTGGAGGTTGCATGTTTGGAAGGTGCTGTTGAGGGAGTGGAGGTTGGCAGGTTTGGAAGGTGCTGTTGAGGGAGTGAAGGTTGCAGGTTTGGAAGGTGCTGTTGAGGGAGTAGAGGTTGCAGGTTTGGAAGGTGCTGTTGAGGGAGTGGAGGTAGCAGGTTTGGAAGGTGCTGTTGAGGGAGCAGAGGTTGGCAGCTTTGGAAGGTGCTGTTGAGGGAGTGGAGGTTGCAGGTTTGGAAGGTGCTGTTGAGGGAGTGGAGGTTGCAGGTTTGGAAGGTGCTGTTGAAGATGTGGAGGTTTCAGGTTTGGAAGGTGCTGTTGAGGGAGTGAAGGTTGCAGGTTTGGAAGGTGCTGTTGAGGGAGTAGAGGTTGCAGGTTTGGAAGATGCTGTTGAGGGAGTGGAGGTTGCAGGTTTGGAAGGTGCTGTTGAAGATGTGGAGTTTGCAGGTTTGGAAGGTGCTGTTGAGGGAGTGAAGGTTGCAGGTTTGGAAGGTGCTGTTGAGGGAGTGGAGGTTGGCAGGTTTGGAAGGTGCTGTTGAGGGAGTGGAGGTTGCAGTTTGTGAAGGTGCTGTTGAGGGACTGGAGGTTGCAGGTTTGGAAGGTGCTGTTGAGGGAGTGGAGGTTGGCAGGTTTGGAAGGTGCTGTTGAGGGAGTGGAGGTTGCAGTTTGTAAGGTGCTGTTGAGGGAGTGGAGGTTGCAGGTTTGGAAGGTCCTGTTGAGGGAGTGGAGGTTGCAGGTTTGGAAGGTGTTGTTGAGGGAGTAGAGGTTGCAGGTTTGGAAGGTGCTGTTGAGGGAGTGGAGATTGCAGGTTTGGAAGGTGCTGTTGAGGGAGTGGAGGTTGCAGGTTTGGAAGGTGCTGTTGAGGGAGTGGAGGTTGCAGGTTTGGAAGGTGCTGTTGAAGATTTGGAGGTTGCAGGTTTGGAAGGTGCTGTTGAGGGAGTGGAGGTTGCAGGTTTGGAAGGTGTTGTTGAGGGAGTAGAGGTTGCAGGTTTGGAAGGTGCTGTTGAGGGAGTGGAGATTGCAGGTTTGGAAGGTGCTGTTGAGGGAGTGGAGGTTGCAGGTTTGGAAGGTGCTGTTGAGGGAGTGGAGGTTGCAGGTTTGGAAGGTGCTGTTGAAGATGTGGAGGTTGCAGGTTTGGAAGGTGCTGTTGAGGGAGTGGAGGTTGCAGGTTTGGAAGGTGCTGTTGAGGGAGTGGAGGTTGCAGGTTTGGAAGGTGCTGTTGAAGATGTGGAGGTTGCAGGTTTGGAAGGTGCTGTTGAGGGAGTAGAGGTTGCAGGTTTGGAAGGTGCTGTTGAAGATGTGGAGGTTGCAGGTTTGGAAGGTGCTGTTGAAGCTGTGGAGGTTGACGGTTTGGAAGGTGCTGTTGAAGATGTGGAGGTTGTAGGTTTGGAAGGTGCTGTTGAGGGAGTGGAGGTTGTAGGTTTGGAAGGTGCTGTTGAGGGAGTGGAGGTTGGCAGGTTTGGAAGGTGCTGTTGAGGGAGTGGAGGTTGCAGGTTTGGAAGGTGCTGTTGAAGATGTGGAGGTTGAGGTTTGGAAGGTGCTGTTGAAGATGTGGAGGTTGCAGGATTGGAAGGTGCTGTTGAGGGAATCGAGGTTGCCGGTTTTGAAGGTGCTGTTGAGGGAGTTGATGTTGCAGGTTTGGAAGGTGCTGTTGAGGGAGTGGAGGTTACAGGTTTGGAAGGTGCTGTTGAGGGAGTGGAGGTTGCAGGTTTGGAAGGTGCTGTTGAGGGAGTGAAGGTTGCAGGTTTGGAAGGTGCTGTTGAGGGAGTGAAGGTTGCAGGTTTGGAAGGTGCTGTTGAGGGAGTGGAGATTGCAGGTTTGGAAGGTGCTGTTGAGGGAGTGGAGATTGCAGGTTTGGAAGGTGCCGTTGAGGGAGTGAAGGTTGCAGGTTTGGAAGGTGCTGTTGAGGGAGTAGAGGTTGCAGGTTTGGAAGGTGCTGTTGAGGGAGTAGAGGTTGGCAGGTTTGGAAGGTGCTGTTGAAGATGTGGATGTTGCAGGTTTGGAAGGTGCTGTTGAAGGAGTGGAGGTTGCAGGTTTGGAAGGTGCTGTTGAGGGAGTGGAGGTTGACGGTTTGGAAGGTGCTGTTGAGGGAGTGGAGGTTGCAGGTTTGGAAGGTTATGTTGAGGGAGTGGAGGTTGCAGGTTTGGAAGGTGCTGTTGAGGGAGTGAAGGTTGCAGGTTTGGAAGGTGCTGTTGAGGGAGTGGAGGTCGGCAGGTTTGGAAGGTGCTGTTGAAGATGTGGAGGTTGCAGGTTTGGAAGGTACTGTTGAGGGAGTGGAGGTTGCAGATTTGGAAGGTGCTGTTGAGGGAGTGGAGGTCGGCAGGTTTGGAAGGTGCTGTTGAAGATGTGGAGGTTGCAGGTTTGGAAGGTGCTGTTGAAGATATGGAGATTGCAGGTTTGGAAGGTGCTGTTGAGGGAGTGGAGGTTGCAGGTTTGGAAGGTGCTGTTGAAGATGTGGAGGTTGCAGGTTTGGAAGGTGCTGTTGAAGATATGGAGGTTGCAGGTTTGGAAGGTGCGGTTGAGGGAGTGGAGGTTGCAGGTTTGGAAGGTGCTGTTGAGGGAGTGGAGGTTGTAGGTTTGGAAGGTGCTGTTGAAGATGTGGAGGTTGCAGGTTTGGAAGGTGCTGTTGAGGGAGTGGAGGTTGCAGGTTTGGAAGGTGCTGTTGAGGGAGTGGAGGTTGTAGGTTTGGAAGATGCTGTTGAGGGAGTGGGGGTTGGCAGGTTTGGAAGGTGCTGTTGAGGGAGCAGAGGTTGGCAGGTTTGGAAGGTGCTGTTGAGGGAGTGGAGATTGCAGGTTTGGAAGGTGCTGTTGAGGGAGTGGAGGTTGCAGCTTTGGAAGGTGCTGTTGAGGGAGTGGAGATTGCAGGTTTGGAAGGTGCTGTTGAGGGAGTGAAGGTTGCAGGTTTGGAAGGTGCTGTTGAGGGAGTGGAGGTTGCAGGTTTGGAAGGTGCTGTTGAGGGAGTGGAGTTTGCAGGTTTGGAAGGTGCTGTTGAGGGAGTGGAGGTTGCAGGTTTGGAAGGTGCTGTTGAGGGAGTAGAGGTTGCAGGTTTGGAAGGTGCTGTTAAAGATGTGGAGGTTGCAGGTTTGGAAGGTGCTGTTGAGGGAGTGGAGGTTGCAGGTTTGGAAGGTGCTGTTGAGGGAGTGGGGGTTGCAGGTTTGGAAGGTGCTGTTGAGGGAGTGGAGGTTGCAGGTTTGGAAGGTGCTGTTGAGGGAGTGGAGGTTGCAGGTTTGGAAGGTGCTGTTGAAGATTTGGAGGTTGCAGGTTTGGAAGGTGCTGTTGAGGGAGTGGAGGTTGCAGGTTTGGAAGGTGTTGTTGAGGGAGTAGAGGTTGCAGGTTTGGAAGGTGCTGTTGAGGGAGTGGAGATTGCAGGTTTGGAAGGTGCTGTTGAGGGAGTGAAGGTTGCAGGTTTGGAAGGTGCTGTTGAAGATGTGGAGGTTGCAGGTTTGTAAGGTGCTGTTGAGGGAGTGGATGTTGCAGGTTTGGAAGGTGCTGTTGAGGGAGTGGAGGTTGCAGGTTTGGAAGGTGCTGTTGAGGATGTGGAGGTTGCAGGTTTGGAAGGTGCTGTTGAGGGAGTGGAGGTTGCAGGTTTGGAAGGTGCTGTTGAGGGAGTGGATGTTGCAGGCTTGGAAGGTGCTGTTGAAGATGTGGAGGTTGCAGGTTTGGAAGGTGCTGTTGAGGGAGTGGAGGTTGCAGGTTTGGAAGGTGCTGTTGAGGGAATGGAGGTTGCAGGTTTGGAAGGTGCTGTTGAGGGAGTGAAGGTTGCAGGTTTGGAAGGTGCTGTTGAGGGAGTGGAGGTTGCAGGTTTGGAAGGTGCTGTTGAGGGAGTGGAGGTTGCAGGTTTGGAAGGTGCTGTTGAAGATGTGGAGGTTGCAGGTTTGGAAGGTGCTGTTGAAGATGTGGAGGTTGAGGTTTGGAAGGTGCTGTTGAAGATGTGGAGGTTGACGGTTTGGAAGGTGCTGTTGAAGATGTGGAGGTTGCAGGTTTGGAAGGTGCTGTTGAGGGAGTGGAGGTTGCAGGTTTGGAAGGTGCTGTTGAGGGAGTGGAGGTTGGCAGGTTTGGAAGGTGCTGTTGAGGGAGCAGAGGTTGGCAGGTTTGGAAGGTGCTGTTGAGGGAGTGGAGGTTGAAGGTTTGGAAGGTGATGTTGAGGGAGCAGAGGTTGGCAGGTTTGGAAGGTGCTGTTGAAGATGTGGAGGTTGCAGGTTTGGAAGGTGCTGTTGAGGGAGTGGAGGTTGCAGGTTTGGAAGGTGCTGTTGAGGGAGTGGAGGTTGGCAGGTTTGGAAGGTGCTGTTGAGGGAGCAGAGGTTGGCAGGTTTGGAAGGTGCTGTTGAGGGAGTGGAGGTTGAAGGTTTGGAAGGTGATGTTGAGGGAGCAGAGGTTGGCAGGTTTGGAAGGTGCTGTTGAAGATGTGGAGGTTGCAGGTTTGGAAGGTGGTGTTGAGGGAGTGGAGGTTGCAGGTTTGGAAGGTGCTGTTGAGGGAGTGGAGGTTGCAGGTTTGGAAGGTGCTGTTGAGAAAGTGGAGGTTGGCAGGTTTGGAAGGTGCTGTTGAGGGAGTGGTGGTTGCAGGTTTGGAAGGTGCTGTTGAGGGAGTGGTGGTTGCAGGTTTGGAAGGTGCTGAGGAAGGAGTAGAGTTTGGGGGTTTGGAAGGTGCTGCCTTTTATGGTGCTGTCTTCTTCCAGTGCATCAACGCAGGAGTCCTACCTTAGTGAGGGATCAAGACCAGGGATCTACTTCTGAGGCTGTATAAGGCTCTGGTCAGACGCTATTTGGAGTATTGTGAGCAATTCTGGGCCCCGTAACTAAGGAAGGATGTGCTGGCCTTGGAAAGGGTCCAGAGGAGCTTCACAAGAATGATGCCTGGAATGAAGAGCTTGTCGTATGAGGAACGGTTGAAGACTGTGGGTCTGTACTTGTTGGAGTTTAGAAGGATGAGGTGGTATCTTATTGAAACTTACAGGGTATTGCGAGGCCTGGATAGAGTGGACGTGGAGAGGATGTTTCCACTTGTTGGAAAAACTAGAACTAGAGGACACAATCTCAGACTAAAGGGACGATCTTTTAAAACCGAGATGAGGAGGAATTTCTTCAGCCAGAGGGTGGTGAATCTGTGGAACTCTTTGCCGCAAAAGGCTGTGGAGGCCAGTCACTGAGTGTCTTTAAGACAGAGATAGATATGTTCTTGATTAATAAGGGGATCAGGGGTTATCGGGAGAAGGCAGGAGAATGGGGATGAGAAAAATATCAGCCATGGTTGAATGGCGGAGCAGACTTGATGGGCCTAATTCTGCTCCTCTGTCTTCTGGTATTTTAATGTCTTGTGTGAATGGCAGCATCTCCTGAGAATGCTGCACAGCTTGATTGCTCTGCTGGAGTGTCAAGTGTCTTGCAGGTGCTCAGAGTTCCCAACTTCTGGAGCTGAGGTGAGAGTGTTGCCAGTCGGATCCATCTGTCTCCCCTCCCATCCCAATCCACCATGCATGCATGGTGAAAATGATGAAGTGCCTACCTTCACCTAACGTTTCCTCACAAGGATGCAGTTGGATATTCCAGCATGTCACCTTGCGAACTAACACTCTAAAGGAGTTTGAGAAAAGCCCAAATAACATACATTGCAGCTCAAGTTCTGCATGCAGAGCATCTGCTGTGCCCTTTAGTAGTTTGCACGTTTGAAAACTATAATCACTTGCATGGGGAGCTCTTGATCTTGTCAGAGAGAGAGAGAGAACTTGGAGACTGAACTAACCTTGGGCTGCTTACGTGCCCTCACTGACCGGGGAGGACTTTACTCTGCAATTATATAGTGCCTTACTGCGTCTCTCAAATGTTTCAAAGCGCTTCATGTACAATGAATGTTCTTCAAATTCAGTAACTGTTACATTGGCAAAGGCAGCAGCCATTTTGTGCACAGTAAGATTCCACAAACCGTAATGAGGTTAATGACCAGTTTATTTGTTTTTGGTGATGTTGCTGAGGGGGAAGTGTTGGATTAAGACACTTTCGACTTTGCCCAAATAGTGCCGTGGGGTCCTTGACTTTCGCCTGAACCACCAGAACAGGGAAAGGTAACCTCGATCCAGTGCCTCATTTGTCAAATTATGCCTCCTACAATGCAGTGCAATCCTTCAGCACTGTGTTAGAGTGTCAGCCTAGATTGTGTGCTCAAGATGGACTGCGTTTTAGAGTTGTGGATGTCCGGGGGCAGGTCATCTGCCTCTAATCTAGCCCGGGAGTGGAACAAGTTGACTTAGAAAATGAGGATAGCAAATCTTTATTTAATATAGAAAAGCAGAGGAGAAAAATAATTTCTCTTAATCTTACAGCAGTAAACAAATCTCATTTGTTAAGTCACATGGGCCACAGCCGGCAGTCCTCTGACAGCAGCGTTGATCGTTTTGTCGCGAAGGATGACTGTGTTGAGGCTGCAGATCTTGACACCAAGGTGAGATGTCTTTATGTTGTATTTCTTAATCAAGGGTTGAATAGAGTAAATAAGGAGAAACTGTTACCACTGGTGGGAGACTAGAATACACGGTGTGATCCTGGGCATTGTGCGTTTAGAAAGGATGTCGCGGCCTTGCAGATGAGGTCTCTGCACTTTTCCAGTGCTGGTCCTGAGTTCATTCACTGCACCATTGGTGGCTGTGCCATCGTTTGCCACGGCTCTAAACCCTGGAGTTGCCTCCCGAAATCTCTCCGCCCTGCTCCCCTCTTTTTTAAGACGCCCCTCAAAACCTGCCTCTTTGAACAAGCTTTTGGTGACCCCACATCATCTTTTTCATTTCGGTATTTGATAATGCTTTTCTGTATGTCCTTAGTGCGTTTTGGTGCATTTAAAGGTGTTGTATAAAAGCAAATTATTGTTGTTAAAAGGTGCCAGGGAGGGCGGCACGGTGGCGCAGTGGTTAGCACTGTGTCTAATGGCATCAAGGACCTAAGACTCATGATCCTCTGGGAGAAGAAAAGCTCTCCATCTCTGCCTTAAATAGGCAGCCTCTTATTTTTAAACAGTAGTCTCCAGTTCTAGATTCTCCCACAAATGGAAACATCCTCTCCACATCCACCCTGCCAAGACCCCTCAGGATCTTGTATATTTCAATCATGTCGCTTCTTGTCCAAACTCCAGGGGATGCAAGCCTAACCTGTCCAACATTTCCTCATGAGACAACCCTCCCAACCCAGGTATTAGTCTAGTAAACCTTCTCTAAACTGTTTTGAATGTATTTGCATCCTTTCTTCAATAAGGCAACCAATAGAGATGTTCAAAGTGATGGTTTTGATGAGTGAATAGGGAGAAATAGCTTCCACTGGTAAGAGACTTGGTCACCATGCGACTAATTTACTTTGATCTGGAATCCATTGCCTGAAAGTATGGTAGAAGCAGATTCAATAGCCCATTTCAAAAGGGATGTCAAATGAGAAAAGAGGGAGGATTAGGTTATGTAGGACTAATTGGATAGCTCTTTCAAACCACCATCACAGGCACAAAGTACCACTATCATTCTATTATATTCAAAGCTCCAAATGTTTCTACTTTTGAGTTGTCTGTGCGTTACCAATTGGCTTCTTCTCTGCACTGTGCCCTGTGGTAAACATTTCCTGTTGCACTGGTGATATTTAGGCTTTGACAAGGGAGCTGTGTTATGCAATATTATTGCTGCAATGGTCAGGAATTAGTTCTCTGAGAGTAGAATTTGCATTCCAATATTTCTGAAGTGGCCCTTCCTACAAAGTCTCATTTTCGGTCAATCCTGGTCCCAGTAGGCATGAGCATCAAAACTGGCCATTTTGACAGCAGTTAGTTTGCTCATTGAGATTTTGGATCGCGTGATAGCTAGCATCTACTGTAATAAATGTTAGGTTACAGCCTTGGTGTTTGGAGTCTTGTTTTTGTGCATCTGCTTTGAGCTATCCTTCATCTGAAAGCGCTGAACACAGAGGTGGAAAAACATGTCACTCACCAATATGAGCACCTCCACATCTTGATAAGGTTGATGAGATGGAGAGGGTCAATGTGTACGTTTACGATGAACATGGCATATCCGTGCTGGGTGGGAACACTTACACGCGTTTATCTTATTCTTCAATAATTTATTCAAAGGGAAGTTATGCTGAACCTTTATGAAGCTCTGGTTAGGCCACAAGTAGAACACTGCATCCAGTTCTGGCCTCCACATTTTATGAAGGATGTGAGGGTCTCTAAGAAGGTGTAGAGGATATTTACTAGAATGGTTCCAGGAATTGGGGGTGGGTTTAGCTGCAAGGTTAGGTCGGAGTTGTTTTCCGTGGAGCAAACAAAACTGAGATTTGATAAAGTTGTTCAAGATTATGACCGGTGTGGATAAGGTAGGCGATTCCCATTCTCTGATGATACAAGAACTAGGGGACACAGAAGGATCTGAAGAATTCAACCTATTTTTGTTAGAAAGGGGATTATACGATGTTTAAAATTGTGAAAGGTTAGGGCAGTGTAAATAGAATCAGACTGTTTCCTGTTATTGAAAGGGTCTTGGACCAAGCAACATCGTTATATGATTGATTATAACAGATTTCCAACAATGAAATGGACGACTGGACAAAGTGATCAAGACCGATTGCGCCAACAATTAAGAATATGTTGTGTTCGGAGAAAATCTGGTCAGGAAGCTCCTGTTGAAAGAGAAAAAGAATAAGTTAGCCAGGTTTCCCACACAGGGACACAACTGACTGATCACCCTGCTAATTTTCTGCGGATGGATTGAGATGAAGCAAGGCGGGAAGAGGCTCGTGTGGAGCACAGACCTATCTTTCATATTCTTTCACCTTCAGTCCAGCAAATATGTTTATACAGATTCCATGTTGTTAATTTCCTGACTGCCATTGCCGATGTGAAGTTGGCGTGACAAGCTGAGGACCACACTTAAAAGTGTTTGGTCTTGCAGTTTGATTTTGGCAGACTTGTTTCAATTTCAGTGCTCTGTTCAGTTCTCTCTGTGTAACGGTAACATCATGCAAGGTTTTGAGCTTCAGTCTAGAAAACCATCAAGCCTGGAATTGCAGACTCAAGATATTTGGCCCACTGTGCCGGTCTTACTAGACGTTCCCTGTTCCAGTGCTTATCCCATTTCCCGGCTCATTGAATCAAAGATCATGTAAGTTTACAGCATGGAACAAGGCCATTCTGTCCTCCTTGTCCACACTAACTGGCAACTAGCCATTCAACCTAATCCCACTTTCCAGCTCTTGCTCAATATAGCCTTCAAGATCTCTAAGTACCTTTTCAATGTTAATGAGGGTTTGTGCCTCTATCACGCTTTCAGGTAGTGAATTCCAGATCCCCATGACCCTCCGTTTGAAAATAAATTCCCCCCAGATCCCATCTGACCTACCTCATTCTTAATCTATCCCCCCAATTGCAGGTTCCTCAACCAAGGAGAACAGGGCCTTTTTTCACGCTGTCTAATTTTAGACGCTTAAATCTCCCGAGAGTTTCCTTTGTTCCAAGGCAAACGACCCTAACCTATCAAGTCTTTCCTTGTAAGTCAAATTCTCCAGTCCCGGCAACACAGTTGTAAATTAGGGCTGGACAAGAAATGCTGGTCTAGCCAGCGATGCATACAACCCATGAATGGATTTTAAAAATTAATTCTCTCTGCACCAAGTGCAGTAACTAGAGATGCACGCAGTACTTCAGCAGTGGACTTTCTAGTGTTTTATACAGTTTCAACATAACCTCCCTGCCCTTATATTTTGTGCCTCAGTTAATAAAGGCAAGTTTCTCATGCGCCTTCTGGACCATTTTATCTGCCTGCCCACGTCAAAGGGGAAGATTTAGAATATTCCTGGCTTCTGGCATTAAGGTGGGCTGAATTGCTATCCTCTTCATCAACATCTTCTTTCTTGGTGCAAAAAATTAAATGTCATCGTCCTCTTGCATTATCCAGCAAAAGCTGGAATCCAAAATGTATCATCATATAAATTTGATCCATTTATTATTGTGGAAAAAGTCTTAAATTGCTGAGCACCATGCATTACATTTTGAAGTTCAGCCCTAGATATGTAGATATTTACATGCAAATGATGTCTGACTATTCATTTCATTGTTGCTTGCTAATCAATTTTGTTTTGGTGCTTATGGTTTTGCGAGGCTTGTCGGTCAGGGTGCTGAAAGATTCTGTACTCCTTCGAAGAGTGCCAGGTGATGGATAACACCTGTTTGGACAGATAGACAGGGTATCCATGGAATGGCCCCTTCTAATCGTGCAGCAGTCCCTCAGCATGGTGTACCAGCCCAGAATGAATTTGAATCTTGTCATGAGTTGCACACTGAATAATCTTCTGACCCAGAAGTGAAAGTGTAGTACATTGACACTGGAACAGGGAACATGATAGAGGAGTTGGAGAGGAGCACAAGGGGTTCGGATGGGAAGAGGAGTGGAGTATCATCACAGTTGGTAAATTGACTGATTGCATACAGCTAGGAAATTTACGCAGATAACTTGCAGATGTGACTGGTTTGGGAATTCAAAAGCCCAAATAGCATTTGCAGTTACATATTGTGCCCTTCACTTTGACCTGAAGTTTTCTGTGAACCTTCTGTTTACAGGGCTTCTCTTTAACAAGTCTCAACCTGTAACATTTTGGCATATTGGAGCCACAGAAAGTTTCCCTTCAGTGCATCTGTTACACTGAATGGTGGAGCCGTGTAGCAGGTTTTCCTGTCAAAAAGAATAAAGGTACTTGGATTTCCAAAGGCATTCGATAAGGTACCACACAAAAGGTTAGCATGGACTCGATGGGCCGAATGGCCTTACTTCCACTCCTATGTCTCATGCAAGATAAGGTGTTGTGGAGTGAAGGGGGGGGGGGGGGAGGAGAACATATCAGCATGGATAGAGGGTAGGAAGAAGGGGGCATTTTCAAGTTGGCAGTCTGTAACTAGTGGAGTGATGCAGGATCTGTGGTAGGAGCTCTGCTATTTATAATTAACATTATAAATGAGGGGCTGGTTTAGCACACTAGGCTAAGTCGTTGGCTTTTAAAGCAGACCAAGCAGCACGGTTCGATTCCCGTACCAGCCTCCCCGAACAGGCGCTGGAATGTGGCAACTGGGGCTTTTCACAGTAACTTCTTTGATGCCTACTCGTGACAATAAGCGATTTTCATTTTTCATTAATGACTTCGACAAAGAATCTGTGAATGAATCTAAGTTGCTGATGATACAAAGCTAGGTGGGAATCTGAGCTGTGAGGAGGGCACAAGAGGCTGCAGAGCGATTATATAGACAGGTTAAGTGAACCGGCTGCAAGGTGACAGATGGGAGTATAATGTGGCGAGTGTGAGGCTATTCATTTTGATCGTAAGAATAGAAAAGCTGAATTTTTTAAAAGACGTCGAACTTGCAGATAAAAGCAGGATGCTGGAAATCTGAACCAAAACAGAAAATGCTGGAAGTACTCATCCGTGGAGAGAGAAACAGAGTTAAAGTTTCAGATTATAATGTTATCACCAGTTCTGATGGACAGTCATCAATCCAAAACATGAATTTGTGCAATGCATCATCCAGTCAGAAAGTTGGGGGATCGAACGCCACTCTAGCATACAAATGCATCATCTCTGCTGCATTGAGCAGATCCGAGAGATTGATGTATTGTTGGAGGTGCCACTTTTTGATTGAGACTTTGAACCTACTGCCTGTTCGTGTGCCACAGGAGTTCCTTTGAAAAATAAAATAAAATAAAATTTAGGCTACCCAATTTATTTTTTCCAATTAAGGGGCAATTTAGCGTGGCCAATCCACCTAGCCTGCACATCTTTTGGGTTGTGGGGGCGAAACCCACGCAAACACGGGGAGAATGTGCAAACTCCGCACGGACAGTGACCCAGAACCGGGATCGAACCTGGGACCTCGGCGCCGTGAGGCAGCAATGCTAACCCACTGCGCCGCAGTGCTGCCCTAGGAGTTTCTAATTCACTATTTGCAGCATTCCTCACTCCACCAACACTACCAAAAGTTGGTTAACTGGTCATATACCATGTTTGTGGGACCTTGCTCTGCGCATATTGGCAAACACATTTGCTGAACATAATGAGGACTGCACACAAAAAAAGAGTAATTCATTGCACGTTAAGCACTTAGGGACTCCCTGTGGATGAGAAAGTTGTTGTATAAATTCAATTTATTTCTCCACGTCTATGGTTGACACACAATAATTTGCATCTATGTGGCATTTTCCTATTATATTTTATTCTTGGATTTAATCAACCTGCAAGATTGTTTTGACCTGTTTGCTCATTTGAATGACCTTGATGGGCTGAATGGTCTCCTGTGTTGTAATGACCTCAGGACTAATTTATTATCAAAATTCTGTATGTGTTTAGTAAGTTTCTGTTACTGTGCACCTTTCCATATAATCATTTTGTTTTCAAGCTTTATATTTGGGAGTTTACCGTGGGTGTTTCCAGGCGGAGTGCAACTGCCAAGAATCTTATTGTTATCCTACCCTGGGTGGAACCTGTGCAGTTATTGAACTTTGCCATTGTCAGGGGTTGGAATTGTGGTTTTTACCCCTGATGTTGGGTTGCTGTTTACAAGTGGATGGCTGCAGACCGATTCCATGTCCTGCAGCATTGTGGATCATGGATCTCTGCTAAGCTGTTCACTTTTTAGATGCAGGCCTTGATTACCCGGTCTCTACTGGTGGCATTGCAGAGGGCTCTCACTTGATAGCCACATACTGTCTTTCAGCAGAGATTGCTGGCTGGTGAGTGGGAGTGCAAACCCTGACCAAATCCCTCCTGTGTAACGCTGAGGCCAATTAATGTCCCTGTGGCTGAGATCGACGATAAGACTGATGGGAGATTGAACATGGGGCCTCTCTGATCAGAACAGCTCTGCTACCCCCAACCAGCTGAGTGACTAGAAAGGGCCGCTAGTGGCATACCTCATGGCTCAATGTGCTCAGGGAGAGTGAAGTGTTTGAGAGTGAAGTGTTTGATTGTATACATGCAGAAATTGTACACCTATCTATTTTTGTCCAAAAGCAGCCTTGCCGGATAAAGGGAGACATTGGCCATTACACGGATGAGAACGCTGCCCCTTTGATCCATTGTGTTCGCCTCCTTAGTGCATCTTTTCTTTTAACGGGACAGAAGAATGGTAAGCAACCATAAATTTGGCTGGCTTGAACATTGGGTTGTTTTGTTTGTACTGTGGGATATTGACCGTCATTCTGGACTTTGCTTTGATACAGGTCTTATCCCCGACAGAGAAGTGAGGGTCAGTGTCAAAGCACTGGCAGTGAGTTGTGTTGGAACTGCCATTGGGCTTCACCCTGAAGCTTTCTTCAATAAACTGTACAGGACCCCACTTGAAGTTTTAGAGAGCCAAGGTAATGGAAAGGATTGAAATGTTTCTAAGACCGACACTTGGTCTACTTGTTACGGTGCGATCTCCTGACATTGAAAGAGTGTGCCAGCTACACAAAGGAGAGCCGTGTTATCATTGCAGAATTGGTGCATCAGTATTTATCTGTTGTTTATTAAATGTGGGAAATGACCACTTTGTCCCCACCACCTCTGCCTACATCTTTCTTTCCTTCTAGTCCTTTCCGCCATCATCGCTCAAACTCCCATCTTCATCCGCTGCCACCTCTGCCTTTATCTCTCTCCCCCTTCTGGATTTGGATTTGCTTATTCTCGCGTGTACCGAGGGACAGTGAAAAGTATTTTTCTGTGAGCAGCTCAAACAGATCATTTAGTACATGCAAAGAAAATACATAATAGGGCAATACAAGGTACATGATGTAAATACATAGACACCGGCATTGAGTGAAGTATACCGGCATTGAGTGTAGTATTAATCCGGTCAGCCCATAAGAGGGTTGTTTAGGAGTCTGGCAACAGTGGGGAAGAAGCTGTTTTTGAGTCTGTATGTGCGTGTTCTCAGACTTTTGTATCTCCTGCCCGATGGAAGAAGTTGGAAGAGTGAGTAAGCCGTGGGTGGGAGGGGTCTTTGATTATGCTGCCCGCTTTCCCCAGGCAACGAGAGGTGTCGATGGAGTCAATGGATGGGAGGCAGGTTTGTGTGAAGGACTGGGCTGTGTTCACGACCCTCTGAAGTTTCTTGGGGTCTTGGGTCGAGCAGTTGATATACCAGGCTGTGCTGAAGCCAGATAGGATGCTTTCTATGGTGCATCTGTAAAAAGTGTCTCCTCCCCACAATCATCTTCATCCTCTTCCTCCAATTCTTCATTCCCACTGACCTGACCTCCTTCCTCCCCATTCCCTTCTTTTGCGTTTTCTCCCCTTCCCTTCTGCTCCTCTGTATTTCTGCCCACAATCCTCCTTTCATCCCAAACTCACCAGGTATTACATTATTTGAGGTTTAAAAAAAAAAACATTTTTATTAAGGTTTTCATTAAATATCAATAACAAAATGAAAAAGGAACCCAACAGGGTTAAGTACAAAACACGGTCGAGAAAAGCAACCCTCCATACCCCCCTCCCCCCTGTACATAAATAATAAATTAACATTAATACCCCGACTTAACACAACAGGTATATACACCCCCCTGGACCCTCCAGTGTAAATACCCCCCGAGTTGCTGCTGCCATTGACCAATGTCTACCGTTCTGCCAGGAAGTCTAAGAACGGTTGCCACCGCCTAAAGAACCCTTGTACCGACCCTCTTAAGGCGAATTTCACCCTCTCCAATTTAATGAACCCCGCCATATCGTTGATCCAGGATTCCACGCTTGGGGGCCTCGCATCCTTCCACTGAAGAAGAATCCTTCGCCGGGCTACCAGGGACGCAAAGGCCAGAATTCCGGCCTCTTTCGCCTCCTGCACTCCCGGCTCCTCTGCCACTCCAAATATTGCCAGCCCGCAGTCCGGTTTGACCCTGTACCCTACCACCCTCGACACCGTCCTCGCTATGCCCTTCCAAAATTCCTCCAGCGCTGGGCATGCCCAGAACAGATGGGTATGATTTGCTGGGCTCCCTGAGCACCTAACACACCTGTCCTCACCCCCAAAAAACCGGCTCATTCTTGTCCCGGTCATGTGTGCCTGTGCAGCACCTTAAACTGTATGAGGCTGAGCCTCGCGCACGATGAGGAAGACTTCACCCTCCCTAGGGCATCTGCCCACGTCCCTTCCTCAATCTCCTCTCCCAACTCCTCCTCCCACTTACCTTTCACCTCCACCACCGAGGCCGCCTCCTCCTCCTGCATCACCTGGTAAGTTTCCGACATCTTCCCCACTCCCACCCACCCCCCCGAGAGCACCCTGTCCTGTACTGTGTGTGGCTGTAGCCTCGAGAATTCCACCACCTGCCGTCTGACAAACGCCCTTACCTGCAAGTACCTGAAGGTGTTCCCCGGGGGGAGCCTGTACTTCTCCTCCAGCTCACCGAAGCTTGCGAACTTCCCGTCCACAAACAGGTCCCCCAACTTTCGTATCCCTGCCCTGTGCCACCCCAAAAACCCTCCACCTGTTCTCCCTGGGGCAAACCGGTGGTTCCCCCGTATTGGGGTCCACGCCGAGGCCCCCCCCCCCCCCCCCCCCAATGCCGCCTCCACTGCTCCCAGATTATGAGGGCAGCCGCCACCACCGGGCTCGTGGT
The DNA here is from genome assembly GCF_047496885.1 of Scyliorhinus torazame. Classification (NCBI taxonomy): domain Eukaryota; kingdom Metazoa; phylum Chordata; class Chondrichthyes; order Carcharhiniformes; family Scyliorhinidae; genus Scyliorhinus; species Scyliorhinus torazame. The sequence goes on from NC_092715.1 coordinate 24,191,576, forward strand.
ATACCTCCTTGGAGGGAGCGGCAGCGGCGCCGTTGCCAGCGCCTCCAGACTTGTACCCTCACAAGATGCCGTCTTCAGCCTCTTCCATGCAGCCCCCTCCCCCTCCATCACCCACTTGCGCACCATCGCCGCATTGGCAGCCCAGTAGTACCCACAGAGTTTGGGCAGCGCCAGCGCCCCCCCCCCCAAAAAAATCCCTACTCTGCTCCAGGAACACCCTTCTCACCCACTGAGTCCCTCGCGCCCACACAAACCCTGTTATGCTCCTGTTGACCCGCCTAAAGAAGGCCTTCGGGATAAGAATAGGGAGGCACTGGAACAGGAACAAAAACCTTGGGAGCACAGTCATCTTAACTGACTGCACCCTACCCACCATGGACGGCGGCAACGCATCCCACCTCTTAAACTCCTCCTCCATTGGCTCCACCAGCCTCGTGAAATTAAGTCTATGCAGGGCCTCCCAGCTCCTGGCCACCTGGACCCCCAAATACCTGAAGCTCCTCTCCGCCCTTTTTAGTGGGAGCTCGCCAATCCCCCTGGGTGAACCACGAACAATTCGCTCTTCCCCATGTTGAACTTGTACCCTGAGAAATCCCCGAACTCCCTGAGGATCCTCATTACCTCCGGCATTCCCCCCCACCGGGTCCGCCACATATAGCAGCAAGTTGTCCGCATAAAGCGACACCCTATGCTCCTCCCCACCCCGCACCAACCCCCTCCAGTTCCTCGACTCCCTCAGTGCCATAGCCAGGGGTTCAATCGCCAGTGCGAAGAGCAGGGGGAACAGGGGAGACCCCTGCCATGTCCCTCGGTGCAACCGAAAGTACTCAGACCTCCTCTTGTTCGTGGCCACACTCGCCATCGGGACCTCGTACAACAGCCTAACCCACCTGACGAACCCCTCCCCAAACCCTCTTCAGCACCTCCCACAAGTACCCCCACTCTTCCCTATCGAATGCCTTCTCAGTGTCCACCGCCGCCACTATCTTTGCCTTCCCCTCCCTCACCGGCATCATAATAATGTTCAGGTTCAACTGCCTCCCCTTCACGAACCCCGTCTGGTCTTCGTGGATGACCTGCGGCACACAATCCTCAATTCTCGTGGCTAAAACCTTCGCCAGCACCTTGGCATCTACATTTAACAATGAAATCGGCCTGTAAGACCCACACTGCAGGGGATCATTGTCCCGCTTCAGGATCAAAGAGATCAGTGCCCGGGAATTCGTCGGGGGCAAAGCCCCCCCTCCCTTGCCTCATTGAAGGTCCTAGCCAGCAACGGACCAACAGGTCCACATATGTTTTGTAGAATTCGACCAGGAAACCGTCCGGCCCCGGTGCCTTCCCCGCCTGCATGCTCCCTATCCCTTTGGCCAGCTCCTCTAGCTCAATCGGGGCCCCTAATCCCGCCACCAGTCCCTCCTTCACCTTTGGGAACCTCAATTGGTCCAGAAAGCGGCCCATCCCTCCCTCCTCCAGTGGGGGCTCAGACCGATACAGTTCCTCATAAAAGTCCCTGAAGACCCCATTGATGCCAACCCCACTCCGCACCACACTTCCTCACCTATCCTTAACACCCCCGATCTCCCTAGCTGCATCCCGCTTCCGAAGCTGATGCGCCAGCATCCGGCTTGCCTTTTCCCCACACTCGTAGACCGCCCCCTGGGCCTTCCTCCACTGCACCTCCGCCTTCCTGGTGGTCAACAGGTCGAATTCGGCCTGGAGGCTATGCCTCTCCCTTAACAGTCCCTTCACATACCTCCTGACTACCCCCCCCCCCCCCGCTCTCTCCTCTCCTTGTGGGCCCTAATGGAGATCAGCTCTCCCTTAACCACCGCCTTCAGCGCCTCCCCCAGACCATCCCCGCTCGGACCTCCCCGTTATCGTTGGCCTCCAGGTATCTCTCTGTGCTTCCTCAGACCCGCTCGCTCACCTCCTCATCCGCCAACAGCCCCACCTCCAAGCGCCACTACGGGCGCTGGTCCCTCTCCTCCCCCAGCTCTAGGTCTACCCAATGCGGGACGTGATCCGAAATGGCTATCGCCGAGTACTCGGTATCCTCTACTCTCGCTATCAGCGCCCTACTCATAACAAAAAAAAGTCGATCCAGGAATAGGCCTTATGAACGTGCAAGAAGAATGAAAATTCCCTAGCCCCCGGCCTTGCAAATCTCCAAGGGTCCACCCCTCCCATCTGGTCCATAAAACCCCTCAGCACTTTAGCCGCCACCGGCTCCTACCCGTCCTAGACCTGGAGCGGTCCAGTGCCGGATCCAACACCGTGTTAAAGTCTCTCTTCTCTCCCCCCCCCCCCCCCCCCCCCCCCCCCAAAATAATCAGGCCCCCCACTTCCAAGTCCAGGATCTGACCCAACATGCGCCGCATAAAACCCGCATCATCCCAGTTCGGGACGTACACGTTGACCAGCACCACCCTCTCCCCTGGCAGTTTACCACTTATCATTACGTACCTGCTGCCATTGTCTTTCACAATGCTTGACGCCTCGAACGACATCCACTTTTCCACCAAGATCACCACCCTCCGATTTTTGGCATCTAGCCCCGAATGAAACACCTCACCTGCCCACCCCTTCCTCAATCTTACCTGGTCTGCCACCTTCAGGTGTGTCTCCTGGAGCATGACCACATCCGCCTTCAGCCTCTTCAAGTGCGCGAACACCCGGGCCCGCTTAACCGGCCCCATTCAGTCCCCTTACGTTCCAGGTTATCAGCCGGATCAGGGGGCTACCCGCCCCTGCCCCGCCGACTAGCCATAACCCCTCCTCGGCCAGCCACGCGCCCGTACCCCACGGCGGCAGAACCCGTCCCAACCCCCTCTAATCGCTCCAGCTCCCCCTTGACCATACCAGCAGCAACCCGGTTCTTCCCCCCCCCCCCCCCCCCCCCCCCCACCCCCCCCCCCCCCCCCCCCCCACCACCACCACCACCACCACCACCACCACCAAAAGCTAGGACCCCTCCTAGCTGCTTTGCATCCCCCATTGCACTCTTGCAAGTCAGCTGACCCCGGCCACTCACACCTCTCCTTCAACTCCTCCCATTGTTGGACTTCCCCTCCCCCTCCATTACCCACCGGCAGGCTCTCCGCCTCCCCCTTCCATCCAAAGTGCGGGGAAAAAACCTGTGCTTCCCCACCCCGACCCCGCCCCCTCCAGCCTTCAGCGTGGGAAAAAGCCCGCGCTTACCACCTGCCCGGCCCCACCTCCTCTGGCGCAGCTCCTTTTACAGGCCCAGTCCCCTCACCCCCGACTCGGGCCTCGCCCTCGCCAGCGGGGCCCCACCCCCCCCTCCCGGCATTCCACCCCCTACTCCGTTTACTTGCCCCCCTCCAAGAGCCCACCCGACAGACCCAACCAAAACAGTGCCCAACCCACCCTAACCACCCACACCGAACCAAAACTAAACAAGAACAAAGAACCCCCCCCTCAAAATGTAACACAACAACAACAATCCCCGACCATCCCCACGCCCGACCCCTCCGACCCTCAGTTTGTGTCCAGCTTCTCGGCTTGACCAAACACCACGCCTCCTCCGGGTACTCAAAATAATGGTGCCAGTCCTTGTAGGTGACCCGCAGTCTCGCCGGCTGCAGCTTGCCAAACTTCATCCCCTTCCTGTGCAGCACTGCCTTCGCCCGGTTGTACCCGGCCCTCTTCTTCGCCACCTCCGCGCTCCAGTCCTGATATATTCGAACCTCCGCGTTCTCCCACCTGCTGCTCCTCTATTTCTTGGCCCACCTGAGTACGCACTCCCGATCAGCGAACCGATGAAACAGCACCAGCACCGTCCGCGGCGGCTCGTTAGCCTTGGGCCTCCTCGCCGACACTCTATGGGCCCCTTCCAGCTCCAGGGGCCCCTGGAAGGACCCCGCTCCCATCAGCGAGTTTAACATGGTGACCACGTAGGCCGCCAAGTCCGACCCCTCCAGCCCCTCCGGGAGGCCCAGGATCCGCAGATTCTTCTGCCTCGACCGATTCTCCATCTCCTCGAACCGTTCCTGCCATTTCTTGTGGAGCGCCTCGTGCGCCTCCACCTTTACCGCTAGGCCCAAGATCTCGTCCTCGTTATCGGAGATCTTTTGTCGGACCTCGCGGATCGCCACCCCCTGGGCCGTCTGGGTCTCCAGCAGCTTATCAATAGAAGCCTTCATCGGCTCCAGCAGGTCCGCTTTGAGTTCCCTGAAGCAACGTTGGATAACCTCCTGCTGCTCCTGCGCCCATTGCATCCACGTTGCCTGGCCCCTGCCCGCCACCATCTTGCTCTTCTTCCCTCGCACTTTCTCTGGGTTCACCACCACTTTTGTAGTCGCCCCGCTCCTGATCCAAGCCATACACTGTCGGGGGAATGTTGCAGTCTTCTTCCCACACCGGGAAATGTCGCAAAAATGCCGTTGGGGGCCCTGAAAAGAGCCCAAAAGTCTGTTCCAAGTGGGAGCTGCCGAACGTGCGACTTAGCTCTGCAACCGGAAGTCTCCCTTAGCTCTGCAACCGGAAGTCTCCCTTAGCTCTGCATAGCTGCAACCGGAAGTCTCCATGCACTTGATTTTCATCGAGCTACAGATATGCTGCATAAGCTGAAGTCTACGTCTGAATAGATGAAAGGTATGCCCACAAAATGTCTCTTTCCTTTACTCAATATCGGGATGTGAGCGCCCCAGGTGAAGTTGGCATTTATCGCCCATCCCTAGTTGGGAAGGGTTGTCTTCTTAAACTGAAGCAGTTTGATACAGACGAGGACAGCTAAAGAGTCGGCCTATATTGCTGGAGTCGGTATATCATTCAGACTGGGTAAGGACATCTGGATTCTTCCACGAAAGGATGTTCGAGAAATCATTCGGGTTTTTGACCGTTTGACAACCTCCTTTACTGATGGCAAAATCAGATTTTTTTTCAAACTGAATAAAAATCCGCAAGCTGCCATGATGGGATTTGAGCTTGCGCACTGTGGGTTGTTACTCCCAACCTATGGATGGCTGGTCCAATTGCATTAGCCACTACTCTAGTGTAGTGCCACTACACCAATGGTGTCTTACACAGCAGATCAATAAGCGTTAATCATTTCCAGTATTTTTAAGAGTTTGTATTATGTGAATAAGTCGCAGAGGTACAATATGCATCTTCGATTCTTTTCATTCTGCAGAGGAACAGTGCATTTCTGATATTTTGAAGTATGTTGACCATGGAGATCCACAGATAAGAGGCGCCACTGCCCTCCTCGCTTCAACATTCATTCACTCAGTTCTGACCAAGACTCGCTTTAATCCAGAAAATTGGCTGGCCGCAGTACGAGGCGCCACAGGTAAATAGGCAATTTCATCTCTTTTAATTCCATCTATGCCTCTCTTCATGATTGGTGCCAAGGCTGCTGTGTTAATGTAGACACAGAAAATGCTGGATAAACCCAACAAATCTGGCCGCATCCGTGGCCAGAAACAGAGTTAACGTTTCGAGTCCAAATGACCCTTCTGCAGAAGGTTCTGTTTCGGTTTTGTTTTAATTTGTTTTAGTAATGTTGTGGGCTTAGAGGAATTGTTCAATTGTAGAGAGAGTATGGTCTGCCTAGTTTGTCTTCGGCCATCCTGGCAGTCGCGTGATATCACAAAGGTGCTGTGCAATCTCGTTCAATTAGTCTCGCAACAGACTTGGACATAAGGCAATGGAAAACTCCCAGTGGTGGAAAGATTTGGGAACCATTGATTCAAAATCACCACCTCCCAAGCATTCTACACTTAACCACATCTCCTGAGGGGCAAAACAGCAGGAGGATATTTTTATAGGATTAGATAAAGTATGGTAGGATGAGGCTCACATGGGGCTTAATCACTGACATTGACCAGTTGTGATGTGGCGATGCCGGCGTTGGACTGGGGTGAGCACAGTAAGAAGTCTTACAACACCAGGTTAAAGTCCAACAGGTTTGTTTCAAACACTAGCTTTCGGAGCGCTGCTCCTTCCTCAGGTGAATGAAGAGGTAGGTTCCAGAAACGTGTGTGTATATATATATATATATATATATATATACAGAGACAAAGTCAAAGATGCAAGACAATGCTTTGAATGCGAGCATTTGCAGGTAATTAAGTCTTTACAGATCCAGAGATAGGGGTAACCCCAGGTTAAAGAGGTGTGAATTGTCTCAAGCCAGGACAGTTGGTAGGATTTCGCAAGCCCAGGCCAGATGGTGGGGGATGAATGTAATGCAACATGAATCCAAGGTCCCGGTTGAGGCCGCACTCACGTGTGCGGAACTTGGCTATAGGTTTCTGCTCGGCGATTCTGCGTTGTCGCGCATCCTGAAGGCCACCTTGGAGAACGCTTACCCGGAGATCAGAGGCTGAATGCCCTTGACTGCTGAAGTGTTCCCCGACTGGAAGGGAACATTCCTGCCTGGTGATTGTTGCGCGATGTCCGTTCATCCGTTGTCGCAGCGTCTGATTGGCTGCAAGAAAGGATGTCCCGAAGCGTGGTACATTGGCGAGACCATGCAGACGCTGCGACAACGGATGAACAGACATCGCGCGACAATCGCCAGGCAGGAATGTTCCCTTCCAGTCGGGGAACACTTCAGCAGTCAAGGGCATTCAGCCTCTGATTGCCGGGTAAGCGTTCTCCAAGGCGGCCTTCAGGACGCGCGACAACGCAGAATCGCCGAGCAGAAACTTACAGCCAAGTTCCGCACACATGAGTGCGGCCTCAACCGGGACCTGGAATTCATGTCGCATTACAGTCACCCCTCACCATCTGGCCTGGGCTTGCAAAATCCTAACAACTGTCTTGGGTTGAGACAATTCACACCTCTTTAACCCGGGATTACCCCTCTCTCTGGATCTGTAATGACCTGCAAATGCTTGCATTCAAAGCATTGTCTTTCATCTTTGACTTTGTCTATATATATGTCTCTGGAACATACCTCTTCATTCACCTGAGGAAGGAGGAGTGCTCCGAAAGCTAGTGTTTGAAACAGACCTGTTGGACTTTAACCTGGTGTTGTAAGACTTCTTACATTGACCAGTTGGGCTGAGGGATCTGTTTCTGCTGTAGGTTCTGTGTAATACTGTGTAAATTAACTTCTGCTTGGCATTGCAGCATGTTGATCTGAGATGTAAAGGTTAGAAGCTCTATTGCCTTTTCAATTAAGTATCATCCTGGACCCAATTTAAAACTTGGAGCAACAAGCTTATCTAGCACCTTTAATGTAATAAAATGTTGCGTGGCGCTTCATGGGAACATTATAAAGCAAAGTATGGCATCACCGCACAGAAGGAGATAATCAAGTTGGTGACTCGAAACCTGGGCAAAGATGCAGTTTTTAAGTAAAGGAGAAAAGTGAGATAGAGACTGGGACTGTGGGGAGCGAATTCCAGAGCTTAGGGCCCAGGCAACTTAAAGCACGGTCATCGCTGGTGGAGCGATTAAAATTGGAAACACCACCATCTGGAGATTCCCCATCAAACTGCAACCATCCTGACTTGGAAGTATAACGCCGTTCTTTCACTGTCACTCGGTCAAAATCCTGGAACTCCCTCCCTAACACACAGTGGGTGTACCTGCACCACATGGACTGCAGCCGTTCAAGAAGGCAGCTCACCACCACCTTCTCGAGGGCAATTAGGGATGGGCAATAAATGCTGGTCTAGCCAGCGAAACCCACATCCCTTGAGTGAATAATAAAGAACAAGAGGCTGGAATTAGAGTGCAGGTATCATTGTGGGTTGTGGTGTTTGAGAAGATTGCATAGATGAGAAGGGACAAAGCCAATGTAAGTTGATGAATGCAGAGCTGATAGAGGAATGGGACTTGCTGCGAGTTAAGACAGTAGCAGTGTTTTGATGCCCGTACAGAAGGTACACTGTGATGGACCTGCCAGAGGTGCAGTGGGTCAGTCAAGTATCGAGGTAATGAAGGCATGAATGAGCTAAGGCAGTGTGGACTTGCTTGATGTTACAGAGGTGGGACCAGGCAGTCTCAGTAATGGAGCAGGAATGTGCTCACCTGAATCAAATCCAACAGCAGGTTTGCAAACAGTCTGACTAATTCTCACTTATTCTTAGGGAGGGGGCTGGAGTTGGAAAGTAGTGAATGGAGCTTGTGGGAGTAAAGTCGAGGGAGGAAGATTAGAATGGTTGCCTACTAATTCAGAGTCTCACTCCTCTACCTGCCTTTCTCTAGCCTGGTGCCCTCCACAGTCCTAACTTGGGTCCATTGTGAATGTTTCCTCCAACGGTTCTACCACTGGTAGCAAACTTTTAGTCCCCTCTGAAGCCACTCCATCTTGCCACAATTTCCTCACCATCAAAACCCTCCTTAGCACAAGTCAGGAGTGTAATGGAATATTCTCCACTTGTCTAGATGAGTGCAGCTCCAACAACACTTAAGAAGCTCGACACCATCCAGCACAAAGCAGCTCTGCTTGATTGCTCCCCCTTCCACAAACATTCAAACCCTCCACCACTGACTAACGGGGGCAGCCGTGTGTACCATCTACAGGATGCACTGCAGTATGCCAAGATACCTCAGGCAGCACCTTCCAAACCCACGACCACTACCATCTAGAAGGGCAAGAGCAGCAGATGCTTGGGAATCCCATCACCTGGAGGCTCCCCTCCAAGTCACTCACCACCCTGACTTGGAAATATGTTGCCTGTCTTTTGCCGTCTCTGGGACAAAATCCTGGAACTCCGTCCCTAACAGCACAGTGGGTGTAACTACACCTGAAGGACTGCAGCGGTTCAAGAAGGCAGCTTGCCTCCACCTTCTGAAGGGCAACTAGTGAAGGGCAATAAATGCTCGGCCTAACCAGCGACGCTCACATCCCATAAATTAAGTTTTAAAAATTGAAAAAATTCACCTCTTTAACCTCCCTGAAATTTCACTCCTGCCACTGCTTGGCTCCAGCCATGAGTGGTCAGGGGCCAGCAGCACGGTTCAATTCCCGTAACAGCCTCCCTGACCAGGTGCCGGAATGTAGCGACTAGGGGCTTCACAGTAACTTCATTTGAAGCCTACTTGTGACAATAAGCGATTTTCTTTTCATTTCATTTCATCAAAGGTGATACTGTGTATAGAAATGCAAGTTATTACAGGACTTTTTCCTAAAACATATTAGTAAGATGCCTGTTTCCGGTCTGTTCTTTTACAGGATACGGTGTCTCTTTGGACGATTGTGTTCCTTTACTCCAGAAAACTCTGAAGGATAAGTCATCTGTAACTTGCAAACTGGCTTGTGCTGCTGTCCGGGTACGCTTGCCTCCTCTTCGACTCGAATGGAGAACTAAATAAATAACATCCTTCCGTTTCTTTATTTTGAATATAAATTCATTTTTTTCCAATTAAGGGGCAATTTAGCATGTTCAATCTACCTATCCTGCTCATCTTTGGGTTGTGCGGGTGAAACCTACGCAATCACGGGGAGAATGTGCAAACTCCACACAGACAGTGACCCAGAGCCAGGATCGAACCTGGGACCTCAGTGCCGTGAGGCAACAGGGCTAACCCACTGCGCCACCGTGCTGCCCCCATCCTTGCGTTTCTTAACTGATTTGTGGGGCATTCATTAATACTGATTTGTGTTTTTGTAAATACTGTTGTTAGATGTTCTTGCATTGCAGGGTTTTGTATTTTTGATTGGGATTGGTCTGTAATGAGACAGCTAAGCCGGGGAGGGGGGGTGGTTGGCTGGGACGGGTGAGCTGGGAGGGACTGACCCGGGCTGGGGCTGGGCTGCGTGGGAAGGTGCTGTGCCATGGCAGCTATGTCAGGGAAGGACTGTCCCTAGATAGTTCGCTGGGGAGGGTGTTGTGCTGGGACAGCTGAGCTGGGCAGAGGTTGTCCTGGGATACATGGGCCAGGTAAGGGTTGAGCTGGGGCGGCTGTGCCAGGAAGGGGAATGGCCACAGGGGACTTCTGCATGACCTGCCTACCTCTACTCTTCCTGCTGGTCACCCATGCCCTCTCTGCCTGTTCAATCCTCACCTGTGGTGTGACCACCTCACTGAACGTGTTATCCATGACCTGTTCAGCATCGTGGATGCTCCACAGTCAATCCACCCTCCGCTCCAGCTCCAAAATACGGTCAGTCAGTAGCTGCAGCTGGACACACTTACTGCACACGCGGCCCCCAGGGATAACTTGAGCTCCATGATCTGCCACATAGTGCAGGAGGAGCATATCACGGGTGCGAACTCTCCTGCCATGACTAGACCCCTTATTTACTCCCTTTTTACAAAAGATAAAGATATACAAGTTAAAGTAATCAATTATTTAGTTTTTAAAAACGTTTTAAAAATAAATTTAGAGTGCCCAAATTTTTGTTTATTTTTCCAATTCAGGGGCAATTTAGCGTGGCCAATCCACCTACCCTGCACATCTTGGGTTGTGGGGGTGAAACCTACGCAGACACGGAGAGAATGTGCAAACTCCACACGGACAGTGACCCAGGGCCGGGAGTCGAACAAGGGTCCCCTGTGCCGTAGTCCCAGTGCTAACCACTGCGCCACTGTGCTGCCCGAAATCTTTTTTTTTTAACGTGCATTTGGTTTAGAGAACCCTCAAGTTATGATTTAATAAGTACCTAGATTTAATTAGTTTAACAATGTTTTAGTTTCATGTTGAGTGCAGATTCCCTACTATCCAATCCAGTCACAACTTTCCACTGACGTCCCTTTTTCGATTTTTAAAAAATTTAAAAAAAAAAAAAAATTTTTTAACCTCCGGTCAGTTACTCTGTTTACTCATCGGTGTCGGCAGCTCCTCTCTCCAACTCTGCTCCCTGGAGACTTACCAGTCAGTTCTCTCCCTTGTTGCCTCATCTGCCAGTTTCACCCGTCTCCCAGTTCCACCTGACTCTGTTTCCATCCAACTCCAAAATGCCAAAGCAGCGCTCACCGTGCAGACAAGCAACTCGGAGAAGCTTCTGCCGACATTCCCAAAGTAATCGGATGACATTCCCTGGGATGCACTCATGCTTCATTTTTATGGTGCAAGAGCTGTTGATTCTCCGCTTCACTGGCTGCTTCGTTCAGTTGCACCACCAGATGGATCAGCCCCAAAGTATTCCAACCGTACCATCACAAGGCACAAATGATTCGAATGTGGGTTAGCAGGATAATTTCCATCTGCTCTTGGTGATCATCACCCAGTGAAGTTGGGAACTCGGGCGTGCAGTATTTCAATTTAACTTAAGGCACTAGTTAATGATTTGTAAAATGATTATTTTAAATAATGGGAATATCATTGGCATTGTTCTCCCCAGAGAAGACACAGCCAGAGTGAGACAGAACCAAGAGTGAGTTTGGGAATTTGAATCAAATCAGTAAGGCAGCTCCTTTTAAATTTCAGGAGTTTAAATTCATTTAAATTAAGCTAAAATTGTGCAGTGTAGGTTAACAAGGGCTGCCCCACCCACTCACATAACTGGTTGGCAGTTAAGTGTCAGTCACTTAAATCTACCTTGATCTAAAAGCAGGTGGGGGAGGGGGAGTCAATTCAGGACAATTTAAAAAGAGCAACTTGTAAACTCACTCCCAGTGAGTTCTCCCAGTGAGCCAGAGAAGACACAGCCAGAGTGAGACAGAACCAAGAGTGAGTTTGGGAATTTGAATCTAGGTGTGAATTTGAAGCTGGGTGGGGAGGAAGTGCTTTTTATCCCTGCTAAGATGCCATTATCATCCATAAACATATGGATGATAATGGCATAGTGTAGGTTAGATGGCTTTTGTTTCGGTGCAACATCGTGGGCCGAAGGGCCTGTACTGCGCTGTATTGTTCTATGTTCTATGTTCTAAGTGACTGGTAAGTAGTATTTCTGTTTTCTTTTTCTTTTCATTGGTATATTTATTTATTTTCTTTCTTCGTTTTTTTTGGGGGGGGAAATTGTAATAGTTGAAGTTAACCGAAGGTTTAAGACATGGCAGGAGATCTCAGACCCGTGTCATGCTCCTCGTGTGCGATGTGGGAGCTCAGGGACACGTCCAATGTCCCTGGCTCCTTCACGTGCAAGAAGTGTGTCCAGTTGCAGCTCCTGTTAGATCGCTTGATGGCTCTGGACCTGCGGATGGACTCACTTTGGAGCATCCGTGATGCTGAGGGCGTTGTGGATAGCACATTTAGCGAGTTGGTCACACCGCAGGTGAAAGATACTGAGGGAGATAGAAAATGGGTGACCAAAAGACAGAGCAAGAGTAGGAAGGCAGTGCAGGTGTCCTCTGCGGTCATCTCCCTGCAAAACAGATATACTGCTTTGGATACTGTTGAGGAAGATGGCTCCCCAGGGGAAGGCAGCAGCAGCCAGGTTCATGGCACCGTGGCTGGCTCTGCTGCGCAGCTGGGCAGGAAGAAGAATGGCAGGGCTATAGTGATAGGGGACTCAATTGTAAGGGGAATAGACAGGTGGTTCTGCGGACTATTCGGAAGGACAGAGTGGATGGTAAGGGAGGTGGTGTAGCTCTGTTATTTAAGGATGACATCCGGGCAACAGGAAAGGATGACATCGGTGCTATGGAGGATAAGGTTGAATCCATTTGGGTGGAAATCAGGAATAGTAAGGTGGAAAAGTCACTGATCGGAGTAGTCTATAGGCCACCAAATAGTAACATTATGGTGGGGCAGGCAATAAACAAAGAAATAACTGATGCATGTAGAAATGGTACAGCAGTTATCATGGGGGATTTTAATCTACATGTCGATTGGTTTAACCAGGTCGGTCAAGGCAGCCTTGAGGAGGAGTTTATAGAATGTATCCGCGATAGTTTCCTTGAACAGTATGTAATGGAACCTACGAGGGAACAAGCGGTCCTAGATCTGGTCCTGTGTAATGAGACAGGATTGATTCAGGATCTCATAGTTAGGGATCCTCTCGGAAGGAGCGATCACAATCTGGTGGAATTTAAAATACAGATGGAGGGTGAGAAGGTAAAATCAAGCACTAGTGTTTTGTGCTTAAACACATGAGATTACAATGGGATGAGAGAAGTACTAGCTCAGGTAAACTGGGAGCAAAGGCTTTATGGTGAAACAGTTGAGGAACAGTGGAGAACCTTCCAAGCGATTTTTCACAGTGCTCAGCAAAGGTTTATACCAACAAAAAGGAAGGACGGTAGAAAGAGGGAAAATCGACCGTGGATATCTAAGGAAATAAGGGAGAGTATCAAATTGAAGGAAAAAGCATACAAAGTAGCAAAGATTAGTGCGAGACGAGAGGACTGGGAAATCTTTATGGGGCAATAGAAAGCTACTAAAAAAGCTATAAAGAAGAGTAAGATAGATATGAGAGTAAACTTGCTCAGAATATAAAAACAGATAGTAAAAGTTTCTACAGATATATAAAACAAAAAAGAGTAGCTAAGGTAAATATTGGTCCTTTAGAGGATGAGAAGGGAGATTTAATAATGGGAGATGAGGAAATGGCTGAGGAACTGAACAGGTTTTTTGGGTCGGTCTTCACAGTGGAAGACACACACAACATGCCAGTGACTGATGGAAATGAGGCTATGACAAGTGAGGACCTTGAGAGGATTGTTATCACCAAGGAGGTAGTGATGGGCAAGCTAATGGGGCTACAGGTAGACAAGTCTCCTGGCCCTGATGGAATGCATCCCAGAGTGCTAAAAGAGATGGCTAGGGAAATTGCAAATGCATGAGTGATAATTTACCAAAATTCACTAGACTCTGGGGTGGTCCCGGCGGATTGGAAATGAGCAAACGTGACACCACTGTTTAAAAAAGGAGGTAGGCAGAAAGCGGGTAATTATAGGCCAGTGAGCTTAACTTTGGTAGTAGGGAAGATGCTGGAATCTATCATCAAGGAAGAAATAGCGAGGCATCTGGATGGAATTTGTCCCATTGGGCAGACGCAGCATGGGTTCATAAAGGGCAGGTCGTGCCTAACTAATTTAGTGGAAATTTTTGAGGATGTTACCAGTGCGGTAGATAACGGGGAGCCAATGGATGTGGTATATCTGGATTTCCAGAAAGCCTTTGACAAGGTGCCACACAAAAGGTTGCTGCATAAGATAAAGATGCATGGCATTAAGGGGAAAATAGTAGCATGGATAGATGATTGGTTAATTAATAGAAAGCAAAGAGTGGGGATTAATGGGTGTTTCTCTGGTTGGCAATCAGTAGCTAGTGGTGTCCCTCCGGGATCAGTGTTGGGCCCACAACTGTTCACAATTTACATAGATGATTTGGAGTTGAGGACCAAGGGGAATGTGTCCAAGTTTGCAGACGACACTAAGATAAGTGGTAAAGCAAAAAGTGCAGAGGATACTGGAAGTCTGCAGAGGGATTTGGATAGGCAAAGTGAATGGGCTAGGGTCTGGCAGATGGAATACAATGTTGACAAATGTGAGGTTATCCATTTTGGTAGGAATAACAGCAAAAGGGATTATTATTTAAATGATAAAATATTAAAACATGCTGCTGTGCAGAGAGACCTGGGTGTGCTAGTGCATGAGTCGCAAAAAGTTGGTTTACAGGTGCAACAGGTGATTAAGAAAGCAAATGGAATTTTGTCCTTCATTGCTAGAGGGATGGAGTTTAAGACTAGGGAGGTTATGCTGCAATTGTATAAGGTGTTAGTGAGGCCACACCTGGAGTATTGTGTTCAGTTTTGGTCTCCTTACCTGAGAAAGGACGTACTGGCGCTGGAGGGTGTGCAGAGGAGATTCACTTGGTTAATCCCAGAGCTGAAGGGGTTGGATTACGAGGAGAAGTTGAGTAGACTGGGACTGTACTCGCTGGAATTTAGAAGGATGAGGGGGGATCTTATAGAAACATATAAAATTATGAAGGGAATAGATAGGATAGATGCGGGCAGGTTGTTTCCACTGGTGGGTGAAAGCAGAACTAGGGGGCATAGCCTCAAAATAAGGGGAAGTAGATTTAGGACTGAGTTTATGAGGAACTTCTTCACCCAAAGGGTTGTGAATCTATGGAATTCCCTGCCCAGTGAAGCAGTTGAGGCTCCTTCATTAAATGTTTTCAAGATAAAGATAGTTTTTTGAAGAATAAAGGGATTAAGGGTTATGGTGTTCGGGCCGGAAAGTGGAGCTGAGTCCACAAAAGATCAGCCATGATCTCATTGAATGGTGGAGCAGGCTCGAGGGGCCAGATGGCCTACTCCTGCTCCTAGGTCTTATGTTCTTATTGTGCACGCAGATTTTAATTAAGCACTATCCGTGGCATGCAAGAAGCTAGAAAATTGCTCCTGTGGTGCAATGAAATTTTGGAAAAAGAATGTTAGTTTTGTGAAACTGTGACTTGCTTGATACAATAGATGTGCTGACATTGTATAAATGGCCAATTATGAGTCTTTGTGCAATTTAAATTATACCTCTGGCATCCTGGGTCTGGTTGTTTTCACCTGGTTTCCTTCTCTCCCACCCAGCACTGCATTATGAGCCTCTGCAACAGCAGCTACAGTGAGTTGGGTTTGCAGCTCACCATAGACCTCTTGACCTTGAAGAATAACTCCTACTGGCTGGTGAGGACTGAACTGTTAGAAACCCTGGCAGAGATGGACTTCAGGTAAGCTCGCTGACTCAAATAAAAGCAAATTATTGCGGATGCTGGCATTTGAAACAAACAGCTGGACAATCTGAGCAGATCTTGCAGCATCTATGGAGAGAGGAGGGAGCTAATGTTTCAAGTCTGGATGACTCTTTGTCAAAGCTGGAGAGAACTAGAAATAGGGTCAGATTTGTACTGCAGTGGGGGGGAGGGGGAGCGTGGAGCAAAGGGGGCTGGCTAGAGGGCCAGCGGTAGGTGGGGATTGACAAAGGATGAGGATTGTAAATGGTGGTGATAATGGCGAAGAAGGGTGCTGATAGTGACACATTAAATTCAGCACTGCTCATGTCGGTGGAAATAATGCAGACTGTTATGCGCCTGACAAATTGAATGGAGCTCTTGAGGATCTAAGATTCTCGATGAGAGGAAATTTCCCACCCATTACAAATAGCATTTCACATACGGATTTTCTAAA
This sequence comes from Scyliorhinus torazame, assembly GCF_047496885.1. NCBI lineage: Eukaryota > Metazoa > Chordata > Chondrichthyes > Carcharhiniformes > Scyliorhinidae > Scyliorhinus > Scyliorhinus torazame. The sequence continues at coordinate 24,207,573 of NC_092715.1, forward strand.
AACGTTGAGTGCAGCATAGGTTTACCAGAATGGCATTTGCGCTCCAAGGGTAAAATTACGAGGAGAGATTGCACAAAGTTGGATTGTATTCCCTAGAATTCAGATGGTGAAGGGATAATTTAAGTTCCCAATATATTTTGGGGAATTGTCAGGGTAGATTGGGAAAAACTATTTTCTCTTGCTTGGGGGCATGGTCAAAAGAATTAGAACTAGATATTTTGGGAGTGAAATTAGGAAAGTCATCTGCACACGGTGATGGAAGTTTGGGATTCTCGTTACACAGACACTTAGCGGTGCTAGATAAATTGTTAATTTTACACTGACATTGATAGATTTTTGTTTAGGATATGGGTGTTAGATTCCAGATCAGCCATGGCCGCAACGAATGGCAAAACAGGCTCGAGGAGCGAGATGGCCTACTCCTGATCCAATAAGTTGCCCGAAAGGTGACTTGTTGATTTAAAGAGTATGATAATATAGGTAGGAAGTTGGTTAAAGGGGAGAAAGCGGAATTGTGGTGGTTAACGGACAGATTTTAGGTTGGAGGGCTGTAAACAATGGTGTTATGTAAGGCACTGTGTTGAAGTCATGCATTTAATGATATATGTGTTGGCATTTTGTATGTGCATTCACACACAAACGCGTGAGGCATAAAGTAGCACAATGGATATGCCATTGAACCACGAGGACAGGATTTTTAAAACAGAGGCATTTATATGTTATAAATACTGTTCTAATTTTGCTCCTGGGAAAAATCAAGAAATCATTTTGGCTTTGTGTTTCATTGACCTGAGCAATGATAAAATCTTTGTTCTTTAGGTTAGTCGGCTTCCTGGAGAGGAAAACAGTGGAACTTCACAGGGGCCAACATCACTACACTGGGGTAAGATTTCTACCGCACTGTTATTTCTGCATTCTGACAGGGTTGTTATATTTTGACATCTAGCTGTGCATGCCTACGCTTGCAATCAAGTGGGTTTAATTTGGGATTTTTACCCCATCTCTTCCCAGTCGGTCTTGTGAAAGTAATAAGTTTATCGCGATAATCTGGCGTATAGTTTTCCAGGTACCCTTCAGGATTTTCACCCATTGCTTAGTGTAAGGCTGGATTTTCTCGACCAAGGCAGGTAGCTCGAATTGTGAAATTTCTAGACCCAGCAGACCTGTCTTGATTTAAAAAGTGCCTCCAGTTTTTAATCTGGGGGTGCGGGTGAAGGAGTCGGACTTGCCGCACAGGAAGCAAATCTGGGTGGGTTGAGTCTCGAGGTGGCTATCTCGAAGGCCTGGCTCAGTTCCCTGGGACTTTGTACCAGTTTTAGAGCCCCCGTGCCACCATATTTTGAACTGATGTCAACCCATCCACCACCCTTGGCCCTTTCACCCCCCCCCATGGCAACTCACCCAGTATCAACCATGGGCAGACCATAGGAGCCATATTGAGATGGAATATAATAAAAGTCTAAGATTGTAATGCTGCCGTCACTGTATTAAAAAAAACATAAAATTCATTCAAAACTTTAGATCTCAAGTGGTTATTTTCTTATGAATTAGGTTATACCATAACCCCATATCAAAGACAGCTAATCCTTTAATAACCTCTCTGAACTGTAAATCAAACTGAATTTAGAACCCCACTGAGACTATGAATGTTTTGCTATTTTCACAAGTCATAGTCAAGAGCCCTTGGGGAAATGTCAGCAAACAGCCATTGTAACTACTAGTACAGACTTTATTTCTACTGACACAGCAGCCCGTTTCTTTTCACTCTTAAAGTCTGGGTGTTTAAATAACTTTACATCATGAGAGTCATCCACCTTATTCTCCCATCAAGAACTTTTATATCTACCCCATAAATGTTTGACCTTTGGATCAAGGTCCTTGCTGCAGCCAAAATGGGTTCTGTCTGTTTAAACTCAACAATGAGTTCTGGTAATGTGGCAGGGATGGAAAACCTGATTGGAGGAATTCAGACCTGAGCTTGTGGGAAAGCTGGGATTTGGAGGTGACAACACATTCAAGAATTTTGGAGAGAAAAGGGAGCTTAAAGATGGGGCTGTAGTTTGCGAGAATTGTCGGGGTTGTCGATGGTCAAGTGTTATTTTTTGAGGAGAAGGGATGCCCTGATGGGAAAGAACGGTTGCAATAGTGGTCAATCTGGGATCTCGGAAAGGGAAGTCAGATGGTCAGTTAAATTTTTTAATGCACTCCTGGGAAGTGGGTAACATTGACAAGGCCAGCGTTTATTGCTGATCATCAATTGCTCTTGAACAGGTGGTGGTGAGTTGCTATCTTGGTCTGCTACACTTCACGTGGTGCAGGTACATCCACAGTCCTGTTTCAGGATTTTGACCCAGTGCCAGTGAAGAAATGGTGACGTAGTTCGAGTCAGGACGGTGTGTGATTTGGAAGGGAACTTGCATGTGGCCTCCTGTCTTGGTCTTTCTAGGTGATGGAGGTTGCAAGTTTGGAAGGTGTTGTCGAAAATAATTTAGTGGGAAATGGGTCAGGATTGTTGTGTTCTGGATTGAGCCTTGTTTAAAAAGAAAAATCTATTGCTTTGAATTTGCGATTGTCTTGGTTTATTTCTTACTGGATCAGTAATGGAAAGTTTCTTTTGGTTGAGTTTTGCTTTAGTTAAGCTCCTACATTGCTTAAAGAAAACTAAAAAATTGCAGGGTTTAAATTAAATCTTTATTAAACCATGCTCTCTCTTTTTGCCTGTTGGACACTTCAGTGCTTTCTGACATCGTCCTGTTGTTTTACAGCACCTCCCCTTACAAACTGCAAATCTGGACTTTGGCTCAAATTAGCAAACTTAAAATACACATTGAATCCCTCAGTATCCTGGGAGGGTTACAATTGACCAGGGGCTCAACTGGATTTGCCATATAAATACTGTGGCTGCAAGGGCAAGTCAGAGGCTAGGAATCCTGTGGTGAGTAACTCACCACCTGACTCCACAAAGCCTGCCCACCATCTACAAGGCACACGCGAGGAGTGTGATGGAATACTCTCCCCTTGTCTGAATGAATGCAGCTCCAACAATACTCGAGAAGTGCGACACCATCCAGATTGGTTGGCACCCCTTCCACAAACATTCACTTCCTCCACCACTGAGGCACAGCTTTCACCATCTGCAAGATGCACTGCAGGAACTCACCTGGGCTCCTCAGACCGTCCAACCCCATTATTGCTACCTAGAAGGACAAGGTCACCAGATACACCTGGAGGTTTTCCTGCAAGTCACTCAACATTCTGACTTGGAAATATATCACCATTCCTTCACTGTCGCTGAGTCACAATCCTGGGATTTCCTCTCGAACAGCACTGTGGATGTACGTACAGCACATGGACTGCAGCTGCTGAAGAAGGCAGTTACCAACACATTCTCATGGGTAGATCGGGATGGGGGAATAGATTCTGGCCTAGCCAGCGAAACCCACATCCCGTAAATGAATTTTTAAACGCCTATAGTTTCTGTGGTTTGGGGGTTTATGCACTCCTGCATTATCCTTTGGTTGGAAATCCGATGGTGTTCGATGCCAATTCTCGTAATTTATCATTGGTGCTCTTGCCTCTGGATCGGAATATTACGACACTGAGGCACGCACTGTGATCTGAGTGCAGAATGCAAGCGCAGTCTTGGGGGACACTGAGGTGATGTGTAACCACTTCTCCAGGTGGACACTAAAGCTGAAATGGCAGGATGGTGATAACGGTGTCATCTAAAATGAAAACTGAAAACACGGACAACCTCAGCTGACCAGGTAGCATCTGTGAGAGGTCATCAAACTGTTTCCTTCGTAGATGCTGCCTGACCTGAGTATTTCCAGTGTTTTCTGTTTTTTAATTGCATTTCCAGCATCTGCAGTATTTTGCATTTGTGTTGATGTAGTCTAGTCCAATCCTGATAACTCATTCCAATTACTGGATAGTTTGAATTGCGCCAATCAAATGCTTTCCTGTGGAAATATTCCATTTGTTAACTTCGAATGTCTGGGAAATTAGCTTTTTATTTACCATTGTTCCAAACGTAGGGGCCATTAGGCAAGGTGATCATTAATAAATCATTAATAAATCTAAAAATGAACTCCGGAGAAGCTTCTTCATCAGAGAGTGCTTAGAATAAGAAACATGTTGCCATTTGGATTGGTTGAGGCGAATAATATAGTGTCATTTAATAGGAAGTCAGCTATGTACATGAGGGAGAATGGAATAGAAGAATATATTGATAAGATGAGGTGAAGAGGGATGGGAGGGCTGTTGCTGTACCACAGGTTTTGTTTTTATTTAAAAAAACAGACCACATTTAAGAAGAATGAGATGAAATGGATTGAGAAACCTTTTAAATCAAATTTATACCGAAAACAAAAACAGAAAATGCTGGACAACCTCAGCAGGTCTGTGGAGAGCGAACGGAGCTAACGTTTTGAGTCTGGCTGACTCTTTGTCAAACTCTCTTTGTTAAACCTAAAATCTCTAAACCTGTTGGGGTTAAATAACAAAGATGATTCCTGCTTGCCTTGTAATGCTTTACTACAGTAAATGCAAGATGCTGCTGCCTATCTAATCCAAACCTTTTTTGCTTTGAAGATGTTGAAGCTTCAGGAGCGAGCGGTCAACGATGTCATCATTCATTTGCTTGGAGATGAGGATCCAAGAGTACGGCATGTGGCGGCTACAACCCTTGTGAGGTAAGGATGGAGAGGGGAACACTCGGGGGGGGGGGGGGGGGGGGGGGGGGGGGTTTGGGGACCATCGCTGCATTCAGACACATATGCACAGTTGCTCTGCACAAACCAAGCTGATGCCCATTTGCCAAACCTTGATTCTTCCCAGCCATCAAAATGTACCAAACAAAGCCTTTGCCGCTTGGAATCATCGCAGCTACATGACGAGAGGAAGCTGCTGACACCTCTTCAGCTGGAGCTGTCTCCCCTGACCCCCTTTTGTGCCTGTGGGCTTTTCACCAAATGCATCATGATGAGGAGGCTTGTTGATTAACTGAACAATCCTAAATGGGACATGGTCACATTGGGATTTCTGAACAAATAAAATTGTTGGGTAGAAAAGCTGGCCTGTTCAATATTCCCGAAACTCACGACTGAGTCATCCTGACTAAACACTGCCCATCCACTTCACCACCACCTTCTGAAAATCAAATTTAGAACATCTTTTGCATTCTGTTTATCTATACACAATAGAATCCTAGGCACAGAAAGAAGCCATTTGGTCCTTCATGTCTATGTGGCCTCCTTGATAGAGCCATCCAATTTCCTACTGCCCTGTGTTATGGGCCAGGGTTTAGAAAACTCCAAAGTATATTATAGAGGTCACCTGACCTCTAACTGTTTATTGATTTTGGTTAGATGAGCATAAGAGCTGCCTTTCAGGTTTTATTTAACAGAGTTCTTAGGCGCTTTTAATCAAAAAAACGAAGCTTTATTCCAAGAATTTAGTTAACATTTGTATAAACACACACAGTTTTTATCAACTACAACCATAAAGACCCCACGCAGCTACAGTAATCTATGTATAACCCTGAATGAATTCCCCCTTAACTGTTCCAATTTAATAACAAAATCCAAGTAAAACCAGAACCCCTTTTTCAAAGGCATGGCCCAGCACACGGCATTCTCACTGGTATAAGACTTGTTATTGATACTCTGTTCCCCTTTCCAAACAGCAGGTTTGAATTCCTTCCAGAGAGCAATTATCTCTTTTAAGTTACCAAGTAGTCTGGAAACAGCTTTTAAAATGAAGATAGAGAAACACTTCTTTCAACCTGTGCAGTTCAAACCCAGTCCAAACTCAAAGCAAAAGTAAAAACTCAGAGCCACAGCCCAGCTCCACCCACACAATGACATCACTGAAGCCATGTGATAAGACAATGACATTTCTTAAAGGTACACTCCCATGACACCTGTTCATCTCTGGTGGCTCCGATGATATTTCCTTCAAAAGTATATGTCCACTTCCCTTTTGACAGTCACATCTCCAAGATGGTGCCGTAGTGGTTACCTGTATGGGTTTAGTAATCCAGAGGCTGTTGAATTTTAATCGCGTTAATCAATCTGAAACTGAAAACTGCCCTGAGTGATGGTGACCGTGAAATTGTCATCGGTTTTTGTAAAAAACGATCTCTAGGGAAGGAAATCTGCCGTCCTTACCCGGCCTGGCCTACTTCAGACCCACAGCAACGTGGTTGACTCTTAACTGCCCTCTGAAATTGTTCAGCAAGCCATTCAGTTCAAGGGCAATTAGCGCTGGGGAATAAATGTTGGCCGTAGCAATGATGCTCACTGCCCCAAAAAAAAATCAAAGAGAAAATGCCAGTTGCTGTCCACATAAACTGATTTCATGTAGCTCTTCCTGAACCACATCCAACATCAGAATTTAAATGGGAGCAGGACGAGACCATTTGGCCTCTTGAGTCTTCATAATCATCCAATAAGATCATGGCATCGTGGACATGTTTCTTCTAATTTCCGTAACCTCTTTGGTTCTTCCTTGTTCTCGGGTTTGTCTGCAATCTTTCTTTCACTCCCTCTTGCTAATCCTTGTGAATACTTAAATTGTCAGGTGTGGTTTAATGGGGCGGCATGCGGCGCAGTGGTTAGCACTGGGACTGCGGCGCTGAGGACCCGGGTTCGAATCCCGGCCCTGGGTCACTGTCCGTGTGGAGTTTGGACATCCCCCCCCCCCCATGTCTGCGTGGCTTTCACCCCCACAACCCAAAGATGTGCAGGTTAGGTGGATTGGCCACGCTAAATTGCCCTTAATTGGGAAAAAAAAAAATTGGGTACTCTTAAATTTATATAAAAAAAGGTGTGGTTTAATGGGTAGTATTGTTACCTCTGGGTCAGAAGGTTCTGGTTTAAACTAAGTTATTAGGTATTTAAATAATCTGCGCATCAACGTAAATATGTGAAATGTGAAAAAATTAATTGCTTTGTTTTTGTTTGCTTTTAAATTTTCTTTTACTCCTTTGTTGTTCTTGTTGCAGGCTGATTCCTCGGCTGTTTTTTGACTGTGACCAGGGACAATCAGATCCAGTGGTAGCTGTAGCCAGGGACCAAAGCAGTGCATATCTGCAGCTTCTCATGCATGAGACTCAATCTCCTTCTCACTTTGCAGTTAGCACCATCACCAGGTACTGAACTTAATAAAGGTTAACTTTAATCATTGAATCCTCTGCTCTATTCGCACCATCGGTGATTGTACGTCCAAGCTTTGGAATTAATGCTCTAAACCTCGTCGCCTCTTTCCCCCGCGACCTTTTTATTGAAACCTCTGGTCGTTTGTCACAATATTTTTTTCCTTGGCTCGATGTCACCTTTTTTCTGATAAAATTTCTGTGAAGCGTCTTGGAATGTGGCCCTCTTAAAGATGTTGAATGAATGCAAGTTGTTGTGTGTAAATTGCATACATTTGCTTCATGAAGGAGATCTTCGTCTTTGTCTGTATTACAGTAGCTGCAATTGTACTTCGAAAGTACTGACAGTTTTGTCACTTGATTGTGAAGAGAGCTTGAGTTTTCATAGAATCATAGATTCATCATTTTCTTTGCAAATGAGAAGCTGAAAGGCCAGGCTCCCTTTCCTGTAGCATTAAGAGTGCAAATCCATTGCTAAACAAGTAGTGAAATGTGTCAACCAGTTTGTTGCCCCAAAGGCAAGAAGATCTATTGGAGGAGACCAGTGTTCACTCTGCTTTGGGTCTTCTCTTGGGGGCCAGAATAGCGTTCTACCTTTGAAAACCTGCCGTTTGGGGAGGTGAGCATTATTGTTTTGGCCTGATGGCTTGGAGCTCTGGGCCAATTTGTTATGCCTGTTTTTTGTTTTGCTGTGACAGCTTTTGGCATCACCTTGTGTTATGGAGGATGGATGAATAAGGATGTTAATTTGCTGAGCTTATTACTTGTTCTTTTGCAAGAAATGTAGCCTTGCCTTAAAATTCAGCATTGGAGAGAGTACAGAGGAGATGCTCTTGAATTATTCCTGAGATAAAGGACTGTAGTTGTTGAGGAGAGGTTGGGTCCGTTTTCCTTGGAGAAAAGAAGGCTGAGAGGAGACGTGATAGAGGTGCTCAAGATCTTGAGGGTATGGATAGTTTAAACAGTGAGAAACTTCTCCCCCTCAAGGATGTGCTGGCCTTGGAAAGGATCCAGAGGAGGATCACAAGAATGACCCCTGGAATGAAGAGCTTGTCAAATGAGGAATGGTTGAAGACTCTGGGTCTGTACTCGTTTAGAAAATGAGGGGGGATCGTATTGAAACTTACAGGATACTGCGAGGCTTGGATAGAGTGAATGTGGAGAGGATGTTTCCACTGGTCGGAGAAACTAGAACCCGAGGACACAAACTCCGACTAAAGGGACGATTCTTTAAAACAGATGAGGGGGAATTTCTTCAGCCAGAGGGTGGTGAATCTGTGGAACCCTTTGCCGCAGAAGGCTGTAGAGGCCAAACCACTGAGTGTCTTTAAGACAGAGATAGATAGATTCTTGATTAATAAGGGGATCAGGGTTATGGGGAGAAGGCAGGAGAATGGGGATGAGAAAAATATCAGCCATGATTGAATGAAGGAGCAGACTCGATGGGCCAAGTGGCCTAATTCTGCTCCTATGTCTTCTAGTCTTCTGGTCTCAAGAGAAGATCAAGAACTAGAGGGCCCAGATTCAAAATAGAACATAGAACATAGACCAATACAGCGCAGTACAGGCCCTTCGGCCCACGATGTTGCACCGAAACAAAAGCCATCTAATCTACACTATGCCATTATCATCCATATGTCTATCCAATAAACTTTTAAATGCCCTCAATGTTGGCGAGTTCACTACTGTAGCAGGTAGGGCATTCCACGGCCTCACTACTCTTTGCGTAAAGAACCTACCTCTGACCTCTGTCCTATATCTATTACCCCTCAGTTTAAAGTTATGTCCCCTCGTGCCAGCCATTTCCATCCGCAGGAGAAGGCTCTCACTGTCCACCCTATCCAACCCCCTGATCATTTTGTATGCCTCTATTAAGTCTCCTCTTAACCTTCTTCTCTCCAAAGAAAACAACCTCAAGTCCATCAGCCTTTCCTCATAAGATTTTCCCTCCATACCAGGCAACATTCTGGTAAATCTCCTCTGCACCCGCTCCAAAGCCTCCACGTCCTTCCTATAATGCGGTGACCAGAACTGTACGCAATACTCCAAATGCGGCCGTACCAGAGTTCTGTACAGCTGCAACATGACCTCCCGACTCCGGAACTCAATCCCTCTACCAATAAAGGCCAACACTCTATAGGCCTTCTTCACAACCCTATCAACCTGGGTGGCAACTTTCAGGGATCTATGTACATGGACACCTAGATCCCTCTGCTCATCCACACTTTCAAGAACTTTACCATTAGCCAAATATTCCGCATTCCTGTTATTCCTTCCAAAGTGAATCACCTCACACTTCTCTACATTAAACTCCATTTGCCACCTCTCAGCCCAGCTCTGCAGCTTATCTATATCCCTCTGCAACCTGCTACATCCTTCCACACTATCGACAACACCACCGACTTTAGTATTGTCTGCAACTTTACTCACCCACCCTTCTGCGCCTTCCTCTAGGTCATTGATAAAAATGACAAACAGCAACGGCCCCAGAACAGATCCTTGTGGTACTTCACTTGTGACTGTACTCCATTCTGAACATTTCCCATAAACCACCACCCTCTGTCTTCTTTCAGCTAGCCAATTTCTGATCCACACCTCTAAATCACCCTCAATCCCCAGCCTCCGTATTTTCTGCAATAGCCTACCGTGAGGAACCTTATCAAACGCTTTGCTGAAATCCATATACACCACATCAACTGCTCTACCCTCATCTACCTGTTCAGTCATCTCCTCAAAGAACTCAATAAGGTTTGTGAGGCATGACCTACCCTTCACAAAGCCATGCTGACTATCCCTGATCATATTATTCCTATCTAGATGATTATAAATCTTGTCTCTTATAATCCCCTCCAAGACTTTACCCACTACAGACGTGGGGCTCACCGGTCTATAGTTGCCGGGGTTGTCTCTGCTCCCCTTTTTGAACAAAGGGACCACATTTGCTGTCCTCCAGTCCTCTGGCACTATTCCTGTAGCCAATGATGACATAAAAATCAAAGCCAAAGGTCCAGCAATCTCTTCCCTGGCCTCCCAGAGAATCCTAGGATAAATCCCATCAGGTCCCGGGGACTTATCTATTTTCAGCCTGTCCAGAATTGCCAACACCTCTTCCCTACGTACCTCAATGCCATCTATTCTATTAGCCTGGGGCTCAGCATTCTCCTCCACAACATTATCTTTTTCCTGAGTGAATACTGACGAAAAATATTCATTTAGTATCTCGCCTATCTCTTCAGACTCCACACACAATTTCCCATCCCTGTCCTTAACTGGTCCTACTCTTTCCCTAGTCATTCGCTTATTCCTGATATACCTATAGAAAGCTTTTGGGTTTTCCTTGATCCTTCCTGCCAAATACTTTTCATGTCCCCTCCTTGCTCGTCTTAGCTCTCTCTTTAGATCCTTCCTCGCTACCTTGGAACTATCCATCGCCCCAACTGAAACTTCACACCTCATCTTCACATAGGCCTCCTTCTTCCTCTTAACAAGAGATTCCACTTCCTTGGTAAACCACGGTTCCCTCGCTCGACGCCTTCCTCCCTGCCTGACCGGTACATACTTATCAAGAACACGCAGTAGCTGATCCTTGAACAAGCCCCACTTATCCAGTGTGCCCAACACTTGCAGCCTACTTCTCCACCTTATCCCCCCCAAGTCACGTCTAATGGCATCATAATTGCCCTTCCCCCAGCTATAACTCTTGCCCTGCGGTGTATACTTATCCCTTTCCATCATTAACGTAAACGTCACCGAATTGTGGTCACTGTCCCCAAAGTGCTCTCCTACCTCCAAATCCAACACCTGGCCTGGTTCATTACCCAAAACCAAATCCAACGTGGCCTCGCCTCTTGTTGGCCTGTCAACATATTGTTTCAGGAAACCCTCCTGCACACACTGTACAAAAAACGACCCATCTATTGTACTCGAACTATATCTTTTCCAGTCAATATTTGGAAAGTTAAAGTCTCCCATAATAACTACCCTGTTACTTTCGCTCTTATCCAGAATCATCTTCGCCATCCTTTCCTCTACATCCCTAGAACTATTAGGAGGCCTGTAAAAAAACTCCCAACAGGGTGACCTCTCCTTTCCTGTTTCTAACTTCAGCCCATACTACCTCGGAAGAAGAGTCCCCATCTAGCATCCTCTCCGCCACCGTAATACTGCTCTTGACTAGCAGCGCCACACCTCCCCCTCTTTTGCCTCCTTCTCTGAGCTTACTAAAACACCTAAACCCCCGGAACCTGCAACATCCATTCCTGTCCCTGCTCTATCCATGTCTCCGAAATGGCCACAACATCGAAGTCCCAGGTACCAACCCATGCTGCCAGTTCCCCTACCTTGTTTCGTATACACCTGGCATTGAAGTAGACACACTTCAAACCACCTACCTGAACACTGGCCCCCTCCTGCGACGTCAAATCTGTGCTCCTGACCTCTATACTCTCATTCTCCCTTACCCTAAAACTACAATCCAGGTTCCCATGCCCCTGCTGCATTAGTTTAAAACCCCCCCAAAGAGCACTAACAAATCTCCCCCCCCAGGATATTTGTGCCCCTCAGGTTCAGATGTAGACCATCCTGTCTGTAGAGGTCCCACCTTCCCCAGAAAGAGCCCCAGTTATCCAGAAATCTGAATCCCTCCCGCCTGCACCATCCCTGTAGCCACGTGTTTAAATGCTCTCTCTCCCTCTTTCATCTCACTATCACGTGGCACGGGCAACAACCCAGAGATAACAACTCTGTTTGTTCTAGTTCTGAGCTTCCATCCTAGCTCTCTGAAAGCCTTCCTGACATCCTTGTCCCCTTTCCTACCTATGTCGTTAGTGCCAATGTGGACCACGACTTGGGGCTGCTCCCCCTCCCCCCTAAGGACCCGGAAAACACGATCCGAGACATCACGTACCTTTGCACCTGGGAGGCAACATACCAAACGTGAGTCTCTCACGCTCCCACAAAATCTCCTATCTGTGCCCCTGACTATAGAGTCCCCAATTACTAATGCTCTGCTCCTCTCCCCCCTTCCCTTCTGAGCAACAGGGACAGACTCCGTGCCAGAGGCCCGTACCCCATGGCTTACCCCTGGTAAGTCTTCCCCCCCCCCCCCCCCCCCCCACAAGTATCCAAAGCGGTATACTTGTTTCTCAGGGGAACGACCGCAGGGGATCCCTGCACTGACTGCTTTTTCCCAGTCCCTCTTACAGTTACCCATCTATCTCCAATCTTTGGTGTAACTAATTCCCTGAAGCTGCTATCTATGACCCCCTCTGCCTCCCGAATGATCCGAAGTTCTTCCAACTCCAGCTCCAGTTCCCTAACTCGGTCTTGGAGGAGCTGGAGATGGCAGCACTTCCTGCAGGTAAAATCAGCAGGGACACTAACTGCATCCCTCACCTCAAACATCCTGCAGGAGGAACATTGCACTCCCTTCCCTGCCATTCCTCTAACTTTCTACCAAGATCTGGCTAACAACTAAATTAAATTTTTTATAAAAAATAATAATATAATAAAATATGGTACTTACCTCAGACCAATGGGTTTCCTCTCCACCAGAAATTATTGGTGAGGGTCTTCCCAGACGTCCGCGGGTCGACTTCCTGTTCCTGCCTAAAACACTAATTTAAAAAAAAAAAAATTCTCAGCTCCTGCTGAAATTGACTAACCAGCCAGCTCCACTCCCGCCGAAATCGACTGGCCTGCCCCTGCAAAGACAAGTGGACAGGACTTCTATTCGGTAAAAGGAGTAAAAGTGATTCGAGGAAAATCCTTTTCATCCAGAGGGTTGTGGCCGTCTGGAACTCACTGAAAAGGTGATAGAGGCAGAAACCCTCAACTCATTTAAAGGTCTCTGGCTTTGCACTTGAAGTGCACTAACCTGCAGGGCCATGGATCTCGTACTAGAAAGTGAGATTAGGCTGGGTAGCTGGTGCAGACACGGTGGGCCGAGTGGCCTCTCGCTGCCATCAACCTCCGATTCTATGAACATGAAAGAGTTTCTCTCAAATGATCTTACCTGCTTAAAACTAAACCACAAAGTATTCAGTCATGACTACAAATTGAAACTGCTAGCTTGAAATTAGTTTTTAAAAGAACCTTTGCTTCGCTAATTGAATTGGTTTTTTATGTCAATGTTTTTCTACATCATCCAGAACCTACAGAGGATTCAACATTTCACAGAACACCACGGACGTGACGATAGAGAATAACCTATCCCGTGTTATCAGCGCGGTATCTCATGCATTAACCTCATCCACCTCCCGAGCCCTCATCGTGAGTGATGCCTGCTTTATTAAACTTGACATGCTGGCAATTGGGGAGTTTGTGAATGCAATCCATTTTGATGCTTTAAAGTACTGCCATTGGTGATGGTGAGCGATGGATTAACGTCTTCGTGAGACATTCATCTGTCTGATATCTTACATGAATTGATTATCACCTATCTTAAAATAGTGGGTGGAGTAGCATATTCTACTGTATCGTGCCTTCAGCCACTAATCATACCAATAGAGATTTGGAGGCTTGAATTTAGTGGCCGTAGTGGTGACCCTTCCAGTGGCCTGAAAGCCAGAGATTACCCCCACTCAAACCAGCAGCAGCAAGAGGGGGGGATGCCAAGCTTCTACATGGCAGTATTCCCGCTTGGTGTAGGGCATGTCACCAATGGTGGAATACCAGTGGGGTGAGACCCTCAAGTGATCATTAAACCCACCCCAATTCAGCCCTCTGATGAGGGTGAAATTAAAACCCACCCTCTGTATGTGAAATACTGTCCACTTCTCAATGTAATGCAAGTTAGCTTATACTTTATACTTCCAGTCATTATTTCACTATGCAATTTAATCAAACCATCCATGCTCATCATGCATGGAAATATCGTATTGTGCAAAGTTGCTTGATTTCCTGTCATTCCTGAGTCCCCCCCCATCCCAAGTGCTTGTGGAAGATTTGGATCAAAAAAATCTTCATTCACAAATATAAAAACAAAATGCTGCAGCTGCTGGAGATTTGAGATAAAAGCAAACCTCTGGAAATCCTCAACAGGGTCAGGCAGCATCTGTGAAAGAGAAACCCGAGTTAATGTTTCAGATCAGTGAACTTTTGACCGCCAGTATCTTGCAGTTCTTATGAAAGATCACTGATCTGGAACGTTAATTCTGTTTCTCTGTCCGCCGATGCTGCCAGATCTGCCGAATCATTTTTTATTTGTATTTCTTCATTCACTTTTGGCACAAAATGAATGCACAGGGATAAATAGCTGGCTTTTAAAGCAGACCAAGGCAGGCCAGCAGCACGGTTCAATTCCCGTACCGGCCTCCCCGAACAGGTGCCGGAATGTGGCGAGTAGGGGCTTTTCACAGTAACTTCATTGAAGCCTACTTGTGACAATAAGCGATTTTCATTTAATTTCATTTTTCATTTCATGAGAGGCTGCCATGGAACTGAGGAAAATCGCTGTCCCTCCTGCATACTTACTGAAAGGATGTTTAAAACTATGCAATGTTGAAGTAGGGAGAGTCTGAGCAAGGAAGGTTTTTTGTTGATGGAATACTGCCCAGAATAAAATAACCTTCGAAATTCGTTTTGATGCGTTAGAAAAAAAATGCCGATTTTTATTGCTCCCGAGGAGGACCTTTTGGTCAGATCCTACCTCTGCGAGGCAGCTTCAGGCACCTCACTGGCTGGGGTGTGTTCCCTAATTTGCTGTCGAGGAGAACCAGGATCTGAGAGCGTCTGGAATCGTACCACAGACTGAGTGTAGAGTATAGGGTTCAGGGGGGTCAGCTATAGGAGTGTACATTGTGTGAATCTGCAGTCATAGAAACATAACATTTATAGTGCAGAAGGAGGCCATTCGGCCCATCGAGTCTGCACGGCCCTTGGAAAGAGCACCCTACTTAAGCCCACGCCTCCATCCTATCCCCGTTACCCAGTAACCCCACCTAATCTTTTTGGACACTAAGGGCAAATTAGCATGGCTAATCCACCTAACCCGCACATCTTTGGACTGTGGGAGGAAGCCGGGACACCCGGAGGAAACCCACGCAGACGCGGGGAGAACATGCAGATTCCGCACAGACAGTGACCCAAGCTGGGAATCGAACGTGGGAGCCTGGAGCTGTGAAGCAACTGTGCTAGCCACTACGCTACCGTGCCACCCTGTTGTTTCTTTGGAGCAAGAGCAACCATGCAGAGGGGTCACATGATGCCCAGGAACATGGAATTTCTACATTATACTTTGAAGGCGAAAGGGGTGTATTTTAGCAAACAGTACACTTTGTTGCCACCCCTCCACTTGCCTTTCCCTTGAACGAACCCTTTGCCTTGAAGTTCTGATTGTTTCATGTGGTAAGGTGTTGTCTTATGTTTTAGTGTTACCTTATGACTTCCTTTGTTTTATTTGCAGCTGGGTTGCTGTGAGGTTTTGTCGTTGCTCTCTTTGAACTATCCCGTGTGTAACTGGAGCATTGGTTGGCACTGTGGGTATACAACTAGCAGTTCACAAGCATCCAGAGTCCACCTATACAAGAATAGAGGGCGTTCTTTCAGGTACCTTGTCGTAAAATGTTCTTGTGTATTGTTCTTGACTTTTGTGCCTCTTCTCATTTCTACTAAATGGTTGAGTGTTTAAGCCTAGGGCCTTGAAGTCATGCCAGAGGATTAGTCTCCCAATGCTTAATATGTGTAAGAATGTACCATTACAGATAGAAACAGGAGTGGGCCATGTACCCATCAAACCTATTCCGCCACTCAGCGTGACCGTGGCTGATCTTCAGCCACAACTCCACTTTCCCAGGGCCGGCATGTGGTGCAGTGGTTAGCACTGGGACAGCGGCGCTGAGGACCCAGGTTCGAATCCCGGCCCTGGGTCACTGTACGTGTGGAGTTTGCACATTCTCCCCGTGTCTGCGTGGGTTTCACCCCCACAGCCCAAAGATGTGCAGGTAGGTGGATTGGCCAAGCTAAATTGCCCCTTAATCGAAAAAATAAATAAATAATTGTATACTCTAAATCTATCTTTAAAAACTCTACTTTCCCACCTGCTCCTTGTGTCCCTGAGAGATTAAAACTCTTATCGACCTCAGCATCAGTTTGTCTGAAATTGAACTGCTCGCTTTTGTAAAGGAGGCATTAACACATTCAAAATGTATAGTCAATTCTTCTGCTAAAATGATAGTCAATGAACCTGTTAAGTGTCCATACCGAGAACTATTGAAGTTCCCAGCACAGATGCAGACGATTTGACCCATTGTTTTCTGCCACCTTTTTGCTCCAAAACTCCAATGTCCGGCTGTCTCCCATACCCCTCTGCTTCCAGTATTCATCCACATTTCCCTTAAAATATGCTTTCTAATACTCTGGGAAAGTGAAAACGAAATCAGCAACAGAAAAGAAAGCAAGACAAGCCACTCCGTTCAGGGGCAATTAGGGATGGGCAATAAATGCCAGTGATGCCCACGTCCCATCAAATAATAACCCAAAATGTAGTTTTAAAATATATTTAAGTCGCTGGCAATTAACAAGCGTTGTACTAATAAATCCTCTTGCTACTTCAAGAAAAGGTTTTGGTTGGGAAAATGAACACTTATAGACAATAACAAATAATCCTTCTGTCTCTTCTACCCCTTATTTTTATACCTTTCCTCTGCTCCTTCTAAAAACCTAATCTTTGTGTGAGGTCGACAACCCTTTTGTGCTGCAGTTGAACCAGCCAATTAAGCGTCCTGCGGATAATACTATTATTAGAAATCCTTTTCATATGATCTCGCTAGTACAAATTCAAAGTGATCCTTTGTTATGAAGCCCTTGTAACTCTTGTGACCTGGAGTTGAATTCAGGTTATCCCATTCACAAGTGCATGCATCCTTCAGGGGGCACGTATGTAGACATTCTGATGCTTATGGAAGGTTCAGTTCTCACCTATATTTTCTCCGCAGTTTTGCTAGCACTGTCCCGACCATTTATAGCATCCATGTTTAAAATGAGCAGCTGAATAACGCTCGTCCAAATGCGACAGCCATCAGCCGTTTGCATTAAGATCAATTTCCGAGTTTTGCTGGGTATTGTGTTTTAAGTGTTCCATTTGTTTCGGGCAGAAACAGCTGTGTTTATGCACTTGCTCACAGCTCGCCTAGGCACAATGAATGTTAGAACAACCATAGGTAAATAAATAACGCTTCTTTAAATCTTCGAGGAGTGCACTTTAGCCTTTCTAATCTCTTTGAACTGATAAAGGGTCACAATCTGTACTCGCTGCGGGTTGGAAGCCGCAGTAGAGTTGGAAACAGCTGGGTAAAAGGTCACAAAGCACAAATGTCCTTGATATATAGTGGAGCACTGATATAGCTCTCCCATGTAGTACTGCCGGCAAGTGTTCTTCATGCGGTGGAAACTAGTGCACAAATCTAATTGATTTCCATTAATAATTCCAGTTTGTCGTAAGCCTAAGCGAGTGCCACTTCTTTTGATAAGCTTTGTTGAGCTGTCCATTACGTTAACGTCCACTTATTCTTCGGTTTCTAGTTTGTCGCAGAACAGCCCGACAGATGATTCCCGTAAAAGCTGTACTGTGGGGATGGTCAATATGATACTGTCCCTGCTTTCCTCAGCCTGGTTTCCTTTGGACCTTTCTTCCCATCAGGATGCCTTAATATTGTCTGGAAACCTGCTGGCCGGTAAGTAGAGTTATTTATTCAAGGCATACTTAAAATTCCTAGTTGCTTACCTGCATACCTTTTTAAAAAAAATATATATATTTTATTCCAAACGATGCAAAAAATTTCACAAACATAGAAAAAAACACTCCAATATATTACAAACAGTTTGTCATATTTACTTTTTGCAAACTAACTATTCTAACCCCAGAGCCCCAAGCTTTAAGATCATAAGACAAAGGAGCAGAATTAGGCCACTCGGCCCATCGGGTATGCTCCGCCATTCATGGTCGTCATGTTTCTCATCCCCATTCTCCTGCCTCCTCCCCATAACCCCTGATCCCCTTATTAATCAAGAATCTATCTGTCTCTGTCTTAAAGACACTCAGTGATTTGGCCTCCACAGCCTTCTGCGGCAAAGAGTTCCACAGATTCACCACCCTTTTGTGACGAAGCGATGAACAGCTTCCACCTTGAGGAATATTCTTCCTCCGACTCGCTCATGGCTCATTTAATCTTTTCCAGTCGCGGAAATTCTGCCAAGTCCCCCAACCGTGCCCAGGCCCTAGGTGGCACGCCTGACCTTCATCCAAGCAGGACTCGTCGCCGGGCAATCAGAGAGGCGAAGGCCTGGGCGTCGACCCTCTTCCCCTCTAGAAGCTCCGGCAAGTCGAACACCCTAAAGTGGGCACAGTTCCAACTTAACCCTCAAGGTCACCGACATGGCCTCAAAGAACAGGACCAGAGCTCGACCAATTTTGAGCATGGCCAGAACATGTGCGAGTGGTTTGCCGGCCTCTTTAAACAACACCAGTCGCAACTGTCCCCTACACCAGGGAAGAATCCACTCAGCGTGCTTTAGTCATGAGTTCTTTGGACTAGTTTAAATCGTATCAAGCTTAGTCTGGCGCAAGGGGAAGTAGAATTTACCCTATAAAAAAATCTCACTCCAAACCCCTCGCTCCAGCCCCAAGCCCAATTCCTCTTCCCACTTCCCCTTTATACCTTCCAACGGAGCCTTCCCCATCTCCAGCAACCACCCATATATGTCCGAGGTCTTCCCTTCTCCCAGCTCATCATAGGATAACATCCTGTCCATCAGTGTGGGACTTGGCAACTGGGAGAACAAAGAGAAATCTTTGGGGACGAAGTCCTGTACCGGCAGATATCTAAACTCGCTCCCCCTCAGGCGTTGGTATTTTTCCTTCAACTCCTCCAGTTCCGCGGACAACCGTTCACAAGCAAATCCCTAAACTTCACGACCTCCTCTCTCTTCCAAATCCTGTACGTTGCATCTATCCCAGATGGTGCAAATCTGTGGTTTCTGCAGATTGGTGACATTACTAACATGCCTCCTAATCTAAAATATTGCCTGAATCGATTCCAGATTTTTAGAGATGCCACCGCTATCGGGTTTGTTGTGAATTTGGTTGGGGAGAGGGGCAGTAACCAATGCCCTAAAACACGACCCTACAGACACAGTGTCTTCCATTTGCCCCCCCCCTCCCCACTGTTGGATCTTCTCAATGTAAAACATTACATTTTGTAACACCAGCCCTCCTGAAGCCTGCAACACTAAAGGAGCGACAATATATTTCCACGTCAGGGCAGTGAGTGACTTGGAGCGGAATCCCCCGGTGCTGGTTTCCCAAGTATCTGCTGCTCTTGTCCTTCTAGATGGCAGTGGCTGTGGGTTTGGGTTTGGAAGGTGCTGCCTAAGGAACCTTGGTGAGTTCCTGCAGTGCATCTTGTAGATGGTACACACAGCTCTTACGATTCGTTAGTGGTGGAGGGGGTGAATGTTTGTGGAAGTGGTGCTAATCGAGTGGGTTGCTTTGGTTTGGATGGTGTCGAGCTCCTTGAGTGTTGTTGGAGCTGCACTCATCCAGGCATGTGGAGAGAATTCCTGACTCCTTATAGAGGGCTTTGGGAGCGTCTGGAGGCGAGTTACTCGCCTTAGGGTTCCTAACCTTTGACCTGCTATTATAGCCACAGTATTTATGGCTGGTCCAATTCAATTTCTGATCAATGGTAACCCCCAGGATGTTGATAGTAGGGGTTTCAGTGATGTTAATGCCATTGAATGTCAAAAGGAGATGGTTAGATTCTCTCTTGTTGGAGATAATCATTGCCTGACACTTGTGTGGCGTGAATGTTACTTGCCACTTGTCAGCCCAAGCCTGAATATTGTCCAGGTTTGCTGCATTTGGACATGACTCCTCTGAAGAGTCGTGAATGATGGAAATCTTGGAACGTCTTGCTGGCAATAGGGGTGTGACCAGAGATTAAGTGGAGGGACGTGATTTCTTTCAATCTTGGATGGAAAGGGAACACATTGATTCTTTCACACCTGACTAGCTAAACTGACCACAAATGCACTTCATCAATAATTAGAGGAACCAACTTAATCTCCGTCTAATTTTGTTTTATTGTGTCGGTAGCCATTGCACCCAAATCTCTGAAGAATCCCTGGGCCAATGAAGATGATGCTGCTCCCACCACGAAACTTGAAGAACCATGGCCTGCCTTGGCTGACAGGACCTTGGTGGGAATGGTGGAACAGCTATTCTCTCATCTGATGAAGGTCATCAATATCTGTGCACATGTGATTGATGATGTTGCACCCGGTCCTGCCCTGAAGGTATGTGGAATGTTACATTGGATCACACCAGCATCAACAACTGCGAGTGACCAGAATTAGGGCAGTTCACTGGGAGTCCCAGCACATCATTCCCCAGAGTGTAGTATACAGTAGGTGCAGTATAAATGTAAGAATTTCAAGTACGTAAATACACTCCATATATAGATTTCTAGTACAAAGTATATGAACACTAAAATAAAGAGATATAGGGATCGGATGGGAAAGCTGAGTTAAGATTGATCAGTTGTGATCTTACTGAATGGCAGCGAATGCTTGAGGAGCCATATGGCTTGTTCTGCTCCTCCCATTTATTATGATTCTATGTGGTTTATTCTTCCCTTTCCATTCACTGTATCTTTTTCTGCGTCTTTCTGAAGGCACTGCCTTCTTGCTTGATTTATGCTTCTACAGGCTTGTCTCCCTCTGTTACCTCATTCAAGAGGCCATCAGGTCGAGCAGTGC
This sequence comes from Scyliorhinus torazame, assembly GCF_047496885.1. Classification (NCBI taxonomy): domain Eukaryota; kingdom Metazoa; phylum Chordata; class Chondrichthyes; order Carcharhiniformes; family Scyliorhinidae; genus Scyliorhinus; species Scyliorhinus torazame. The sequence continues at coordinate 24,228,484 of NC_092715.1, forward strand.
GCCTGAGTGATTACTATCGAGGGCCCATTTACCATGTTCTCCACTCGCCAATGTCCATGCACATGAAATGAAATGAAATTGCTTATTGTCACAAGTAGGCTTCAAATGAAGTTACTGTGAAAAGCCCCTAGTCGCCACATTCCGGCGCCTGTTCGGGGAGGCTGTTACGGGAATCGAACCGTGCTGCTGGCCTGCCTTGGTCTGCTTTCAAAGCCAGTGATTTAGCCCTGTGCTATGATTACTTCATGCAAGTGTCTCTGGGCAGCAATCTGGAACATTATCTTTATTATTGTCACAAGTAGGCTTACTTTAGCATTGCAATGCAGTTACTGTGGAAAATCTCCTAGTTGCCACATTCTGGCGCCTGTTTGGGTACACAGACGGAGGGAGAATTCAGAAGTCCATTTCGTCATGTTTTTCAGGACTTATGGGAGGAAACCGGAGCACCCGGAGGAAACCCACGTAGACACGGGGAGAACGTGCAGACTCTGCACAGACAGTGACCCTAGCCGGGAATCGTCTCGGGTCCCTGGCATTCTGAAGCCACAGCGCTAACCACTGTGCTACCGTGAACTGGAGCCCTCACTGTTAATTCCCCTACTTCCCTGATAGGGAGATTGAAACCATTTTTACCACCCATGCTGAATTGCGAATTCAGGTTGATGAACTCCGTACAACAGGGGTTTGAACCTGAAACCCCCCTCTTTCTCTCACCTGGCCCCACCTGTATGGTTCAACTCTCTCTGGATAGACTGTTGTAGAATTATAGACTCTTGCAACACAGAAGGAGACTATTGAGCCTCCTGTGTTTATACTGCCATTTTGTGAGAGCTATCCAATTCATGTAACTCTTACACCCCCTACTCACTGCTAGTTTGCACTAAACATTTCTTTGGAGTAAATATCTAATTGTCTTTTTGAAGTTAATTCAAATCTACTTCCACCACACTTGAGGCAGCACATACCAGATAATGAAAATGTGGATTATAGGGAGCTTGAGAGCATGATTTCACAATTGAATTTGTTGTGAATTGAATGCACAGCTGGATAGATAATGTAAAACATTTAGGTTACAAGATACTAAAAATATTAAAGCTTCTGTCTTTAAAATTGAGGTGAGAAGACAAAGTTTGTGTGACAGAATCTAGTTTAAATAATTGATGGTTAAATTGGGAGGGGGGGGAAGTTATTTTGATGAAGTGTGATTACGATCACAGCTGGATGTTGTGTCAGGAGCTGATGCTTCACCGTGTTTTACTTCTTAGGCAACTCTACCGTCACTTGCGAATACACCGTCCCTCAGCCCCATTAGGCGCAAGGGAAAGGAGAGAGAGTCGGCAGAGCAGATGGCTGCACCAATGAGTCCGAAGAAAAGTTCTGAATCCAGTCCAGGTGGGAAAAGATGCTTCAGCTCACCTGGGTTAGGCAGTGACTGTTACTTTGAAAGTGGAAAAAGAAAGAACTTGCATTTATATAGCACCTTTCACAATGTCAGGAAGTCCCACAGTCCTTTACAGCCAATTGAGTGTTTTTTAAAAAAGTGTAGTCACACTTGTCATGTAGGAAAAGGCAGCAGCCAAGCTGTACACAGTAAAGTCAAACAAACAGCAATCTGATGGAAACCAGATAATCTGTTTTATACCAAAGTAAAATGCAGGAAATTTGAAACAAAGTCCGAAAACGCTGGAAAAAACTCAGCAGGTCTGGCAGCGTCTGTGGAGAGAGAATCAGAGTTGACGTTTCGAGTGGACGGGAAAGATAAATATGTAAGGACACCGGGGAGAATCGTAAAAATAAACTTGATAAAAAGTCAAAATCTTGCCCTAGTTTTCTTTAAGGGGAAGAACCAGCAGAGCGACACATTTGCAATGTTTTGTAGCTTTTATTCATTTTGTACTATTTAGTGTGAGGTTCTAATGGAGGAAGAAGGGAGAATCCTAGTGAATAGTGAACCCGTTCCTCAATAATCCAAGATCAATAGCCTCATCAAATCATGAGTGTTGGGAACATCAGGCAGCAGCTTCAGATGGAGAGTGTGTTGAACACTAATGCACAACACCACCAGAGTGATTGGTGCTGCACGAATATAACCACCTCTGGCCAGAGGCTCCAGTCTCATCCTTCAGAAGAAGGACAGATTGCTCAGGTTATTTGGAGTTGCTACTTTTATTTTGATTACACAGGCTAGGCTCTTTAAACCCCCATAAATGAGACTTAAGATCAGTTTTGGGGGCTTTTAAAACGTGAAACGGTTTGAAAGGGTGGGTGATGAAAAACTTTGTTTGTGGGGATAGAAGTACAATAGCCATTAACAGATTGAAGCGATGAGCAGGAATTTCTTTCAAAGAGTATGGCGCGAATGTGGAACTCCTGCCACGTGGAACAGTTGACGCAGCGATCACTTGACACATATACGTACAGTTTTATTGCACCTATGAGGAAGGATATATGGAGACATGTTTGGAAGAAATAGCTGGAGTGAGAGGAGGCTTGTGTGAAATATAAAATATTAGCATTGACCATTTGGATCCCAGCTGATACTTTAAACATATGCACTTGCCTGTCCACGTAACAATATTTTACCTTCAGCTATATACCCAGTTCTCTTTTGAAAGCTGCTATCGAATCCGATTCTATCTCCCTTTCAGACAGTAAATTCCAGATCATAATAACTTGGCCGTGTTTAAAACAAAAAGTTTTTTTTTCACATCACCTCTGGTTCATCTTAAATCCGTGACCCCTGGCTGCTAACTCTGCTGCTACTGTAACGAGAAGACACACCTTTTCAAATGTCTTTTCCTGTGTTTTATTTATTCCGTTTGCAGCTGCACGGCCCGCAGATGCTGTAGGGGCTGCACCAACCAGCAAGTCCACCTCGCTTGGTAGTTTTTACCACCTGCCTCCATATCTGAAACTACACGATGTTCTGAAGGCTACGTACGCAAACTACAAGGTACGAATGTAAAGGAGATGTTTTCTCATTGTTTTGTGATTTCCTGGTTCCCTGCTCTTCTCCCCCCCCCCCCCCCCCCCGTGCCTTTCATAGAATAGAATCATAGAAGTTTACAGCATGGAAACAGGCCCTTCGGCCCAACCAGTCCATGCCGCCCAGTTTTTACCATTAAGCTAGTCCCAGTTGCCCGCACTTGGCCCATAACCCTCTATACCCATCTTACCCATGTAACCATCTAAATGCTTTTTGAAAGACACAATTGTACCCGCCTCTACTACTACCTCTGGCAGCCCATTCCAGACACTCACTACCCTCTGAGTGAAGAAATTGCCCCTCTGGGCCCTTCTGAATCTCTCCCCTCTCACCTTAAACCTATGCCCTCTAGTTTTAGACTCCCCTACCTTTGGGAAAAGATGTTGACTATCTACCTTATCTATGCCCCTCATTATTTTATAGACCTCTATAAGATCACCCCTAAGCCTCCTACGCTCCAGGGAAAAAAGTCCCAGTCTATCCAGCCTCTCCTTATAACTCAAACCATCAAGTCCCGGCAACATCCTAGTAAATCTTTTCTGCACTCTTTCTAGTTTAATAATATCCTTTCTATAATAGGGTGACCAGAACTGCACACAGTATTCCAAGTGTGGCCGTACCAATGTCTTGTACAACTTCAACAAGACGTCCCAACTCCTATATTCAATGTTCTGACCAATGAAACCAAGCATGCCGAATGCCTTCTTCACCACCCTGTCCACCTGCGACTCCACCTTCAAGGAGCTATGAACCTGTACTCCTAGATCTCTTTGTTCTATAACTCTCCCCAACGCCATACCATTAACTGAGTAGGTCCTGGCCTGATTCGATCTGCCAAAATGCATCACCTCACATTTATCTAAATTAAACTCCATCTGCCATTCGTCGGCCCACTGGCCTAATTGATCAAGATCCCGTTGCAATCCTAGATAACCTTCTTCACTATCCACTGTGCCACCAATCTTGGTGTCATCTGCAAACTTACTAACCATGCCTCCTAAATTCTCATCCAAATCATTAATATAAATCACAAATAACAGTGGACCCAGCACCGATCCCTGAGGCACACCACTGGTCACAGGCCTCCAGTTTGAAAAACAACCCTCTACAACCACCCTCTGCCTTCTGTCGTCCAGCCAATTTTGAATCCAATTGGCAACCTCACCCTGGATCCCGTGAGCTTTAACCTTCTGCAACAACCTACCATGCGGTACCTTGTCAAAGGCTTTGCTAAAGTCCATGTAGACAACGTCTACTGCACTGCCCTCATCTACCTTCTTGGTCACTCCCTCAAACAGAGGGAGTTTCCACAGAACCATTGATGCACAGTGTCAGAGGGAGAAGATGCTACTGATTTGTATGTTTGTAGGTATAGTTTATATCTTTTAATGTTGGATTTCTGATGCCAAAAACAAAATGGAGGGGACAGTCTGACATCAGGCAATATTCAGCTGGGTATAAAAACAAATTACTGCGGATGCTGGAATCTGAAACAGAAACAGTAAATACGGGACAATCTCAGCATCTGTGGAGAGAGAAGGGAGCTAACATTGTGAGGCTGAATGACTCTGTCAAAGCTGGAGATCTGTGGAAAAGTTTGAGTACTGCACCTTAGATAGGATACAGAGAAGATTTACCGCGATGTTACCAGGGATGAGGGACTTTGAGAATAGATTGGAAAAGGTAGAACAGTTCTTCTGAGATTAGCTGTGGTTAAGAGATGACCTAGAGAATATAATTATAGAATGGTTAAGGGACAGAAGGAGGCCATTTGGCTCCTGGTGTCTGAGCCACTCTGTGCGAGAGCAGTTCACCTAGTACCATTCCTCTGCTTTCCCCCCAGAGTCTCTGGCAAGTGGGTGAATAATTGGAGATCTTTGATTTAAAATCATTGGTGAAAGATCCAGATGGGAGATGGGAATTCTTTTCACTCTGGAAGTTATCAGGATTTGCAGTGCCCTACATGAAAGCATGGTGCAAGTTGATTCCGTAAATAATTCTACGACGTGTGATAGGCAGATGTCTGGGATTAAGGAGCTTGACGGATTACAAATAAAGAGCAGGTGGCGCTTGGAGTAGGCATGACTGCTCTTTCAGACAGCTAGCACAGGCATGGTGGGCCTAATGGCTGCCTCGTGCTGTGAATTGCTATGATTCTAAACCCTTTTTAAGTGCACTGTTCTGCTGCCTGTTCTGCTGCCTGTTCTTTAAGTCAGCCCATGTTTGCTCTAATCCCCACATTCTTTACTGTGCTTCTAATTGCAGTGTTTTTAGACTTTTTTGTGTAAAGGACTCCCTGTAAATACTGGCAGACTCCCGAAGCTGCCTGTCTGAAATCCAGGGTGCCCATACGTTTACTGACACTCTCCTGAAAGTGCTCCTCCAATTATTGCCACGTTCCTGAGAGTGCCCCATTGACATTGGCTCACTTCTGGGGATCTCCTATCTTAACACTCAAAAAGATGACACTCACAAAGATGGTTCTGGCTACTCAAAAGAAAACAGGAGTAATATTGAATAGTGTCCAACAACAGCAATAACATACAAGCAAGCAAAGAAATACAGATATGGGCAGCACGGTAGCATTGTGGATAGCACAATTGCTTCACAGCTCCAGGGTCCCAGGTTCGATTCTGGCTTGGGTCACTGTCTGTGCGGAGTCTGCACATCCTCCCCGTGTGTGCGTGGGTTTCCTCCGGTTGCTCCGGTTTCCTCCCACAGTCCAAAGATGTGCAGATTAGGTGGATTGGCCTTGCTAAATTGCCCTTAGTGTCCAAAATTGCCCTTAGTGTTGGGTGGGGTTACTGGGTTATGGGGATGGGGTGGAGATGTTGACTTGGGTAAGGTGCTCTTTCCAAGAGCCGGTGCATACTCGATGGGCCGAATGGCCTCCTCCTGCACTAAATTCTATGATAATCTATGATATAGATTAGAAAGCTGAATTCTAGATCCCATGGGATCCATTGTGAATGTTTTAGTGTCCAGGGGAGCCAATTTGAAAGAGAATATACTCCTGTTAGCAAATATTTGTCAGGACTTTTTCCGTTTGTTTCAAATACATTATGCAAGCTCCATGTGCAAATTCCAGCCTTAGCCCTTGGGTTTTATGTTATGTTTCTGTCATCTGAAAAAGTAACTGAATCTTGCAATACAAGGTCAGTATTCAGGTTTAAAGGATAGTGAGGTGCTGGGTGTTCTATCCTAACCGTTCAAATCCAGCCCAGGCTGATGGGGTGGAAGTCCCCTCTGTCCACTGGCTGTTCAGGGTAATATGAGAAACACACTTGGGCAGTCGTGACCGCAGTCTTATTTGGTACTGACATGCAGGCAACACAAGACTGTCTCCGATTGAACACTAATTGTTAATCTCACTCATGAGGCCACAGGCTGGTGCGGTAAGCTTGGCTCTTCCAAGATTGTTTCACTTTTGAGGTTGAGACAAAAGAACTTTACTCTGCAACCCCCTGCTCTCTCTTGGCTCTGATACATTTGATGTTAGCACTCCGTCTGAAATGGGAATAGTTCCATTCTCTGGTAGTGACATTGCTCAAATGCAGTTTAAAAGAAAGGTCCATGTTATTAAAATTCTTGTGGCCGTACACAATTTCCCTCTGTAAAACTTTACATTGTCAAGTTTTTTTTTGTCCCACTTTTGCGTGAACCTTTTCTAGTGTGAGTTCCTATTCCCACATATTTATATTGGTAACTGCCTCTGTAAACATGTCACGTTGTAGTTACGTTCTTCTGCTAATGAAGAGTGCTTTAGATTTGGTATCTCAACTACTCGATCAATACTGTGGAAAATCACCTGAATCCCAACCAACTCCACTTCTCACATTGCATACCCTGGCCCAGTTTATCCCCTTCACTCTCGGCCCACTCTACCTGAAGACCGCAATTTGTCTTCTCTTCTTTTTTTCAATGCCATGCAAGCGATTAGTTAGTTTAAATAAGATATCTCTCTCTGTCTCTCACTGTAACCCAGTACATGTTGTTCGCCGGCACCCCTGACTTCCCCCAAAGCCTGTCCACCATCTACAAGGCACAAGTCAGGAGTGTGATGGAATACTCTCCATTCGCCTGGATGAGTACAGCTCCAACCACACTCAAGACACTCATCCAAGACAAAGCAGCCTGCTTGATCGGCACCCTCGCCATCACCTCCAACATTCACTGTCTCCACCACCAGCCTACAGCAACAGCAGTGTATCATGTATAAGGTCTGCCACAGAAACTTGCCAAAGCTCCTTCAATGACACTTTCCAAACCCGTGACCTATACCATCTAGAAGGACAAGGGTAGCAGACACATGGGAACCCACCACTGCCACACACCATCCTGACTTGTAAATATATCGCCATACCTTCACTGTCGCTGGATCAAAATCATGGAACTCTCTTCCTAACAGCACTGTGGGTGTACCTACACTACACTGACTGCAGCGGGTCAAGAAGGCAGCTCGCATCATCTTCCCGAGGGCAATTAGGGATGGGCAATAAATGCTGGACTGGCCAGTGATGCCTAGATGCCTTGAAAGAATTTTAACAAGCCCCCTGACTTCAGCAACTGGATTTGGATAAAGTTGGCTACTGAACAAATGCCACAGTTCTTAAATATTAGTCAATTTAAACAAGTCAGTTTTTTCAAAGAATCGACAAAGTGCCTTTATTTTGTGCTATTCGACCATTGTGCCTCGAAGTTATTCTAACCAGGACGGCCACTGGGTAAATCCTCAGTCTGCACTGAGGTAGCTTGATCTCTGTTGGCGGGGCTAATTGCCCTTGGTGCAGCTGTCCCTAATAAGTGGAACAATTGTGAGGATTCCTGTTCCTAAAACTATTTAGTGACCCCTGCTGAAAGGTATGCCTTGAAGCTGGGCTAAGACAGAATGGAACCATAAAATCCCCACAGTGCAGCAGGAGGCCATTAGGCCCGTTGAACTTACACCGACACACTGAAAGAGAAACCTAACTAGGCCCACACCCCTGCCCTATTCCCATAACCCCATCTAAACAGCAGATCGCACAGTGCAGCACGGTATCACAGTGGTTAGCACTGTGGCTTCACAGCGCCAGGGTCCCAGGTTCGATTCACTGTCTGTGGGGAGTCTGCACATTCTCCCTGTGTGTACGTGGGTTTCCTCCGGGTGCTCCGGTTTCCTCCCACAAGTCCTGAAAGACGTGCTGTTAGGTAGTTTGGACATTCTGAATTCTCCCTCAGTGTATCCGAACAGGCACCAGAATGTGGCGACTAGGGGCTATTCACAGTAACTTCATTGCAGTGTTAATGTAAGCCTACTTGTGACAATAAAGAGTATTAAAAAACATCTTTGGACTGTGGGAGGAAACCGGAGCACCCAGAGGAAACCCACGCAGATACGAGGAGAAAGTGCAAACTCCACACAGACAGTCACCTGAGATCGGAATTGAACCTGTGCCTCTGGCGCTATGAGGCTGCAGTGCTAACCACTGTGCCACCGTGTCGCCCTTATCATTAACCTTCGGGAGTGAGAGCAAGAATCTATTGTATAAAAATTCCGTCACTTTAATTTTTTAAAATTAATTTCTGCAAAAGCCTGTTTCACAATGTTTATAACGTGAAGGTCATTGAATGGAGAAATGCAGACAGTACATATGTAACAGACTCCCCAGCATCTTATTGCTTCTTCTTACTCTGTTAGCACATCAGCAACTGGCATTTTTAGAATGGTTTACGTATCCAGGAAAGAGACCCTTCCTATCCTACGTGGCACTTTTAACTGAGTAGTGGTTTTTTTTTATCGTTCATGGGACGTAGGCTTCACAGGCTGTTGCCAGCATTTATTGCTCATCCCTAAATTGCCCTTGAAGGGGTAGTTAAGAGGCAACCACATTTGTACCGCACTTAACTTGGCTGTCCAGTTGCAGATTGGGGGTGGCGCATGTTAGCCGTTCGATCCTGCCGACCGGTGCTCTGCCTTTGCCCTCGCCCTGCCCCGTGAGGCCCCTCACTCTGCCCCTGAGGCCCCCCGGCCCTGCCCCGGAGGCCCGCCGGCCCTGCCCCGTGAGGCCCCGCGCCCTGCCCCGGAGGCCCGCCGGCCCTGCCCCTAATGCCCCTCACCCTGCCCCGGAGGCCCGCCGGCCCTGCCCCGGAGGCCCGCCGGCCCTGCCCCTAATGCCCCTCACCCTGCCCCTGAGGCCCGCCGGCCCTGCCCCTAATGCCCCTCACCCTGCCCCTGAGGCCCGCCGGCCCTGCCCCGTGAGGCCCCGCGCCCTGCCCCTGAGGCCCGCCGGCCCTGCCCCGGAGGCCCCCCGCGCCCTGCCCCGGAGGCCCCCCGCGCCCTGCCCCGGAGGCCCCCCGCGCCCTGCCCCGGAGGCCCCCCGCGCCCTGCCCCGGAGGCCCCCCGCGCCCTGCCCCGGAGGCCCCCCGCGCCCTGCCCCTGACTTCCACACTGGCATCTTGGCAGAAGCAAAGCTGACCAATTTAAGTTTGAAACCCTTTAAGTGCAGCTGTACCTGTTCAATTCACATTATGAGGATACTCCCGAACGGAGTACAAAAATGGTGCCTTTGCAACCCATGCGTTTGTGGTTGTGTGTCACCGCACACGCTGGTGCACAATTTGCAATCCATGGTAGCGCTGAGGAATTAGATTGACCCAAGTGAGGTGTCCAAAGACAGCAGAGTTCAGATAGAGACCTGGTTGCTGCTGAGCTCTGACTTAGCTTTGCTGTTCAAATGCTCCAGTTTGAGATCCAATTTTTAGCATCTGTTCCCGTGATGCTTGTAAGTGCACATATGATTGGGGGAATGGGTGCTGGTCATCACATCGCCACAACCTAGATTCAATACGTCTTTTAGTGTCGGAATACATTGGGGTTTTGTTTACAACACACCATGTGCGGATCCTGCGCCCGTGTCAAATTTCTGAACCACCACCCAATTCTAATTATCTGGGTGACTGACCAACAGGCCATGGGTCCAGGGTCATGCACAACCTTGGACCCACAGAGCTCAGAGATATCCATGTTTATTTATAATTCCACCTCAAGCAATACCCACAAAAGCAGACTGGTCGTTCCTCTTCATACTATTTACGGGACCTCTCATTCCCCCAAATACTTGTACTTGAAGCACTTTGAGTTTCCTTGAAAAGTGCAATAAAGCGCCATTCATTAATGTAAATTCCCTCGGACATTTATTCCAAATTCACCATGCAGCAGGTTCAGAATTTGTAAAACCAGATCCGTCAGCACAACCTGCCAACATCTGATTTTTGTAAATGTTGGTCATGTTGCTGGGTGCCGTGCATGAACTCTTGAATATGTTTGATTGCGGTATTCCATGTAATAAGATGCTGACTTATTTGATTGTTCCGTTGAGTTTATTAAAAGGGGCCGGCACTTGTCAGTCAGTTCTTGGATGGGAGCCCAGGATGGCTTCACCAGCAGGACAATGAAGAAATGGATCTGTTACATTCAATGATGTCATTGCTTCACAAGCATTTTGCCAGATTTAACACCACCAGTAACCCATTGTTGAGGTTGTGTGTAAAGTAAGCATGGTGAAATCACACCTGGAGTTGTGTGAGCACTTCTGGGCATTGCCCCTTAGGGAGGATATATTGATAGGAGGGAGGGCAGCATGAATTTACCAGAAAATATACCTGGGATAAAAGGTTTAAATAAAGGGGAGAATGAACAAACTGAGGTTGTATTCCCTGGAAGTTAAGGGTAAAGGGCTGATTTAATAATTTTTCTAAATATTAAACCGAACATAAGAACGATTTCTGCTGGTTCGAATGCATGGGATTAGCTGGTATTGTCTAAAAATTGGAGCCAAACCTTTCAGGAGTGAATTGAGGAAATACTTCAACCCACAAAGGGTGGTAGAAGTTTGGAGCACTCACCCACAAATGGTGGCACTATAGCACAGTGGTTAGCACTGTTACCTCACAGCACCAGGGTCTCCGGTTCAATTCTGGCCTTGGGTGACTGTCTATGTGGACTCCATGTTCTCCCCGTGTCTGCGTGGGTTTCCTCCGGGTGCTCCGGTTGCCTCCCACTGTCCAAAGGTGTGCAGATTAATTGGATTGGCCATGATAAATTGCCCCTTAGTGTTCAGGGATGTACCGATTAGGTGGGGTTGTAGAAATAGGGCAGAGGAGTGGGCATCGACAGGGTTATATAGAACTTTGGTGAGGCCACAGTTGGAGTACTGTGTGCAATTCTGGTCACCACATAGGAGTGATATGATTGCACTGGAGGGGTGCAGAGAAGATTCACCAGGGTGCTGCCTGGGATGGAACGTTTAAGTTATGAAGAGAAGCTGGTTATTTTTGGCTTGGGTTGTTTTTGCTGGAGCAGAAAAGACTGAGGGGTGACCTGATCGTGGTGTACAAGATCATGAGGGGCATGGACAGGGTGGATAGGGAACAGCTATTCCCCTTATTTGAAGGGTTGGTTACGAGGGACTCAAGTCCTGGGTGAGGTAAGGAGGTTTAGGGGGAATTTGAGGAAAAACCTTTTTACCCAGAGGGTGGTGACAGTCTGGAACGCCCTGCCTGGGAGGGGGGTAGCGGCGGGTTCCTCACATCCTTTAAAAGGTACCTGGATGAGCTCTTGGCACATCGCAACATTCAAGGCTTTGGGCCAAGTGCTGGCAAATAGGATTAGGTAGGCAGGTTAGGTATTTTGGGCATCTTACCATGTTAAAGATGCTACATAAAGCAAGTTGTTTTGCAAGAAGCAGTGGAGAACACTGAAACAGAAAGAAGGGGACCGATGGGCCGGTGGAGAGTGTTTTATTTAAGCTTTTGAAGGAAAGCGTAATAATGCAGAGAGGCTTTGAAGAAGTGTGATTGAGAGCAGGGCTACAGTGATCGACATAGCATGGGTTTGTGACGTTGCAGATGGCCCTTGCCTGTTACGTTGCTTTTCTTTTTTCATTTTACACCAATCATTTTATGCCAATGTAGAAGTCACAGTTGCATTAGTTGTATTGTGTGCCATCAGTATATGATAAATGTTGCTAGACTTTGCTCCTATGTGGAGCCATGCTTCACGGCAGGGTCACAGAAGTCCATGTGCTTGTTTAACAGTGCTTCCGTTTTTGTGATTATTGATCATTGGAAAATCAAGAGTGCTGTGGATTTCATAGAATTATACAGCACAATAGGAAGTTATTTAGTTCATCGTATTTCTTTGAGTGAGATATCAGGCGAATCCAATTCCCTGCTCTTTTTCCATAGCCCTGAATTTTTTTTTCCTTTTCAAGTTTGTATCCAATTTCCTTTTGAAAATTGTTATTGAATCTGCTTCTGCCGCCCTCTCATTCAAATTAATTCAACGTGCTATCTAAAAGAAAGTTCTTGCATTCTCTTTAATCCTTTACTCAAGCATTTTAAATCCTCTGGTTACTGACCCACAAGTGCATAATACCTGTTCCTTCTCCATCAAAACCGCTCAGAATTTTGAGCTGCCCTTCTGCACCCATTGAAATGTTTTCTCTCCTGTAGGTGACTCTGGACCTCCAGAACAATAATGAGAAGTTCGGCAGCTTTTTGCGAGGAACTTTGGATGTTCTATCTCAGCTCCTTGAGATTGCAACACTTCCAGACATTGGGAAGGTAAATTGGTTTTCTATACAGAAGTTATTGAATGTTGGTTGGACTGTTAGGAGTTACAGCCTGATCTCCATGTTGTGAAAAGGATACAGTGACACTGGAGAGGCAGGAGAAGAGATTTAGACTGATGACACTAAGAACTGAGAGCTTTTACCGATCAGGAAAGATTGAACAAGCTGGAGTTCTGTTTTCTGTTTTGAAAAGAGAAGGCTAAGGAGTGGACTGAGTGGGGCGGTCTTTAAAATTATGGCTGGGTTTGATTGTGTTAACATCGGGAAGATGTATCGTATGGGCGTGTCCTGAACTGGTGAGATTTTGGGTCTCCTTCAGCGCCATGTCGGAGATTTTACAGATGGATTTGGAGCCCCCTAGTGGCCATATTCGGGGTGTCAGACCTGCCGGAGTAGCAGACGGGTGCGGGTGTTTAAGCCTTTGCCTTGCCGATCGCTTGTACGCGGTGGAGGTCAACTTTTCCATCCAGTGCCTCGGTGTGGCTGGGGGATCTCATGGAGTTTTTGAGGAAGTTAAATACACGTTAAGGGGTGCAATTGGGGCGGCCTCGTATTGTGTTCTTTAAAGAGTTAGTCACCCTCAGCTGATAAGGGGATGATGGGGTGGGATAGGGGGGCGGTTGATACTGCTGAGTTTGGTTGTTTGTTTTGTAGTATGGGTTTGTATTTTATTTAAAAAAATGTTTTCTAAAAATATTTTAAAAATAAAACTGAGGGAAGAAGCTTCCACTTTTGGAGAGACCAAAACTGGGGCTGTAAGTATAAAATAGGCATGCATAAATCCAAGAACTAATTCACGAGAAACTTCTTTACCTCGATAGAGAATGTGGGTTTACTACCACATGGAGTAGTTGAGATGAATAGCATAGATGTAAGTAAAGGGAAGCCAGATAAATATATTTCTTTATTCCTCTTATGGAATGTGGGCATCGCTGGGCTGGACCAGCATGAAATGAAAATCAAAATCGCTTATTGTCGCAAGTAGGCTTCAAATGAAGTTACTGTGAAAAGCCCCTAGTCGCCACATTCCGGTGCTGGTACGGGAACTGAACCGTGCTGCTGGCCTGCCTCGGTCTGCTTTAAAAGCCAGCTATTTAGCCCACTGTGCTAAACCAGCATTTGTTGCCCATCCCTAATTACCCTTGAACTGAGTGGTTTTCTAGGCCGGTCAGAGTGCAGTTAAGAGTCAAACACTTTGTTGTGGGTCTGGAGTCACATGTAGGCCAGACCGGGAAAGGATTTCCTTTCCTAAAGGACATTAGTGAACCAGATGGGTTTTCTTGACGATCAATGATAGCTTCATGGTCACCATTACGGAGACTAGCTTTCAATTCCAGATTTATTTAATTGAATTGCCTTAGTGGGATTTGAACCCATGTCCCCAGAACATTAACCTGGACTCCTACATTATTAGTCCAGTGACATTATCACCACACCTCCCTATCCCTCATCTCACCTCCCACATTTGGGGGAGAAAGAACCAGAAGGTTGTAATGAAATGAATATGGATGAGAGAAGTGTAGGCTAGTTGGACTGAATGGTCTCTTTGTTTACTGCCCCTTCTGTATTATTAAATGCTTCCTATACTTCCATCTGTACATGTTTACAGGTTCAAAAGGTGGCCTGTGGGCTTCGGAAACACTTGCACTAAGTGCAGGTTTTGGAATATGTATATATGTATTTTTAACATTCTCATAATCTGCGGTTAGGAAAACTGATCTAGCACCTAAGGTTGCTTCTACAAAATCCTTTTGCAGTGTGTGGAAGAGATCCTTGGTTACCTCAAGTCCTGTTTCTGCAGGGAACCCATGGCAGCCACAGTCTGTGTGCAGCAGGTAAGCTGGTATTTTGAATACTGTCATTCCAAGTTACAGATATGTCAAAATGCTTCACAAATTTGATTTACCACATGCGCTGTAAGCAATGTTTCCTCAGGCTGTGCAGCAACCCGTGCACACGTTAGCCCCTTTAAGTTACTGCATGGGTGCGACCGTGCAAATAAGATTCAAGGGCCTGAGCACTTAAGCAAATTTCCTGCACACTATAGAAAATAAATTAGAGGATACGTTGGTTGTAATAATGTTAACTTCCGTGGCTTTTGAAAGCTAGGTTTAATCATGTGGTCAGATATCCTGTTCATATAAGATTCTGCATGATTTTCAAAACACTGGCTTTAACTACCGTGCCTTGGTGAAGTTTTGGACTGAGATCTTTAGTCATAGGCTGTAAACATGTGAAACAGACTTGTCAGGAAGGATGGTTGAGGGAAAGAAACCAGACTCGTTTAAGAAAGTGATGAAAAAGACCCAATTTTGCTAAATATGGGTTGAATGTACTGCTTGCAAATGTGGGGAAGGCAGATTCAATTGTGGCTTTCAAAAGGATTTGATTAATAATTTGAAGAGGAAGAATAATAATCTTTATTAGTGTCACAATTAGTGCTTACATTAACACTGCAATGAAGTTACTGTGAAAATCCTCTAGTCGGCACATTCCGGCGCCTGTTCGGTTAATTCGGAGAATTCAGAATGTCCAATTCACCTAACAAGCACGTCTTTCGGGACTTGTGGGAGGAAACCGGAGCACCCGGAGGAAACCCACGCAGACACAGGGAGAACATGCAGACTCCGCACAGACAAGCCGGGAATCGAACCCGGGACCCTGGCGCTGTGAAGCAACAGTGCTAACCACTGTGCTGCGTGCCGCCCATGAGATCTATTTTCTCCGAGAGTCGTGAGTCTTTGAACCTCTTTTCCTCAAAAGGTGGTGGAAGCGGAGTCTTTGAATATTTTCAAAGCAGAGCTGGATAGATACTTTACAAGAAAGGGGGTGGAATGTTATTGGGGGTAGGTGGAATTGAAGCCACAATCAGATCAGCCATGGTCTTATTGAATGGAGGAACAGACTGGAGGGGCCGAGTGGTCTATTCTTAATTTGTATGTTCGTATTATCAATATTGCGCCGTTTCTTTACCCCCCAATTAGCTTTTTGCTCATTGTTATGTTTGCTCAACGCTCTAGTCTTTTTGTGTGGCTTTTACCTGCATGTATTTAATCGTGAAATCTTTGAACTCCAGCTATTGAAGACACTTTTTGGAACAAACCTAGCATCGCAGTACGAAGGCTCATCCTCCAACCCCAGCAAATCACAAGGGAAGGTGCAGCGCCTGGGTTCCTCCAATCTAAGGCCAGGACTGTATCACTACTGCTTCATGGCACCATATACTCACTTCACCCAAGCACTAGCTGATGCCAGTCTAAGGAATATGGTCCAAGCAGAACCTGAGCAGGACACATCCGGGTGAGGCATCATATTGATTATTCTTTTGAGAAGTTGTGCTAAAATTGTACACAATTGTGTACAGTTCTGGTCTCCATATTATTAAAAAAAAAAACATAGGGGCATTGGAGATGGTAAAAAGGGATTCACACAAAAGATATCGGAACCGAATTGATCTTTTTCTTAAAATGAATTTACAGGATGTGAAAGATAGCTGATGAGGCCAGTTTTTGTTGTCTTTGAATATCCTTCTTGATCTGCTGTAATTCTTACCTGTCGGTTTTCCCATCGGCTATTGGGTTGGAAGTTGCAGGATTTTGACCCAGCCATGATGAAGGACTTTGCATGGTTGATTGAGCTGGAGGTGCATTTATTGTGTCTGAATCGGACGGCCACACTTGCAGGAAAGACTGAATCGCCTGGGGGTTCTATCTCTTGAAAGAGTAGGCTTGAGGGGTGATTCGATATTTCAAACTATGAAGAGTTTTCTGATAGGTTTGACACAGAGAAGATGTTTCCACTTGTGGGGCAAGAAGATCAGTACTAGAGGCCAGGAATGTAAGATTGTTTTGAATAAAATCCAGTTGTGAATTCAGGTGAAACCTTTTTTTTTACCGAAGTGTGGTTTGAATCTGTAACTTCGGACCACAAGTAGTAGTTTATTAGGTAAATAACAGATCAATTTAAGGGGTGGTTAAGTGAACACAAGGGAGAAAAGAATAAGAGATTGTGCTGATAGGGTTAGATGAAGAGAGCTGAGAGGAGGCTCGTGGAGCACTAATGTGGACAAGTCTGGTCGAATGGCCTGTTTCTGTGTCGTGTGTTCTTAAAAAGGTAAAGTCGCCATAATCCTGGATGACCATAGGCTGCTTTCCCCTTTGAGGGGGAGAGCTGACTGGTGGTGATTTAACTTGAGGATCACCACAGCTGGATCTTGATGGAAAGGTAACAGCGTGTTACTGGCAAAATGCTGTTATTAATATGTGAATAGGTCCTCCGGTTTACAGGAATTCCTTGCTTTGAGTGGTGAAAGTGAGTTGCTGGTCATAGTAAACTCACTGTCGATCTCTGTCCCATTGGACGAACCGAAACTACAACTGTGTGGCTTTGCTGTGGATTTGAAGACTCATTGTGGTGGTCATCGCCTGGTTACCCAACTGGCTAACTGCAGAAAATAAAAATCCCCACAGGCAATAATGTGGATGTTCCTCCAAATGCAACACACAACGGGTTTAGTTCAATAATTTTATTTGCGCTGTGTAGAATTTACAATACAAACCAGTCTATGCTGGTTTTTCTGCTCCGCATAAGATATAAGAAATAGGAATAGGAGCCATTCAGCCCCTCAAGCCTGATCTGCCATTTAAAAAGATCATGGCTCCTTGACTACCTACATCCACTTTCTTGCCTTATCTCCTTAACCCTTAATTCAACCATGAAAATGTCAAGAACTCGGCCTCTGCAGCTTCCTGGGGTAAAGAATTTCAAAGATTCACAACTTCCTTGAGAGACAAAATTCTCCCTCAAACCCATCTTAAATGAGCGTCCCTTATTCTGCGACTGTGTCCTCCGGTCCTACACTCTCCCATAAGTGGAACAGCCTCCCAACATTTACCCAACATCTAACCCCCAAGAATCTTATATGTCCCAGTCATGTCACCCCTCATTCTTCTGAGCTACAACTAGTACAGACCCAACCTTTTAATCTTTCCTCATATGGCAGTCCCTCCACCTGGGACCATCCAGTAAACCTCCTCTGTGCAGTTGCAGCAACACCTCTTTACTTTTGTACTCCAGCCCTCTTTAAATAGAAGCCAGCATTCCATTTGCCTTTCCTATTACTTTCTGCACCCATATGCAAGCTTTCTGGGTTTCGTGAACAAGGAGTTCAGAAGAAACCTCTACGTGAACGAGTGGTGAGGATGTGGAACTCACTCGCACATGGAGCGGTTGAAACGAATTGTGTAGATGTATTTACGGACACGCGGGAGAAGGATTACATTGGTAGATTTTGATGAGAAAAAACAGAGGCAAGCTCAAGTAGCGTATAAACTCTGCATTCTGTGATAAGACCAACATAGACTGGCTGGCTGAATACCCAATTTCTCTGCCGACTGTTCTGTGCAATCCTATGCGAAATATCCTATATCCTAGCTTAGTGATGTGAACAGTTTTATGTAAACTAAATTCTGGAGCAATTTCCAATTGTGATTATTCAATAAAATGGCACACTGTTGTATGAAACAGCTGGAGGGTTAATGACTCGGGTTTTTTGTTTTAAATTTTAGGTGGTTCGATGTGCTGCAAAAGGTTTCATCACAGCTGAAGGTCAGTCTGACCAATGTGGCCAGGCATCGAGCTGATAAGGTACTTCCTGTTCCATCTAACTGCACATAGTTTTGTTGCAGAATGAATATGTTAAATGTGGCATGATCGTGATATGTGCCCTTAATAATTGTGCTTTTAAAAATGTTTTAAAACCCAATTGTGGTTTCAAGAAATGTAAAGCTAACAACGGAAGAAAAAGAATGCTAGTGTTCCAGCGGGAGGGGAGAGGCTGCTGGTGTTTGAGGGGAGAGGAGAGGCTGCTGGTGTTCGAGGGGAGAGGAGAGGCTGCTGGTGTTCGAGGGGAGGGGAGAGGCTGCTGGTGTTCGAGGGGAGAGGAGAGGCTGCTGGTGTTCGAGGAGAGCGGAGAGGCTGCTGGTGTTCGAGGGGAGAGGAGAGGCTGCTGGTGTTCAAGTGGGAGGGGGAGGTTGCTGGTGTTCCAGCGGGAGGGGAGAGGCTGCTGGCGTTCGAGGAGAGCGGAGAGGCTGCTGGTGTTCCAGCGGGAGGGGAGAGGAGAGGCTGCTGGTGAACCAGCAGGAGGGGAGAGGCTGCTGGTGTTCCAGTGGGATGGGGAGGCTGCTGGTGTTCCAGCCGGAGGGGAGAGGCTGCTGGCTTTCGAGGGGCGAGGAGAGGCTGCTGGTGTTCCAGCAAGAGGGGAGAGGCTGCTAGTGTTCCAGCGGGAGGGGAGAGGCTGCGGGCATTCCAGCGGGAGGGGAGAGGCTGCTGGCGTTCCAGCGGGAGGGGAGAGGCTGCTGGCGTTCCAGCGGGAGGGGAGAGGCTGCGGGCGTTCCAGCGGGAGGGGAGAGGCTGCTGGCGTTCCAGCGGGAGGGGAGAGGCTGCTGGCGTTCCAGCGGGAGGGGAGAGGCTGCTGGCGTTCCAGCGGGAGGGGAGAGGCTGCTGGCGTTCCAGCGGGAGGGGAGAGGCTGCTGGCGTTCCAGCGGGAGGGGAGAGGCTGCGGGCGTTCCAGCGGGAGGGGAGAGTCTGCTGGCGTTCCAGCGGGAGGGAAGAGGCTGCTGGCATTCCAGCGGGAGGGGAGAGGCTGCCGGCGTTCCAGCGGGAGGGGAGAGGCTGCCGGCGTTCCAGCGGGAGGGGAGAGGCTGCCGGCGTTCCAGCGGGAGGGGAGAGGCTGCCGGCGTTCCAGCGGGAGGGGAGAGGCTGCCGGCGTTCCAGCGGGAGGGGAGAGGCTGCCGGCGTTCCAGCGGGAGGGGAGAGGCTGCCGGCGTTCCAGCGGGAGGGGAGAGGCTGCCGGCGTTCCAGCGGGAGGGGAGAGGCTGCTGGCGTTCCAGCGGGAGGGGAGAGGCTGCTGGCGTTCCAGCGGGAGGGGAGAGGCTGCTGGCGTTCCAGCGGGAGGGGAGAGGCTGCTGGCGTTCCAGCGGGAGGGGAGAGGCTGCTGGCGTTCCAGCGGGAGGGGAGAGGCTGCTGGCGTTCCAGCGGGAGGGGAGAGGCTGCTGGCGTTCCAGCGGGAGGGGAGAGGCTGCTGGCGTTCCAGCGGGAGGGGAGAGGCTGCTGGCGTTCCAGCGGGAGGGGAGAGGCTGCTGGCGTTCCAGCGGGAGGGGAGAGGCTGCCGGCGTTCCAGCGGGAGGGGAGAGGCTGCTGGCGTTCCAGCGGGAGGGGAGAGGCTGCTGGCGTTCCAGCGGGAGGGGAGAGGCTGCTGGCGTTCCAGCGGGAGGGGAGAGGCTGCTGGCGTTCCAGCGGGAGGGGAGAGGCTGCCGGCGTTCCAGCGGGAGGGGAGAGGCTGCTGGCGTTACAGCGGGAGGGGATGCTTGTGTGATGTACTTTGGGATGTTCGAACATGATTTATATCTGCCATTCCTCATTGTAGAATGCAATACACAACTACATCCGGCTCTTTGAGCCTCTGGTCATCAAGGCCTTGAAGCAGTACACCACCACCACTTCAGTCCATCTGCAGAGACAAGTGCTTGACTTGTTGGCTCAGCTTGTACAGCTCAGGGTGAACTACTGCCTCCTCGATTCAGATCAGGTTAGTGCTCGCTTTGTGTTAGGAACAGTGGGAACCATGGTGGTGGGTATTAAAGACAGCTAAAATATAAAGAATGTTTGTTTAAAGGTGCCCAGTTTTATTTTCAAATGGACCATTGCTCCCTTATGTCATAGACTTTCTTTCAGTTTGAAAACAAATGTGGATGGGCGGAGTTGCGATAAAGTTCATCCGTGGTCTAATTTAATGGCTTGAAGGTGAATAGTCTCCTCCCATTATACTCCAATGAGATTGGAGAGGTAGCCTGTTATCAAGATCTTTTATTGGTTCTGCTTTGAATCTATCCAGTGCACCTTTTGCTAACCCTTCTAATCTTCCTTGTCAACTGTGAGAATCCGCATTGGGTTCCTGTAATGTGTCCTGTTCAATACTTGCATCTCAGCCAAGAGTCTGGTCTTGTCAGGCTATTTTCATGTGGACAGGCAAATTGGAAAGAATTGCCACTGAGGCGAATTGTGGCATTGACGCACATCCAACAAGAGGGTGAATGGAGGGTGAAGTGAAAAGTTTGTGGTCAAGAGCAGATACTGCCTGCTTCTCTGCCTCCTTTCCCCTTTCTAACTCAAGAGTGCTGACACTACTGAAGCCACCCTGTCTGCAACAAATGTATTCACTGCTTTAACCCAGGCCAATTATTCGTATGGCTGGGGAAGCAGTTGTAATTCGATGTGGAGATTAGCGACCCATTCAAACAGCTCCAGCTGACGCAGTGTGAATGATTGTGATGCCACCAGAAATGGTGTTCTCAGTGTGAAAGTGCACTATGCGGGCAATAGTCTGGTTGGATAGCCGCAGTCACAATTTGAGCTGTTTCCCGTGTTCCACTCGTGGAGCAAGTTACCACCTTTCTCTGCCCACCCTCCAGCGGTTGAGGGTTGTCCATATTATCCATGGAAGGTTGAAACTGGAACTTCACCACTCTGGTCAGGTACCAGGTTGCGGGTGGCGATGTTTGCAGTTAACCAGGAGGTGCACTCACCATCCCGAGGTGGGACTGTCGTCCGTTTGTAAAGCGTGTTCCAATGGGGACGGGTGCATGGGTCCCGGCGAGCCATATGGATATGCACCTATTGTTTGTTTTTTCAACCGTTACAATATAAATCCAATCTGTTACAGCAAACGACGGAAATGCGACGGTGGAACGATCAGGTCCAGGGTGTCAGAACTAAATCTGTTGCCTTCATTTCTGAAATTTCCTCAAAAAACCTTTGCTGTAATGTGTCCTGTTAAGTACTCGCAGGAAGCAGTGTGACTATTTAAAAAAAAAAAAAGTATTTTTAAAACAAACTAAAAATGTTTTCTTGTGTCGTGAAGGAAATACACTCCTTTCTCTCCCACTCATTAAAGTTATAGTCCAAGCTGACGTCATTCTGCCTGGCAGCTTTCTATGCCACTCCGCCGGACCCAGACTGGGATAAAGAGATCGTGTTGGTCGTGCACGTGTGTGAAATTTGGTTTCTCTCAGACTCCATGTCTTGGGGCACATAAACATAAGATGAGACACTAATGAACCTAATAACGAATTCAGAAGAATCTTCTTTAACCAGTACACTCACTTCAATAGTCAAAGTTCTGAAGGTGAACAACATAGATTTATTTAAGAGGAAATGAGGAAAACACTCAAGAATGTGTTATATGGAGTAGGGTGGGATGGGGCTCGTGTGACATGTGAGCATCGATATAGCGTCGTTGGATCAATTATTTTGTTGAGATGCTGTGTAAAGTCTGTGCAATTATATGATACACTTGAATTTCCCTTCATCTGTAGGTATTCATTGGTTTTGTTCTGAAGCAGTTTGAATACATCGAGGTGGGCCAGTTTAGGTGAGTGCCAACAATAGCCAGTATCAATTTAGTACTTTCTGATGTGGATCATATGAATATCCTCTTATCGGCTCTCAAATTCCCCTTCCCCAAAATTCCCATTTGTGCCTACTGGTCATAATGTCCTTCTGAGTAATTATTGACACTGGTTTCTTGCTTGTATACTTATTGTTATCTGTTGAAATTTTGTTAGGGAATCCGAGGCCATCATTCCAAACATATTTTTCTTCCTGGTGTTGCTGTCATACGAGCGCTACCACTCCAAGCCGATCATTGGAATTCCCAAAATTATCCAGCTGTGCGATGGGATCATGGCCAGTGGTCGGAAAGCTGTCACGCATGGTAATAACCCTCCCCGCAGTTGCATTCTGGTTGTGTTTTTTATCCTTCCTTATTGTGTTGCAAACTGGTGTAAATTCTTCTATCACAAATGTTGAAAACAAAGTCTGAATGGCAAAATACTTTCTGTCGTGTTGATGTTCTGAAATGACGCTGGTTAGCATTTTTGTTTTGGTGTTGGGAAAGTCTGATGAACAATTCTTTATTTAGCATTAGATTTGCTTTCTAAGCCAAGCGCCGGGTGAGGATTAACATCTTTAATTTTACATCTAACTAAAGTAAATTGAAGTTCGCACTTTTGACACTGTCTCAACAAACCTGACTAAGTTTTATTTTAAAAGAGCTTTAACTATTTAGTTCAAAACTTAAGTACGTGAGGTCTGGAAAAGAAGGAACAGGCCGGGCCTCTTTTCTCTTGGAGGCTGAGGTGTGACCTAATGGATGTCTTCAGAATAATGGAAGGTTTTGATGGAGCTGACACAAAGAGAGCGTTTTCACTGGCGGGAAGAAAGGAAGTGGAAGGCCATCAATACAAGATAGTCACCAGAAAATCCAATAGTGAATTCAGGAGAAACTTTTACCCAGAGAGTGGTGAGAATGTGGAACTTGCTGCCACATGGAGTTGATGCAAATAGCATGAGATGCATTTCTGAATTCTCCCTTCGTGTACCCAAACAGGCGCAGGAATGTGGCGACGAGGGGATTTTCACAGCAACTTCATTGCAGTGTTAATGTAAGCCTACTTGTGACAATAATAAAGATTATTATCATTAAAGATAGGCTAGTTAGTTATATGAGGGACAAAGGACTGCAGATGCATGCCGTTGGAGGTAGATGATAATGGATGGGAGAAGGATTGAGTTGAGTTTGAATACTGGTACAGACTTGTTGGGCCAAGTGGCCTCTTTCTGTAGCCTATATCCAATTCAGTAAACTCAAAGCGACCCAAGATGGGTTCACAGCCATTTTTTCTGGGCGGATTGGGGCTTGGGAAGGAATTCTCCTTTGTGTAGAGTTGACTCCAATCTTACCTGCATGATGTTGAAGGATTGGAAACAAATTGGCTCAGGAAGATCTGTAGTGCTTCACAAGCACTGTTGATGCCTGACTGACCACCCAGCCAGGCTAATTAATGGGAATTAGAAAGATAGACTGGGGCTCAAATTCTCCCCACTCAACGTTGTAACCCGAATCGGGCTTAACTTGCTGGAATGGGAGCAGGAAGCTTTGTTGTGTGGTTTTAGCTCTTGAAACTCAAGCTGTACTCCGAGTGAGATTCCCAGCTAGTTTGTAGCGTAGCTTTATGTGACCAGCTGAACTTGATACTAACTACAGGGGTCAGAATCATCAAACTGCAGCCTGGGCGTATTTTCAACTTCTGGCTTGCTGTTTGGCTATTGTATTTCTGACTGGATTGGACTCAAGGTTACTTGGATATCTGCTGGTAAGGCTGACTGTGAGTTGAGTTACAAATCACAGCTGGCTGTGACCTTTTAATGTATGATATGTTACGTAGAAACATGCATAGAAAATAGAAGCAGGAGAAGGCCCTGCTCCACCATTCCTTATGATCACGGCTGATCATCAAATTCAATACCCTGATCTCTCTTTTCTCCCCCTCTTTCCCCCCCCCCCCCCCCCTTAGCCCCAAGATCTATATCAAATTCCTTCTTTAAATTACACGTTGTTTTGGTCTCAACTACTTTCCGTGGTACCGAATTCCAGATTCACCACTCTCTGGGTGAAGACATTTCTCTTCATCTCAGTCCTAAAAGGTTTACTTATCCCGTATCAAACTATTGACCCCTAGTTCTGGACTCCTCCACCTTTGGGGAAAATTCTTTCTGAATCTACCCTTTCTAATTCTGTTTTTATTTTGTAAGTTTCTATGAGATCCCCTCTCACTCTTCTAAACTCCCAATGAATATAATCCTCATACAACAGTCCCGCCATCCCAGGAATCAGCCTGCTGAACCTTCTCTGCACTCCCTTCATAGCAAGAACATCCTTCCTCAGATAAAGACATCAAAACTGCACAATGGCTGGCACGCAGGGACATAGCTTTAAACTGAGGGGTAATAGATATAGGACAGAGGTCAGAGGTAGGTTCTTTACGCAAAGAGTAGTGAGGCCGTGGAATGCCCTACCTGCTACAGTAGTGAACTCGCCAACATTGAGGGCATTTAAAAGTTTATTGGATAAACATATGGATGATAATGGCATAGTGTAGGTTAGATGGCTTTTGTTTCGGTGCAACATCGTGGGCCGAAGGGCCTGTACTGCGCTGTATCGTTCTATGTTCTATGTTCTAATACTCCAGGTGTGGCCTCACCAACGCCAAATAGAATTGCAGTAAAACATTCATGTTCCTAAACTCAAATCCTCTCGCTATGCAGTAAAACATACCGTTTGCCTTCTTCACTGCCTGCTGTACCTGTGCGCTTACTTTCAATGACTGATGCATGAGAACACCAAGGTGTCACTGAGTATTCACCTCTCAATTTACACCCATTCAAGAGATAATCTGCCTTCCTATTATTGCTACCGAAGTGTACAGCCTCACTTTACCCTCATTATACTGCATCTGCCATGCATATGCCCACTCACTCAGTCTGTCCAAATCCAGCTGAAGCAGCTCTGCATCCTCCTCACAGCTCACCCTCCCAGCCAACTTTGTATCATCTGCACATTTAGTTCCCTCGTCCAAATCTTTAATATATAATGTGCACAGTTGGAGTTCTAGCACTGATCCCTGCGGTACCCTACTCGTCACTGCCTGTCAATCAAAAAAAGACCCATTTATTCAAAATCTTTGCTTCCTATCTGCTGACCATCTTTCTATCCAACTCAAGACGCTGCTCACAATCCCATGCGCTTCAATTTTACATAGTAATCTGCTATGTGAGATCTTGTTGAAAGCCTTCTGGAAGTCTAAATAAGCAACGTCCACCTGGTTCTCCCTGGGCGTAAATCCATGCTGACTGTATCTAAATATACCACTGCTTTCCAAATGCTGTGCTATGAAATCCTTGATGATGGACTCCAGCAACTTCCCTTCTACCGATGTTAGGCTGACTGGTCTATAGTTCCCTGTTTTCTCTCTACCTCCCCACTTGAACAGCGGACTAACATTGGCTACTCTCCAATCTATAGGAGTCATTCCAGCATCCAAAGAATTTTAGAAAATGACCACACATGGACCTACTGTTTCTAGCTACGCTGGGATGAAGATAATACAGTCCTGGAAATGTATCTGCCTTCAGTCCCATTAATTTCTTCAAAACCATTTCTTTACTAATACTGATTTCCGTCAGCTCCTCCCTAAAACTCTTGTTTCCCAGAACTTCTGGTATATTATTCATATCTTCCTTTGTGAAGGCAGAAGCAAAATACAAATTTAATTCCTCAGCTATTTCTTTGTTGCCCGTTATGAATTCCCTCGTTTCTGACTAAGGGTCCTACATTTGTTTATGTCAATCTTTTTCTCTTTACACGCCTGTGGAACTTTTTACAGTCAGTTTTTATGTTCCCCGTTGGTTTACTTTCATTCTCTATTTTCCATTCTGTTTTTTAAATAAATTTTTTAGCGTATCCAATTCATTTCTTTCCAATTAAGGGGCAATTTAGTGTGGCCAATCCACCTAGCATGCACATCTTGGGT
Source organism: Scyliorhinus torazame (assembly GCF_047496885.1). NCBI lineage: Eukaryota > Metazoa > Chordata > Chondrichthyes > Carcharhiniformes > Scyliorhinidae > Scyliorhinus > Scyliorhinus torazame. The sequence goes on from NC_092715.1 coordinate 24,254,514, forward strand.
TGTGGGGGTGAAACCCACGCAAACATGGGGAGAATGTGCAAACTCCACACGGACAGTGACTCAGCCGGTATTGAACCTGGGACCTCGGCCCCATGAGGCAGCAGGGCTAACCCACTGCGCCACCGTGCTCTATTTTCCATTCTTAATCAATCCCTTGGTCTGCCTTTGCAGAATTTTAAGCTGCTCCCCATACTCTGGTCTAGTGCTTTTTTTTGCTAATTTGTATGCCTTTTCTTTGAATCTAATATTATCTCTAATTTCCCTAGTAAGGCATGGTTTGGCCACAGTTCCCTTTTTACTCTTGCACCAAATAGGAATAAACAACTTTTGGAGTTCACCTATCTGTTCCTTGAATGCCTGCCATTGCCTGTCTGCTGTCCTTCCTTTCAGTAATGTTTCTCAGTCCATCATAGCCAACTCGTGCCTCATACCATCATAGTTACCTTTATCGAGGTTCAGGACTCTGGTTTCCAGAATCAATTACCTCACTATCCACTTTGATAAAAGAATTCTATCATATTATGGTCCCTCGTCCCCAAGGGTTCTACCGCAACTAGACTGCCAACTAACCCTTTCTCATTGCATATTGCATATTGGAGTCTGCACCAGCAGTACTGAACACAACTGGACACACAATGAGGATTATGGTTTTACAAAATTGGAACTTTATTTCCTCTGGATGCACAAGAATATTGTGGAAAATATGTATTGTAATATACAGTGTACTTTTTTAAGCGTATAGTTGTGTTGTGTAACGCTGATTTCATCAGATGCCACACGGCCCACCTCAAAAGCTGATCTATATTTCACATCTTGACTGATCAAAGTAGATGCTTTATGAAACCGTTTAACAATCTGTGGTTCAGTGGATAGCACTCAGAAGGGTTTTGCTTCAACCCCACTCCAGGGGCTCAATCATATGATCTTTGGTGCAGCGCTGAGTGAGTGCTACTGTTGGAGGTACTGTCTTTTGAGATGAGTCATTAATCCCATCTTCTTCCTCAGTTGGGTGTAAAAGGTCAGTATTTATCATTCAAGGATATTAAAAAAGGATTACATCAGGAGGCTACAAAGTGACAGAATATTTAAGTGAGGGTAAAGATCTGGCAAGTGGTGTACGATGTGGAAAAATGTAAAATTGTCTGTTTTTGAAGGAAGGATATAAAATAAGTTTATTATCTAAATGGTGGGAGATTGAAAATCTCTTGAGATGCAGAGGGATCTGGGTGTCCTAGTGCATGAATCACAAAAGGTTAGTTTGCTGGTACAGCTGGTCATTCAGAAAGCTAAAAGAATGTTATCATTTATTGTGAGGGGAATTGATTACAAAAGTTACGGAGGTTATGCTTCAGTTGTACAGGGTGTTGGTGAGGCCACATCGGAGTATTGTGTACAGTATTGGTCACCTTATTTAAGGATGGATGCATTAGGAGCAGTTCAGAGAAGGTTTTATAGACTAATTCCAAGAATGGGGTGTGTTGTCTCATGAGGAAAGATTGTAGAGGCTAGACTTGTATCCACTGGCGTTCAGAAGAGTAAGAGGTCTCTTGATTGAAGCAGATAAGATTGTGAGGGGTTTTGATAGGGTGGATGTGGAGAGGTTATTTCTTCTTGTGGGAGAATCTAGAGCCACGGGTCATTGTTTAAAAATCAGGGGTCACCCATTTCAGAACGAGATTAGAAGAATTTCTTTCCCTGACAGTTGTGATCTTTGAAACTCCCTTCCTCAAAAGAAGTTGGAAGCGGAGTCTTTGAATGTTTTTAAGGCTGAGCGAGATTGAATATTGATGAACAAAGGGGTGAAAGGTTATCCGGGGTAGGCAGCAGGCTCCAATCGGATCAGACATGGTCTTATTTAATGATGGTGAAGGCTGAGTGGCCCACTCCTAACTCGTATGTATGAGAGAATCCAAACTTTCACAACGCTTTGAGTGAAGCAATTGCTCCTTGTCTCAGTTCTAAATGATCGGTCTCTTATTTTGATACTGTATCCCCATGTTCTAGATTCTCCAGACAGGGAAACTAACGTCTCGTATCTTCCCTGTCAAACGCCTTCATAATTTTGTATGTTTCAATGAAATTACATTCCATGTTTCTAAACTCCAGAGAGAGTACAGATGCAGTTTGTTTAGCCGCGGTGTTGGGCAGCTCTCTCATCCCAGGGACCAATCTAGTGAACCTTTTCTTAGTTGAAGAGTCTCTGCTTATTTTCTAAACCTTAATTTCGATTCCAGTGGACAAATTTTCCTTTTGTACTTTGCAATAGCAATCCCGGCACTACAGCCCATAGTTCACGATCTGTTTGTTCTGCGAGGGACCAATAAAGCTGATGCTGGCAAAGAGTTGGACACGCAGAAGGAAGTGGTGGTTTCCATGTTGCTGAGACTCATCCAATACCATCAGGTACATCCTACTTATTTTTTTCCTAAAACCAATGCCTCACCTCCACCTCCTCGCCCTCCTCCTCCCCGCTTCCCCCACCTCAGTGCTTTGGCTTGCGATCTATGGATTGAGCCAGGATTATGTTGTGGCATTGAAAGCTGGATGAAATAACTATGTGTACAGTGGTGCATGCCAAGCCCCCAGCCTGTTGGAACGCCCTGAGTCAGCCCAACCCCTAAAACCCTTGTTCCACCATTCAGCTTTTCCTTCTTTATTTATTCATTCATGGGATGTGAGCATCACTTGCAAGAGCAGCATTTATTGCCGATCCCCTTGAGATGGTGGTGTTGACCCTCTGCCTTAAGCCACCTCCGTCCATGCGGTGTCACAGGGCTGTTGGGATGGAAGTTCCAGGGTTTTGTCCCTGCCTCAGTGGTTTCACATCAGGATGGTGTGTGAATTCAAAGGGAACTTGGAGTTGGTGTTTCGATTCATTGCTGCCCTTTGTCCTTCTGGGTGGTAGAGGCTGTGGGTTTTGAAGGTGCTTTCGAAGGAGCCTTGACCCAGTTGCTGCAGTGCACCTTGTAGGCGGTACACACTGCAGCTACTGTGTGTTGATGTTGGAGGGAGTGAATGTTTACGGTGGTGGATGTGTTGCTGACCATGTGCCTACTTTGGCCTGGATGGTGTTGAGTTCCTGAGTGTTGTTGGAGCTGCACTCACCCAGGCAAATGGAGAGAATTCCATCACACTCCTGACTTGAGACCTGTAATTGTTGGACGGGCTAAGGAGAGATAGGAAGTTGATGAATACTCTTTATTAACTTCATGTACCTATGTTAGTTCTGTAACCCTATGAGTCTCAGTTTTGAAATTTTCAGTTGACTCCCCAGCCTCAGAGTTCCAGATTTCCACTGCCCTTTCTGTGAAGCTGTACATCTTGACATTGCCCCTGAATGACCAAGCTCAAACTTTCAGGTTATGCGTTCCAACCTGACCCCAGAAGAAACAGTTTGTGTATTTACTCAATCAAATCCTTTAATTATTGTGAACACTCTGTTGACACCCCTGATCTATACGTAAGTGAACACAGGCCTAGCCCATTCTTATGATTTAACTCTTTAGCCCCAGCATTATTGAGGTGAATGTACTGCACCCCTTCCAAAGCCAATATATCTTTCCTGACGTAAATGACTCCGAACTGACCTAGTGTGATATTGCTTTAGTACATGTTAACAAACCATAATTTTTTTTTTCCAATTTGGTGTTTTGGAAGTTAAAAGGAGAAAATGGTGTTTGGCCTATCTTTTCAACAAAGATCAGAATTATTCACTCCTTTCACCCTTTGCATTGAAAGTCACACTGGTTACAGCTGATTAAGCAACACAGCCATTTTCCTCTTGGAACTGAATGTCTGGCCAAAAACAGTGACAGCCCAACACAGGATTTTAATATTTATTCGGGCTATTTGCAAAGGTACGGGCATTCAATCCAATCGTGCAAAGGTCCTGTCACATCTTTGCAAACAACGCAACAAAATAAATAGATTTCAGTCAGCAAGGAAAAATGGCTCAAAGTACATGAATACAGGTACAAACAGGAGAACAACATTATAACTGGCTTGATACAATCATTAGACGTAGCTAGGTACCTCTTATAAGCCCCACCAGAGACCAAGGAAGAATCGGGATGAAGCCATGAAAACATGGTAAAATGGTGCACACCCTCCCATGCAGGAACCAATCACGGACTTGTTATACCCACCCTTACAAAAGAAAAGAAAACCAAGAAAAGCCCAGTTCTAAAGGGGGGCCACATATACACCACACAACGCAACTTAACCCCAGTCTCAGGTCCGGTACAGAACCAACATCATTCCATACATTTGTACAGAGAACCGGCAACAACATGCTTGGACTTGTGATCAGAGCCCCCCAAGAAAAACAGAGAGGAAAAAGAATTGGCGCTACCAGGAGTAAACTACAGGATAACAATGGATCTGGACCCAATCCTGGTTCTGTATTTCCCTGCCACACACCGATCACCCATTAATGAGGAAGAGAACAAGTTGCTTTCCCAGCCTCTCAAGTCATCCATAATAGATTTAGATTTATTGTCCCATGTACAGAGGTACAGTCCAGGCAGATCATTCCATACATGAAAAACGTATGATAAATGCACAATATAAATACATAGACATTGGGTGAAGCATACGGAGTGTAGTATTACAACAGTAGAGAAGATGCGTAGAGAGATCAATTCAGTCCATAAGAGGGCCACCCGGGAGTCTGGTAACAGCGGGAAAGAAGCTGTTTTTGAATCTATTGTTGCGTGTTGTTAGACTTTTGTATCTGCAGGCCCCTTCAAGAAGTGACATTCCAAGCTTTAGGGTTCAGCAGGATACGAGCCACAGCACCTAACCTGGCCTAGCCCAACAACAACTGACGCACAGGAATCAATACCCCCAGGACCTCCAGCACACCCAGTACCCAAACCGCAGCTGGACCTGCTCCTCTCCAACCACATCCAGGACATTGCACTGCTCCCATTTATACTGAAACATAAAAGGATGGTCACACCAGCTCCAGCCAGGGAGACCCCATCACCAAAGAGAAGAAGAATCGTCAAGACACCAAAGAATTGAGAGTTGTGGGAGGGGGGGGCTGATTCCCCCTTCCTCGGTGCAACCAGGGGAACCTGCCCAAAACTACCAGACTGGACCAGGACTAGCAACAGCACCCTGCTCACCCGGATGAAGTGAGGGAAAAAAAACCCTCAGGGAAGAACGCCCGAGCTGATCTGAAGAGCTGATCTGAAGATATCACCCGGCACTGTCCGCCATCACAGCAAGTTTGCTAAGAACAACCTCTCTTCAATAGATCTGCCAAGGATTAACCAAACCCACCTCCGCGTGCAACACCACTTATATCCTCCCATTCTAAGAGCTCTTTAAAAAGAAAGACCCAGAGGAAAGATTTCTACCTCCAGGAAGAAGGAACCCCGTCCTCGACAAGATACATAATATGCCCAGGCCAATGAAGGAGAAAAGCACGGATTATTAAAATTAAAATAACAAAACTCCAATTAAAACCGGATATGGTTAGCTATAACTGGGAAGCTATCCTCAATCTCAGTGAGGACTTAACTCATCCAACCCATCACCCCGCCCTGGTTCCACTCATCTTTATTACAGCAAGAAGGAGTAAAACTGAACGCAGACCACATTTCACATTATCAACTCAATGTGATTTTTTGCCACAACAGGATAACAGACGACTTTCGCCCTTGCGCTCACACCTCGCCCTTGCAGGAGAAAAGACAACAATAAATAATCAACATAATCACAAGGGAGTAACGTCCAGGATTATAGAAGAATTGCAGGATAATGACACCATCAACATTCCTCGAGAAGACTGACGCCCAGACAGAATAAACGAACACTCAGCAACTCTCAAGGATTCCAACAAAGTGCCTTCACTTCTAACATGCTTCTGCTCCGGAGTGTCCAAGTGACCCACAGCTTCGGCCCTGATCTGGGGGGGATTGACTCGACCTGCTCAGCTACCTCCAACCCCTGGCAATGAGCATCGAGGATATGGTAATATAGGACCAGAGGTTGGGAGGTGGAACCAACCGTCTACCTCGAAGATTCGATACTCCAAGCTCCGTCGAAACTGATGCACCCAGCCTCCAAATCAAGATTACTAAAGCCTGGCAGCCAATTTTCAAATTTAGTCGGGAACTCGCCTCCCACGTCTCACCAGGGACAGGGCTCACAGGCGCACCGAGCCCGACCCCTACCTCCCGAATCCGTCAGGATAAACAACATGCCATGCAGCAGGGTCTCGATGTCTCAAAGCCGGGCCCTTACCATGGAATGCTCTTCCGAATGCAAGAACTCCACCATTCTCCCAGGGATACATTGCAAATCTACAAAGTGAGCTCCCAACACCCACACCACAGAGCCAGAATCTTCATCCAGAGCAACGTTCTCAATGGGATGCACACACCAATGCCGAGGAGAAAACCCCCTCACCAGCAACACCCTCACTGCAAGCTGGGCCCCACCCCACCCACTCTGACCGCCACGGTCAAATGAGGATCTTCCACAATTTATCTCTGCTCCGCTTAATAAAATATCGATCAGGATTCTCCAGGGACATAGCACAAGGCATATGTCCCAAGAAAAGACAAATCTGAAATGCGCGCCTGGATAAAATATAGGATTACTCGATGAGCAGAGCCAGAGCTCGCAAACACACAGCTGCTCCTGCACTCACTTCACATGACCCCCCTCTGTCTGCTTTCTGTTACTACTCATGATTGGACCCTAGTTGATACCTCCATTAAAATATCAGGTGGTGGATTGTCATTAAAATGGTGAGATGGGGTGTCTGACGTTGGCAGTTGTTGAGTGGCCTGCAACTGATGGCTTCATCCTTCTCTGTACCTTCCGTTTACATACTTTAATGATCATGATGCATTTACATGTCTCTGTTCTCTTCGCCTCCCTCTTCAACCATGTATTCCTGATGTCTAAATAGTTTATTGTTTTAGTCTTGTGTATTCCTTGTGTTCCAATCTCCTGTTTCCTCTCTCTCTCTCTGTCTGTTCTCACACCATCTTAGTTCCATCATAGCATTAACTTGGATCCTGGCACACTCGCAGCAAGACTGGGGAAAGTTAATGTTTACCTGTGAACCAGATCTAACTGTTCCCATGCTGCGAGTTTTATTTATTCTGCATGTTTTATTAATTAATCAGCATTTGCCTTCATTCATTGTGCATGGGTTGCATCAGAAAATAGCTGTCTCCCCCCCCCCCCCCCCCCGCCCCCCCCACACACACTTTCTTCTCTCTGTCTCTAATTTCCCTAAATTTAATGAAACCTGGGAGGCAGGGAAACCGATTGCCTCCTTCCCATTTGCCTTGCTGTGTGGATCACAGTCACCAGGCCATGGGGAAGGAAAAACCCAAACGTGGGGAGTAATGCTTGGAGATCCCTTTAGCATTTTTTCCCAGCATCCTAAATGTGCCTTTTTAACAGGCCCCCTAACTCTACAACCTGCTGGTTCACATTCCGGTGTCCCTTGGGTGTTTCCATAACTTTACGGCTGGGCTGTTTTGGCTGTTTTGTTCTGTACTTGCTATGTATCATCCTATTGATCTTGTTTTCTGGTCTGCTGTCTCCCTCACTTCCATTGCTTTCCATCTGCAAAGATTTTTTAAAAACCCTGTATTTGCTAAGGATCTGGAAATGCTGGAAAATGCACAGCACATCTGTCAGCAGCTGCACCGAGAACTGCTGATTAATCTTCTGGATGTACATCTTTTGCACATGTTTGGTTGACGATTCTGGGGTGTAGATTATCCTTTGGGCGAGCTCACGGACCTGCTGTCTATTTCCACCATTTCCAGTTTGTGTTTCATACCCATGTGTGTTCCTGGTGTACAGTCTGGCCTCTGCTTCATCAGTTGCATGTCTCATTCCAAGTACCACTTTTATGTCTGTTTTAATATTTGAAATGTACTGACTTAGACAGATTAACTTCCTGCATTTGTGAAAGAGAAATTTATAGCATTGAGCTGGATAATAGCTCCACAGTGGCTCCATCCAGCTCATTCGAATTGCAGTGCAGCAATTGTCGTCTTATCAGCCCAAATGCTCTAATAAACATAGTTTTCTTTTTTTAAATAGAGCTGCAGTAAACATCTTGAAATGGTAAGAATTGCAGGTTTAATTCTTATATGGTTAAAATTGTTGTAACAAGCTTTTCGGCGTTCAGGGACAGTGTTGAATTTGTCCTGTTCGTGGATGGTGAGTTGATGGTTGTGGCATGATGTTGGATCAGTCCATTGGGAGCTCTGTACTGCTCCTGCCATTGTTTATGCCTGACCCGGGAGTGCCTGGTGTTGTACTGTAACTGGGCCCATATTAAAATATATTTAACCCTGAAATATAATGTAAGTTTGGTTTGAGATTAGGGGTGACGGCAATGCAGAACCTTCAGAAAACAAACATCCTTTGCTTTCCCTTCTTCCCACTACCCCTTCTCCAGGCATTAAATATGTTCTCCCACCTTTAGATTATCTACTTTATTGACTGACTCTGTTGAGAACTGGAAACTCTTTGTTGATTTGGATTCTCCAGGACTCATCCTGTTTATGCAATTGTTACTTCACCTTGTGCTAGAGCACAGTCAATTCCAGCCCCAATTGATCTGGAGTTGCAACACCAGTGAAATTAGATTTATTTAAATATCCGAGGACTTTGGTTGAGTCCAAGAAACTACAGTCACCAGGTTTGTAACTTTAAAACACGAGTAACCTTTTATTATGAACGGTATCTTTAATTAAACAGACAGAAAATGTAGCTGGCTATCTATTACCCATTTCCCAACCCCCCCAGCAGGTACGCAGGCATACACGCGCGCACTCACGCGTGCGCGCACACAACCAACATGGAGAGAAAAGAGTTATGGAAAGGGAGAGAAGATATTAATAAACTAAAAAGATAGGGATCGTTGATTCACAGGGATGACTTCCACTGAATGTCTTTCTGAAGTTGAGGCTTCTGGTTTGGTACTTTCTTCCAGGCTTGGTACGATGTTCTTTGGCAAAGTTGTCTACCTTCCCTGCAGACTCAGCATCATTTCAGGTTCACAGCAAAGGATACCCTAGACGCTCACTGCTTTAAAAATAATAGATCAGTTCTTTTACTTCAGCCCCTGAAGAGCAACAAGCTGCTAGTTTTGATACACTTAAAGATTTGGATTCAGGACTCATGGTTCACGGGCTCAGCATGTTGATGCAATGCAACGAAATCAACTCCCTTCTCCTGCTGGCAAATTTGTACTTCTATAAATAGGGACTAAAGCTTTCAAACTGACGAGAGCCCGATTTAGAATCCAAAACAAGGGGATTTAACTAAAAAATTGTAGCCAGGTCATGAAATCGTGAAGCACTCTCGCGTAAAGTGCAGTGGAAAGGCTGAACACACGCTTCCTGTAAAAGGCTGCAGATGTTGGAGTAATTGAAAATGTTCAAGACGGACTGACAGCTTTTTGCCCGAGAAGAGATGAAGCAGATAAATGGAGTTGGCGTATAGATCATGATGGATTTAATAGTGGAACACGATAGAGGGGCTGAATAGCCTCCTCCAGTTCCTCTGATAGGAGAAAGTTCCATCGACTCTGTTTATTAGGTTTAGCTGCAAGAAACAGTTTTCACATTAAGTATTGGAAATCTGGAACAGTGTACCAAAAGGCTGTGGATGCCAAGAGTCGATTAAAATGTTGTGAAGACTGAGATAATTCATTTTTCTTAGTTTAGGGTATCAAGGTGGGTTCAGATTAGCCATAATCTAATTGAATGGCAGAACAAGCTCGAGTGGCTGAATCGATTGTTCCTATGGATGGAATTTTCCCATATTGTTCAGAGTATCAGGTTCTGACTGAAAACCAGCGTGCAGCTCTCCAGAGGGAGCGAGAGAGATCAGGGCACCATCTGTAAAGAATACCCCGATCATCACAATGTTTCGGGGCATGCTCCCCCTTCCCCGCTGACTCGAGGGCGCACTCCTCCCCAACACACACACTGGGAACCCCCCCCCCACACACACACAGGGCTTCCCTGCCTCCTCTTCTGCCCCCATTTCCCCCTGGCACAGATTGGCATAGTCGGGTTCTGACCTGGCAGTGCCAACCTGTGCCAGGGGGCAGTGCCAAGACTCTTCTCTTTCCCCCCCCCCCCCCCCCAACTGAGGACTATATTTACCTTGGGGCCCCCAGCAGAATCCCCTCGATTGTTTCCTGCCTCGCAACATGCCGCCACGTATGAATGTTAAGTGGTGGGGGTTGGGGGGGGGGGGGGGGGGGGGGGGGGAATCATGTGGTGAGGGTCTCGTTAACTACATTCAAATATATTACAACAAAGGGCAGCAACCTCATTACGTCACCGGCGAGGGGGCATGGAAAATATGAAGAGAATAGAGTTTCCTTACTCTTAATTGCACCATTATTCTCGTCTTGCAATATTTTGCACCTATGTCGCTGTTCTCCCTGCCGGCTAATGCGGGCACTAAATCTCCCCCGGGATATGTGTTTTGCCAATTCTGATCTGTGCGTCCCCAGTTTTCACCACTCCGCCATTGCTGGCCATGCCCTCAGGTGGCAATAACCTAAGCAATGGAATTATCCCCTTAAATCTCTCCACCTCCCTATCGCTCGTACCTCTTTTAAAACATTCCTCAAAATCTACCTCTTATTCCACACTTGATTCACCTGCCCTAATGTTTCCTTCTGTGGAACAGTGTCAGATTTTATTTGATAATGTGCGGGCATTTGACTATGTTAAAGACTTGACATAAATTAAAGTTATCTTGTACATTGTGTACATGATTAATAACCCTGGTCTCTATAATCCCAATTCAGCAAGCATTGGTATAAATGTGGGAGATATTTTAGAACAGCTCAGGTGTTTCTCTCGCTCCCTCCCTGCCCTTCCTCTCTCCATCCCTATATTCCCTATGAGGAGGCGGGACGCTGCTGTTGCATCTCTCTTTCAGACCCCTGTATCTCAAATAATGACATGAAATTTGCCATTGATGTAGGGCAGGTGAAAATAATAATAATTGCTGCATTTACTTTTGTTATTGTAGGTCTTGGAGATGTTGATCCTGGTGCTGCAACAGTGTCACAAGGAGAATGAGGATAAATGGAAACGCCTTTCCCGACAGATAGCTGATATGATTCTACCGTTGCTGGCTAAACAGCAGGTACAGACCACCATATAAGACTCTGGTACTAAAAGATTTGTGAACAGCTTGCATTGTTCCACGTACTTTTCTCACCTCTCGTGATTTGGTTTTGTAATATATATACAGAAATGTAGAAAGCATCTTTACCTTGGAGGTGAGGGATAAAGGAATAGAAGTATGTGCTGATAAGACAATGAAAACGATTGGTAGGAAGAGGCTTGTGTGGAACTTAAATACCAGCATGGGTTAGTTGGGCTGAATGGCCTATTGCTGTGGTCTAAATCTTATTTCAAGAATCCAGGTTTTGTTTTCTGCTTTGCTGATCATGGTGCAAATTGTATCAGTTTTGCCAGTTTTCACCGAAACTCATTTGTGGATAATCGAATTCAAAATCTACCCTGACCCAGTTCATTTGGACAACATGTTAAAAAATAATTGGAAATAAAAGCTTAAAATATACCCTTGTAAAGTAAAGCAGCAGCTTGAATGTAGCCGGTCTGATTAGTAAGTTCATGGATGACACCAAGGTTGGTGGAGTGGCAGATAGTGTTGAGGATTGTCAGAGGATACAGCAGGACATAGATAGGCTGGAGACTTGGGCAGAGAAATGGAAAATGGAGTTTAATCCGGACAAATGTGAGGTAATGCATTTTGGTAGGTCTAACATAGAGGGAAAATATACCGTAAATGGCAAAACCCTTAGGAATATAGAAAGTCAGAGAGATCTGGGCATGCAGAACAAAGATTAAAGAACAAAGAAAAATACAGCACAGGAACAGGCCCTTTGGCCCTCCAAGCCCGTGCCGACCATGCTGCCCGTCTAAACTAAAATCTTCTACACTTCCTGGGACCGTATCCCTCTATTCCCAGATCTGCAGGTCCACAGATCTTTGAAATTGGCAACACAAGTGGACAAGGTAGTCAAGAAAGCATGCGGAATGCTTCCCTTCATTGGACGGGGCATCGAGTATAAAAACTGGCAAGTCATGGAATATTGTGCATAATTCTGGTTGCCACACTACCAGAAGGAGGTAGAGGCTTTGGAGAGGGTGCAGAGGGCGTTTACCAGAATGTTGTCTGGTCTGGAGAGTGTTAGCTATGTGGAGAGGCTGAATTGACTCAGACTCTTTTCATTAGAAAGACGAATGTTGAGGGGTGACCTGATAGAGGTCTACAAGATTATGGGGGCATGGATAGAGTGGCTGGGCAGTCACACTTTCCCAGGGTTGAGGTCCGTGGGGCAAAGTTTAGAGGAGATGTGCGAGGCAGGGTTTTACACAGAGGGTGGTGAGTGCCTGGAACGTGTTGCCAGGGGAGGTTGTGGAAGCAGATACATTAACGGCATTCAAAAGGCATCTTGACAAATGCATGGATAGGATGGGTATAGAGGGCTACGGCACTAGGAAGTGCTGAGGGTTTTGGCCAAAGGTGGTATCATGACCGGTATAAGCTTGGAGGGCCAAAGGGCCTGTTCCTGTGCTGTATTGTTCTTTGAAAATACCTTGTGAGAAAAACAAAGTTTTATCTGCGTTAATCCTTCACTTCTGTGTAACCTGATTTACATTAATGAAACTTGCGGTTTAAAAAGAAGATAAGTAAATTAAAACAAAAATCGTATTTAAAAGTTATTAAATTGTGCCGTGGTCAAAATGAGCCAAAAGAGTCAGTTTAATTTTTAAAGCATTCCTGAGGGTCTACAGAGGATTGCTATTATTGGAAACCCCAATGATGGTTAATTCTCAGAGCAAGTGGCCAATTTTACGGATGGGGTTGCTTCCAGACATTATTTTGAGACCAGCACACAAAATTGTAGAAACTTGAGCTCGGTGCAATATAAATTAGGCTGAAAATTCCACCGTGTTTAGATTTAGAATTATTGTCATGTGTACCGAGGTGCAGTGAAAAATATTGTTTTACGTAGAGTCCAGGCAGATCGTTTCAGGCATGAAAAAAACAGGACACATGATAAATACACAATGTAAAAACATAGACATGGACATAGGGTGAAGCATACTGAGTGTAGTGCTACACAGTAGAGAGGATGCATAAAGAGATCAGTTCAGTCCACAACGGGGTCATTCAGGAGTGTGGTAACAGCGGGGAACAGCCGTAACCGCCTCTCCCGAACAGGCGCCGGAATGTGGCGACGAGGGGCTTTTCACAGTAACTTCATTGAAGCCTACTTGTGACAAGCGATTTTCATTTCATTTCAAGAAGCTGTTTTTGAATCTGTTGGCGCGTGTTCTCAGACTTTTGAATTTTCTGATCGATGGAAGAAAGTTTGGTGAATTGCGCGGAAGTAACCTGCACAATCGAGCGGAAACTCCAAGCCTCGCAATGTACCAGTACAGCTATTCAATGTGCACAGTTCCTTTAACATAGTGAGACATCCTACAATGCTTCATTGGGGAAGGGAATCAAATGCAGAGTAAACCTTGAGCTGACATTTGAAGGTAGAGAGTTTGAGCAGGGTTTAAGGCAGTGATGGGCAACCTAGGCTAGTGAGTGGGCCGCATGTGTAACCCTCCTTCATCTCAGTGGGCCGCAAGATTGAAATCGGGCTTGTTCACTAACCATGACCCTGGAATAAGATTGAATCCATTTAGTACACACTGAATATTTCAGAACAAGTTATCGAGAATGCTTAATCATTTATATATTAATAGAACTATCATCAACTTCAAGTGTTAAAAACAAAATAAATATTTATACTTTGGCTGCAGAGGGAGAGCACGGCTCTCAGTCAACAATCAGCACACACCTCACTTTGTGTCCTTGCTTTGTATGCGTATCACTTCAGTCATACCCGTAGGAAAAAAGCTACGTGATGGAAGCCAGTGGAATGTGGCAACTCTGAACGTGGGCAACAGAATGTCTCGTGGGCCGCACTCAGAACCTTGATGGGCCGCATGTGACCCCCGGGATGTAGGTTGCCCACCACTGGTTTAAGGGGTCTTTCAAAAAAATCCAAAGTACCGAAGTGTATAACTGAAGGCTCTTTCCCTGATGGTGAAGGAATGCGGAATCATGCAGCAGCCCAGAGCTGCAGGATCCAAGAGAGGCTTGGCTCAAATGGGCAGAAGGGAGGTTTGAAAGGTACTGAGGAGGAACAAGGCATGGATGAATTTGTAGGTAGGATTAAACGTGCAAGCTGAGCACATATTTTGGATGCTGACATGATGAACATGAGCTCAGTTTTGCACTTCCGGTTGCGGCTATGCAGAGCTAAGTCGCACGTTCGGCAGCTCCCGCTTGGAACGGACTTTTGGGCACCCAATGTCATTTTTAAAACATTTCCCGGTGTGGGAAGAAGACTGTAGCATTCCCCTGACGGTGTATGGCTTGGACCAGGAGCGGGGCGACTAAAAAAAGTGGTGGTGAACCCTAAAGAAAGTGCGAGGGAAGAAGAGCAAGATGGTGGCGGGCGGGGACCAGGCAGCGTGGATGCAGTGGGCGCAGGAGCAGCAGGATGTTATCCAGCGCTGCTTCAGGGAGCTCAAAGCGGACTGCTGGAGCCGATGAAGGCTTCTATTGATAAGCTGCTGGAGACCCAGACGGCCCAGGGGGTGGCGATCCGCGCGGTCCGACAAAAGATCTCTGATAACGAGGACGAGATCTTGGGCCTAGCGGTAAAGGTGGAGGCGCACGAGGCGCTCCACAAGAAATGGCAGGAACGGTTTGAGGAGATGGAGAACCGGTCGAGGCGGAAGAATCTGCGGATTCTGGGCCTACCGGAGGGGCTGGAGGGGTCGGACATGTGGGCCTATGTGGTCACCATGTTAAACTCGCTGATGGGAGCGGGGTCCTTCCAGGGGCCCCTGGAGCTGGAAGGGGTCCCATAGAATGCTGGCGAGGAGGCCCAAGGCTAACGAGCCGCCGGGGGCGGTGCTGGTGCGGTTTCATCGGTTCGCTGATCATGAGTGTGTACTCAGGTTGGCCAAGAAAGAGAGGAGCAACAGGTGGGAGAACGCGGAGGTTCGAATATATCAGGACTGGAGCGCGGAGGTGGCGAAGAAGAGAGCCGGGTACAACCGGGCGAAGGCAGTGCTGCGCAGGAAGGGGGTGAAGTTTGGCATGCTGCAGCCGGCGCGACTGTGGGTCACCTACAAGGACCGGCACCATTATTTTGAGTCTCCGGAGGAAACGTGGGCCTTTGTTCAGGCCGGGAAGCTGGACACAAACTGAGGGTCGGGATGGGGGGTCGGGCGTGGGGATAGTCGGGGATTGTTGTTGCTGTGTTACATTTTGAGGGGGGTTCTTTGCTCTTATTTCTTTTTTGATTCGGTGTGGGTGGTTAGGATGGGTTGGGCACTGTTTTGGTTGGGTCTGTCGGGTGGGCTCTTGGAGGGGGGCAAGTAAACGGAGTAGGGGGTGGATGTCCGGTAGGGGGGGGATGGGGCCCCGTGCGGGAGGGTGCCCCTTGCGGGAGGGTGAGGCCCAAGTCGGGGTGAGGGGACTGGGCCTGTAAAATGAGCTGCGCCAGAGGAGGCGGGGCCGGGCAGGTGGAAA
Source organism: Scyliorhinus torazame (assembly GCF_047496885.1). Taxonomy (NCBI): domain Eukaryota; kingdom Metazoa; phylum Chordata; class Chondrichthyes; order Carcharhiniformes; family Scyliorhinidae; genus Scyliorhinus; species Scyliorhinus torazame. The sequence goes on from NC_092715.1 coordinate 24,270,162, forward strand.
GCACGGGCCTTTTCCCGGGGGGCCGGGGTGGGGATGCGTGGTTTTTTTTCCCGCGCTAGGGATGGAAGGGGGAGGCGGAGAGCCTGCTGGTGGGTGATGGAAGAGGAGGGGAAGTCCCACAATGGGAAGAGTTGAAGGAGAGGCGGGAGTGGCCGGGGTCCCCTGACTTGTGGGAGTGCAATGGGGGGAGCAAAGCAGCTAGGAGGGTTCCTAGCTGGTGGGGGGGGGAGGGGGGGTGAACCGGGTTGCTGCTGGTATGGTCAAGGGGGAGGTGGAGCGAGTAGAGGAGGTTGGGACGGGGCTCTGCCGCCGTGGTGAACGGGACGGGCATGGGGTGCGGGCGCATGGCTGGCCAAGGAGGGGTATGGCTAGTCGGCAGGGGAGGGGGGCAGGTAGCCTGGAAGGTAAGGGGACTGAACGGGCCGGTTAAGTGGGCCCGGGTGTTCGCGCACTTGAACGGGCTGAAGGCGGATGTGGTCATGTTCCAGGAGACACACCTGAAGGTGGCAGACCAGGTAAGATTGAGGAAAGGGTGGGTAGGTCAGTTGTTACATTCGGGGCTGGATGCCAAAAATCGGGCGTCGAGATCTTGGTGGGAAAGAGGGTGTCGTTCGAGACGGCGAGCATTGTGACAGACAATGGCGGCAGGTACATAATGGTAAATGGTAAACTGCAAGGGGAGAGGTTGGTGCTGGTCAACGTGTACGTCCCGAACTGGGGCGATGGGGGTTTTATGCAGCGCATGTTGGGTCGGATCCCAGACTTGGAAGTGGGGGGCCTGATAATGAGGGGGGGGGACACTACTTTAACATGGTGTTGGATCCGGCACTGGATCGCTCCAGGTCTAGGACGGGTAGGAGGCCGGTGGCGGTTAAAGTGCTGAGGGGGTTTATGGACCAGATGGGAGGGGTGGATCCTTGGAGATTTGCAAGGCCGGGGGCTAGGGAATTTTCATTCTTCTCGCATGTTCATAAGGCCTACTCCCGGATCGACTTTTTTGTTCTGAGCTGATAGCGAGAGTAGAGGATACCGAATACTCGGCGATAGCCATTTCGGATCATGCCCCGCATTGGGTAGACCTAGAGCTGGGGCAGGAGAGGGACCAGTGCCCGTTGTGGCGCTTGGGGATGGGGCTGTTGGCGGGCGAGCAGGTCCGAGGAAGCATAGAGAGATACCTGGAGGCCAACGATAACGGGGAGGTCCGAGTGGGGATGGTCTGGGAGGTGCTGAATGCGGTGGTTAGGGGAGAGCTGATCTCTATTAGGGCCCACAAGGAGGGGAGAGAGCAGAGGGAGAGGCTGGTGGGGGAGATGGTGAGGATAGACAGGAGGTACGCGGAGGTGCCGGAGGAGGGACTGTTGAGGGAGAGGCGTAGCCTCCAGGCCGAATTTGACCTGTTGACCACCAGGAAGGCGGAGGCGCAGTGGAGGAAGGCCCAGGGGGCGGTTTATGAATATGGGGAAAAGGCAAGCCGGATGCTGGCGCATCAACTTCGGAAGCGGGATGCAGCTAGGGAGATCGGGGGTGTTAAGGATAGGGGAGGGAGTGTGGTGCGGAGTGGGGTCGGCATCAATGGGGTCTTCAGGACTTTTATGAGGAATTGTACCGATCCGAGCCCCACTGGAGGAGGGAGGGATGGGCCGCTTTCTGGACCAATTGAGGTTCCTGAAGGTGGAGGAGGGACTGGTGGCGGGATTAGGGGCCCCGATTGGGCTGGAGGAGCTGGCCAAAGGGATAGGGAGCATGCAGGCGGGGAAGGCACCGGGGCCGGATGGTTTCCCGGTCAAATTCTACAAAAAATATGTGGACCTGTTGGGCCGGTTGCTGGTTAGGACCTTCAATGAGGCAAGGAAGAGGGGGGCGTTGCCCCCGACGATGTTCCGGCACTGATCTCCTTGATCCTGAAGCGAGATAAGGATCCCCTGCAGTGCGGATCTTACAGGCCTATTTCGTTGTTGAATGTAGATGCCAAGGTGCTGGCGAAGGTCTTAGCCACGAGAATTGAGGATTGGGTGCCGCAGGTTATCTACGCAGACCAGACTGGGTTCGTGAAGGGGAGGCAGTTGAACGCGAATGTGCGGAGGCTCCTGAACGTTATTATGATGCCGGCGAGGGAGGGGGAGGCGGAGATAGTGGCGGTGATGGACGCTGAGAAGGCCTTCGATAGGGTAGAGTGGGGGTACTTGTGGGAGGTGCTGAAGAGGGTTTGGGGAGGGGTTCGTCAGGTGGGTTAGGCTGTTGTACGAGGTCTCGATGGCGAGTGTGGCCACGAACAAGAGGAGGTCTGAGTACTTTCGATTGCATCGAGGGACGAGGCAGGGGCCCCCCCTGTCCCCCCTGCTCTTCGCACTGGCGATTGAACCCCTGGCTATGGCACTGAGGGAGTCGAGGAACTGGAGGGGATTGGTGCGGGGTGGGGAGGAGCATAGGGTGTCGCTCTATGCGGACGATTTGCTGCTATATGTGGCAGACCCGGTGGGGGGAATGCCGGAGGTAATGAGGATCCTCGGAGTTCGGGGATTTCTCAGGGTACAAGCTCAACATGGGGAAGAGCGAGTTGTTCGTGGTTCACCTAGGGGACGAGGAGAGGGGAATTGGCGAGCTCCCACTAAAAAGGGCGGAGAGGAGCTTCAGGTATTTTGGGGTCCGGGTGGCCAGGAGCTGGGGGGTCCTGCATAGACTTAATTTCACGAGGCTGGTGGAACAAATGGAGGAGGAGTTTAAGAGGTGGGACGCGTTGCCGCTGTCCCTGGCGGGTAGGGTGCAGTCCGTCAAGATGACGGTGCCCCCAAGTTTTTTGTTCCTGTTCCAGTGCCTCCCCATTCTTATCCCGAAGGCCTTCTTTATGCGGGTCAACAGGAGCATAACGGGGTTTGTGTGGGCGTGTGGGACTCCGAGGATGAGAAGGGTGTTCCTGGAGCGGGGTAGGGATGGGGGGTGCTGGCGCTGCCCAACCTCTGTGGGTACCAATGCGCCGAAGGTACGCAAGTGGGTGATGGAGGGGGAGTGGGTTGCATGGAAGAGGCTGGAGACGGCGTCCTGTGAGGGTACGAGTCGGGAGGCGCTGGCAACGGCGCCGCTGCTGCTCCCTCCAATGAGGTATACCATGAGCCCGGTGGTGGCGGCTCCCCTCAAAATCTGGTGGCAATGGAGGCGGCACAGGGGGGAAGTGGGGGCCTCGGTGTGGACCCCGAGCTGAAAGGTAATTGGGAGGAGGAGTTGGCGGAGGAGATCGAGGAGGGGATGTGGGCAGATGCCCTTGGGAGGGTGAACTCTTACTCTTCGTGCGCGAGGCTCTCGAGGGTGTGGGTTGGAGAGGGGAAGATCTCGGCAACATACCAGGTGATGCAGGCGGAGGAGGAGGCCTCGTTGGAGGAGCTGAAAGGTAGGTGGGAGGAGGAGTTGGGGGAGGAGATGGAGGAGGGGACGTGGGCAGATGCCCTTGGGAGGGTGAACTCTTCCTCTTCGTGCACGAGGCTCAGCCTCATACAGTTTAAGGTGCTGCACAGGGCACACATGACCGGAACAAGGATGAGCCGGTTTTTTGGGGGTGAGGACAAGTGTGTTAGGTGCTCAGGGAGCCCAGCAAACCCCACCCATATGTTCTGGGCATGCCCAGCGCTGGAGGAATTTTGGAAGGGTGTAGCGAGGACTGTGTCTAGGATGGTAGGATCCAGGCTCAAACCGGGCTGGGGGCTCGCAATATTTGGGGTTGCAGGGGAGCTGGGAGTGCAGGAGGCGAAAGAGGCCGGTATTCTGGCATTTGTGTCCCTGGCAGCCCGGCGAAGGATTCTTCTCCAGTGGAAGGATGCGAGGCCCCCAAGCGTGGAATCCTGGATCAACAATATGGCGGGGTTTACTAAGTTGGAGAGGGTGAAATTTGCCTTAAGGGGATCGATGCAAGGGTTTTTCAGGCGGTGGCAACCGATCTTGGACTTCCTGGCAGAACGGTAGACAATGGTCAGCTGCAGCAACCCGGGAGACGGTGGGGGGGGGGAGGTTCTATTTTATTTTTGTTTGACTATACTGGGGGATCTGAGGGGGTGTATATATTTGCTATGTTTGCTATGTGTTAATTCGGGGTGTTAATTTATTATTTGTGTATGGGGGGGAAGGGAGTACGGGGTTGTTTTGTTTGGTTTTGTACTTAATTCTACTGGGTTCCTTTTACATTTTGTTGATATTTTGTGAAAACTTTAATAAAAATTATTATTTTTTTTTTTAAAAAATGAGCTCAGTTTTGCTCATGGAAAAAGTGGATACAAATGAATTGTATTGTATCCTTTCTTTTTGGTAGATGCACCTTGATTCGCATGAGGCCTTAGGAGTGCTGAATACACTGTTTGAGACGGTGGCACCCTCATCACTGCGGCCTGTCGACATGTTGCTGAAGAGTATGTTTGCTATGCCTGGCACCCTGGTAAGCCACTCTGCAATGGCTTTAGTAATCTTGGTTACTTCTAGACTTGACTTTTCCAATGCACTGCTGGCTGGTCTCTCACATTCTGCCATCCACAAACCTTTTTAAAAATAAATTTAGAGTACCCAATTCATGTTTTCCAATTAAGGGGCAATTTAGCGTGTTCAATCCACCTACCCTACACATCTTTTAGTTGTGGGGATGAAACCCACGCACACATGGGGAGAATGTGCAAACTCCACACTGACAGTGACCCAGGGCCAGGATCGAACCCGGGTCCTCGATGCCGTGAGGCAGCATTGCTAATTACTGTGCCACCGTCCCATCCACAAACCTGAGGTCGTTCAAAGCTCTGCAGCCCCTGTCTTACCTTGCACCAAGTCCCATTCACCAATCTACCCTCTGCTCTCTCAGTTGTAGTGCCTCCTGGTGGTCAGGCAACATCTGGACTTTGGTTCTCCTCATTTTCAAATTGCTCCATGTCCTCTCCTTCCTAGCTCTGTAATATCTTCAGTCCTACAACCTTCCTAGATCTCTGCAATCTGCGAATTATTCCCACTTGAGTATTCCTAATTTTAATCAGTACACTATTGGCAGACGTGCTTTTGGCTGCCTAGGCTCTCGCCTCTGGAATTACCTTCCGATATCTCTCCACTCACCGCCTTCTTTTTACTCCTACATGACCAAGCTTTTGGTCACCTGACCTAATATCTCCTTGCGTAGCTCAGTGTTAACTTTTGTTCCATAACGTTCCCGTGAAGCAGTCTTGTGCCATTTTAATATGTTAAAGGCATGCTATAAATGAAAATTGTGATTTATTGAGGCTTGAGGTTGAGTTGCTACTCTCGGTGGAACAACACTGCTTGTACCCGAGTTGTTGGGGAGTAGTTGTTGGCTGTTCTAAAAATGGGCAGTGTTCAATTTGTAATTTCGACTTCCGAAATCATCTTGAAGTAAACAGATCATTTCTTTTCCCTTTTAAAAGTGGACTAAGGGAGTATTAATTGAAACTGCTTCTCTTGCAGGCCTCCGTTGGAACAGTTCAGCTTTGGATATCGGGCATCCTAGCTATCCTGCGGGTGCTTATTTCTCAGTCCACCGAGGATATTGTCCTGTCCCGGGTTCAGGAGTTGACCCTGTCCCCATATTTGATTTCCTGCCAGAATATTAGCGTGTTGAGAGACCGAGGGAATCAGATCGTCCCACCGGAGGAGCAGGATGAAGAGATTCAGAGCAAACATCTACCAGAAGAAACTTTTGCCAGGTACTCACGACTTGCTCGTAAAGTGACACGGCAGTACAGCAAACACACTCTGGTTGTTGCTTGCACACTGAGCCAGAGGACGTAGGTTCCTGCCGAACTCTCAACACCTTGTGTGTAGGCTGACACGGTGGTGCACTATTGAGGAAGTGCCACATTGAGATGCTATCCATAAGACAATAAACTAAATCTACCATGCAGTAATAGTAAATTAACTGGTGATCCTTGCTGCTTGAGAGTTCCTGCATGTGCATCGTGGCTGCCGCGTACATAAGAGTGACTGCATTTCAAAGTATTTAATTGTAAGTCAAACATGAAGAGACATTTGTGAGATACAAGTCAGATATCCCTGAATCACAATGTTATGGACTGTTGTGCAAGACGTCCAAAGTTCCCTTGTATCATGTAAACAAATATTGCACCATTAAGAAACATAATATTTAGATTTTACATTTCATAACATGTTTTGATACACTGAGACTTTGAAATACAGAAATAGATACAACAGGCACCAATCACCTGCATTTTAGCTGCTCTCTAGACCAAGATCCCACATGTTGGAGGATTGCTGAGTTTGAATCATAGAATTTACAGTGCAGAAGGAGGCTATTCGGCCCATCGAGTCTGCACCGGCTCTTGGAAAGAGCACCCTACCCAAGGTCAACACCTCCACCCTATCTCCATAACCCAGTAACCCCACCCAACACTAAGGGCAATTTTGGACACTAAGGGTAATTTATCATGGCCAATCCACCTAACCTGCACATCTTTGGACTGTGGGAGGAAACCGGAGCACCCGGAGGAAACCCACGCACACACGGAGAGGATGTGCAGACTCCACACAGACAGTGACCCAAGCCGGAATCGAACCTGGGACCCTGGAGCTGTGAAGCAATTATGCTATCCACAATGCTACCGTGCTGCCTCTGGAACATTCTCTGCAGGTTGAGACCTGGCAGACGTCGGGTATCAGCTTCATGGGAAAGAGAATCAGAGTTTGGTAGAAGACTGTCTTCCCATTGCATTGTTGGAAGCTCTGTTTCGGTGCCCTAACTTTCAATCATGTTGGCCCCACTCTCCTCCCGAAGCAACCGCACCCTGCTCCCTATATTGATCCCCCCCCCCCCCCCCCGGGGGGGGGGGGGGGGCTGCCTCAAAAACCCCCGCCTTCCCCACATTAATTATGTGCCAGCCCGGGGGCTGCCTCACTCGCCCGCCTCCCCTGGGCTGCCTTACTCGCGCCACCCCCCCAGACTGCCTCACTCGACTCCCCCTGGGCCGCCTCACTTGCCCGCTTCCCCCCGGGCTGCCTTACTCGCCTCCCCCTCCTACTCCTGTGCTGCCCCCCTCGCCACCTCCACTCTGTCTTTAAAAGACTTCTTATGACTCACCTCTTCAAATGCTATCCCACCTCTTGGCGTCTGCTGTTCAATGCTCATTTCTCCTGTGTGAAATCCTTTGAGTTGAATCAATGCAGGATATTCTTGTTAAAATGAGATTAAAATTATCCAATCTGAAGTTGTGCACGGAACCTAGATAAATATGGCTTAATGAGATTAGAGATGATAACTGGTGCACCAGTACAACATTGGCACTAATGTGGTGAGATTGGCCAAAATGTGTGTATGGGGATAGACTTGAGAAAGAGGGCTGGTTCCCATGATGGTTGATGTGATAGATGCAGTGTGTAACTGAGCCAGGTCAATGAGAAGATCCTTGATTAGATTACTAGTTATATCAGTGGGGTGCCTCAGTTCCTGGACTAACCAGTGCTTGGATTCCTGTTCGCTGTCCAGGGACCTCTGCTGGTGGTGCAGGTGAGTGGGCATTGAGTGAACAGAATCTTGGACTTGACTGTGACACCCTCCTTGGACAAAAAAATTGTTAGGCTTCACCCCCTAAGCTGGCACATAATTAATTTTTTAAAATATAAATTTAGAGTATCTAATTCATTTTTTCCACTTAAGGGGCAATTTAGCGTGGCCAATCCACCTACCCTGCGCATCTTTTGGTTTGTGGTGGTGAAACCCACGCAAGCACGGGGAGAACAGACAGTGACCCAGAGCTGGGATCGAACCTGGGTCCTCGGCAACCACTTGCGCCACCACGCTGCCCTCAGCTGGCACATAATTATGTCTGATTACAGGAACTGTGCACTACCCGATCATAGAGTGACTGAACACAGAAGGCGACGGTCCACATCCTCATGCCTGTGTTGGTACTCTTGAAGGGCTACCAATTAGTCTCAGTTTCTTACACTTTTCCCGTATCCCTAAATGTTTTTTTCCTATTGTAGGTACAGATCCAATTTCCTTTTGTAAGTTACAGTTGAATCTACTTCCACTGCCCTTTCAGATGGTGCATTCCAGATCATCACAATTTGCTGAATGAAATTTTCCCTCTTTTTTAAAAAACCAATTATTTTGAATTTGGTTACTGATTTTCACGACAGCGGAGCAGTTTTTTGCCTATACGCTCTGTCAAAGCAGTTCAGAATTTGAAGCACCTCTGTTAAATCTCCCTTTAAAGTTCTCAGTAGCAATCCCAGTTTCTGACGTCTTTCCACACGACTAAATCCCCTGTAGATCTCCTCTGCACGTTCTCCAAGGCCTTGACATCTTCCCTAAAGCGAGTTACCCCTGAATTGGACGCGAGACTCCAGCCTCGGCCTAACCAACGGTTTATAGATTTTGCATAACCTTGTTTTGTAAACTCTGCCTGTGTTTGTAAAGCCAAGGATCTGGCATGTTAACAGTCCACTCAACCTGTATTTATGGGTTGGTTTGTCCTGGGACATCTTGTATTGGAGAGCTCACTGGTGCACCTTTTCCTTGTGCAGGTTCCTCCTACAGATGGTGGGGATCCTCTTGGAGGACATTGTGAACAAACAGCTGAAAGTGGACATGAGTGAGCAGCAGCACTCCTTTTACTGTCAGCAGGTTGGCACTCTGCTTATGTGCCTCATACATATCTTCAAGTCAGGTAATGCAGCCAGTCCTTTCTGGAAGCCATTTTACGAGCTGTGAAATTGTGAAATACTTTTAACAAATGCCAGCAATAGTGTTGTGCTTATGCTTGGGCTGTCATTCGAATACGTTCAACTGAAGGAGGCTGCTGGCTATGTTTGACCTTCTTTCAGGATGAATGTGTCCGTATTCCCGCCTTGTTTTCTGCTTGGGTGAGGAGGGCTTTGGATGATGCAGCATTTCCTCAGTACACTTGAGTCAGGCGGTGGTGGGTTCAAGCCCCATTCCAGAGCCTGGGATGATTCTGGGCTGACATTCCTGGCGTAGTACTGAGTGGAGCGCTGTACTGTCGGAGATCCCATCTTTAAGATGAGACGTTAACCCGAGACCACATCGGCCCCCTCGTGCGGTTGTGAAATATCCGGTGCCACGATTTTGAAGACGAGCAGGAGAGTTTCTCCCTCAGCCGACAACACGAAAGGGTGTCAGATTCATCCAGTCTTTATTGCAGTGCTGTTTGTGGCAGATTACATGTTGGCTGCCGTGTTTCCTACATTACAACAGCGATTTGCTGTTTCAAAAAGTACTTCACTGGCGAGAAGCAACCTTGGGGCATCCCGGGGTCATGAACGGTGCTGTATAAATGCATTTCTTTCTTTCAGGGATGTTCAGAAGGATCACTGCAGCTGCCACCAGATTGATTGTGGGCAACGGTTCTGATGGGAGCTTTTACACATTGGAAAGCTTGAATGTCTTGGTTCAGTCCATTATTCCCACTCACCCGTCCCTGGTGCTGCTTTGGTGTCAAATCCTGCTGCTCGTGAACTACACAAATTACAGTTGGTGGTCAGAGGTGCATCAGACTCCGAAGTAGGTGAAAACAAGCTGAATCCCTCTGAAATATTGCAGGATCTTGCGCTTATCTAGTGCTCCTTGAATATGAAAGTCTGTCTTGAGTGCAGAAGGAATAAAGTTGATGAAATACATTCACCCTTTGTCCTGCTGAATTGTATTTTTAGTTTCCTCCACAGCTTCATCATCCACAGTTTCTACCCTCCCCATCTCTATAACCTCCTTCAGCCCTACAACCGTCAGTGATCTCTACCCTCCCCAATGTATCCGTTTCATCAATGATCTTCCCTCCATCACAAGGTCAGAAGTGGGGATGCTCATTGATGACCGCACAACATTCATTATTATTTCCAACTCCTCAGAAGCTGAAGCAGTCTGTGTTCAGAAAGAGCAAGATCAGGACAATATTCATGCAAATAATATTCGTGCCACACAAGTGCCGGGCAATGACCAATCCATCCGCCACTTTCTTCACCCTCTATTGGTGACTGTGTCTTCAGTCACTAAGGCCCTAAGCTCTGGAGCTCCCACCATCTGTCTCTCCCTTCTTTAAAGCGCAGTTTTAAAAAAATTTTCAGTCATGCGCTTTCTCCCCAGTTAGTACAGATGGGTCCTGCTCATGTTCCCACCTTTTCCCACCCACAGGTTTCAAAAATTTGTAACCGTGCAGAGAGTCTGTCTATTTTCCTATCTTCCCAATTGCTTTGTTTTACTTGCTCATGGGATGTATGGGTCGCTGGCTAGGCCAACCTGTGTGACCAATCCCTAATTAGGGGAGAGGGTGATGGTGGTGAGCTGCCTTTGTGAACTGCTGCGGTCCATGTGGCCTAGGTCCACCCGTAATGCTGTCGGGGAGTTCTAGGACTTTAACCCAGTGGCAGCGACGGAACGGTGATATATTTCCAAGTCAGGCTGGTGAGTGGCTTGGAGGGAACCTCCAGGTGGTGGTGTTCCCATGTATTTGCTGCCCTTGTTCTTCACGATGGTAGAGGTCGCGGGTTTGGAAGGTGCTGTCTAAGGAGGCTTGGTGAGGTACTGTAGTGTGTCTTGTATGTAGTACACAGCTGCTCTTGTAGTCACAGTATTTATATAGCTGGTCCAGTTAAAGTTCTGGTCAATGGCAACCCTAGGAGATGGATAGTAGGGAATTCAGCAATGGTAATGCTATTGATTGTCTTGAGGAGATAGATGCTCACTTGGTCGTTGCCCAGCACTTGTGTGGCATGAATGTCATTTGCCATTTTTCAGCCCAAGTGTGACTATTGTCCTGATCTTGCTCTTTCTGAACACAGACTGCTTCAGCTTCTGAAGAGTTGGAAATAATAATGAATGTTGTGCGGTCATCAATGAGCATCCCCACTTCTGACCTTGTGATGGAGGGAAGGTCATTGATGAAACAGCTGAAGGTGATTAGGCCGAGAGGCCTGAGGAACTTCTGCAGTGATGTCCTTGGACTGAAATGATTGGTCTCCGACAACCAGACCGTCTTTCTTTGTGTCTGCTATAGCTCCAGCTGGTGGAGAGTTTGTTTTCCTGATCTCCATTGACTTCAGTTTTGCCAGGGCTCCTTGATGCTACTTTGGGTTAAATGCTGCCTTGATGAGAAGGATAATCACTTACTTCTTGAGCTCAGCTCCTTTGTCCATGTTTGGACAAGATCGGGTGCCAAGAGGCTGTGGTAGAACCAAAACAGGGCATTAGTGAGTAGGTTATTTTATAGCATGGTTGACAACATCTTCCATCATTTTACTGATGATCGAGAATGGAGCAGTAATTTTTTTTTAACAATTTTATTGAGGTATTTTTTGGCATTGTTACAGTTACAGATAACAGAAATGTGCAAACATCAATATAAAACCAATACTTCAATCAAACCATACTGCACATGCCCGCTCCTCTCCCCTAGACACTACCTGCCTATTTATCCCTCCTACTCTAATCTCTCCACTAACCCCCCCCCCCCCCTGCTGACATTCACTCTCCCGCGAAGAAGTCGAGGAATGGTTGCCACCTTAGGGCGAACCCCAGTACAGATCCCCTCAAGGCGAACTTAATTTTTTTCCATACCCAGAAAACTTGACCTGTCCGAAAGCCATAGTTCGGTCTTCGGGGGTTTTGAGTCCCTCCATGCCAGCAGTATTCGCTGCCGGGCTATTAGGGAAGCAAAGGCCAGAACAAATGCCTCTTTCTCCCCCTGGACTCCCGGGTTTTCCGAAACCCTGAAAATTGCCACCCCTGGACTCATCCGCACCCTTGTTTTCAGCACCCGGGACATGACCCCTGCAAATCCCTCCCAGTATCCCCTAAGCTTAGGACATGCTGAGAACATGTGAACATGGTTCGCTGGTCCTCCCACGCATCTAGCGCACTTGTCCTCTACCCCAAAGAATTTGCTCATCCGAGCTACCGTCATGTGGGCCCGGTGAACAACCTTAAATTGAATCAGACCGAGCCTGGCACATGTTGCGGTTGAGTTTACCCTACTCCGAGCTTCCACCCACAGCCCGTCCTCCATCTCCCCGCCAAGCTCCTCCTCCCATTTGAGTTTCAGTTCCTCCGTCTGGGACTCTTCCCCCTTCATGAGCACCTTGTAGTTTTCCGAGACTCTACCCTCTCCTCCTTCTCCTCTAGAGACTATTCTGTCCTGGACCTCTATTGGCGGGAGGCGTGGGAAGGATGGGACCTGCCTGCGTACAAAGTCCCGCATCTGTAAGTACCTAAAGTCATTTCCCCTTACCAGCCCAAATTTCTCCTCCAAGCCCCTCAAACTCGCAAAGCTCCCCTCCAGGAACATATCGCCCACCCTCCCCACCCCCACCCGCCGCCATATTCGAAACCCTCCATCCATGTTCCCGAGGGCGAATCGATGGTTATAACCTATTGGAGCTCAGCCAGACGCGACCCCCCCCCCCCCCCCCAAAACGCCTCCTCCACTGGCCCCATATCCGCAGGGCCGCCCCCACTACCGGGCTTGTGGAGTACCTGGTTGGCGACAGCGGTATGGGAGCCGTGACCAGGGCTGCCAAACTGGTGCCCCTGCACGAAGCTGCCTCCACTCACTCCCAGATAGACCTCGTACCCACCATCCACTTCCTTAACATGGCTATGTTAGCCGCCCAGTAGTAGTTGATCAGACTCTGCAATGCCAGTCCCCCCTCGCTGCGGCTCCTTTCAAGCATCGCCTTCTTCACCCGCGGGGATTTTCCCGCCTAGACAAAGCTCATGATGATTTTACCAGTCCTTTTGAAGAAGGACCGTGGGATAAAGATCGGGAGGCACTGGAAGATGAACAGAAATCTAGGGAGGATTGTCATCTTTACAGTCTGCACCCTCCCCGCCAGTGACAGCGGGAGTGCATCCCATCTCCAAAACTCCCTCTTCATTTGTTCCACCACCCTAGTCAAATTTAACTTGTGTAACCTGCTCCAGTCTGGTGCCACCTGTATCCCCAAGTACTGGAAACTTTCCTCCACCAGCCTAAATGGCAGCTCCTTCAGTCTATTCTCCTGCCCCTTGCCTGCACCACAAACATCTCAATCTTGGCCATATTTAATTTGTACCCTGAAAACCGGCCGAACTTCCTCAATGTTTCCAGTATATCTTCCATCCCGGCCAGTGGGTCCGACACATACTGGAGCAGGTCGTCCGCAAAGAGAGAGACCCTATGTTCTCCCCCCCCCCCCCCCGCAGTCATTCCCTTCCACCCCTTTGCAGCTCTCAACGCCATTGCCAACGGCTCTATGGCCAGCGCGAACAGCAACGGGGAGAGTGGGCACCCCTGTCTGGTCCCGCGGTCTAGCCTGAAAGAATCTGACATCCTCTTCGTCCTAACGCTAGCTTTTGGGGCCTGGTACAATAGTCTGACCCAATTGACCAGTCCCTCCCCGAATCCAAACTGCCCAAGCACCTCCCACAAATAGCCCCACTCTACCCAGTCGTAGGCCTTCTCAGAGTCCATTGCCACTACTACCTCCACCTCCTTGCCCGTCGGGGGCATCATGATCACATTAAGTAATCTTCTCAAGTTAGCTGCCTGCCTTTACAAACTCTGTCTGATCGTCCCCAATCACCTCCGGTACGCAGTGCTCAATTCTAATCGCCAGGACCTTGGCATCCACATTGATCAGGGAGAATTGGCCTGTATGACCCGCAGGATTCCGGGTCCTTGTCCCGCTTCAGTATCAGCGAGATAGTGGCTTGCGACATCGTCGGTGGCAGGGTCCCTCTGTCCCTTGCCTCATTAAAAACCCTTGTCAGGACCGGTCCCACTATCTCCGAGAACTTCTTGTAAAACTCTACTGGGTATCCATCCGGTCCCGGGGCTTTCCCCGACTGCATGGCCTTTAGGCCCCCCAACACCTCCTCCGCTCTAATCGGGGTCCCCAGCCCGTCCACTAGTCCCCTGCCTACTTTTGGGAACAGTATGAAGTCTTACAACACCAGGTTAAAGTCCAACAGGTTTGTTTCGATGTCACTAGCTTTCGGAGCGCTGCTCCTTCCTCAGATTCACCTGAGGAAGGAGCAGCGCTCCGAAAGCTAGTGACATCGAAACAAACCTGTTGGACTTTAACCTGGTGTTGTAAGACTTCGTACTGTGCTCACCCCAGTCCAACGCCGGCATCTCCACATCATGGCTACTTTTGGGAAGGTTAGTCCGTCCAGGAACCCTTTCATCTCCTCCGGCTCTTCCGGGGGTTCTGAAGTGTATAGCCTACCATAGAAGTCCTGAAATACCTTATTCAGTCCTGCCGGGTCCTCCACTCTGCTCCCCTCCCCATCAACACTCTACTTATTTCCCTGGCCGCCTCCCTCTTCCTGAGTTGCTGTGCTAGCAATCTACTGGCCTTTTCCCCATGCTCATACGCCACTCCACTCGGCTTCCTAAGTTGTTCCACGGCCCTACTCGTGGATAGCACCCCCAGTTCCACCTGCAATCTCCGTCTCTCCACGAGTAGGTCCTCCCCCCAGGGACCCCGCGTGCTCCTTGTCTATCCGGTGAATTTCCCTAACCAATCTGTCCATTTCTGCTCTGTCCGCCCTGACCCTGTGAGCCCGAATTGAGATCAGCTCCTCCCTCACTACTGCCTTCAGCGCCTCCCACAGGGTCGCTGCTGAACCCTCCCCCGTATCGTTCACCTGCAAGTAATTTTGCATACACTTCTGAAGTCCCTCCTCTGACAACAGTCCTACGTTTAACCTCCATTGCGGGCGTTGGTAATTTGCCCCCCCCGACCTGCAGGTCCACCCAGTGCGGGGCATGGTCCGAGATAGTGATTGCCGAGTATTTCGTATTCTTTACCTCCCCAACACAGTCCCTGCTCACGATTAAAAAATCAATCCTAGAATATACTTCATGAACATGCGAGTAGAACGAGTAGCCCCTTCCCGTCGGCTGTCTGGCTCTCCATGGGTCCACAGCCCCTCTTTGTTCCATGAACCCTTTCAGCTCCCTTGCCGTTGCTGGGAGTCTGCCCGTTCTGGGACATGACCGGTCCAGCCCCGGGTCAAGGACCGCATTAAAGTCTCTTCTCCTCCTCCTCCTCCTCCTCCTCCTCCTCCTCCTCCTCCTCCTCCCCCCCCCCCCCCCCCATTATCGACTTGCATGAGTCTAGGATCTTCCCCAGCACTCTTTTGATAAAATCAATGTCGTCCCAGTTCGGCGCATATATGTTCACCATAGGGGCTGTTTAGCACAATAGGGGCTGTTTAACACAGGGCTAAATCGCTGGCTTTGAAAGCAGACCAAGGCAGGCCAGCAGCACGGTTCAATTCCCGTACCAGCCTCCCCGAACAGGCGCCGGAATGTGGCGACTCGGGGCTTTTCACAGTAACTTCATTTGACGCCTACTTGTGACAATAAGCGATTTTCATTTCATTACCAGCACCACTCTTCTCCCCTCCAGCTTGCCCCTTACCATAAGGAATCTGCCCCCGCCGTCTGCGACTACGCCCTCCGCCTCAAATTGAACCCGCTTATTGATCATAATTGCTACCCCCCTGGACTTAGAATCCAAGTCCGAGTGGAAGACCTGGCTGATCCAGCCCTTCCTTAGCCTAGTCTGGTCAGACACTTTCAGATGTGTCTCCTGGAACATAATTACGTCCGCCTTTAGAGCCTGCAAATGCGCGAACACATGTGCCCTTTTACCCTTTTAACTGGCCCATTTAGTCCCCTGACATTCCAGGTGATCAGCCTGGTTGGGCCCCCCCCTGCAGCCGGTCAGCCATAACCTTTCTTGGGCCCGTCCTTGGCTCATGCGCCGTGCCATTCCTGGCTCGCCTCTTGGTTGCCTCCACCCCGACCTCCTTTCCATTACCTACTTCAGATCCCCCCCACGTCAGCAAAATAACTCTTTCTCCCCCGCCCCCCCCCCCCGGGCCGCAACATCCCCCGATAACCCCACCCCTGCCATTCACTGGCTGTATTCTCCCCCCCCCCACCTGACTCCCTTGACTAGCCAATCTGCTAGCCCGGTGACTCATCGCTCCAGCACCCCCTTGTCTCAAAAAAAAAGAAAAAATATATAACACCGCAATAACCCAGTACCCGTACATCCCCCATCCGAAACAAACATAAAAACCATTGACATAAATGAAACAAAAGCCCCCAACCAACATATTTAATCCCCATTGCTGACCGGCCACCCTTTTGTTACAATACAGGCTCCAGCGCACTCAGAGAGCCCAACAAAAGGTACCCACCGCAACAGAAGAAAAAAAATGGAGAGAAAAAAAAACAACAGAAAAAAGGAAAAAGACCATTCGAGAGGGGGCGGGGTTGGGGTGGGGCGGGGGAACCCTTCCCCCACAGACAAAAACTGCACACACAAAATACACCACAAGACACCTTTAAAGCAGTAAACAGTCGACCTGCAGTCCAGGCACAGTAGGCGTCCCTTCAACCAGTAATTCTCGGACCCTAGCTTACGTCCGTGGGTCATTTTTTCGAGACCAGCCCCTGATCCCTCACAAAAGTCCATCGCTTCTTCGAGCTCGGAGAAGTAGTGGTGTTGGCCATGATGCGTAACCCAAAGACGGGCCGGGAAGAGCAGACCGAACTTCACGTGCTTTTTGAACAACACCTCCTTAACTTGTTTAAAGGCTGCTCACCGCCTGGCCACCTCCTGACTTAGGTCCTGGTAAATGCGAAGGACACTGTTATTCCACGTGCTGTTCTTAGCGCTCTTTGCCTACTGCAGCACCCGCTCCTTCTCCACAAACCTGTGGAACCTAATCACCATCGGACGCACCTGTCTCGCCTGTACTCTGTGTGCCCCCTCCAGCTCCGGCGGTCGCGTATAGGCTTCAGCCCCCATTAGCTGCATCAACAGGTCCGTCAGTAACGCTGTGGCATCAGCTCCCTCCGCCCCCTCCGGGAGATGATGATCCTCAGATTTTGTCTACGGGCTCTATTTGCCTGCTCCTCTACTCTGTCCAGCAGTCTTCTCTGTCTCTCCTTCAACCCATCGACTTCTAGCGCAGCAATCGTCTGCGCGTCCGCCTGCTCCTCCATTGCCTCCCCCAGCTCCTTAACTTTTTCGTCCTGGGCATCCAGTCTCTGGTTCAGCAGATCCACTGCCTTCTGAAGTGGGTCCAAGTTATCCCGCTTCAACGACTCAAAAGTGCTCTTTATCACCAGCAGCATGTTTTCCAGTGCCTGCTGGATCGCCGGGTCCGCAGGTCTGCCATCTTTGCTCCTGGGTCAGCTTCCCCTGCACCTTGCTTTTGTCCCTTCCTCTCCAGTTTGCGCTGCTTTCTGCTCTCCCGCAGTTCCATGCAGCTCTGCTCGCTCCTTAGCCCCCCGTGGCCGTCCTTTCACAGCCTCGCAAAACCGGGGAACCAGGTCCTCAAATCCCGTCGGAGTGAGAGCCCCCGAATGTGCGGCGCACTCACTCATTGCCGCCACCGGAAGCCAGAATGGAATAGTAATTGGCCAGATCAGATTAGTCTTGCTTTTTATTTATTTATTTATTTTTTAAATTTAGAGTACCCAATTCATTTTTCCAATTAATGGGCAATTTAGCGTGGCCAATCCACCTACCTTGCACGTCTTTGGGTTGTGGGGGTGAAACCCACGCAAACACTGGGAGAATGTGCAAACTCCACACGCGCGGTGACTTAGAGCCAGGATCGAACCTGGAACCTCGGCACTGAGACACTACCACAGTCTTGCTTTTTTTAGACAGAAAATACCTGGGCAATTTTCCACATTGCTGGGCTGTGGATAGCAGTGTCATAGTTTGTTATGTAAAATCCCTCAGTTGTATCATGTGCCTATTTAGAACCCATGCTGCTTTTTTGAGGAAAGGTTTTATTTTATAAGAAGAGAGCTGTTTCATTCGCGAAATCTCATTTCTTTTTTTTTTTAAACACAGGAGACACAGCTTGTCCAGCACAAAGTTATTGAGTCCACAGATATCGGAAAATGAAGATTCAAAGTCTGCGTCAAAGTTGGGTGTGTGCAATAGAGAAATAGTTCGAAGAGGAGCTCTGATTCTTTTCTGTGATTATGTGGTAAGATTCATTAACAGTTTTTGAGTTTCAAAGCAAAGTATTATGATTTCACTAATCTTTATACATTACAGACGTGTTCGCTTAGTTGGCCTAAGATTCAGTCTTTTATTTTCTCTCATCCATATTTGCTTCTTAACTCTTATAGTGTAAGAGCAATAATTATAGTTTACTGTGGCAGCTCAGCCATTTTTGTTTGTGAAAGGCATCTTTTTCATCTCAATTTCCAACTCTTATCTTTGCAAGCATAGGGGGCCATTTGGCCTATTGAGCTTGCGGCGACATTATAGCAAGCAGCTATTGTATGTCCAGTTCTCCATCTTTTCCCCATGTCCTGCAGTTGGCTGAAACATAGGCCGTTCAGTCCATTTACCTTGCTTCACCATTTTATTACGTTACAGCAATTCTTCATCTTTCTGATCTCAATTTCCTGTTATTTCTCTGTAACCCTCAGTAGCAACAGGAGGAGAATCCAGACTGTTGAGTCCGTTCCACTGTTTTGAGTATATGGAGGTGCACATAATCAGTTAACAAAGACAAAGAAGATAAGCAGTGGTTTCTCATTGTGAAAGATTAGGCTAATTTGTACTTTTAGAAATTCTCTCATGGGATGTGGGCTTTGCTGGCTGGGCCATCATTTGTTTCTCATCCCTAAATGCCCTTGAGAAGGTGGTGGTAAGCTGCCTTCTTGAACCTCTACAGTCCACGTAGGTACACCCCCACTGCCGTTAGGAAGGGAGTTCCATGACCCAGTGACAGTGAAGAATAACAATTTCTAAAACAGTAGAGGGATGCTGATTTTTGCCATATGTTGTTCCAGTGTCAAAATTTGCACGATTCTGAGCACCTGACTTGGCTATTGGTCAACCATGTTCAAGATCTCATCAATCTTTCCCACGAGCCTCCGGTACAAGATTTTATCAGTGCCATTCATCGTAACTCTGCAGCCAGTGGGCTTTTCATTCAAGCTATCCAGTCCCGATGTGATAATCTTGCAACAGTAAGTATGTCTTCCCCAGAATATGCTTCTGCACTAATAACTCGATAACTGAACACTTCAAGCTCTGAGTAACTAACTGGTCTTGGGTTGCTGAGCACCTGAACCATCCATACTGTGAAGTTCGAGTTTCTGTTTGTGCTGATCTGGCTGAACTCAACCTTGGAGGGGTTAGGGGCACTACATTTGCGCACAAAAGATTGGAGAGAATCAAAAGAGCCTCACTGTGCCAAACTAACTTTACAATCAGGATAGATAGAATCAGTGTGAGGGATGATGGATTCAGGGTGTCCACTATCTCAACAGGTTTGAACTGTGAGCAATATGGTTAACCCTCCGAGATATTCTGTGGAGGACGAAATGTGGTTGTGTTGTGGGATAGGCTCAATGGTTGTGTGCAGGCCCACAACTGTTGGTGCTTAAGTTTCCTATCTTTCCCCTAATTCAGAAGGTGCTGTAGAGTCAGCAGAGAGGGACCATGGTGATTCTGATGACCCTTAGTAGTCTCTCAAACCCACATTTCTTGGGCACTGTCTGGGGCTATTTCACTTTCTGCCAGGAGAGTTCTTCTCTCGTGATTGTTGGCATTAGTTCCTATATTTGCATCCAGCCAGCCCCTTCAGGTGGCCTGGCTATTGGGTGGACCTTCATTTGTAATGGATTCTTTGCTTGCCTCACGCATGAATGTAGCAAGTGGAAGGAATCTCTCCAGTGAGCCCTATTGCACCTGACCTCCAGACAGGGTCGTAGAATTAAATAAATATACAGCACTAGAATAAGTTGGTGTTTATGCTCTGCATGAGCCTCCTCCTAACCCACTTAATCGAAGCTTATTAATAGTGCCTTTCTATTTATTTCTCCCTTGTGTTTATCAAGCTTCCCCTTAAGTGTATTCCCCTCAACACTCCCTGATACTGTGGTACTGGGTTCCACGTTCTTTTTTTTAAATTAAATATTTTATTGAAAATTTTTGGTCAACCAACACAGTACATTGTGCATCCTTTACACAATATTATAACAACACAAATAACAATGACCTATTTTATAAACAAAAAATGAATAAATGATAAATAACAAAAATGAAAACTAGCCCTAATTGGCAACTGTCTTGTCACAAGTAACACTCTCCAAAAATATAATTTAACAGTCCAATATATAATTATCTGTAGCAACGACCTATACATACTATACAGTATATATTAACAACCCTGAGAGTCCTTCTGGTTCCTCCTCCCCCCCCCCTCCCCCCCCCCCTCCCCCCCGATCCTGGGCTGCTGCTGCTGCCTTCTTTTTCCCATTCCGTCTATCTTTCTGCGAGGTATTCGACGAACGGTTGCCACCGCCTGGTGAACCCTTGAGCCGACCCCCTTAGGACGAACTTAATCCGCTCTAGCTTTATAAACCCCGCCATGTCATTTATCCAGGTCTCCACCCCCGGGGGCTTGGCTTCTTTCCACATTAGCAATATCCTGCGCCGGGCTACTAGGGACGCAAAGGCCAAAACATCGGCCTCTCTCGCCTCCTGCACTCCCGGCTCTTGTGCAACCCCAAATATAGCCAACCCCCAGCTTGGTTCGACCCGGACTCCTACTACTTTTGAAAGCACCTTTGTCACCCCCATCCAAAACCTCTGTAGTGCCGGGCATGACCAAAACATTGGGTATGATTCGCTGGGCTTCTCGAGCACCTCGCACACCTATCCTCCACCCCAAAAAATTTACTGAGCCGTGCTCCAGTCATATGTGCCCTGTGTAATACCTTAAACTGAATCAGGCTTAGCCTGGCACACGAGGACGACGAGTTTACCCTGCTTAGGGCATCTGCCCACAGCCCCTCCTCGATCTCCTCCCCCAGCTCTTCTTCCCATTTCCCTTTTAGTTCATCGACCATAGTCTCCCCTTCATCCCTCATTTCCCTATATATATCTGACACCTTACCATCCCCCACCCATGTCTTTGAGATCACTCTGTCCTGCACCTCTTGTGTCGGGAGCTGTGGGAATTCCCTCACCTGTTGCCTCGCAAAAGCCCTCAGTTGCATATACCTGAATGCATTCCCTTGGGGCAACCCATATTTCTCGGTCAGTGCTCCCAGACTCGCGAACTTCCCATCCACAAACAGATCTTTCAGTTGCGTTATTCCTGCTCTTTGCCACATTCCATATGCCCCATCCATTCCCCCCGGGGCAAACCTATGGTTGTTTCTTATCGGGGACCCCCCCAAGGCTCCAGTCTTTCCCCTATGCCGTCTCCACTGTCCCCAAATCTTCAGTGTAGCCACCACCACCGGGCTTGTGGTGTAGTTCCTCGGTGAGAACGGCAATGGGGCTGTCACCATAGCCTGTAGGCTAGTCCCCCTACAGGACGCCCTCTCTAATCTCTTCCACGCCGCTCCCTCCTCCTCTCCCATCCACTTACTCACCATTGAAATATTAGCGGCCCAATAATACTCACTTAGGCTCGGTAGTGCCAGCCCCCCCCATCCCTGCTACGCTGTAAGAATCCCTTCCTCACTCTCGGGGTCTTCCCGGCCCACACAAAACCCATGATGCTCTTTTCAATCCTTTTAAAAAAAGCCTTCGTGATCACCACCGGGAGGCACTGAAACACAAAGAGGAATCTCGGGAGGACCACCATCTTAACCGCCTGCACCCTCCCTGCCATTGACAGGGATACCATATCCCATCTCTTGAAATCCTCCTCCATCTGTTCCACCAACCGCGTTAAATTTAACCTATGCAATGTGCCCCAATTCTTAGCTATCTGGATCCCCAGGTAACGAAAGTCCCTTGTTACCTTCCTCAGCGGTAGGTCCTCTACTTCTCTACTCTGCTCCCCTGGATGCACCACAAACAACTCACTTTTCCCCATGTTCAATTTATACCCTGAAAAATCCCCAAACTCCCCAAGTATCCGCATTATTTCTGGCATCCCCTCCGCCGGGTCCGCCACGTATAGTAGCAAATCGTCCGCATACAAAGATACCCGGTGCTCTTCTCCTCCCCTAAGTACTCCCCTCCACTTCTTGGAACCCCTCAACGCTATCGCCAGGGGCTCAATCGCCAGTGCAAACAATAATGGGGACAGAGGGCATCCCTGCCTTGTCCCTCTATGGAGCCGAAAATATGCAGATCCCCGTCCATTCGTGACCACGCTCGCCACTGGGGCCCTATACAACAGCTGCACCCATCTAACATACCCCTCTCCAAAACCAAATCTCCTCAACACCTCCCACAAATAATCCCACTCCACTCTATCAAATGCTTTCTCGGCATCCATCGCCACTACTATCTCCGTTTCTCCCTCTGGTGGGGCCATCATCATTACCCCTAACAACCTCCGTATATTCGTGTTCAGCTGTCTCCCCTTCACAAACCCAGTTTGGTCCTCGTGGACCACCCCTGGGACACATTCCTCTATTCTCATTGCCATTACCTTGGCCAGGACCTTGGCATCTACATTTAGGAGGGAAATAGGTCTACAGGACCCGTTTAGCGGGTCCTTTTCCTTCTTTAAGAGAAGCGATATCGTTGCTTCAGACATAGTCGGGGGCAGTTGTCCCCTTTCCTTTGCCTCATTAAATGTCCTCGTCAGTACCGGGGCGAGCAAGTCCACATATTTTCTATAGAATTCGACTGGGAATCCATCCGGTCCCGGGGCCTTTCCCGCCTGCATGCTCCTAATTCCTTTCACCACTTCTTCTACCTCGATCTGTGCTCCCAGTCCCACCCTTTCCTGCTCTTCCACCTTGGGAAATTCCAGCCGATCCAAGAAGCCCATCATTCTCTCCCTCCCATCCGGGGGTTGAGCTTCATATAATTTTTTATAAAATGTCTTGAACACTCCATTCACTCTCTCCGCTCCCCGCTCCATCTCTCCTTCCTCATCCCTCACTCCCCCTATTTCCCTCGCTGCTCCCCTTTTCCTCAATTGGTGTGCCAGCAACCTGCTCGCCTTCTCCCCATATTCGTACTGTACACCCTGTGCCTTCCTCCATTGTGCCTCTGCAGTGCCTGTAGTCAGCAAGTCAAATTCTACATGTAGCCTTTGCCTTTCCCTGTACAGTCCCTCCTCCGGTGCTTCCGCATATTGTCTGTCCACCCTCAAAAGTTCTTGCAGCAACCGCTCCCGTTCCTTACTCTCCTGCTTCCCTTTATGTGCCCTTATTGATATCAGCTCCCCTCTAACCACCGCCTTCAACGCCTCCCAGACCACTCCCACCTGGACCTCCCCATTATCATTGAGTTCCAAGTACTTTTCAATGCACCCCCTCACCCTTAGACACACCCCCTCATCTGCCATTAGTCCCATGTCCATTCTCCAGGGTGGGCGCCCTCCTGTTTCCTCCCCTATCTCCAAGTCCACCCAGTGTGGAGCGTGATCCGAAATGGCTATAGCCGTATACTCCGTTCCCCTCACCTTCGGGATCAATGCCCTACCCAGCACAAAAAAGTCTATTCGCGAGTAGACTTTATGGACATAGGAGAAAAACGAGAACTCCTTACTCCTAGGTCTGCTAAATCTCCACGGGTCTACACCTCCCATCTGCTCCATAAAATCTTTAAGCACCTTGGCTGCTGCCGGCCTCCTTCCAGTCCTGGACTTCGACCTATCCAGCCCTGGTTCCAACACCGTATTAAAATCTCCCCCCTATCAGCTTTCCCATCTCTAGGTCCGGAATGCGTCCTAGCATCCGCCTCATAAAATTGGCATCATCCCAGTTCGGGGCATATACGTTTACCAAAACCACCGTCTCCCCCTGTAGTTTGCCACTCACCATCACGTATCTGCCCCCGTTATCCGCCACTATAATCTTTGCCTCGAACATTACCCGCTTCCCCACTAATATAGCCACCCCCCTGTTTTTCGCATCTAGCCCCGAATGGAACACCTGCCCCACCCATCCTTTGCGTAGCCTAACCTGGTCTATCAGTTTCAGGTGCGTTTCCTGTAACATAACCACATCTGCCTTAAGTTTCTTAAGGTGTGCGAGTACCCGTGCCCTCTTTATCGGCCCGTTCAGCCCTCTCACGTTCCACGTGATCAGCCGAGTTGGGGGGCTTCCTACCCCCCCCCCTTGTCGATTAGCCATCACCTTTTTCCAGCTCCTCACCCGGTTCCCACGCAGCTGTATCTCCCCCAGGCGGTGCCCCCCCGCCCATCCTCTCCCATACCAGCTTCCCCCTCTCCCCAGCAGCAGCAACCCAGTAATTCCCCCCTCCCACCCCCCCCGCTAGATCCCCCGCTAGCGTAATTACTCCCCCCATGTTGCTCCCAGAAGTCAGCAAACTCTGGCTGACCTCGGCTTCCCCCCGTGACCTCGGCTCGCACCGTGCGACGCCCCCTCCTTCCTGCTTCTCTATTCCCGCCATGATTATCATAGCGCGGGAACCAAGCCCGCGCTTCTCCCTTGGCCCCGCCCCCAATGGCCAACGCCCCATCTCCTCCACCTCCCCTCCTCCCCCCATCACCACCTGTGGGAGAGAGAAAAGTTACCACATCGCAGGATTAGTACATAAAACCCCTCTATGCCCCCCACATTCGCCCCACCACTTTGTTCGAACGTTCTTTTTAATAACCCGCTCATTCCAGTTTTTCTTCCACAATAAAAGTCCACGCTTCATCCGCCGTCTCAAAGTAGTGGTGCCTCCCTCGATATGTGACCCACAGTCTTGCCGGTTGCAGCATTCCAAATTTTATCTTCTTTTTATGAAGCACCGCCTTGGCCCGATTAAAGCTCGCCCTCCTTCTCGCCACCTCCGAACTTCAGTCTTGATAATAAGGCGGATCACCGCGTTCTCCCATTTACTGCTCCGAGTTTTCTTCGCCCATCTAAGGACCATTTCTCTATCCTTAAAACGGAGGAATCTCACCACTATGGCTCTGGGAATTTCTCCTGCTCTCGGTCCTCGTGCCATCACTCGGTCTGCTCCCTCCACCTCCAAAGGACCTGCCGGGGCCTCCGCTCCCATTAACGAGTGCAGCATCATGCTCACATATGCCCCGACGTCCGCTCCCTCCACACCTTCAGGAAGACCAAGAATCCTCAGGTTGTTCCTCCTTGCGATGTTTTCCAGTGCCTCCAACCTTTCCACACATCGTTTCTGATGTGCCTCCTGCGTCTCCGTCTTCACCACCAGGCCCTGTATATTGTCCTCATACTCGGCTGCCTTTGCCTTCACGACCCGAAGCTCCCGCTCCTGGGTCTTTTGTTCCTCCTTTAGCCCTTCGATCGCCTGTAGTATCGGGGCCAACAGCTCTTTCTTCATTTCCTTTTTGATCTCTTCCACACAGCATTTCAAGAACTCTTGTTGTTCAGGGCCCCATGTTAAACTGCCACCTTCCGACGCCATCTTGGTTTTTGCTTGCCTTCCTTGCCGCTGTTCTAAAGGATCCACTGCAATCTGGCCACTCTCTCCTCCTTTTTCCATCCGTATCCAGGGGGGATTCCCTTCTGGTTTACCGCACAGTGTTTTTAGCCGTCAAAATTGCCGTTGGGGCTCCTATCAAGAGCCCAAAAGTCCGTTTCACAGGGAGCTGCCGAAACGTGCGACTCAGCTGGTCATCGCCGCACCCGGAAGTCGTATCGGGTTCCACGTTCTTATCACTCTTTGGATAAATAAGCTTTTCCAGAATTCCTTATTGGATTTATTTCCTCCGTTTGAATGTTAATGACTTTTCTTCTCTTCTCTCTTCCCCCCCCCCCCCCCCCCCCCCGCAATCCCCCTCCTGAAGCCTACCATGTTAAAGAAGACCCTACAGTGTTTGGAGGGAATCCATCTCAGCCAGTCGGGGGCAGTCTTGATGCTGTATATTGACAAGCTCATCAGTACACCTTTCCGAGTGCTGGCACGGATGGTGGATACACTGGCTTGCCGCCGAGTTGAGATGCTTTTGGCGGAAAGCTTGCAGGTAAAGTGGACCTTGCATTTAGTTTAGTCTGTGACTTGCACACTTAGCCTTGATTAGCTATTCACTCCTGATGCAAGTGTATAATTTCCCCGTGTACTTTCAACTGAAGTCACTTCTGCACATGATGTGAAGAGTTATGTTATGGGAGTACAGGTTACGCACACAGCTTCGCACCAGGAATGTTAGGAATTTGAATACAGAGGTCAGCCTGCCCGAGTATATTCTTTTGGCCACAGCGCGATTATGCCGCCCATTTAACTTTGTAAAACAACATCCTAAGGCACTTCACAGGAGTGTCATGAAACAAAATGTCATGCCAAGTCAATTATGGAGGTATTGGGTCAGATGACCCAAGCTTGGTCAAATGGCTACGTTTTTGGATGGTTTTGCACAAGTGAAGAAGGGCCAAGAGTTTTAGGGAGAGAATTGCAGAGCTCAGGGCCTAGACAGCTGAAAGACTTGCCACCAGTGGTGAAGAAA
The DNA here is from genome assembly GCF_047496885.1 of Scyliorhinus torazame. Classification (NCBI taxonomy): domain Eukaryota; kingdom Metazoa; phylum Chordata; class Chondrichthyes; order Carcharhiniformes; family Scyliorhinidae; genus Scyliorhinus; species Scyliorhinus torazame. The sequence continues at coordinate 24,296,560 of NC_092715.1, forward strand.
ATCAGGGATGTATAGGAGGCCAGAATTGGAGGAGCGAGAATATCCCTACTGTGCAGAAGGAGGCCATTTGGCCCAATCGAGTCTGTGCTGATCCTCCAGAAGAGCACACTGCCCTGTTCTACCCCTGTAACTCCGCCTATTGATCATGGCCAAACCACCTAACCTGCACATCTTTGGACTGTGGGAGGAAACCGGAGCACCCGGAGGAAACCCACGCAGACACGGGGTGAAGGTGCAATCTCCACACACACAGTCACCCAAAGCCTGAATCGAACCCAGGTCCCTGGCGCTGGGTTTGATTAAGTTAACTGGAGAACTCCAGGATCCAAACTCAGATTCTCAACCAGAAATTAATACTCACGGACAGAAAGTTATGAGAGCGAGTAATCAGGAGCAGGCTTCCACACCTGAATTCTCATCTGCAAAGCTTTGTGCTGAGAGGGACATATCACAAAGTTTGTTCCCATGTAACTACTGACGGTGCTTATCTGTGCCTTTTGTTTACGTTTAATATTTTTGGCTTTTTTGTGTGTAGGGGGTGGGGGAAGTAAATCCATTGTAACTGTGCACAAGAAACAATTGTTGAAAGAAGAATTATTGAAAGTGTTAAAACGTTTGGAAGTGCAGGACTGGAATTGCTGAAAAGAAGGGTTTACCGAAGCTTTTTATCACGCACTTAGAATCATAGAATTTACAGTGCAGGAGGAGGCCTTTCGGCCCATCGAGTCTGCACTGGCCCTTGGAAAGAGCACCCTACTTAAGCCCATGCCTCCACCCTATCCCTGCAACCCAGTAACCCTATTAAGGGGCAATTTAGCATGGCCAGTCCACCTAACCTGCACAGCTTTGGACTGTGGGAGGAAACTGGAGCAGCCAGAGGAAACTCACGCAGACACGGGGGGAAAGTGCAAACTCCACACAGTCACCCGAGGCCGGAATTGAACCCAGGTTCTTGGAGCTGTGAGACAGCTGTGCCGCACTTATCCGGACAAAATAAGAATACCAAATTTCAAACGATCACAACAATTATACTACACTTCTGGTTGTGGCAAGGATGAGCTAGCCGCACGTTTCAGCGGCTCCAGCTCCGACGGACCTTCGGGGACTTTGCCGGCCGAAAAACCCGGTGGGAGGTGCGTGGGAAGGGAGTCCCCCCCCCCCCCCCGAACGACGGAGGAAAAACCGGTGGCGGCGGCTGCAGCCCGAAGAATCTGCAACCAGAAGGTCAGAGGGAGTGGAACAAAATGGCGGCGGAGGGATCGCAGGTGACATGGGGGCCTGAGCAGGACGAGGTTGTGAGACGGTGCGTGGATCTGCTGAAGAAGGGGGTAATGACCCCGATGTTACAGGCAATTGAGGGGATTAAAGAGACTTTAAAGACCCAGGAGACTGAGCTTCGCGTGATGGAGCAGAAGGTATCAGGTATTGAGGACGAGGTCCTGGGACTGGCGGTTAAGACTCAGACGCACGAGGCACTTCATAAAAAGTGTGCTGACAGGATTGAGGCCCTTGAAAATGGAGCGTGAAGGAAGAACCTTAGGATACTAGGTCTCCCTGAGGGTGTGGAAGGAGTGGACTGTGGAGCGTACGCAAGTAAGATGCTGAGCTCACTGATGGGTGCTGAGGCCCCTGCGGGCCCCATGGAGGTGGAATGGGCAAATCGGATCCCGGCGAGAAGACCAAAAGCGGGAGAACCACCGAGGGCGATAATCGTGCGATTCTACCGCCTTAAGGACAGAGAAGAGGTCCTGAGATGGGCTAAAAAGGTGCGGAGTAGCAGATGGGAGAATGCTGTGGTAAGGATATACCAGGACTGGAGTGCGGAGGTGGCGAGAAGGAGGGCGAGCTTTAACCGAGCCAAAGAGGTTTTGCACAAAAGGAAGGTGAGGTTTGGGATGCTGCAGCCGGCAAGACTATGGGTCACGTATCAGGAGAGACACTATTATTTTGAGACGGTGGAGGAAGCATGGTCCTTCATCAATGAAGAGAAACTGGACCGGAACTGAGGGACTGATGCTGCAGGGAATTGTTATTGTTATTGTTTTTGTTAATGTTATGGTGAAAGTGAATCGAGAAGTAAACAGGGAAGGGGGGGGACACTGGGGAAATGTGGGCGCCGGTGAGGGGGGAAAGGCGGGACATAGTCGAAGAATAGGGAAGGGGAGGGGGAGGGGAAAGGGAGCTGCACCATAAGAGGCAGGTTAGGTAAAGGGATGTTCCCGCGCCAGAAAGAATAAGGCGGGAAAACAGGCGCAAGGCGGATGGGAGTTCCCTCACACCGGGGGGGGGGGCCGAGGAGTGAGCAGGAGTAGCCGGGGTCAGTTGAAGTCAGCTGACTTACGGAAGTGATATGGGGGGAGCAATCAAGCTAGATAGGGATCTAGCGGTGGAGGGGGAAGGGGACAACTGGGTTGCTGCTGTGGAAATCGCTAAAGAGTGGGTGGTTGGGGGTGGAGTGCGACGCTGGGGGAGCGAGCGGGAGCGCGGAGGCGGGATATGGGACTGGCCTAGAGAAGGTAATGGCTAGTCGACACGGGAGGGGGGCAGGTAGCCCCCCAGTGAGGCTGATCACGTGGAACGTGAGAGGCCTGAATGGACCGATAAAAAGGGCCCGAGCGCTCGCGCATTTGAAAGGACTAAGGGCAGAGGTGGTTATGCTCCAAGAGACGCACCTCAAGGTGGCGGACCAAGTTAGGCTAAGGAAAGGATGGGTGGGACAGGTGTTCCACTCAGGACTGGATGCAAAGAAGAGAGGGGTGGCCATTTTGGTGGGGAAACGGGTAGCATTTGAAGCAAAGAACATTGTAGCAGACAGTGGAGGTAGATATGTAATGGTGAGTGGTAGGCTGGAGGGAATGGAGGTCGTGTTGGTTAATGTGTATGCCCCAAATTGGGACGATGCGGGGTTCATGAGACGGATGCTGGGGCGTATTCCGGACCTGGAGGCAGGAAATTTGATTTTAGGAGGGGACTTCAACACGGTGCTGGACCCGGGGCTAGATAGATCCAGCTCAAGGACCGGAAGAAGGCCGGCAGCGGCCAAGGTACTTAAGGGGTTTATGGACCAAATGGGGGGAGTGGATCCATGGCGATTTCTTAGACCCAGGGCTAGGGAGTACTCCTTCTTCTCCCATGTCCATAAAGTGTACTCCCGGATAGATTTTTTTTGTTTTAGGAAGGTCGTTGATCTCTAGGGTGGAAGAAGCTGAATACTCGGCCATAGCGGTTTCGGACCATGCCCCACATTGGGTGGACCTGGAAGTAGGAGAGGACAGGGAGCAGAGGACACTCTGGCGATTACATGTGGGTCTGATGGCGGATGAGGGAGTGTGTGCAAGAGTGAGGGGGTGTATTGAGAGATACCTGGAGGCCAATGACGACGGCGAGGTCCCTGTGGGAGTGGTCTGGGAAGCACTAAAAGCGGTGGTCAGAGGAGAGTGATTTCTATTGGGGCTTACAAAAGGAAAACAGGCCAAGGAAAGGGATAGACTACTGGGGGAGATTTTAAGGGTGGACAGGGAATTTGCAGAGACCCCGGAGGAGGAGCTGTACAGGGAGAGGAGACGACTCCAGACGGAGTTTGACCTTCTGACCACCAGAAAGGCGGAGGTACTGTGGAGGAAGGCACGGGAGGAGGTATGAATATGGGGAAAAGGCTAGTCGCCTGTTGGCGCACCAACTGCGAAAGAGGGCAGCAGCGAGGGAGATAGGAGGAATTAGGGATAAAAGGGGAGACACTGAGTGAAGGGCAGGAAAGATAAACGAGGTGTTTAAGACCTTTTATGAGGAACTGTATAGGTCTCAGCCCCCAGAGGGAGAGGAGGGGATGCGGCAGTTCCTGGACCAATTGAGGTTCCCGAAAGTGGAGGAGCAGGAGGTGGAAGGCCTGGGGGCACCGATTGAGGTGGATGAGGTTATTAAGGGACTGGGAAGCATGCAAGCAGGGAAGGCCCCGGGGCCGGACGGGTTCCCGGTGGAATACTACAGAAAATATGTGGACTTGTTGGCCCCGTTGTTGGCGAGGACATTCAATGAGGCCAGGGAAGGGGAGACTCTACCCCCGACGATGTCGGAGGCGACGATATCGCTAATTTTGAAGAGGGACAAAGATCCGTTGCAGTGCGGGTCCTATAGACCTATTTCACTATTGAACGTGGACGCCAAATTGCTGGCATCGAGGATAGAGGACTGTGTCCCGGGGGTGGTGCACGAAGACCAGACTGGGTTCGTAAAAGGGAGACAACTGAATGTTAACGTGCGACGACTATTAGGGGTGATAAAGATGCCCTCAGTGGAGGGGGAGGCAGAGATAGTGGCGGCAATGGACGCAGAGAAGGTATTTGATAGGGTGGAGTGGGAGTATTTATGGGAAGTGTTAAGGAGGTTTGGGTTTGGGAACGGGTTTATTCGCTGGGTTAGACTACTTTATGGGGCACCAACGGCAAGCGTAGTTACAGGTCGACATAGATCGGAGTATTTCCGATTATATAGGGGAACAAGACAGGGATGCCCGCTGTCTCCATCGTTGTTTGCATTGGCAATTGAACCTCTGGCCATGGCGTTGAGAGACTCCAGGAAATGGAGAGGGGTGACTAGAGGGGGAGAAGAACACCGAGTCTTGTTATACGTGTCGGACCCAGCGGGGGGGATGATGGAGGTTATGCGAATGTTGAGGGAGTTCGGGGATTTCTCAAGGTATAGGCTAAACATGGGAAGAGTGAATTATTTGTGATACATCCAGGGGACCAGAGTAGAGAGATAGAAGGCTTACCGCTGAGGAAAGTGGAAAGAAACTTCCGATACCTGGGGATTCAGATCGCTAGGAGCTGGGGAACCTTGCACAGACTTAATCTGACACGGCTGGTAGAACAAATGGAGGAGGACTTTAAGAGGTGGGACATGCAGCCTTCATCGCTGGCGGGCAGGGTGCAAGCAATTAAGATGATGGTCCTCCCGAGGTTCTTATTTGTATTCCAATGTCTCCCTATTTTAATCACCAGGACCTTTTTTAATAAAATAGACAGGAGCATTACGAGCTTTGTGTGGGCAGGGAAAGTTCCGAGAGTAAGGAGAGGGTTCCTTCAGCGCAGTAGGGACAGAGGAGGACTGGCACTACTGAACTTGGGAGATGATTATTGGGCCGCCAATGTGGCAATGATACGTAGATGGATGATGGAGGGTGAGGGAGCGGCGTGGAAAAGGCTGGAGAGAAGGTCCTGTAAAGGGACGAGTCTAGAGGCGCTGGTGACGGCACCGCTACCGTTCTCACCTAAAAAGTACACCACGAACCCGGTGGTGGCGGCAACACTGAACATATGGGGACAGTGGAGGCGACAGAGAGGGGTGCAGGGAGCCCTGGTGGGATCCCCTATCAGGAACAGCCATAGGTTCGCCCAGGAAGAATGGATGGAGGATTTCAGAGCTGGCACCAGTTGGGAATTAGGAAGGTGGGAGATTTATTCATAGATGGGACTTTTGCGAGTTTCGGAGCATTGGAGGAAAAGTATAAGTTACCCCGGGGAAATTTCTTGAGATATATGCATGTGAGGGCGTTTACTAGACAACAGGTGAGGGAATTTCCGCGGCTCCCGACACGGGATACAGGACAGGGTGCTTTCAGGGGTGTGGGTCGGAGAGGGCAAAGTGTCCGAGATTTACAGAGAGATGAGGGAAGAGGGGGAGGAGTTGGTGGGCGAACTAAAAGGAAAGTAGGAAGAAGAATTAGGGGAGGAGATAGAGGAGGGTATGTGGGCTGATGCCCTAAGCAGGGTAAACTTCTCTTCCTCATGCGCCAGGCTTAGCCTGATTCAATTTAAGGTGCTTACATAGAGCACACATAACGGGGGCAAGATTGAGCAGGTTTTTTGGAGTGGAGAACAGATGTGGGAGGTGTGGCGGGAGCCCGGCAAACCACGCACATGTTTTGGGCGTGCCCGGCACTGGAAGGATATTGGAAGGGAGTGACGGGAGTGATCTCGCAGGTGGTGAATGCCCGGGTCAAACCTAGCTGGGGGTTAGCTATATTTGGAGTTGCGGAAGAGCCGGGAGTGCAGGAGGCGAAAGAGGCCGATGTCGTGGCCTTTGCGTCCCTCGTAGCCCGGCGCAGGATCCTCCTCATGTGGAAGGAGGCGAAACCTCCCGGACTGGAGGCCTGGGTAAACCATATGGCGGGGTTTATTAAACTGGAGCAGATAAAGTTTGCCCTGAGAGGATCGGCTCGAGGGTTCACCAGGCGGTGGCAGCCATTTCTCGACTACCTAGGGGAACGTTAGAGGGAAGACAGATGACCAGCAGCAGCAACCCAGGGGGAGGGGTGGGGGGGGAGGAGGTTTAGTTGAATATAGGTCAATAGAGAATGAGGTTTTGTTACTTGTGTATTATTATTATTATTGTTAAAAAGTTAAAAATTTCTGTTTTGTTATTGTTATCGTTTCGTTTGTTTTGTAAGCGGGAAAAAAATGTTGTTCAGGGAAAAAATTTTCAATAAAATATATTTAAAAAAACAAAAAACAATTATACTACAGTAGGAAAGGTTGCTGACTGGTTGGCAAATCAACTCTGGCTGAGGCATTATCATGGAGAAAGCAACATGGAACTGTAGGCTCTCCAAGCTAGCAGCTAGCCCCAAAAACATGCAAGACTTGAACATCTTCCTTTTGTTTGCAGAGAACGGGTCCCCGCACATGAATGGGTGTCACTTCTAGCAAGTATAAATGAGCCACATTGCGAGCTTGGCTGGATATTTCAAATTGGTTGTTAGTGCAGCTATTAGCACACTCAAGATTGTTGTGACCATTTGAAATTTGGTTTTCTTTCATTTGTCCTGATGAGTGCAATACGAAAAGCTTTAGCAACATTTGTATCTTTTCAGTAAGATTAAAATGTAATTATTTTAATTCCGATATTCCAATCAGAGTTGACTTGCCAACCAGTCAGCACATTTTCTTCTTGTCGTATAAATTGTGATCATTTGAAATTTGACATTCTTGTGTTTGTCCGGATGAGTACAAGATGAAAAATTTTGGCAAAATGTTTCTCTTTTCAGCAGTATTCAACTTCTGTACTACAAATGTTTTAATATTTCCAATGATTCTTCTTTCAACACTTTTGTGCACAGTTAAAATGGATTTACCCCCACACACACACAGAGCCAAATGTATTAAACATATCAACAGAAGATGTAGATGACATTTACAAGATGCACACAATGTGAATAGCTTAAAGAGGTGGGAGAATGAGACATGTAAGAAGGAAAGCATCAATGAAAATGAAAATCGATTATTGTCACAAGTAGGCTTCAAATGAAGTTACTGTGAAAAGCCCCTCGTCGCCACATTCCGGCGCCTGTTCAGGGAGGCTGGTACGGGAATTGAACCATGCTGCTGGCCTGCTTTAAAAGCCAGTGATTTAGCCCAGTGTGCTAAACCAGCCCCTCAACTAATATAAACAAGGCAGAGTGAAGCTGGGTGCATCAGTCTCGGAACAGAGAAAAACAGGTTGTTATCAAAGGTAGCGGCTGCCTAGCAGTACGATGTGATAGGGGATGCCATCACCTCAAATGTCACATCTTTCCTTCACCAGAGCACTCCGCAGAGACACCAGTCCACATTGCCGGCATGGAAGGTGAATGCCATTATTCTGTGCAGAGAAGTTGTCTGATCTGCTGAGAGCCTCCATCGTTGCTTTGTTTTAGATTTACAACCTAGCTATGATTTGTCATGAGCTAACATTAAAATAAAGATTATTTCTTTTTAGAATAGCGTTGCCCAAGTGCCACGTGAAGAGTTGGAAAGGATTCAGCGTTATCTACAGACCACTTGCCTTGCTCAGAGGTAGAAAACCTTGTGTTTGTTGGCTCTTGGAGTCGAACAGTTGATGCTGGGGTAAAGATGGGAGGGGGAAGGAACCATTGCATTTATCATCAGTGCCTCCGGGCTAGGGAGGGAATTAAAAAGTAATTACTGCAGTGCCCTGTTTGAAGTTGAGAGTGATGGGGCTGTGCTTTGTCTTGGGAGTGTTGGGGCTGTGTCTTGTCTGACCTCGGGAGTGATGACACAGTGTCTTGTCTGAACTCGGGAATGTTGACGCTGTGTCTTGTCTGACCTCGGGAGTGTTGACGCTGTGTCTTGTCTGAACTCGGGAGTGTTGGAGCAGTGTCTTGTCTGACCTCGGGATTGTTGACGCTGTGTCTTGTCTGACCTCGGGAGTGTTGACACTGTGTCTTGTCTGAACTCTGGAATGTTGACGCTGTGTCTTGTCTGAACTCTGGAATGTTGACGCTGTGTCTTGTCTGACCTCTGGAGTATTGACGCAGTGTCTTGTCTGAACTCGGGAATGTTGACGCTGTGTCTTGTCTGACCTCGGGAGTGTTGGAGCAATGTCTTGTCTGAACTCGGGAATGTTGACGTTGTGTCTTGTCTGACCTCTGGAGTGTTGACGCTGTGTCTTGTCTGAACTCGGGAGTGTTGGAGCAATGTCTTGTCTGAACTCGGGAATGTTGACGTTGTGTCTTGTCTGACCTCTGGAGTGTTGACGCTGTGTCTTGTCTGAACCCGGGAGTGTTGGAGCAGTGTCTTGTCTTGTCTGAACTCGAGAATGTTGACGCTGTGTCTTGTCTGAACTCTGAAGTGTTGGAGCAGTGTCTTGTCTGACCTCGGGAGTGTTGACGCTGTGTCTTGTCTGAACTCTGGAATGTTGGAGCAGTGTCTTGTCTTGTCTGAACTTGAGAATGTTGACACTGTGTCTTGTCTGACCTCGGGATTGTTGACACTGTGTCTTGTCTGACCTCGGGAGTGTTGACGCTGTGTCTTGTCTGACCTCGGGAGTGTTGACGCTGTGTCTTGTCTGACCGCGGGAATGTTGACGCTGTGTCTTGTCTGACCTCGGGAGTGTTGACACTGTGTCTTGTCTGAACTCGGGAGTGATGACACTGTGTCTTGTCTGACCTCGGGAGTGATGACGCTGTGTCTTGTCTGACCTCGGGAGTGTTGACACTGTGTCTTGTCTGAACTCGGGAATGTTGACACTGTGTCTTGTCTGACCTCGGGAGTGATGACACTGTGTCTTGTCTGAACTCGGGAATGTTGACGCTGTGTCTTGTCTGACCTCGGGATTGTTGACACTGTGTCTTGTCTGAACCCGGGAGTGTTGGAGCAGTGTCTTGTCTTGTCTGAACTCGAGAATGTTGACGCTGTGTCTTGTCTGACCTCGGGAGTGTTGACACTGTGTCTTGTCTGACCTCTGGAGTGTTGACGCTGTGTCTTGTCTGAACTCGGGAGTGTTGACGCTGTGTCTTGTCTGAACTCGGGAGTGTTGACGCTGTGTCTTGTCTGACCTCGGGAGTGTTGGAGCAGTGTCTTGTCTGAACTCTGGAATGTTGACGCTGTGTCTTGTCTGACCTCGGGAGTGTTGGGGCTGTGTCTTGTCTGACCTCGGGAGTGTTGACACTGTGTCTTGTCTGACCTCGGGAGTGTTGACGCTGTGTCTTGTCTGACCTCGGGAGTGATGACACAGTGTCTTGTCTGAACTCGGGAATGTTGACGCTGTGTCTTGTCTGACCTCGGGAGTGTTGACGCTGTGTCTTGTCTGACCTCGGGAGTGTTGGAGCAGTGTCTTGTCTGAACTCTGGAATGTTGACGCTGTGTCTTGTCTGACCTCGGGAGTGTTGGGGCTGTGTCTTGTCTGACCTCGGGAGTGTTGACACTGTGTCTTGTCTGACCTCGGGAGTGTTGACGCTGTGTCTTGTCTGACCTCGGGAGTGTTGACGCTGTGTCTTGTCTGACCTCGGGAGTGATGACACTGTGTCTTGTCTGACCTCGGGAGTGTTGACGCTGTGTCTTGTCTGACCTCGGGAGTGATGACACTGTGTCTTGTCTGACCTCGGGAGTGTTGACGCTGTGTCTTGTCTGACCTCGGGAGTGATGACACTGTGTCTTGTCTGACCTCGGGAGTGTTGACGCTGTGTCTTGTCTGACCTCGGGAGTGTTGACGCTGTGTCTTGTCTGACCTCGGGAGTGATGACACTGTGTCTTGTCTGACCTCGGGAGTGTTGACGCTGTGTCTTGTCTGACCTCGGGAGTGATGACACTGTGTCTTGTCTGACCTCGGGAGTGATGACACTGTGTCTTGTCTGACCTCGGGAGTGATGACACTGTGTCTTGTCTGACCTCGGGAGTGATGACACTGTGTCTTGTCTGACCTCGGGAGTGATGACACTGTGTCTTGTCTGAACTCGGGAATGTTGACGCTGTGTCTTGTCTGACCTCGGGATTGTTGACACTGTGTCTTGTCTGAACTCGGGAGTGTTGACGGTGTGGCTTGTCTGAACTCAGGAGTGCTGACGTGTCTTGTCTGAATTCGGGTGTGTTGGGGCTGTGCCTTGTCTGAAGTCGGGTGTGTTGGGGCTGTGCCTTGTCTGAAGTCGGGTGTGTTGGGGCTGTGCCTTGTCTGAAGTCGGGTGTGTTGGGGCTGTGCCTTGTCTGAAGTCGGGTGTGTTGGGGCTGTGACTTGTCTGACCTCGGGAGTGTTGGAGCAGTGTCTTGTCTGAACTCTGGAATGTTGACGCTGTGTCTTGTCTGACCTCTGGAGTATTGACGCAGTGTCTTGTCTGAACTCGGGAGTGTTGACGCTGTGTCTTGTCTGACCTCTGGAGTATTGACGCAGTGTCTTGTCTGAACTCGGGAGTGTTGGCGTTGTGTCTTGTCTGAACCCGGGACTGTTGGAGCTGTCTCTCGTCTGACAAAGAACAAAGAAAAGTACAGCACAGGAACAGGCCCTTCGGCCCTCCAAGCCTGCGCCAACCATGCTGCCCGTCTAAACTAAAATCTTCTACACTTCCGGGGTCCGTATCCCTCTATTCCCATCCTATTCATGTATTTGTCCAGATACCCCTTAAATGTCACTATCGTCCCTGCTTTCATGACCTCCTCCGGCAGCGAGTTCCAGGCACCGACTACCCTCAGTGTAATAAAAACTTACCTCGCACATCTCCTCTAAACCTTGCCCCTCGCACCTTAAACCTATGCCCCCTAGTAATTGACCCCTCGACCCTGAGAAAAAGTCTCTCACTATCCACTCTGTCTATGCCCCTCATAATTTTGTAGACCTCTATCAGGTCGCCCCTCAACCTCCTTCATTCCAGTGAGAACAAAGAACAAAGACAAAGAAATGTACAGCACAGGAACAGGCCCTTCGGCCCTCCAAGCCCGTGCCGACCATACTGCCCGACTAAACTACAATCTTCTACACGAACAAACCAAGTTTATTCAATCTCTCCTCATAGCTAATGCCCTCCATATCAGGCAACATCCTGGTAAATCTCTTCTGCACCCTCTCTATAGCCTCCACAGCCTTCTGGTAGTGTGGTGACCAGAATTGAACACTATACTACAAGTGTGGCCTAACTAAGGTTCTATACAGCTGCAACACGACTTGCCAATTTTTATATTCAGTGCCCCGGCCAATGAAGGCAAGCATGCCGTATGCCTTCTTGACTACCTTCTCCACCGGTGTTGCCCCTTTCAGTGACCTATGGACCTGTACACCAAGAACTCTCTGGCTGACAATACTCTTGAGGGTTCTACCATTCACTGTATATTCCCTCCCTGTATTAGACCTTCCAAAATGCATTACCTCACATTTGTCCAGATTAAAGTCCATCTGCCATCTCTCCGCCCAAGTCTCCAAATAATCGAAATCCTGCTGTATCCTCTTGACAGTCCTCAACGCTATCTGCAATTCCACCAACCTTTGTGTCGTCCGCAAACATACTAATCAGACCAGTTACATTTTCCTCCAAATCATTTATATATACTACGAACAGCAAAGGTCCCAGCAGTGATCACTGCGGAACACCACTAGTCACAGACCTCCAATCAAAAAACCGTCTGACCACAGGAGTGTTGACATTGTGTCTTGTTTGACCTCACATTGTTGATGTGTATTGTATGAACCCAGGGGTGCTTGTACTGTGCTTCGTCCGAACACTGGAGTTTTGATGCTGTGTCTTGTCTGAGCTCCGGAGTGTGGGCACTGTGTCTAGCCAGAACTCGGGAGTGTTGGCGCTGTGTCTAGTCACAACTTGGGAGTGTTGGCGCTGTGTCTAGTCAGAACCTGGGAGTGTTGGCACTGTGACTAGTCAAAACTTGAAAGTTGGCACTATGTCTAGTCAGACCTCGGGCGTATTGGCAATGTGTCTCGTCAGAACCCGTGAGTGTTGGCGCTGTGTCTAGTCGGAACTTGGGAGTGTTGGCGCTGTGTCTAGTCAGAACTCGGGAGTGTTGGCGCTGTGTCTCGTCAGAACCCGTGAGTGTTCATGCTGTGTCTAGTCAGAACTCGGGCGTATTGGCACTGTCTAGTCAGAACTTGTGAGAGTTGGCGCTATGTCTAGTCAGAACTCGGGCATATTGGCACTGTGTCTCATCAGAACCCGTGAGTGTTGCCGCTGTGTCTAGTCAGAACCTGGGTGTGTTGGCACTGTCTAGTCAGAACCTGGGTGTGTTGGCACTGTGTCGAGTCAGAACCTGGGAGTGTTGGCGCTGTGTCTAGTCAGAACATGGGTATTTTGGCACTGTGTTTAGTCAGAACTTCGGAGTGTTGGATCTGTATCTAGTCCGAACTCGGGAGTGTTGGCGCTGTGTCTAGTCAGAACCTGGGTGTTGGCGCTGTGTCTAGTCAGAACTCGGGAGTGTTGGCGCTGTGACTAGTCAAAACTTGAAAGTTGGCACTATGTCTAGTCAGACCTCGGGCGTATTGGCAATGTGTCTCGTCAGAACCCGTGAGTGTTGGCGCTGTGTCTAGTCGGAACTTGGGAGTGTTGGCGCTGTGTCTAGTCAGAACTCGGGAGTGTTGGCGCTGTGTCTCGTCAGAACCCGTGAGTGTTCATGCTGTGTCTAGTCAGAACTCGGGCGTATTGGCACTGTCTAGTCAGAACTTGTGAGAGTTGGCGCTATGTCTAGTCAGAACTCGGGCATATTGGCACTGTGTCTCATCAGAACCCGTGAGTGTTGGCGCTGTGTCTAGTCAGAACCTGGGTGTGTTGGCACTGTCTAGTCAGAACCTGGGTGTGTTGGCACTGTGTCGAGTCAGAACCTGGGAGTGTTGGCGCTGTGTCTAGTCAGAACATGGGTATTTTGGCACTGTGTTTAGTCAGAACTCTGGAGTGTTGGCGCTGTGTCTAGTCGGAACTCGGGAGTGTTGGGGCTGTGTCTAATCAGAACCTGGGAGTGTTGGCGCTGTGTCTAGTCAGAACTCGGGAGTGTTGGCGCTGTGTCTAGTCGGAACTCGGGAGTGTTGGGGCTGTGTCTAATCAGAACCTGGGAGTGTTGGCGTTGTGTCTAGTCAGAACTTGGGAGTGTTGGCGCTGTGTCTAGTCAGAACCTGGGAGTGTTGGCGCTGTGACTAGTCAGAACTTGGGAGTGGTGGCACTGTGACTAGTCAGAACTCGGGAGTGTTGGCGCTGTGTCTAGTCAGAACCTGGGAGTGTTGGCGCTGTGTCTAGTCAGAACTTGGGCGTGTTGGCGCTGTGTCTAGTCCGAACTCTGGAGTGTTGGCGCTGTGTAGTCAGAACTCGGGAGTGTTGGCGCTGTGTCTAGTCAGAACTCGGGAGTGTTGGCACTGTGACTAGTCAGAACCTGGGAGTGTTGGCACTGTGACTAGTCAGAACTCGGGAGTGTTGGCGCTGTGTCTAGTCAGAACCTGGGAGTGTTGGCGCTGTGTCTAGTCAGAACTTGGGCGTGTTGGCGCTGTGTCTAGTCCGAACTCTGGAGTGTTGGCGCTGTGTAGTCAGAACCCGGGAGTGTTGGCGCTGTGTCTAGTCAGAACTCGGGAGTGTTGGCACTGTGACTAGTCAGAACCTGGGAGTGTTGGCGCTGTGTCTAGTCAGAACTCGGGAGTGTTGGCGCTGTGTCTAGTCAGAACTCGGGAGTGTTGGCACTGTGACTAGTCAGAACCTGGGAGTGTTGGCGCTGTGTCTAGTCAGAACTCTGGAGTGTTGGCGCTGTGTCTAGTCAGAACTCTGGAGTGGTGGCGCTGTGTCTCGTCAGAACTCGGGAGTGTTGGCACTGTGTCTAGCCAGAACATGGTAGTGTTGGCGCTGTGTCTAGTCAGAACTCGGGAGTGTTGGCGCTGTGTCTACTCAGAGCCTGGGAGTGTTGGCGCTGTGTCTAGTCAGAACCTGGGAGTGTTGGCGCTGTGTCTAGTCAGAACTCGGGAGTGTTGGCGCTGTGTCTAGTCAGAACTCGGGAGTGTTGGCGCTGTGTCTAGTCAGAACTCGGGAGTGTTGGCGCTGTGTCTAGTCAGAACTCGGGAGTGTTGGCGCTGTGTCTAGTCAGAACTCGGGAGTGTTGGCGCTGTGTCTAGTCAGAACCTGGGAGTGTTGGCGCTGTGTCTTCTCTGAACTCGTGAGTGTTGGCGCTGTGTCTAGCCAGAACATGGTAGTGTTGGCGCTGTGTCTAGTCAGAACTAGGAAGTGTTGGCGCTGTGTCTAGTCAGAACTCGGGAGTGTTGGCACTGTGACTAGTCAGAACTCGGGAGTGTTGGCGCTGTGTCTAGTCAGAACTCGGGAGTGTTGGCGCTGTGTCTAGTCAGAACTCGGGAGTGTTGGCGCTGTGTCTAGTCAGAACTCGGGAGTGTTGGCGCTGTGTCTAGTCAGAACTCGGGAGTGTTGGCGCTGTGTCTAGTCAGAACTCGGGAGTGTTGGCGCTGTGTCTAGTCAGAACCCTGGAGTGTTGGCGCTGTGTCTTCTCTGAACTCGTGAGTGTTGGCGCTGTGTCTAGCCAGAACATGGTAGTGTTGGCGCTGTGTCTAGTCAGAACTCGGAAGTGTTGGCGCTGTGTCTAGTCGGAACTCGGGAGTGTTGGGGCTGTCTCTAATCAGAACCTGGGAGTGTTGGCGCTGTGTCTAGTCAGAGCCTGGGAGTGTTGGCGCTGTGTCTAGTCAGAACTCTGGAGTGGTGGCGCTGTGTCTAGTCAGAACTCGGGAGTGTTGGCACTGTGTCTAGCCAGAACATGGTAGTGTTGGCGCTGTGTCTAGTCAGAACTCTGGAGTGTTGGCGCTGTGTCTAGTCGGAACTCTGGAGTGGTGGCGCTGTGTCTAGTCAGAACTCGGGAGTGTTGATGCTGTGTCTAGCCAGAACATGGTAGTGTTGGCGCTGTGTCTAGTCAGAACTCGGGAGTGTTGGCGCTGTGTCTAGTCGGAACTCGGGAGTGTTGGCGCTGTGTCTAGTCAGAACACGTGAGTGTTGATGCTGTGTCTAGTCGGAACTCGGGAGTGTTGGCGCTGTGTCTAGCCAGAACATGGTAGTGTTGGCGCTGTGTCTAGTCAGAACTCGGAAGTGTTGGCGCTGTGTCTAGTCGGAACTCGGGAGTGTTGGGGCTGTCTCTAATCAGAACCTGGGAGTGTTGGCGCTGTGTCTAGTCAGAACTCGGGAGTGTTGGCGCTGTGTCTAGTCAGAGCCTGGGAGTGTTGGGGCTGTCTCTAATCAGAACCTGGGAGTGTTGGCGCTGTGTCTAGTCAGAACTCGGGAGTGTTGGCGCTGTGTCTAGTCAGAGCCTGGGAGTGTTGGCGCTGTGTCTAGTCAGAACCTGGGAGTGTTGGCGCTGTGTCTAGTCAGAACTCGGGAGTGTTGGCGCTGTGTCTAGTCAGAACTCGGGAGTGTTGGCGCTGTGTCTAGTCAGAACTCGGGAGTGTTGGCGCTGTGTCTAGTCAGAACTCGGGAGTGTTGCCGCTGTGTCTAGTCAGAACTCGGGAGTGTTGGCGCTGTGTCTAGTCAGAACTCGGGAGTGTTGGCGCTGTGTCTAGTCAGAACCTGGGAGTGTTGGCGCTGTGTCTTCTCTGAACTCGTGAGTGTTGGCGCTGTGTCTAGCCAGAACATGGTAGTGTTGGCGCTGTGTCTAGTCAGAACTAGGAAGTGTTGGCGCTGTGTCTAGTCAGAACTCGGGAGTGTTGGCACTGTGACTAGTCAGAACTCGGGAGTGTTGGCGCTGTGTCTAGTCAGAACTCGGGAGTGTTGGCGCTGTGTCTAGTCAGAACTCGGGAGTGTTGGCGCTGTGTCTAGTCAGAACTCGGGAGTGTTGGCGCTGTGTCTAGTCAGAACCCTGGAGTGTTGGCGCTGTGTCTTCTCTGAACTCGTGAGTGTTGGCGCTGTGTCTAGCCAGAACATGGTAGTGTTGGCGCTGTGTCTAGTCAGAACTCGGAAGTGTTGCCGCTGTGTCTAGTCGGAACTCGGGAGTGTTGGGGCTGTCTCTAATCAGAACCTGGGAGTGTTGGCGCTGTGTCTAGTCAGAACCTGGGAGTGTTGGCGCTGTGTCTAGTCAGAACTTGGGAGTGTTGGCACTGTGACTAGTCAGAACTCGGGAGTGTTGGCGCTGTGTCTAGTCAGAACTCGGGAGTGTTGGCGCTGTGTCTAGTCAGAACCTGGGAGTGTTGGCGCTGTGTCTAGCCAGAACATGGTAGTGTTGGCGCTGTGTCTAGTCAGAACTCTGGAGTGTTGGCGCTGTGTCTAGTCGGAACTCTGGAGTGGTGGCGCTGTGTCTAGTCAGAACTCGGGAGTGTTGATGCTGTGTCTAGCCAGAACATGGTAGTGTTGGCGCTGTGTCTAGTCAGAACTCGGGAGTGTTGGCGCTGTGTCTAGTCGGAACTCGGGAGTGTTGGCGCTGTGTCTAGTCAGAACACGTGAGTGTTGATGCTGTGTCTAGTCGGAACTCGGGAGTGTTGGCGCTGTGTCTAGCCAGAACATGGTAGTGTTGGCGCTGTGTCTAGTCAGAACTCGGAAGTGTTGGCGCTGTGTCTAGTCGGAACTCGGGAGTGTTGGGGCTGTCTCTAATCAGAACCTGGGAGTGTTGGCGCTGTGTCTAGTCAGAACTCGGGAGTGTTGGCGCTGTGTCTAGTCAGAGCCTGGGAGTGTTGGGGCTGTGTCGAGTCAGAACTCGGGAGTGTTGGCGCTGTGTCTAGTCAGAGCCTGGGAGTGTTGGCGCTGTGTCTAGTCAGAACCTGGGAGTGTTGGCGCTGTGTCTAGTCAGAACTCGGGAGTGTTGGCGCTGTGTCTAGTCAGAACTCGGGAGTGTTGGCGCTGTGTCTAGTCAGAACTCGGGAGTGTTGGCGCTGTGTCTAGTCAGAACTCGGGAGTGTTGCCGCTGTGTCTAGTCAGAACTCGGGAGTGTTGGCGCTGTGTCTAGTCAGAACTCGGGAGTGTTGGCGCTGTGTCTAGTCAGAACCTGGGAGTGTTGGCGCTGTGTCTTCTCTGAACTCGTGAGTGTTGGCGCTGTGTCTAGCCAGAACATGGTAGTGTTGGCGCTGTGTCTAGTCAGAACTAGGAAGTGTTGGCGCTGTGTCTAGTCAGAACTCGGGAGTGTTGGCACTGTGACTAGTCAGAACTCGGGAGTGTTGGCGCTGTGTCTAGTCAGAACTCGGGAGTGTTGGCGCTGTGTCTAGTCAGAACTCGGGAGTGTTGGCGCTGTGTCTAGTCAGAACTCGGGAGTGTTGGCGCTGTGTCTAGTCAGAACTCGGGAGTGTTGGCGCTGTGTCTAGTCAGAACTCGGGAGTGTTGGCGCTGTGTCTAGTCAGAACCCTGGAGTGTTGGCGCTGTGTCTTCTCTGAACTCGTGAGTGTTGGCGCTGTGTCTAGCCAGAACATGGTAGTGTTGGCGCTGTGTCTAGTCAGAACTCGGAAGTGTTGCCGCTGTGTCTAGTCGGAACTCGGGAGTGTTGGGGCTGTCTCTAATCAGAACCTGGGAGTGTTGGCGCTGTGTCTAGTCAGAACCTGGGAGTGTTGGCGCTGTGTCTAGTCAGAACTTGGGAGTGTTGGCACTGTGACTAGTCAGAACTCGGGAGTGTTGGCGCTGTGTCTAGTCAGAACCTGGGAGTGTTGGCGCTGTGTCTAGTCAGAACTTGGGAGTGTTGGCACTGTGACTAGTCAGAACTCGGGAGTGTTGGCGCTGTGTCTAGTCAGAACTCGGGAGTGTTGGCGCTGTGTCTAGTCGGAACTCGGGAGTGTTGGGGCTGTCTCTAATCAGAACCTGGGAGTGTTGGCGCTGTGTCTAGTCAGAACTCGGGAGTGTTGGCGCTGTGTCTAGTCAGAACTCGGGAGTGTTGGCGCTGTGTCTAGTCAGAACCCTGGAGTGTTGGCGCTGTGTCTTCTCTGAACTCGTGAGTGTTGGCGCTGTGTCTAGCCAGAACATGGTAGTGTTGGCGCTGTGTCTAGTCAGAACTCGGAAGTGTTGCCGCTGTGTCTAGTCGGAACTCGGGAGTGTTGGGGCTGTCTCTAATCAGAACCTGGGAGTGTTGGCGCTGTGTCTAGTCAGAACCTGGGAGTGTTGGCGCTGTGTCTAGTCAGAACTTGGGAGTGTTGGCACTGTGACTAGTCAGAACTCGGGAGTGTTGGCGCTGTGTCTAGTCAGAACTCGGGAGTGTTGGCGCTGTGTCTAGTCAGAACTCGGGAGTGTTGGCGCTGTGTCTAGTCAGAACTCGGGAGTGTTGGCGCTGTGTCTAGTCAGAACTCGGGAGTGTTGGCGCTGTGTCTAGTCAGAACCTGGGAGTGTTGGCGCTGTGTCTTCTCTGAACTCGTGAGTGTTGGCACTGTCTAGTCAGAACCTGGGAGTGTTGGCGCTATGTCTAGTCAGAACATGGGAGTGTTGGCGCTGTGTCTAGTCAGAACACGGGAGTGTTGGCGCTGTGTCTTCTCTGAACTCGTGAGTGTTGATGCTGTGTCTCGTCAGAACCTGGGAGTGTTGGCACTGTGTCTAGCCAGAACATGGTAGTGTTGGCACTGTGTTGTGTCAGAACTCTGGCGTATTGGCACTGTGTCTAGTCAGAACTCGGGCGTATTGGCACTGTGTCTAGTCAGAACTCGGGAGTGTTGGCGCTGTGTCTAGTCAGAACCCGGGAGTGTTGGCACTGTGTCTAGTCAGAACTCGGGTGTGTTGGCGCTGTGTCGAGTCAAACTTGGGAGTGTGGGGGCTGTGTCTTGACAGGTGAATTAATGTTTGACTAGTCTTGGATGAGACAAGATAATTATGAACACAGTGTACATTTAGCCACGGCTTAGTTATAAAAGTCTCACTTTAGCCAGAGGAGTAATAATTTTTCCTTTTCTTTCAGACACCAAAGATTGTACTCCCTGCTGGACAGGTTCCGTACGACAGTTGCGGCTGAGACAGTTAGCCCGTCCCCAATTGTGACCTCTCACCCGCTGGATGGAGACAGACTAGCCTCCATGGAATCTATCATTGTGGAGAAAGTGAGAGCACTGGGGATTACGATTCCTCTTGGGGTTTTTGAAGATTCGCTTTAAATTGAGTGAGAATAGCTGAGGCTGGTTCATAGGCTAATTGTTTCTGTTTTGGTGCAGCATCTGTGGAAGCTGGTGGGGGTAGACTCAGAAGATAGACTCGGCAAAGTTTCTTTGAATGACAGTTTCCATTTGTTGCCGGAAAAACATTTCCTTTTGTGAATCTTCTTGGATGGGATCAAAGAATGATCTTTAAGAGGTTTTTAGCAAAATAATGGGTTTTGATTAGGTGAATAGAGAAAGAGAGTCCTCTGCATGATGAGTCAGTGATCATAGGCCATTAACCACGAAAGATGAGAATTCGAAGAAATGTCTTTATTCCAAATGTTGATTGACCATGGAGTGTTTTGTTGCAGCTAGTGTCTGAGACCATTGCATTTTTTAAGGGAAACATGGGTACATATTTGAATCAACTGAGGGTGTAAGTACTGATGGAGTGTTTTATAATGGAATTAGTTTTGAATTGCTCTACCCAAGAGTTAACACAAAGTCCAAGGGCTGAATGGTATCCTTCTGTATTGTGAACCTCCATGATCTAATTGCCTTCGGCAGTGGTTTCAAACTCTTCTGTGTTGGAGGCACCTGGGCAGACTGACACAGTCCTGTCACATAAAGCTGATGAAATGACTTTTTTAGGATTTGAATGCCCTCCACAGACTGTTTCTGGTCTCCAGCTTAAAGAATTGCTGCCACAGCTAGGTTAATACAGGAAAGTGAAACAAGGTCTCACACACAAAGTAATGATTTTCAGAGGGAGTACTAAATCCATTATTCTCATTTGGTGTACAGCTGTGGCTCAGTGGGTGACACTCTTGTCTCGGAGTCAGATGGTAAAGACTCCCAAGTCTTTGGAAAGCACGCTGGCACAAGTGATTAGCACTGTGGCTTCACAGCGCCAGGGTCCCAGGTTCGATTCCCTGCTGGGTCACTGTCTGTGCGGAGTCTGCACGTTCTCCCAGTGTCTGCGTGGGTTTCCTACGGGTGCTCCAGTTTCCTCCCACAGTCCAAAGACGTGTAGGTTAGATGGATTGACCATGATAAATTGCCCTTAGTGACCAAAAAGAAGGTTAGATGGGGTTATTAGTTTACGGGGATAGGGTGGAAATGAGGGCTTAAATGGGTCGGTGCAGACTCGATGGGCCGAATGGCCTCCTTCTGCACTATGTTCTAAGTCCCATTGCGGACTTGACCTTAAAAATCAAGGTTGAGGTATCTGAGGGATAAAATTACATGGACGGAATTCCCTCCAGGATCCTATCAGCCCCAACCCAGATGCAATTTTAAGGTAGGGCTGGGACAATAGCTTGTCCATGCCCCTATTAGAAGGTCCTTAAGTGGCCACTTGAGGGTCGTTTCCTGTCCAGCC
Source organism: Scyliorhinus torazame (assembly GCF_047496885.1). Taxonomy (NCBI): domain Eukaryota; kingdom Metazoa; phylum Chordata; class Chondrichthyes; order Carcharhiniformes; family Scyliorhinidae; genus Scyliorhinus; species Scyliorhinus torazame. Next base: position 24,317,210 of record NC_092715.1, read on the forward strand.
TCAATTTTTATGCTGCTGGACACTGGTTGAATCAGGGTGCCAAATAGAAAAAGTCTTCACTCTCGAGCTAAATAGTCCAGGACTTGGGATGGGGGAGTGCTCCAGGATACTCCAGGAGCAAAAAAAGAAATCCTTTTGTTTTAATAGATTGCTTATCCCTAATTTCCCCCATTCTCTGTACCAAAGATCTGTTATTTTTTAGCCATCTGTGCGCAGTCAAGAGCCACAAGTTAACTTTTAGACTCCAGTGGTTCCAGTGCAGGTGGAGGCATTTGGCCCTCTGTGTCTGTGCTAGAACTCTTCAATGTAATATTGGAAAGTTCTTAACTTTTGATGTCAGTGAACAAGGATTATGAGGTGGTAAGAGGGGGAATGCTTGCTTCTATGACCCTGTAAAGTTAAATATGTTCAAACTGTTTTCTTGTGTGACAGGACTGGTATGTGTCACTTATTAAATGGCAGTGCTGCAGCAAGTTAAATACGGCTTTAATGGAGTGCACTGAACTACTTGATAAACTTCCTGAAGATGACCTCTGCTCTGTCATGACATCTAAGGTAATGGCTTGTCCAGGCTGTGCAGGATTAGTTTTCCTGCTTCATTCCTTTACCATCCATACATATGGGGAATTGAGCACAGGTTGAACACAACAGCAGCTTCAGCATCTTGCATTTTGGTGCAGTGCCATAAAACAAAGACTGAAATGTTTCATGGGAGAGTGACAAAAACGTTAATGCTGAGCCAGAGATGGAAATATTCGAAGTGGTCCAAAGTTTGGCCCAAGCGGTTGGTTTTAGGAGGGTCTTCTAGCAGGAGACCTCCGGTACTTTGGGTGCAGGAGACCTCCGGTACTTTGGGTGCAGGAGACCTCCGGTACTTTGGGTGCAGGAGACCTCCGGTACTTTGGGTTGCACGCCATCCTTTGCCATCTCTTTCGTTGTTTCTGGGTATGGAGGGATTTTCCTATGAGGAGTGGTTGAGTAGATTGGGCCTGTACTGATTGGAGTTTAGAAGAATGAGAGGCGACCTTATTGAGACATCTCAGATTCTCGGGGGGCTTGAAAGGGTAGATGCTGAGAGGATGTTTCCTCGTGAGGGATAGTCTGGGACCAGAGGACATAATCTCAGATGAAGGGGTCGTCCATTTAAGACGAGATGAGGAGGAATTTCTTCTCTGAGGTAGTAAGTAGTAAGTGGGAATTCGTTACCGCAGAGAGCTGTGGATGCTGGGTCGTTACGTATGTTCAAGGCTGAGATGGACAGATTTTTCATCAGTAAGGGAATCAAGGGTTATGGGGATAAGGTGGGAAAGTGGGGTTAATGATCATCAGATCGGTCATGATCTGATTGAATGGCGGAGCAGACTCAATGGGCCAAGTGGCCTACTTCTATATCTTTTGGTCTTCTTCACACTTGGGTGAAAACGTGACTCAGAGTTTGCTGCCAAATTACCAGCAAATTCAATGTCTGATATTGTTATTAATGTATAGATTGTGCAGCAAATTGCGGTAAGGAGGTTCTATCCTGTGCATTGCCAATCTCCAGATTTCTGGACAATTTGTGTTTCTCTGCTTTTTAAAAAAATATATATTTTATTGAAATTTTTTTCCAGACAGCAATTTTTCCCCTCTTACAAAGCAAACGTAACAATAAAGAAATTTTTAACAATACACAAATAACAAAACCCCATTATCTTTTGACATAAACTAAACTAAACCCCCCCCCCCCCCCCCCTCCCCCCTGGGTTGCTGCTGCTGGTCATCTGTCTTCCCTCTAACGTTCCCCTAGGTAGTCGAGAAATGGCTGCCACCGCCTGGTGAACCCTTGAGCCGACCCTCTCAGGGCAAACTTTATCTACTCCAATTTAATGAACCCCGCCATATCATTTACCCAGGCCTCCAGTCCGGGGGGTTTTGCCTCCTTCCACATGAGGAGGATCCTGCGCCGGGCTACTAGGGACGCAAAGGCCACAACATCGGCCTCTTTCGCCTCCTGCACTCCCGGCTCATCCGCAACTCCAAATAGAGCTAACCCCCAGCCTGGTTTGACCCGGGCCTTCACCACCTTCGAAATCACTCCCGTCACTCCCTTCCAATACCCTTCCAGTGCCGGGCACGCCCAAAACATATGTGCATGGTTTGCCGGGCTCCCGCCACACCTCCCACATCTGTCCTCCACTCCAAAGAACCTGCTCAATCTTGCTCCCGTTATGTGTGCTCTATGTAGCACCTTAAATTGAATCAGGCTAAGCCTGGCGCATGAGGAAGAGGAATTTACCCTGCTTAGGGCATCAGCCCACATACCCTCCTCTATCTCCTCCCCTAGTTCTTCTTCCCACTTTCCTTTTAGTTCGCCCACCGACTCCTCCCCCTCTTCCCTCATCTCTCTGTAAATCTCGGACACTTTGCCCTCTACGACCCACACCCCTGAAAGCACACTGTCCTGAATCCCCTGTGTCGGGAGCAACGGAAATTCCCTCATCTGTTGTCCAGTAAACGCCCTCACCTGCATATATCTCAAGAAATTTCCCCGGGGCAACTTATACTTTTCCTCCAATGCTCCCAAGCTCGCAAAAGTCCCATCTATAAATAAATCTCCCACCCTCCTAATTCCCAACTGGTGCCAGCTCTGAAATCCTCCATCCATTCTTCCTGGGGCAACCTATGGTTGTTCCTGATTGGGGACCCCACCAGGGCTCCCCGCGCCCCTCTCTGTCGCCTCCACTGTCCCCAGATATTCAATGTTGCCGCCACCACCGGGTTCGTGGTAAACCTTTTAGGTGCGAACGGTAGCGGCGCCGTCACCAGCGCCTCTAAACCCGTCCCTTTACAGGACTTTCTCTCCAGTCTTTTCCACGCCGCTCCCTCACCCTCCATCATCCATTTACGTATCATTGCCACATTGGCGGCCCAATAGTAATCGCCCAAGTTCGGTAGTGCCAATCCTCCTCTGTCCCTACTACGCTGAAGGAACCCCCTCCTTCTCTCGGAACTTTCCCTGCCCACACGAAGCTCGTTATGCTCCTGTCTATTTTATTAAAAAAGGTCTTAGTGATTAGTATAGGGAGACATTGAAATACAAATAAGAACCTCGGGAGGACCATCATCTTAATTGCTTGCACCCTGCCCGCCAGCGACAGAGGCTGCATGTCCCACCTCTTGAAGTCCTCCTCCATTTGTTCTACCAGCCATGTCAGATTAAGCCTGTGCAAGGTTCCCCAGCTCCTAGCGATCTGAATCCCCAGGTATCGGAAGTTTCTTTCCACTTTCCTTAGAGGCAAGCCTTCTATCTCTCTACTCTGGTCCCCTGGATGTATCACAAATAATTCACTCTTCCCCATGTTTAGCCTATACCTTGAGAAATCCCCGAACTCCCTCAACATTCGCATAACCTCTATCATCCCCCCCGCTGGGTCCGACACGTATAACAATAGGTCATCTGCGTATAACGAGACTCGGTGTTCTTCTCCCCCTCTAATCACCCCTCTCCATTTCCTGGAGTCTCTCAACGCCATGGCCAGAGGTTCAATTGCCAACGCGAACAACAATGGAGACAGCGGGCATCCCTGTCTTGTTCCCCTATATAGTCGGAAATACTCCGATCGTTGTCGACCCGTAACTACACTTGCCGTTGGAGCCCCAGAAAGAAGTCTAACCCAGCTAATAAACCCGTTCCTGAACCCAAACCTCCTTAACACTTCCCATAAATACTCCCACTCCACCCTATCAAATGCCTTCTCTGCATCCATTGCTGCCACTATCTCTGTCTCCCCCTCCACTGGGGGCATCATTATCACCCCTAATAGTCGTCGCACGTTAACATTCAGTTGTCTCCCTTTTACGAACCCAGTCTGGTCTTCGTGCACCACCCCCGGGACACAGTCCTCTATCCTCGATGCCAGTACCTTTGCCAACAATTTGGCGTCCACGTTCAATAATGAAATAGGTCTATAGGACCCGCACTGCAACGGATCTTTATCCATCTTCAAAATTAGCGATATCGTCGCCTCCGACATCGTCGGGGGTAGAGTCCCCCCTTCCCTGGCCTCATTGAACGTCCTCACCATCAACGGGGCCAACAAATCCACATATTTTCTGTAATATTCCACCGGGAACCCGTCTGGTCCCGGGGCCTTCCCTGCTTGCATGCTTCCCAGTCCCTTAATAACCTCGTCCACCCCAATCGGTGCCCCCAGGCCTACCACCTCTTGCTCCTCCACTTTCGGGAACCTCAATTGGTCCAGGAACTGCCGCATCCCCTCCTCTCCCTCTGGGGGTTGAGACCTATACAGTCCCTCATAAAAGGTCTTGAACACCTCATTTATCTTTCCTGCGCTTCGCACCGTGTCTCCCCTTTCGTCTCTAATTTCTCCTATCTCCCTCGCTGCTGTCCTCTTTCGCAATTGATGAGCCAACAGGCGACTAGCCTTTTCCCCATACTCGTACCTCCTCCCCTGTGCCTTCCTCCACAGTACCTCCGCCTTTCTGGTGGTCAGAAGGTCAAACTCCGTCTGGAGTCGTCTCCTCTCCCTGTACAGTTCCTCCTCCGGGGTCTCTGCAAATTCCCTATCCACCCTTAAAATCTCCCCCAGTAATCTTTCCCTTTCCTTGGCCTCTGTTTTCCTATTGTGAGCCCCAATGGAGATCAGCTCTCCTCTGACCACCGCTTTTAGTGCTTCCCATACCACTCCCACAGGGACCTCGCCGTCGTCATTGACCTCCAGGTATCTCTCAATACACCCCCGCACTCTTGCACATACTCCCTCATCCGCCATCAATCCCACATCTAATCGCCAGAGTGTTCTCTGCTCCCTTTCCTCTCCTAATTCCAGGTCCAGCCAATGTGGGGCATGGTCCGAAACCGCTATGGCTGAGTATTCAGCTTCTTCCACCCTAGAGATCAACGACCTTCCCAAAACAAAAAAATCTTTCCGGGAGTACACTTTATGGACATGGGAGAAGAAGGAGAACTCCCTAGCCCTAGGTCTAAGAAATCGCCATGGATCCATTCCCCCCATTTGGTCCATAAACCCCTTAAGTACCTTGGCCGCTGCCGGCCTTCTTCCGGTCCTTGAGCTGGATCTATCTAGCCCCGGGTCCAGCACCGTATTAAAGTCCCCTCCTAAAATCAAGTTTCCTACCTCCAGGTCCGGTATGCGCCCCAGCATCCGTCTCAAATCCCGCATCGTCCCAGTTTGGGGCATACACATTAACCAACACGACCTCCATTCCCTCCAGCCTGCCACTCACCATTACATATCTACCTCCGCTATCTGCTACGATGTTCTTTGCTTCAAATGCTACCCGTTTCCCCACCAAAATGGCCACCCCTCTTCTTTGCGTCCAGTCCTGAGTGGAACACCTGTCCCACCCATCCTTTCCTTAACCTAACTTGGTCCGCCACCTTTAGGTGCGTCTCTTGGAGCATAACCACGTCTGCCCTTGGTCCTTTCAAATGCGCGAGCACTCGGGCCCTTTTTATCGGTCCGTTCAGGCCTCTCACGTTCCACGTGATCAGCCTCACTAGGGGGCTACCTGCCCCCCTCCCGTGCCGACTAGCCATTACCTTCTCTAGGCCAGTCCTATATCCCGCCTCCGCGCTCCCACTCGCTCCCCCAGCGTCGCATACCATCCCCGTCCACCCACTCTTTAGCCATTTCCTTTTGGATTTCCGTAGCAGCAACCCAGTTGTCTCCCCCTCTTCCCCCCCCCCCCCCCGGCTAGATCTCTTTCTAGCGTGATTGCTCCCCCCATATTACTTCCGTAAGTCAGCTGACTTCAACTGACCCCGGCTACTCCTCGACCCCCCCGAGTGGGGAATTCCCATCCGCCTTGCGCCTGTCTTCCCACCTTATTCTTTCTGGCGCGGGAACATCCCTTTTCCTGACCCGCCTCTTATGGCGCAGCTCCCTTTCCCCTCCCCCTCCCCTTCCCCATTCGCCAACTATGTCCCGTCTTTCCCCCCTCACCGGCGCCCACATTTCCCCATGTCTCCCCTTTCCCAATTTTCTTCTCAATTAACTTCAACCATAACATTAACAATAACATTTCCTGCAGCATCAGTCCCTCAGTTCCGATCCAATTTCTCCTCTTTGATAAAGGTCCATGCTTCCTCCGCCGTCTCAAAATAATGGTGTCTCTCCTGATACGTGACCCATAGTCTTGCCGGCTGCAGCATCCCGAACTTCACCTTCCTTTTATGCAACACCTCTTTGGCTCGGTTAAAGCTCGCCCTCCTTCTCGCCACCTCCGCACTCCAATCCTGGTACACCCGTACCACTGCATTCTCCCATCTGCTACTCCGCACCTTTTTAGCCCATCTCAGGATCTCTTCTCTATCCTTAAGGCGGTGAAATCGCACGATTATCGCCCTGGGTGGTTATCCCGCTTTTGGTCTTCTCGCCAGGATCCGATGTGCCCACTCCACCTCCAAGGGGGCCCGTAGGGGCCTCAGCACCCATCAGTGAGCTCAGCATCGTACTTGCATAAGCTCCACAGTCCACTCCTTCCACACCCTCAGGGAGACCCAGTATCCGAAGGTTCTCCCTTCGCGCTCCGTTATCTAGGACCTCGATCCTTTCAGTACACTTTTTATGAAGTGCCTCGTGCGTCTGTGTCTTAACCGCCAGACCCAGGATCTCGTCCTCATTATCTGTCACCTTCTGCTCCACCACGCGGAGCTCTGCCTCCTGGGTCTTTAGTGTCTCCTTGAGCCCCTCAATTGCCTGTAGCATCGGGGTCAGCACCTCCCTCTTCAGCAGCTCCACGCACCGTCTCAAAATTTCATCCTGCTCAGGCCCCCATGTCGCCTGCGCTTTCTCCGCCGCCATCTTGTGCTTCTCTCTTTCTGACCCTTTGGTCGACGATTCCTCGCGCTGCAGCCGCTGCCGCCGGTTTTTTCCTCCTTCGTTGGGGGGGGACTCCCTTCTCACACACCCCACACCGGGTTGCGTCGTCAAAAAATTCCCCGTTGGGGCTCTTAAAAGAGCCCGAAGGTCCGTCTGAGCTGGAGCCGCCGAAACGTGCGGCTAGCTCGGCATCACCGCAACCGGAAGTCTCGTGTTTCTCTGCTTTTAACGTGCCTGGATTATAGCAGTTTGTGACTTGTGGAAGGACTACAAATTTGTTTGAGTGCAATTGGATATGTGCCATGAACAAATATTGTTAATCCCGTGCCTTTATCAACATGCTATTTCTAGGGAGAGAGTTAGCTGAAAAGTTGCATGGCAATAGTGAAGGACTGGTGTATCCATGTGTAATTTTGAATGTCAAATTAAAATCTCAAATGTGCTGTTTGTCTGTGCTTTTCCAGGAGTTCAACTTGAACCTTTTGACGCCCTGCTTGGCTTTGGGTTTGCACGGAATCTCTGCAGATCAGACCAGCGTTCTGTTCGAAACTGCCAGGAAAGTTACCTTGGACCACGTGTCATTCCATGTCCAGCACCTTCCCAGCAACCATCAGGTGTTCCAAAGGCTGTGCCCTTTGCCCAATTCCTCTTACTGGAATAAGATCGGTGAGATTTTTGGTAAGAGAGCCCTGCTGGAACCTGGAGAAATTAAAGAGTGAAGTTAAGACCGAAAGAAGAAAAGAACCTGTATAGTGCCTTTCGCAATGTTTGGACATCCCAAAGTGTGTTAGTGGCAATGAAGTGTAGTCACTGTTGTGTTGTAAAAAATGTGGCAGCCAACATGTGCACAGCAAGCTCCCACAAGCAACAATGTGATAACGACCAGAAAATCTGTGATGTTGATTGAGGGATGAATGTTAGCTCGGGCACTTAGGATAACTCCCCAGCTCCTCTTTGAAATAGTGCCATGGGATCCTTTGCATTCACATGAAGGGCAGACAGGTATAACGTACCATCCGAAAGATGGCACCTCTCGGCAGTGCACCGCTCCCTCAGCACTTGGCTGGGGTGGGACTGGAACCCGCAAACCTTCTGAATCAGAGGCAAGAGCGTGGCCACTTGAGCCACAGCTGACACTTGCAGGAAGAGACAGAACAAAATAGCCATGGACAACATGATCGGAAAAATGCTTGAAAGCCTTTCTGAGAGAAAGGGAGAAAAGGGTAATTAAAACTAAGGATTGAGAAGTGGCACAAAGCATATTGGAGAGTGAAGTAAGAGAAGAAAAGCAGTTACAGAACGAGACACAATTGGTTCTTTTGTTCAAGTTCAGTTTTGAAATATGAATATAAATCCCTTGGATTGTATAAAAATCTGGGTTTTATATTGGCCCGATTGACTTTTTTTGTTGGAATGGTTGCATTCAAGCCGCATGCATTTATTAAACACTTTGTTTTGCAGGCGATACGCTGTTCTATCACTCCGTTATTAGCCTGTGTAATGCAGTGGCCCAATATCTCCTGTCTCTTCCCAAGCTGCCACCATCTCTTCAGATTTCCACTGACAGTGAGGCGGATATTGCCAGCTTCATGGTCTTGTCTTTAGAGGTAAGGCTTGGCTCCATTGACCAAGGAATACATTGACTTTCTCCGCAAGTTGAGTATTCTGGTATGAATGCCAGCGTTCTATAGTGAGTGGCTGCAGGCAGACTTCTGTTTTATTTTTCCAGGTGCACTTTTTATGTAAACCTGCTTTGTTTACACCAAAGTTTTTGGGGCCCTGAGATCCATCTGGTTTATCGCAAGGCCTTAAGTAGCCAAAATGCTGTGTTTGTTGCTCTTGTTTCCTCTTCCATGTGCATTGTGGTAAATCTTCTGCGTAACTCTGAAGCCTGTCTGCAGTTAGGAGCCTTTATTATTTACGCTCCTCCCCATCCCCACAAAGAAAAGCTCCCCGTGGAAAGCATGGTCCTATGTGGGCAGCACGGTGGTTAGCACAGTTGCTTCACAGTTCTAGGGTCCCAGGTTCGATTCCCGGCTTGGGTCACTATCTGTTCGGAATCTGCACATTCTCCCCGTGTTTGCGTGGGTTTCCTCCGGGTGCTCCGGTTTCCTCCACAGTCTAAAGATGTGCAGTATAGGTGGATTAGTCATGCTAAATTGCCCTTAAAGGACACTGTGCTTTTCCAGGAGTTCAACTTGAACCTTTTGACGCCCTGCTTGGCTTTGGGTTTGCACGGAATCTCTGCAGACCAGAAATGCAGTGTCCAAAAAAGGTTGGGTTAGGTGGGGTTACGGGGATAGGGTGGAGGTGTGGGCTTAGGTATGGTGCTCTGTCCGAGGGCTGGTGCAGACCTGATGGGCCGAATGGCCTGCTGCACTGTAAATTCTGAGAGTCTGCACGTTCTCCCTGTGTCTGCGTGGGTGTTTCCTCCCACAAGTCCCGAAAGACATGCTGTTAGGTGAATTGGATATTCTGAATTCTCCCTCTGTGCACCCAAACAGGCGCCGGAATGTGGCGACTAGGGGCTTTTCACAGTAACTTCATTGCAGTGTTAATGTAAGCCTAGTTGTGACAATAAAGATTATTATTATTATGTTAATTGGAATTTGAAAACCAGGTTAGCATCACGCTGACAGCTGACTGGATTACTTTGATCAAGCGGCTACAGACTTCAGTGATAGCGGGTTTCATAATGGAGAGGCAACAGGGAAAGTTGTGCACAGCTCCCTGCAGTCTGTGGCAGGGTGAGTGCATGGAGGAAGTAGATGCTTCTGAAACGGCACACACAGCGGAACAATCAACTTTTGTAGCATGGTTTGAATTTTGCCTGCAGTCCCAGTAAGCGATTAATGATGCAGAAGAGAAATTGGGGAATCATGGTGAGGTGGAACAGAGCAAATCAGCAGCACATAATAAATTGAGCACCTGCAATTATCAGCCACCTTCTGTTGTGCAGGTGGAAAGCTCACATTTGTGTCAGACTCTCAAGATTCCAATTCACGTGTGTGCCTGTGTTTTAGTCCATGTCCATCTTTGTTTTATTATTCACTCTTGGGATGTGGGCTTTGCTCACCAGCCCACCATCTCGAGGGATGTTAGGGATGAACAGCAAATGTTGTCGTCGACACTCGCATCCATTAAATGAATAATAAAACAGTAAGATGGCAGATTTCCTTCCTTAAAGGATGTTGGTGAACAAGTTGGATTTTACCGCAACCTGACTTTTACTGATGCCTGCTTCTCAATTTCCTGATTGTTTTTTTAATATGCAATTCAAATTCTCAAACGTTCTGTGTGTTGATCTTTTAAAAAAAATAATTTACGGGATATGGGCATCGCTGGCCAGGTCAGCATTTTTGCCCATCTCTAATTGCCCTTGAGAAGGTGGTGGTGAGCTGCCTCCTTGAACTGCAGTCCACGCGGTGTGAAGGAGAAAGTTCCAGGATTTTGTCACAGTGAAGGAACGACAATATATTTCCAAGTCAAGGTGGTGACTGACTTGGAGGAGAACTTCCAGGCAGTGGTGTTCCCATGTGCCTGCTGCCCTTGTCCGTCTAGATAGTCATTGTCATGGATTTGCAAGGTGCTGCCTAAGGGTGTTTGGTGAGTTCCTGCAGTGCATCTTGTAGATGGTACACACGGCTGCTACGTTTCGTTGGTGGTGGAGGGTTTGAATGTTTGTGGAAGGGGAGCAGTCAAGTGGGCTGCTTTGTTCTGGATGATGTTGAGCTTCCTGAGTGTTGTTGGAGCTGCACTCATCCAGGCAAGTGGGAAGTATTCCATTACACTCCTGACTTGTGACCTGTAGGTGGTGGACAGGCTTTGGAGAGTCAGGAGGTGAGTTACCACAGGATTCCTCGCCTCTAACCTGCGCTTGTAGCCACAGTATTTGTATGGCTAGTCCAGTTCAGTTTCTGGTCAATGGTAATCCCCAAGATGTTGATTATGGGGAATTGGGCAATGGTAATCCTATTTTATGTATATGTATGGTTCATATTTAGTTTATATCAATGCACCAACTGAAATAAAATTACTTAGAATGTACAGCATAGAAACAGGCCATTCAGCCCAACCAGTCTGATTTTTGTGTTTCATTATCTTGTATTTATCGGACACATTTAATGTAGTTAATGTACCACAAGGCAAATAGCCACCGAGTGATGTTGAGGGAGGAATTTCCGAGGATTGACCTGGGACAGCTGTATGGCTAATGCTAGGTCTGTTTTTTCAGTGCATTTTAAAATATAGACACATAGAAAATAGAAGTACGAGGAGGCCATTCGACCCTTTGAACCTGCTCTGCCATTCATTGTGATCATCAAATTCAATAACCTGATCTGCCCCCCCCCCCTCCGGCCGGCACCCCTCCCGAAGAGCTATATCTAATTCCTTCTTGGCCTCAACTATTTTCTGTGATAGTGAAGTCTACAGATTCACCACGCTCTGGGTGAAGAAATTTCTCCTCACCTCAGTCCTAAAAGGTTTATCCCTTATCCTCAAACTATGACCCCTGATCCTGGACTCCCCCACCATCGGGAACATTCTTTCTGAATCTACCGTGTCTAATCCTGTTAGAATTTCATAAGTTTCTATGAGATTCCCCCCCACACTCTTCTAAACGCCAATGAATATAATCCTAACCATTTAGTCTCTTCTCATGTGACAGTCCCGCCATCCCAGGAATCAGCCTGGTAAACCTTCGCTGCACTCCCTCCATAGAAAGGACATAAGACCATAAGACATAGGAACGGAAGTAAGGCCATTCGGCCCATCGAGTCCACTCCGCCATTCAATCATGGCGGATCAACCTTCCTCAGATAAGGAGACCAAAACTGCACACATCTCAAGGTGTGGCCTCACCAATGACCAAAACAATTGCATTAGAACATATCTATTCCTATATTCAAATCCTCTCGCTATAAAGGCCAACATACCGTTTGCCGCCTTTACTGCCTGCTGTACCTGTTACTTTCAGCGACAAGGACACCAAGGTCCCGCTGAGACTCCTCTCTCAATTTAAAAAAAAAAAAAAATATTTTATTGAAAATTTTTGGTCAACCATCACAGTACATTGTGTATCCTTTACACAATAATATAACAGTATAAATAACAATGACCTGTTTTATAAACAAAGCATAAATAATATATAACAAAAACGAAAATTAAAACTAAATGGCAACTGCCTTGTCTCAGATAAACACTCTCCAAAAATATGATTTAACAGTCCAATATACAATTATTTATAGCAACGACCTATACATATTATACATATATATTAACAACCCTGAGAGTCCTTCTGGTTCCTCCCCCGCCCCCCCTGGGCTGCTGCTGCTACCTTCTTCTTTTCCATTCCCTCTATCTTTCTGTGAGGTATTCGACGAACGGTTGCCACCGCCTGGTGAACCCTTGAGCCGATCCCCTTAGGACGAACTTAATCCGTTCCAGCTTTATAAACCCTGCCATGTCATTTATCCAGGTCTCCACCCCCGGGGGCTTGGCTTCCTTCCACATCAACAGTATCCTGCGCCGGGCTACTAGGGACGCAAAGGCCAAAACATCGGCCTCTCTCGCCTCCTGTACTCCCGGCTCTTGTGCAACCCCAAATACAGCCAACCCCCAGCTTGGTTCGACCTGGACCCCCACTACTTTCGAAAGCACCTTTGTCACCCCCATCCAGAACCCCTGTAGTGCCGGACATGACCAGAACATGTGGGTGTGATTCACTGGGCTTCCCGAGCATCTCGCACACCTATCCTCTACCCCAAAAAATTTACTGAGCCGTGCTCCAGTCATATGCGCCCTGTGTAACACCTTAAATTGAATCAGGCTTAGCCTGGCACACGAGGACGATGAGTTTACCCTACTTAGGGCATCCGCCCACAGCCCCTCCTCAATCTCCTCCCCCAGCTCTTCCCATTTCCCTTTCAGCTCATCTACCATAATCTCCCCCTCGTCCCTCATTTCCCTATATATATCTGACACCTTACCGTCCCCCCACCCAAGTCTTTGAGATCACTCTGTCCTGCACCTCATGCGTCGGGAGCTGCGGGAATTCCCTCACCTGTTGCCTCGCAAAAGCCCTCAGTTGCATATACCGGAATGCATTCCCTTGGGGCAACCCATATTTCTCAGTCAGCGCTCCCAGACTTGCGAACTTCCCATCCGCAAACAGATCTTTCAGTTGCGTTACTCCTGCTCTTTGCCATATTCCAAATCCCCCATCCATTCTCCCCGGGGCAAACCTATGGTTATTTCTTATCGGGGACCCCACCAAGGCTCCCGTCTTTCCCCTATGCTGTCTCCACTGTCCCCAAATTTTCAAAGTCGCCACCACCACCGGGCTTGTGGTGTATTTCTTCAGTGAGAACGGCAATGGGGCCGTCACCATAGCTTGTAAGCTAGTCCCCCTACAGGACGCCCTCTCCAATCTCTTCCACGCCGCTCCCTCCTCTTCTCCCATCCACTTACTCATCATTGAGATATTGGCGGCCCAGTAGTACTCACTTAGGCTCGGTAATGCCAGCCCCCCCTATCCCTACTACGCTGTAAGAATCCCTTCCTCACTCTCGGGGTCTTCCCGGCCCCCACAAAACTCATGATACTCTTTTCGATCCTTTTAAAAAAAGCCTTCGTGATCACCACCGGGAGGCACTGAAACACAAAGAGGAATCTCGGGAGGACTACCATTTTAACCGCCTGCACCCTCCCTGCCAGTGACAGGGATACCATGCCCCATCTCTTGAAGTCCTCCTCCATTTGTTCCACCAATCGCGTTAAATTTAACCTATGCAATGTACCCCAATTCTTGGCTATCTGGATCCCCAAGTAACGAAAGTCCCTTGGTACCTTCCTCAGCGGAAAGTCCTCTATTTCTCTGCTCTGCTCCCCTGGATGCACCACAAACAACTCACTTTTCCCCATGTTCAGTTTATATCCTGAGAATTCTCCAAACTCCCGAAGTGTCCGCATTATCTCTGGCATCCCCTCCGCCGGGTCCGCTACATATAACAACAAACCATCCGCATATAGAGATACCCGGTGTTCTTCCCCTCCTCTAAGTACTCCCCTCCACTTCTTGGAACCCCTCAATGCTATTGCCAGGGGCTCAATCGCCAGTGCAAACAATAATGGGGACAGAGGGCATCCCTGCCTTGTCCCTTTATGGAGCCGAAAGTATGCAGATCCCCGTCCATTCGTGACCACACTCGCCACTGGGGCCCTATACAACAGCTGCACCCATCCAACATACTCATCTCCAAAACCAAATCTCCTCAGCACCTCCCACAGATAATCCCACTCCACTCTATCAAATGCTTTCTCGGCATCCATCGCCACTACAATCTCCGCTTCCCCCTCTGGTGGGTCATCATCATTACCCCTAGCAGCCTCCGTATATTCGTATTCAGCTGTCTCCCCTTCACAAACCCAGTTTGGTCCTCATGGACCACCCTCGGGACACAATCCTCTATCCTCATTGCCATTACCTTGGCCAGAACCTTAGCGTCTACATTTAGGAGGGAAATAGGTCTATAGGACCCGCATTGCAGCGGGTCCTTTTCCTTCTTTAGGAGAAGCGATATCGTTGCCTCTGACATAGTCGGGGGCAGCTGTCCCCTTTCCTTTGCCTCATTAAAGGTCCTCATCAGTAGCGCGGCGAGCAAGTCCACATATTTCCTGTAAAATTCAACTGGGAATCCATCCGGTCCCGGAGCCTTCCCCGTCTGCATGCTCCTAATTCCTTTCACTACTTCCTCTATTTCAATCTGTGCTCCCAGTCCCACCCTTTCCTGCTCCTCCACCTTGGGAAATTCCAGCCGGTCCAGAAAGCCCATCATTCTCTCCCTCCCATCCGGGGGTTGAGCTTCGTATAATTTTTTATAAAATGCCTTGAACACTCCATTCACTCTCTCCGCTCCCCACTCCATCTCTCCTTCCTCATCCCTCACTCCCCCTATTTCCCTCGCTGCTCCCCTTTTCCTCAATTGGTGGGCCAGCAACCTGCTCGCCTTCCCATATTCGTACTGTACACCCTGTGCCTTCCTCCACTGTGCCTCTGCAGTACCCGTTGTCAGCAAGTCAAATTCTACGTGTAGCCTTTGCCTTTCCCTGTACAGTCCCTCCTCCGGTGCCTCCGCATATTGCCTGTCCACCCTCAGAAGTTCTTGCAGCAACCGCTCCCGTTCCCTACTCTCCTGCTTTTCTTTATGTGTCCTTATTGATATCAGCTCCCCTCTAACCACCGCCTTCAACGCCTCCCAGACCACTCCCACCTGGACCTCCCCATTATCATTGAGTTCCAAGTACTTTTCAATGCACCCCCTCACCCTTCGACACCCCCCCTCATCTGCCATTAGTCCCATGTCCATTCTCCAGGGTGGGCGCCCTCCTGTTTCCTCCCCTATCTCCAAGTCCACCCAGTGTGGAGCGTGATCCGAAATGGCTATAGCCGTATACTCCGTTCCCCTCACCTTCGGGATCAACGCCCTTCCCAAAACAAAAAAGTCTATTCGCGAATAGACTTTGTGGACATAGGAGAAAAACGAAAACTCCTTACTCCTAGGTCTGCTAAATCTCCACGGGTTTACTCCTCCCATCTGCTCCATAAAATCTTTAAGCACCTTGGCTGCTGCCGGCCTCCTTCCAGTCCTGGACCTCGACCTGTCCAGCCCTGGTTCCAACACCGTATTGAAATCTCCCCCCATTACCAACTTTCCCACCTCTAGGTCCGGGATGCGTCCTAGCATACGCCTCATAAAATTGGCATCATCCCAGTTCGGGGCATATACGTTTACCAAAACCACCGTCTCCCCCTGTAGTTTGCCACTCACCATCACGTATCTGTCCCCGCTATCCGCCACTATAGTCTTTGCCTCAAACATTACCCGCTTCCCCACTAATATAGCCACCCCCGTTTTTCGCATCTAGCCCCGAATGGAACACCTGCCCCACCCAACCTTTGCGTAGTCTCACCTGGTCTATCAGTTTCAAGTGCGTTTCCTGTAACATAACCACGTCTGCCTTAAGTTTCTTAAGGTGTGCGAGTACCCGTGCCCTCTTTATCGGCCCGTTCAGCCCTCTCACGTTCCACGTGATCAGCCGGGTTGGGGGGCTTTTTACCCCCCCCTCCCTTGTCGATTAGCCATCCCCTTTTTCCAGCTCCTCACCCGGTTCCCACGCAGCTGTCCCCCCCCCCCAGGCGGTGCCCCCCCGCCCATCCCACCCCATGCCAGCTCCCCCCTCTCCCCAGCAGCAGCAGCCCAATAATTCCCCCCTCCCATCCCCCCCCCCCCCCCCCCCCCCCCGCTAGATCCCCCACTAGCGTAGTTACACCCCCCATGTTGCTCCCAGAAGTCAGCAAACTCTGGCCGACCTCTGCTTCCCCCCGTGACCTCGGCTCGCACCGTGCGACGCCCCCTCCATCCTGCTTCCCTATTCCCGCCATGATTATCATAGCGCGGGAACCGAGCCCGCGTTTCCCCCTTGGCCCCGCCCCCAATGGCCAACGCCCCATCTCCTCCACCTCCTTTCCTCCCCCCACCACCTCCTGTGGAAGAAAGAAAAGTTACCACATCGCAGGATTAATAACATAAAACTCCTCTTTCCCCCCTTTTTACCCCCCTCTTCGCCCCCCATACTCGCCCCACCACTTTGTTTCAAACGTTCTTTTTTTAATAACCCGCTCATTCCAATTTTTCTTCCACGATAAAAGTCCACGCCTCATCCGCCGTCTCAAAGTAGTGGTGCCTCCCTTGATATGTGACCCACAGTCTTGCCGGTTGCAGCATTCCGAATTTTATCTTCTTTTTGTGAAGCACCGCCTTGGCCCGATTAAAGCTCGCCCTCCTTCTCGCCACCTCCGCACTCCAGTCTTGGTATACGCGGATCACCGCGTTCTCCCACTTACTGCTCCGAGTTTTCTTTGCCCATCTAAGGACCATCTCTCTATCCTTAAAACGGAGGAATCTCACCACTATGGCTCTGGGAATTTCTCCTGCTCTCGGTCCTCGCGCCATCACTCGGTATGCTCCCTCCGCCTCCAACGGACCCGCTGGGGCCTCC
Source organism: Scyliorhinus torazame (assembly GCF_047496885.1). Classification (NCBI taxonomy): domain Eukaryota; kingdom Metazoa; phylum Chordata; class Chondrichthyes; order Carcharhiniformes; family Scyliorhinidae; genus Scyliorhinus; species Scyliorhinus torazame. Next base: position 24,334,117 of record NC_092715.1, read on the forward strand.
GCTCCCATTAACGAGTGCAGCATCGTGCTCACATATGCCCCGACGTCCGCTCCCTCCGCACCTTCAGGAAGACCAAGAATCCTTAGGTTGTTCCTCCTCGCGTTGTTCTCCAGCGCCTCCAGCCTTTCCACACATCGTTTATGGTGTGCCTCGTGCATCTCCGTCTTCACCACCAGGCCCTGTATGTCGTCCTCATTCTCGGCAGCCTTTGCCTTCACGACCCGAAGCTCCCGCTCCTGGGTCTTTTGCTCCTCCTTTAGCCCTTCGATCGCCTGTAATATCGGGGCCAACAGCTCCTTCTTCATTTCCTTTTTGAGTTCTTCCAAGCAGCGTTTCAAAAACTCGTGTTGTTCAGGGCCCCATATTAAACTGCCACCTTCCGACGCCATCTTGGTTTTTGCTTGCCTTCCTTGCCACTGCTCTAAAGGATCCACCGCAATCCGGCCACCTTCCTCTCCTTTTTTCATCCGTATCCAGGGGGGATTCCCTTCTGGTTCACCGCACAGTACTTTTAGCTGTTAAAATTGCCGTTGGGGCTCTTATTAAGAGCCCAAAAGACCGTTCCACCGGGAGCTGCCGAAACGTGCGACTCAGCTGATCATCGCCGCACCCGGAAGTCCTCCTTCCTCAATTTACACCCATTCAAATAATCTGCCTTCCGAAGTGGATAACCTCACATTTATCCACATTATACTGCTGCTGCCATACATGTGCCTACTCAGCCTGTCTAAATTCCACTGAAGCATCTCTGCATCCTCCTCACAGCTCACCCTCCCACCCAACTTTGTATCATCTGCCAGTTTGGAAATAAATGGTTCGATGTTTGAAATAATTGGAGCAGTGGGTATGAGAACATTTTGCCAAGTGTTTTGACTTTAATCAGATTTTTATTGAGCTGGAGGAGGCTCATGTGGAGCACAGACAGATGCATTAAATGACCTGTTTCGGTGCGGTACACTCTCTGATTCTGTGCGCTCCTTGCTATAACAGTCGTGTGCCTTGAACTCTATGTCTGATTTTGGCATTGTCATTCAGGCGCTGTGCTGGCAGTTGATGCACGATCAAGTTCCTCTAAGTCTGGACCTGCAAGCTGCTCTGGATTGTTGCTGCTTAGTTCTGCAACAGCCTGGCATTTGGAACTTGCTGGCCTCTGCAGCCTATGTAACTCAAGCCTGCTCGGTTATCAACTGCATCCGGTTCATCATTGAAGCAAGTAAGGATTTTTATTTCCGTTGGTAAGAGAAGTTAAGTAAAAACGATGTTGCTTTTTAGTGTGGCCATCTGACTGAAAGACATTAGTTGTGGGACGAGACCACTTTCTGTTGAGCTTCCCTAACATCGAGCACTCCCAGGTCAGGTATAGCATATTCTATGAAACTGGTGGACAGGAAAGACCCAACTGGTCTTTCGAGCTGGTACTTATGAGAATCACAAATAAACACTTAATCTCTCCCACTTCTCCCAACCCTAAGACCTCCAATCTCCTGGGAGAGGCAAGAAAAAAAGGAAAAATTCCAATTTCCTCTCTGATCCTCACAGATGATCACAAGGACCAAATGTTATCTATAGCGACACTTTCCTTCTATGTGATGTGATCTCTGGTCGAGATTCCCTCTCGAGGCACGAAGAGAGTCAGCACCAGCCAGCAGTATATAGCAGAAGCTTGTGTCTCATTGGGGCTGGAGATTGGGCAATGGGGGCTTGGCCTGAAATAAACACTGGCTACATAAATACATAGAAAATACGAGCAGGAAGAGGCCACTCGGCCCTTCCAGCTTGCTCCGAAATTCTTTCATGGTTGATCCTCCAGCTCAGTAAGCTGTTCCTGCCTACCCTCCCCACATCCTTTGATCCCTTTCATGCCAAGAGCTATATCTTGAGTCCTTCTTGAAAACATACAATGTTTTGGCCTCAGCTACTTTCTGTCATAGTGAATTCCACAGGCTCACCACTCTCTGGGTGAAGAAATTTCTTCTCATCTCTGTCCTGGTCTACCCTGTATCCTCAGACTGTAACCCCTATTTTTGAACACCCCCACCAGTGGGAACATCCAACTCCTGCGTCTACTCCTGTTCGAATTTTATAGGTTTTTATGAGATCCCCCCCACCCCCTCCCCAATTCTTCTGAAAAACAGCGAATATAATCCCAACCGACTCAATCTCTGCTCATATATCAGTCGCGCCATCCCAGGAATCAGTCTGGTAAACATTCTTTGCATTCCCTCCATAGCACAAACGTCCTTCCTCTGATAGGGACACCAAAACTGCATACAATACTCCAGGTGTGGCCTCACCAAGGCCCTGTATAATTGCAGAAAGACATCCCTGCTTCTGTAGTCAAATCCTCCCACTATGAAGGCCAACATACCATTTGCCTTCTTTACCACCTATTGCACCTGCATATTTATCTTCAGTGACTGGTGTACAAGGACACCCAGATCTTGTTGCACATTCCCCTCCCTCAATTTATAACCATTTATATAATTATCTATGTCTCGATTTTTGCTACCAAAGTGGATATCCTCACATTTATCTACATTATACTGTATCTGACCTGCATTTGCTCACTCACTCAACTTGTCCAAATCACATTGAAGCATCTTGGAATCCTCCTCACACTCACCCTCCCACCCAACTTTGTATCATCTGCAAATCTGGAGATATTACATTTAGTTCGCTCATCTAACTCATTAATATATATATTGTGAATAGCTGGGGTCCCAACATCAATGCATGCAGTATCCCACTACTCACTGCTTGCTTTACCAAAGGACCTATTTATTCCTACTCCTTGTTTCCTGTCTGCCAACCAGTTTTTATCCACCTCAATACACTACCCCTAATCCCATGCTCTTTAATTTTTATTTGGACTTTGTCGAAAGCCTTCTGAAAGTTCAAATATACCACATCCACTGGCTCCCCCTCATCAACTCTACTAGTTACAACCTCTAAGAATTCCAGTAGATTTGTCAAGCATGATTTCCCTTTTGTAAATCCATGCTGACTCTGTCAGATCCTGCCACTGTTTTCCAAATGCTGTGTTATTAAATCTTTTATAATGGACTCTAGAATTCTTTTTTTTTTTTTTTTTTTTTATAAATGTTTTATTGAAATTTTTTTTCCCAAACAACAATTTTTCCCCTCTTACAAAGCAAACGCAACAATAACAATACAGAAATTTTAAACAATACACAAGTAACAAAACCCCTTTATCTTTGACCTAAACTAAACCCCCCCCTCCCCCTGGGTTGCTGCTGCTGGTCATCTGTCTTCCCTCTAACGTTCCCCTAGGTAGTCGAGAAATGGCTGCCACCGCCTGGTGAACCCTTGCGCCGATCCTCTCAGGGCAAACTTTATCTGCTCCAGTTTAATGAACCCCGCCATATCATTTACCCAGGCCTCCAGTCCGGGGGGTTTCGCCTCCTTCCACATGAGTAGGATCCTGCGCCGGGCTACTAGGGACGCAAAGGCCACAACGTCGGCCTCTTTCGCCTCCTGCACTCCCGGCTCTTCCGCAACTCCAAATAGAGCTAACCCCCAGCCTGGTTTGACCCGGGCCTTCACCACCCGCGAAATCACTCCCGTCACTCCCTTCCAATACCCTTCCAGTGCCGGGCATGCCCAAAACATATGTGTGTGGTTTGCCGGGCTCCCGCCACACCTCCCACATTTGTCCTCCACTCCAAAGAACCTGCTCAATCTTGCTCCCGTTATGTGTGCTCTATGTAGCACCTTAAATTGAATCAGGCTAAGCCTGGCGCATGAGGAAGAGGAATTTACCCTGCTTAGGGCATCAGCCCACATACCCTCCTCTATCTCCTCCCCTAGTTCTTCTTCCCACTTTCCTTTTAGTTCGCCCACCGACTCCTCCCCCTCTTCCCTCATCTCTCGGTAAATCTCTGACACCTTGCCCTCTCCGACCCACACCCCTGAAAGCACCCTGTCCTGTATCCCCTGTGTCGGGAGCAATGGAAATTCCCTCACCTGTTGTCTAGTAAATGCCCTCACCTGCATATATCTCAAGAAATTTCCCCGGGGCAACTTATACTTTTCCTCCAATGCTCCCAAGCTCGCAAAAGTCCCATCTATAAATAAATCTCCCACCCTCCTAATTCCCAACTGGAACCAGCTCTGAAATCCTCCATCCATTCTTCCTGGGGCGAACCTATGGTTGTTCCTGATTGGGGACCCCACCAGGGCTCCCCGCACCCCTCTCTGTCGCCTCCACTGTCCCCAGATATTTAATGTTGCCGCCACCACCGGGTTCGTGGTAAACTTTTTAGGTGAGATCGGTAGCGGCGCCGTCACCAGCGCCTCTAAACTCGTCCCTTTACAGGACTTTCTCTCCAGTCTTTCCCACGCCGCTCCCTCACCCTCCATCATCCATTTACGTATCATTGCCACATTGGCGGCCCAATAGTAATCGCCCAAGTTCGGTAGTGCCAATCCTCCTCTGTCCCTACTACGCTGAAGGAACCCCCTCCTTACTCTCGGAACTTTCCCTGCCCACACGAAGCTCGTGATGCTCCTGTCTATTTTATTAAAAAAGGTCTTAGTGATTAGGATAGGGAGACATTGAAATACAAATAAGAACCTCGGGAGGACCATCATCTTAATTGCTTGCACCCTGCCCGCCAGCGATAGAGGCTGCATGTCCCACCTCTTGAAGTCCTCCTCCATTTGTTCTACCAACCGTGTCAGATTAAGTCTGTGCAAGGTTCCCCAGCTCCTAGCGATCTGAATCCCCAGGTATCGGAAGTTTCTTTCCACTTTCCTTAGAGGCAAGCCTTCTATCTCTCTACTCTGGTCCCCTGGATGTATCACAAATAATTCACTCTTCCCCATGTTTAGCCTATACCCCGAGAAATCCCCGAACCCCCTCAAAATTCGCATAACCTCTATCATTCCCCCCGCTGGGTCCGACACGTATAACAATAGGTCATCCGCATATAACGAGACTCGGTGTTCTTCTCCCCCTCTAATCACCCCTCTCCATTTCCTGGAGTCTCTCAACGCCATGGCCAGAGGTTCAATTGCCAACGCGAACAACAATGGAGACAGCGGGCATCCCTGTCTTGTTCCCCTATATAGTCGGAAATACTCCGATCTATGTCGACCTGTAACTACGCTTGCCGTTGGAGCCCCATAAAGAAGTCTAACCCAGCTAATAAACCCGTTCCCAAACCCAAACCTCCTTAACACTTCCCATAAATACTCCCACTCCACCCTATCAAATGCCTTCTCTGCGTCCATTGCCGCCACTATCTCTGCCTCCCCCTCCACTGGGGGCATCATTATCACCCCTAATAGTCGTCTCACGTTAACATTCAGTTGTCTCCCTTTTGGACTCTAGAATTCTGACCATTACTGACATCAGGCTGACTTGTCCATAATTCCCTGTTTTCCCTCTGCATCCCTTTTTTAATACTGGGGTTATATTTGCTACCCTTCAATCGGCAGGAGTCTATAGAATCTTGAAAGGTAACCACCAATGCATGCACTATTTCTAGGGCCACCTAATAACTCTGGGACCAGTCCCTGGGGATTTATCGGCCTTCAATCCCATTAATTTCCCCAAAACCATTTCCCTGCTAATACTGATTTTTTTCAGTTCTTCCCTCTCACTGAACCTTTCTAGTACGTTATTTGTCTCATTTGTGAAGACAGACCAAAGTATGTATTTAGTTGCTCACCATTTTTTTGTTTCTCATTATAAATTCCCCTGTTTCTGACTGTAAGGGACCTACGTTTGTCTTCACCAATCTTTTTCTTTTCACGTACCTATAGAAACCTTTACACACAGTTTTTACAGTCCCTGCAGGCTTACTCTCGTACTCCATTTTCCCCATCTTAATCAATCCCTTGGTCCTCCTTTGTTGAATTCTAAACTGCTCCCAATCCTCAGGTGTGTTTTTTATCTGGACAATTTGTACACCTCCTCCTTGAATCTAATACCATCTCTAATTTATTTTCTAAGCCATGGTGTGGTCATTTTTTGAATATTTGCTATTGCCTATCCACTGTCATCCCTTTAAGTAATATTACCCAATTCACCATAGCCAACTCACACCTCATATCATCATGATTTCCTTTGTTCAGATTCAGAGTCCTCGTCTCAGAATCAACTACGTCACTCTACGTCTTGATGAAGAATTCGAACATATTATGGTCGCTCCTCCCTGAATGGCCTCCCACAACCAGATTGTCAATTATTCCTTCCTCATTACACAATACCCAGTTGAGGATGGCCTGGTCCCTCGTTGGTTCCTCAATGTATTGGTTCAGAAATCCATCCCATTTACGCTCCAGGGATTCCTCCTCTGGTATTGTTATCAATTTTATTTGCCTAATCTACATGCGTATTAACATCACCCATAATTACAGATATTCCTTTATTACATGCTTCTCTAATTTCCTATTTAATGCCATCCTCAACATCACCACTACAGTTTGGTCTATATGCAATCCCCACTAACGTTTTTTGTCCCTTCCTCAGCCCTACCCTACAGATTCCACATCGTCGGAGCTAATATCGTTCCTCACTAGTGGTTAATTTCCTCTTTAACTGGAAATGAAACTCCACTGCCTTTTGCTTTTTGCCTATCCTTCCTGAATACCCCTGGATGTTCAGTTCCCATCCCTGGTCACCCAGCAACCATGTCTCCGTAATCCCGACTATATCATACCCGTTTACATCTATTTGCGCAATTAATATTTCCACTTCATTGCGAATGCTCCATGTATTAAGGCAAAGGTCTTCAGACCTGTCTGTTGAATATTACTTGGCCCATTCTCACTATTTCTCACTGAGGCCCTGTTTGATTCTAGCCCTTAATTTCTTATTCCCATTGCTATCTATTGTTCTTGTTCCTGATTCCCCCTCATTTGACTTCTTGCATAAGCTCCCAACCGCTTGGCATTTTAGTTTAAACCCTCCCCAACCACTCCAGCAAATATTCCCTGTAGGACATCAGTCCAGGTCCTGCCCAAGTGTAACCCGTCCAGTTTGTACTGGTCCCATCTCCCCCGGAGCTGGTCCCAATGTCCTAGGAATCGTAAACCCTCTCCCTCACCCCATCTTTTCATCCATACATCCTGCTAGTTCTACTCTGACTCGCACGTGGCACTGGTAGTAATCCTGAGATCAGTATCCTTGAGGTCCTACTTTTCAACTTACTTCCTAACTTCCTATATTCTCCTTTTCGGACCTCATCCTTTCTTTTTTAACCTAAGTCGTTTGTACCAATGTGTATTACGCCCACTGGCTGTTCATCAGAATGTCCTGTAGCTACTCTTGGACATACTATCACCAGGGAGGCCACATACTATCCTGGAGTATCGTTTGAGGCCAAAGAAATGCCTACCTATTCCCCATAAAATTAAATTGCCTAAAACTATAGCATTTCCAGAATTTTTACTCCTGCCCTGTGCAGCAACCACGGTGTAATGAACTTGGCTGTTGCTTTCCCCTGAGAGGTCATTCCCCTCAACAGTATAAAAAGCAGTATAACTGTTTTGCAAGGGAGTAGACATAGGAGATTCTTGAACTGCCTGCCTTGTCCTCTTGCCCTGCCTGGTGGCCACAAATTCCCTTCCATGCTGTGGAGTCTTAGCCTGCGGTGTGACCACCTCTCTATAATGTGCTATCCACGATACTCTGTTTCATAGATGCTCCACGGTGTCCCCAGCTGCCGCTCCAGCTCCAAAACCCGGGCTTCCAGTAGCTGTAGCTGGAGACACTTCCTGCACATATGGTGATCCCGGGTACTGGAAATGTTCTCTGCTTCCCACGTGGAGCAGGAAGAGCACATCATGCGTTAACCTTCCTGCAATGGCTTCCTCCATTAAACCTTTTGGAAGATACTTCATATCAATTGCTCTAGGGCCCTTATATATTGCTCCTCGTTGTTACAGAACATAGCCCTTACAAACAATGAACTGCAAAATAATATTTTATAAACTATAAGTGATAAAAGTGTTAAATACCCAACCGTACTCGCAATACTCAAAGGATCACTGACCGTACTAACCCATTCCCTCCTCACCGAATCACCAAACTCTCAACTTAAGCCCTCCACTGCAGCGCTACAGTGCTGGTGTGATGCCCTTTCAGTTCCCAGAGTCATTTATGGCACAGAAGGAGGCCATTCATCCCATCAAGTCTATTGTGGCTCTACTCGGATGAATCCAGTGAGTCTGATTTCCCTGTTGAATTCCTGTGGACCTGAAAATTTATTTCCAAGTGTCCATCCATTTTACGTTTTAATCATTCATTGTCTTCCACCATTCTTGCGGGCAGTGAGTTCTGCGTTATTACCACTCGCTGCGCAAAGCAAGGTTCAAATTTTTGCCCAGATCTCTTGCCCAGAACTTTAATCTGTGTCCTCTAATCCTTCTACCAACAACTCATGGACCAGTTTTTCATGCAACCCAGTCATAATTGTGTGCACCTCTAGCAAATCTCCCATTAGTCTCCAATGCTGTATTGTTTGCGTGCAATTGTCCAATCAGTGCTGAACAAAGGGCAGGTTTGTACTTAGACGCTCTAGGAACTGGATTGATAATGTCCAAAAGTATTTTGCACAAGCAATTTGGACTCAACTGATTGTTTTCTATCGCAACAGGTTGGACTGAAGATATACCTAGGCTGTGTTTGTTACGGTATAAAGGCTTATACAGTCGTTAATGGAGAAATCTTGTTTTAAATCAAAGATTTTCACACATTTTCTAAAATGTGTGCATTTTTTCCTTTTAACTTACCAGCAAGTGGTAATAGGTGCTTATTCCAGTGATAGCCCTGCTATCCTTTGCCCAGCTGACACAATTTTTCAAAACTGAGGATAACGGGTGTTTCGAGGAGTGCCAGTATTGCATAGAGGCTATAACACCATTTGGTGGAACTAGCCTATGCTCCAGATAAACCTTCTCCTAGCCCTCTCCAACTAACCGTCAGCATTTGCATGGGGTCCCTAGGAAGTGTTACCATGTGCAAGGGGTCTTCAGATGTGCGTCCGTGAATGTAATAGACCCCCAAGAGGATGCCAATATTTCCAAAAGGACCCCACGTGTCTTTGAAAACCTCCCATCGCAAATATTTTCTTAACTCAAATTTTCTATAATAATGTGTTAAGCAAACATCCAGTTTTTCTTTTGTAAAGTTACCCTGCTTGTTGGACGGTATCTTTTATCTGTGCAAAATAGTTCAGTGCAATGAAAAACCTCATTCCTGAAGAATTTTGTTTGAAAGCCTTGAGTGAAGTGACTGTGCCTCTTGGGTCCTTCCTGGCTCTCCATGCTTGTGATTCATTTTATCTGCTTATTTCAGTGGCGGTTGAACCAGGAGAGCAGCTGCTGCTTCATGAAGAGAGGAGAAAGTTGAATACTAATGGAGCTCCACTCGAGGATGAAGAGAGTGCGAATGTGTCTGAGCGTAAATATATTTGGCTTCAAGTTGGTCCCTTGGGGCACACCAGAAACAAACTCCAATTATCAGACTAGTCTGCTGATATTTGAATGTGGAGATGAAGCCAAATTTAAGTCCTCCTGTTCTTTCACTTCATAGAATTTACAGTGCAGAAGGAGGCCATTCGGCCCATCGAGTCTGCACCGGCTCTTGGAAAGAGCACCCGACCCAAGCCCACACCTCCACCCTATCCCCATAACCCAGTAACCCCACCCAACACTAAGGGCAATTTTGGACACTAAGGCAATTTAGCATGGCCAATCCACCTAACCTGCACATCTTTGGACTGTGGGAGGAAACCCACGCACACACGGGGAGAACGTGCAGACTCCGCACAGACAGTGACCCAAGCCGGGAATCGAACCTGGGACCCTGGAGCTGTGAAGCAATTGTGCTAACCACCATGCTACCGTGCTGCCCCAAATTCTTGCGGGTATTGATGACAGCTGCCATGGAGCTGTAGAGGTTTACATTACTGTAGAGTGAGTGCAGCGAAGATTGATTTCTGGGATGGCAGGGTGGATGTATGAGGAGAGTTTGAGTCGGGGTCGCATTCGCTAGAGTTCAGAAGAATGAGGAGTGATCTCATAGAAACCTATAAAATTCTAACAGGACTGGACAGGGTAGATGCAGGAAGGATGTTCCCAATGTGGGGTGTCCAGAACCAGGGGTCACAGTCTGAGGATATGGGGTAGACCATTTAGGTCAGAGATTATGAGAAACCTCTTCACCCAGAGTGGTGAGCCTGTGGAATTCATCACCAAAGGAAGTAGTTGAGGACAGAACAGTATGTTTTCAAGAAGCAGTTAGATATAGCATTTGGGGTGAAGGAGATCAAAGGATATGAGGTGAAGGCGGGATTAGGGATTGAGTTGGATAATCACCCCTAATAATGAATGGCGGAGCAGGCTCGAAGAGCCAAAGTGCCTCCTATTTTCTGTTTCTATGTTTTTACAGCAGAAAGGGGGGAGGCCATTCAGACTATTGTATCCGTGCAGTCCTTTACCCAAACCTAACCTTGCTGCCCTGTTCTCTCCCCCTTGTCTTGGGTTTTGCGTCAAATATTTTCTTAAACCATTAAAGGCTTCTGCCTCAACCACTCCCTTCAACAAATTATTCCATGCTTCTCCATGTAACAGCATTTTTCTGAAAGCATTTCCTCATTCTCATCCAGAAAATCCAGTTGGTCCCAATCCCACCTATCATCTATGCTGTACAATATTTCCTCCTTCATGTATTTATCCGATTACCTTTTGTAGACAGCCTCAATTGAATCTGTGGCCAACAACTTATGAGGCTGTGGATTCCAAATTCCCTAATCACTTCAGCAAAAATAAACTTTCCTCATGACGTACCTGGTTCTTAACTAAAAGCCAATTTCTGTTGCCATTAATTATTGTGCTCTCACTTTCAGTGTTTTAAGCCCTTGGTCTATGCTCATTCACACCCTTTAATGTATTTCCCTTCAATGTGGATTCCTGTTGAGCTGACTGGTAATCACAAACATTGAGATTAAAGAGTGACTAATTTGCCAGTATTATAAATGCAATGTACCAGCCAGACAATTTTGACTACTTATAGTTGATAACACAAAATAATGGACTTCATTCACATTGCATCTTTTGTGACTTAAGAATGTCAGAAAGCGTGAGCCAGCACGGTAGCACAAGTGGCTAGCACTGTGGCTTCACAGCGCCAGGGTCCCAGGTTCAATTCCCCGCTGGGTCACTGTCTGTGCGGAGTCTGCACGTTCTCCCTGTGTCTGCATGCGTTTCCTCCGGGTGCTCCGGTTTCCTCCAAAGACGTGCAGGTTAGGTGGATTGGCCATGATAAATTGCCCTTAGTGACCAAAAGTGTTAGGAGGGGTTATTGGATTACAGGGATAGGGTGGAAGTGAGGGCTTAAGTGGGTCGGTGCAGACTTGATGGGCTGAACGGCCTCCTTCTGCACTGTATGTTCTATGTAACTGGTGTAACTTTGTACGGTAGCAAATGCAGCCGGCAGTTTGCTCACAATAAGTTCCCACGAGTAGCAGTGAAATGATCTGTTTTCATGATGTTGGTTGACATAGAGCGTTAGCCAATACACCAGGAGAACTACCTTGCTCTGCAAATAGTGCAGTGAGATCTCATCCATCTGAATAGGCAAATAGAACCTTGGTTTAATACCTCATCCACCTCTGATATTGTAGCAATTCCTTAGCTGACAAAAACACCTCCATTCATACTATGGAGCGGTTCAAGAAGGCAACTCACCACCATCTTCTGAAGGGTAACTAGGAATGGGCAATAACTGCTGGCCTAGAAAGCGACGCACACATACCATAAAATTAATTTTTTTTTTTATAAATGTGCTGAAGCCCATGTCCTTCCACTAAGAAATGGATCAATTCCCAACCGAGGTTGCAGCTTTTTTTTTAAGAGAAGATTTACTTTAAATTGATGCTTCAGGACAAAGACAAAATAAATTATTTCAGAAGAAATTGACAAAGACCTTTTAAAACGCTCAGTTCAATGGCCTACATACAAATTCAGATGAAGCCATTTGCTTGTATGCTGGTCACTACATTAAAGTCAAGTTATGGGAAACATTTTGAAATGTTAGAGCGAGATCCGTTAAGCTGATAAATAAATGCAATTCTGTGTCTCTTAACATTTTCAGTTGGGTTCCTACCGACTTCCTATTTAACTGGAGCAGGTGAGCGCTAGTATTATAGTTAGTAGTTATTATTGAGGTTATGATGTTTTACCTCTTTTACTGTCTTTCTTTTAGGATCCAAGTGCATTACAAAGGCCTGTAATGTGATGACTGAAATGGTGGAGTGTCTCCAGACTATACTGTCCTTTGGGCATGCCAGCAACACACGAATCCCAGCATTCCTGAACACGACTCTCAGGAATATTGGTATCAGTTTGGCCCGATTGCCTCTGGTTAACAGCTACACCCGTACCCCGCCATTGGTGAGTATGAGTCAACTTAATTGTCCTTCTTGAGCTTGAAGCATTCATCTGAAGCAGTCTGAAGTCTGATTGATTTGGGTGGCACGATGGCACAGTGGTTAGCTCTGCTGTGTCACACTTCCAGGGACCCAGGTTCAATTACGGCCTTGGGTGACTGAAGAGTTTGCACTTCTCCCAGTGTCAGAATGGGTTTCCTTTCACAGTCTGAAGATATGCAGGTTAAGTGATTGGCCATGATAAATTCTCCCTTAGTGTTCAAACCTGTGCAGGTTAGATGGGGTTATGGGGATAGCGAGGGGGAATGATCCTAGGTAGGGTGCTCTTTCAGAGGGTTGGTGCAGACTCGATGGGCCGACTGGCCGCCTTCTGCACTGAAGGAATTCTATGATCAAGTTGCTGCAATATTAAAATAGTGACAAGATCGAAAGTGAAAGTTTGTTTTCCTTTGCTGGGGAACTAGAACATGTGACACAGTCTCAGGGTAAGGATGACTGAGATGAGGAGAAATGTCTTCACTTGAAGGGTTGTGAATTGTTGGAATTCTCTACTTCAGAGGTGCTGCTTCATCGAATATATTCAAGCCCGAGATAGACAGATCTTTGCTGTCTCAGAATCAGGGCACATTGGGGAGCAGGTGGGAAAGTCGAGCTAAGGCAGAAGATGAGCTGTGATGTTATTAAACAGCAGAGCAGGCCCAAGGGGCTCAAAGTAGACTGCTCCTCCTCATTCTTATGCTTTTTGTTGTTAAAAGGATATGCAAATCATTAGCACTTCACACGGATGACAGATCGAGTTTTGTTTTCTGTTGGGCAATTATGCAGGTTATTCTGCTCCAGGTAGGCGTATTGTTTTATGATCTGACTACTGTGCTGCGTTTCCTCAGTGGTGGAAAATGGGAAATAAATATAGTGTTGAGAATCTGAAATGAAAACAGGAGGTTGTGGAGCAATCCGGTCAGTGTCTGAAAAGAGAAAACTGGGTGAACAACTTGGGTGTGGGATCTTCCATCGGAATGTGGGTTACGATGGAGATCCTGCGGGCAGAGCATTAACTCATCTTCTAGGTTTTCTGTTTGTATTTAGCATTTCCTTTATGTTTTAGTATAGCTGGTGTATTAAATTTAATCATTGTTTTTCCTTTGTTCTTTTTGGTTAAATTTTCCCAAATCTCATTGTACAATGCCTTTGAACTTGTCTGATGGACTACATTCTGGTCAATCTAAACCGTACTCCAAGTAAAATGTCCTAATCACATTTTTCACTTTTATATTTCTTCAATCCCTTATCATTCATCCATCCGGTCGAATCAGGAATGTTGACTTTACTTCTTCAACCACTAACCTTTGGAAATGTATTTGTGGCTCTTTACTGAGATTTTCCTCCTGCGCTCCACTGTGACACACACTGTTGCATTTAATCTTACATTTGTGGCTCCAGGAAACAACCCATTTTCAATAATCTGTTCTATCCTCTCTTAGTTTTAAATATCGCTGTTGTAGCAATCAGTAACCTGTGCCAATCTAACAAAGAAAGACCCGATTTTCCGAGCCTTTCTTGGTATTTGTGTTTCCTCATCCTGCCAGCATGCTGTCAGAGACTTGTACCCTAACCTCACCTCCCTCCGTCTACTCTTCCTTCTCGAGCCTCAAATTCAACGTGACCTAATCATTACTTTTATGCGTTCTCTCTTACCATTTTGATGTCCTGTTCTACGAGCCTTGTCTCTTCTCCTTGGCTTTTCATTGCATTCTGAAGTTACCCTGTTGCCAAATTGTTAAAACCTGATGGTGCTCAGGTATGTTAATTTTCTTATCTCACCCCAGTTTAAATTCCTATTGCTACACAGTCCAGCGAGGAACAAAAAATGATAATTATGACTTTCAAAAACATCTTTCTTATTCAAGGGATGTGGGTGTTGCTGCCTGGGCCAGCGTTTATTACTCATCCTAAATTGCCTTTGAACTGAGTGGCTTGCTAGGCCATTCCAGAGGGACGTTAATAGTCAACCACAATGCTGTGGGTCTGGAGTCACAGAGTCTGGAGCCAGACCAGGTAAGGGATGGCCGATTTCCTTCCCTAAAGGAAACCAGTGAACCAGATGTATTTTTATGACAATTGACAATTGTTTCATGGCCATGACTAGACTTTTTAGTTCCTGACATTTTTTATTGCATTCAAATTTTACCATCTGCCGTAGCAGGATTCGAACCCAGGTCTCCACAGCATTACTCTGGTCTCTGGATAACTAGTCCAGTGACAATATCACCTCACCATCGTCTCCCCTACAGAAGAATCTATGTTTCGAAATCTTGAACATCATTTAATCTGGGTCAAGATTTACAGACCAAATAAGCAATTTTGAACTTGCATGGCACAAACTTCAGTATGTGCAAAGAATGTTCCCTCTCCGTTAACTCACAATCAACTTTCCTCAGGTATGGAAGTTGGGATGGTCACCACAAGCTGGGGGTGAATTTGGTACAACTCTGCCTGAAATTCCGGTCGAGTTTCTTCAGGAAAAAGAAGTCTTCAAAGAGTTCATCTATAGGATAAACGTTCTTGGTAAGTGGCAAAACCTTAGGAGAAAATTAATCTTCGCCTGGTTTTTACTGGCTGCTGTTCATTTATAAACTCCTAGTTTCGCAAAAGTTCATTAGAAAGTGGCTTTCATGGTGTATTATGCTGTTGGGTTTTGTCCTGCCCTTGGCCACGTGCCAAATTTTGTTAATAATGATCAAGATTAAGTGCTATCTGCTTTGAAATTAGAGTCAGAAATACCTGCAGTACAATTGGTTTCTTCTGTTTTAGGCTGGACAAGCCGCACCCAGTTTGAGGAAACCTGGGCAACCCTTCTCGGTGTACTTGTGACTCAACCACTAGCGATGAACCAGGAAGAGGAAGTTCCACAAGAGGTACAAGCAAGTGGATGTGGAGCTTCGAGGCACACAGATATGGGGAATAAAATTTTGGGAATGAAGGAGTTGGTGCTGCACTGAACTGGCTACCTGGTTCACTTTCCCCATTCTTTTGCTCATCCTTCTAAACTGTTGTGTTTCTGACCTCTGCCATGTCTCTGGGTGCACAGAGCTCACTTGCTTTATGAAGATCAGTGAGATACTGAGTTATGTAGGAACATTGGGGAGTCCAGAACCAGGGGTTACGGTCTAAGGTTACAGGACAAATCATTTAGGACTGAGATGAGGAGAAATTTCTTCACCCGTAGAGTGGTGAACCTGTGGAATTCACTACCAGAATCATAGAATTTACAGTGCAGAAGAAGGCCATTCGACCCATCGGGTCTGCACCGCCCCTTGGAAAGAGAACCTTTCTTAAGCCCACATCTCCACCCTATCCCCGTAATCCCCTAACCTTTTTTGGACACTTAGGGCAATTTAGCATGGCCAATCCACCTAACCTGAACATCTTTGGACTGTGGGAGGAAACCGGAGCATCGGAGGAAACCCATGTGGACATTGGGAGAATGTACAGACTCCGCACAGACAGTGACCCAAGCCGGGAATCGAACCTGGGACCCTGGAGCTGTGAAGCAACAGTGCTAACCACTGTGCTACCGTGCCACCCCCGACCCGGGACCTCTTGCATTTTATAGTAATGGAAATTCCTAAACGAGAATCATATCCCTACCAAAGAAAGCATTTGATATTGTATGTTTTCAAGAAGGAGTTAGATATAGCTAGTGGGGCTAACTGTAACAAAGGATATGGGGGAAAGCAGGAACAGGTTGCTGAGTTGGATGATCAGTTATGATCTTAGTGAATGGGGGAGCAGGCTCGAAGGGCCGATTTTTTTATGCTTCTGATCAGCCATGATCGAGTCGAATGGCAGAATTGGCTCGAGGGGCTGAACTCCTGCTCCTATTCCCATCTCAGTGCCATTTCCTTCAAATATCGAACGGTGCCAACCCACCTCCACCATATACCCACTTCTGGCTTTAACAGGAAGTAGGAAAGGGGGTTGGCAGCCAGTCCCAGGAATCAAGCTGATCATTTAAATTATTATGACGAGGTTGGGAGCCTCTTGTTGAACTCTGTCCAAATGGGTTTCCCAGGTCGCGGGGAAATATGGCAGCTCGAAGGAGGCAAGGGCAGCTTCAGAGGCAAGCTAAATGCCTTTACAGCACTGCTTGTGAGCCAAGAGGAGCAAGAGTGCTTCTCCTAAACAGATCAAACTTGCTTCCTTCCTTACTATTGATACCTACTTTCACTTGCAATCAGACCTCACCCCTCAGCTGCATCAAAAAAAAACCCCACAGATTGGACCTGCCTTGGAAACTGACCCTGCCCCAGGATCTGATCACGCCATTGCCCCTCCAGATCAGGGATTGGACGCACCCCCCCCCACCAAGGCCAAGAACTCCCACCCCAAATATCCAATCAACACAGCAACAAATTCTTTCCCTGCACATGCCTCAGCTCCTGTTTCTGAGGCCTCCTCTCGAGCATTAACTGCTTAACAGCCTATTGGTTAAGTTGGCCTCTGGATGGTGAACTTGGTGAAAAACAAAAGGCACAAGCTATGGCGGTAAAACTCAACAATGTGCAGGGAAACTCCGACTTCCAGGTTGCTAACCAAAGCTCCCTCCCCTCCAAACGTACCTACCCAATCTGCACCAAGCAATATTGGGGCAACCGAACTAGGGTTGTAGCTCAATCCCCAATTTTTGCACCCCATCAAATGTAGCTCCATAGGATCAGTAACTGTAGGATCAGTGAACCCTTATTGGTACAATTCAGTCGTTATCACATCATAAAAAATACTGAATTAATAATCTCATGAAATTGATTTAAACACACTATTTAATACAGATTTTCAGTTATCATCTAGCTTTAATGGGGTTTCTGGCCATGCCACGCCAGTAACTCTGATGTGGCCTGCACTATAAGAGGAGCTATGCTTATTTATCGAAGCAGACTGGGCACAAGGCAGCAGATTGCCTGTTTTGAACTCTGATGAATCCAGAAGGGATAACTAAAAAGGAAGGTAACATACACTTGACATTAATCTCAGTTCTTAATTAGATTTGATGGACCAGGTGAATTTCCCAGCGACCAGCAGAAATTACCAAAGGACAGGATTTCACATTTTAAGACCTCCAGGGTAGCAAACAAACTAAAATCAACCTAGACTAAACATTACTTAACAGGCATCTGATACGTCAAACTAATGAAAAAGTACTCTTCGGTAAACTGATAACGCAATTGAAATAAACTACATAGAATGTTTTGTCTTTATGCCATGCTTCTGGCCGATGGGTGTAGCAATACAAGGTTAGTTCTGATTCATTTAAATGCATCCTTAAATAAGGAGACCAATAATGTATACAGTACTCTAGGTGTGGTCTCACCAGTGCCCTGTGCAAATGACATAAAACTTCCCTACTTTTGCAATCAATTCCCCTCCCAATAAATGACAATCTATTAGCTTTCCTAATTACTTGCTGTGACTAATTGATCACCGTGCCTCCGCAGGGCATGGATTGGACAAACTGCTGGGATTCCTGCTCCTGATTGTCATTCAGCATAGAACATAGAACATTACAGCGCAGTACAGGCCCTTCGATGTTGCGCCGACCTGTGAAACCACGCTTAAAGCCCATTTACACTATTCTCTTATCGTCCATATGTCTATCCAATGACCATTTGAATGCCCTTAGTGTTGGCGAGTCCACTACTGTTTCAGGCAGGGCATTCCATGCCCTTACTACTCTGAGTAAAGAACCTACCTCTGACATCTGTCCTATATCTATCTCCCCTCAATTTAAAGCTATGTCCCCTCGTGCTAGACATCACCATCCGAGGAAAAAGGCTCTCACTGCCCACCCTATCTAATCCCCTGATCATCTTGTATGCCTCAATTAAGTCACCTCTTAACCTTCTTCTCTCTAACGAAAACAGCTTCAAGTCCCTCAGCCTCCCCTCATAAGATCTTCCCTCCATACCAGGCAACATTCTGGTAAATCTCCTCTGCACCCTTTCCAATGCTTCCACATCCTTCCAATAATGCGGCGACCAGAATTGCACGCAATACTCCAAATGCGGCCGCACCAGAGATTTGCACAGCTGCAACATGACCTCATGGCTCCGAAACACAATCCCTATACCAATAAAAGCTAACACACCGTACGCCTTCTTAACAACCCTCTCAACCTGGGTGGCAACTTTCATGGATCTATGTACACGGACACTGCGATCTCTCTGCTCATCCACACTGCCAAGAATCTTACCATTAGCCCAGTACTCAGTCTTCCTGTTATTCCTTCCAAAATGAATCAGCGCACACTTTTCTGCATTAAACTCCATTTGCCACCTCTCAGCCCAGCGCTGCAGCTTATCTATGTCTCTCTGTAACTTGTAACATCCTTCCGCACTGTCCACAACTCCACCGACTTTAGTGTCATCTGCAAATTTACTCACCCATCCTTCTACGCCCTCGTCCAGGTCATTTATAAAAATAACAAACAGCAGTGGCCCCAAAACAGATCCTTGTGGTACACCGCTAGTAACTGGACTCCAGTCTGAACATTTCCCATCAAACCACCACCCTTTGTCTTCTTCCAGCTAGCCAATTTCTCATCCAAACTGCTAAATCACCCTGAATCCCATATTTTCTACAATAGCCTACCGTGGGGAACCTTATCAAATGCTTTACTGAAATCCATATACACTGCTTTACCCTCATCCACCTGTTTGGTTACCTTCTCAAAGAACTCAATAAGGTTTGTGAGGCACGACCTATCCTTCACAAAACCATGTTGACTATCTCTAATCAAATTATTCCTTTCCAGATGATTATACATCCTATCTCTTATAAACCTTTCCAAGACTTTGCCCACAACAGAAGTAAGGCTCACTGGTCTATAGTTACTGGGGTTGTCTCTACTCCCCTTCTTGAACAAGGGGACAACATTTGCTCTCCTCCAGTCTTCTGGCACTATTCCTGTAGACAAAGATGACTTAGAAATCAAAGCCAAAGGCTCAGCAATCTCCTCCCTAGCTTCCCAGAGAATCCTAGAATAAATCCCATCTGGCCAAGGGGACTTATCTATTTTCACACTTTCCAGAATTGCTAACACCTCCTCCTTATGAACCTCAAGCCCTTCTAGTCTAGTAGCCTGAATCTCAGTATTCTCCTCGACAACATTGTCTTTTTCCTGTGTGAATACTGACGAAAAATATTCATTTAGCACCTCTCCCATCTCCACGCACAACATCCCACTACTGTCCTTGACTGGCCCTACTCTTACCCTAGTCATTCTTTTATTCCTGACATATCTATAGAAAGCTTTAGGATTATCCTTGATCCTACCTGCCAAAGACTTCTCATGTACCCTCCTGGCTCTTCTTAGCTCTCTCTTTAGGTCCTTCCTAGCTAACTTGTAACTCTCGAGCGCCCTAACTGAACCTTCATGTCTCATCTTTACATAAGCCGCCTCCTTCCTCTTGACAAGTGTTTTGACTGCTTTAGTAAACCATGGTTCCCTCGCTCGACCACTTCCTCCCTGCCTGACAGGTACATACTTATCAAGGACATGCAGTAGCTGTTCCTTGAACAAGCTCCACATTTCCATTGTGCCCATCCCCTGCAGTTTTCCTCTCCATCCGATGCATCCTAAGTCTTGCCTCATCGCATCACAATTGCCTTTCCCCCAGATATAACTCTTGCCCTGCGGTATATACCTAACCCGCAGAACCCAGAAACACATATATAGGCATCTTTGAATTTGTCTGTATATGTGTTTCTGGAACAGACCTCTTCATTCACCTGAGGAATCGAAACAAACCTGTTGGACTTTAACCTGGTGTTGTAAGACTTCGTACCATAAGAATCAGGAGCAGAGTAGGCCGCTCAGCCTATCGAGCCTGATCTGATTTCAAACTTAACTCCACATTCCCGCCTATCCCCAATAACCTTTCATCTCCTTGTTCATCAAGGATCTGAAATATTCAAGGATTCTGCTTCCACTGCCATTTGAGGAAGAGAGTTCCAGAGACTCTCATCCGTCTGAGAGAAAACGTTCTCCTCATCTCTCATCTTAGATCTTCTAGATTTAAAGTAAGGGGCATTAGGTTTAGAGGGGATGTGAGGAAAAATCTTTTACACCCAGAGGGTGGTGGGAGTCCGGAACTCGCTGCCTGAAAGGGTGGTGGAGGCAGAGACCCTCATAACATAGTATTTAGATGTGTAATTGTGATGCCAGGGTATACAAGGCTATGAGCCAAGTGCTGCAAAATTATATTAGAATAGTTAGGTGGTTGTTTTTGACCAGGTCAGAGTGATGGGCTGAAGGGCCTTTTCTGTCCTGTCGACCAGTGTTCTTCAAACTTTTTTTCTGGGACCCATTTTTACCAACCAGCCAACCTTCGCGACCCACGCCGGCCGACCTGCGCGATCCACCATCTTCTCTTACCTTGTTTGCTGCTGACAAAAATGGAGGAAATGGTTTTGGGTCCCTTTGGCCCTCGTACACACTCCTCCAATGGAACCTATTGGATGAAGGTGAAGCCTTCTGGTGTCGGAAAGTATGGAGTCTCCATCTGTCCAAAGTTCTGAATTTTTCCCCTATAAAATTTATCAAATAAACCCCCCCCCCCCCCCCCCGAACTTGTAAAAAAATAAACATAAAGTGAGTAAAATAAATGAAAAAAAATGAATAAAACCCCCCCGAACTTGTAAAAAAAAATGAATAAAATAAATGAAAAAAAAATTAAATGAATAAAAACCACTACAGAACTTGTAAAACAAAAAGCTGCAACCGTTAAAAAAAATATCAGCCGCACTGCGCATGCGTTCCCGATCATCGTGCGCGCATGCGCAATGCGGCCAAATTCTTTGTTTAACATGTTCGCGGTCGCTTGCAGCCGGTGTTATGAAAAGCCGGCTGCTGCGCGGGGATTTGCGCGATCGGGAGCGCCGCAGACAACGGCTCCGCGACCCTCCCGGCACCCGCCCGCGGGTCGCACCCCCGACTTTGAAGAACACTGCTGTAGACCTCTATGACTTTTTTAAAATGTGCAATCCCTTTTTTTTTAAAACAATGGCTTGTAGTTCTAGAATCTCCCTCAAGATAAAACATCCTCTCCCATCCACCATGTCAATACCCTTCAGGGTCTTCATGTTTCAATCACGTTGCCTCTCACTCTTCTAAACTACAGTGGACAGCAACAAGCTGTATTAATAGTGATGTGTATTAGTATTGGTGCGGTTTTGATTTCAGTCGTGGCAAGGGTAACTGGTTGGTTGCCAAAATCTAAACTAAAGCAAAGCTATTTAGGGTTGATGTCAGGAACCGCTACTTCACACAAGTGGTAGTGAAAATGCAGAACTCGTCTCTCCTCCTCCCCCCCCCTGCCCCAAACAAAACAAAACTGCTGTTGAGTGCTGAGAGTCAATTTAAAATCTGAGATTAATAGATGTTTCCAGGCAAAGGTTTGGAGGATTACGAAGCCAAGATGGGTTGATACAGTTGAGATAGAAATCAGACATGTTCTTATTGAATGGAAAATACACTCAAGGGGCCGAATGGCCTCTTTGTGTTCCTGCGAGCTCTGAGCAGCTGGCCATGGTCACACCTTCGCTAACGTTTTCATCATTTGGATGTCTGTTTTGTGCCCTTGTGAAATCAAATTCTCTTTTGTAACAGCAGCTTCTTCACATTTTATTAAGGAGGATACGGAGAGGACTCAGATTAATATTCTTGCAGTTCAAGCGATAACATCCCTGGTGCTAAGTGCAATGTCCATTCCAGTGGCAGGGAACCCAGCCACCAGCTGTCTTGAACATCAGCCTCGTAATAAGACTCTGAAGGCTCTGGACACACGGTGAGTTTTAGGTCATGTCCAGTCACAGGCATGACCGAATTAACCCGCCAATTATTATTTTTTGTATCTGTAGAAATGCCTGTCATCGCAACAACTTGCATTTATATAGCGTCTTTAATGTCGCGAAACCTTCCAGGATGATTATTAAACGCAAGTTTATGAATCTTCACCTGTTCTCCTTGCCTGATTTTGTGAACTTTGCCAGGGTTTTAGGTGGAATACCTGTAATGCCTGTTGTTATTTTCTTATTGATGCATGTTTGATGGCTGAGCTGACACTTACGACAAACCCGTTCACAGGTTCGGAAGAAAACTTAGTGTCATTCGAGGGATAGTGGAGCGAGAAATCCAAGCAATGATATCAAAAAGGGACAACATAGCATCACATTACCCATATCAGGCGTGGGATCCCGTTCCATCCCTCTCCCATTCAACATCTGGTATGTTGCGCTCGTAACATTCAACCTGCCATTTAGCCATTGTTCTGTTGAATTTTTATTGAATTTCGTAACTTGTCTCTGGTAACTTCAGGCTCGCTTCAAATTATTCTTTAAGTGCTGTTTATGCTCAGAATGTGTGTGTGTGTGTGTGTGTGTGTGTGTGAGCGGAGGGGGGGGGGGCTGTGAGGGCACAGGAATGAATGATCTCCAATGTGTATTCTGCGTCGCTGGACCAAGACGATGCAGTTGGATCTTTCTGTAATCCATAGAGAGAGTTGCAAGTGAGAGCGCCTGATGGAGATGAGCAGCTGGATTACTTGTAATGCTAAGTTTTATTAAACAAAACTGTATTGAACTCGGCAATAATGTTTATGTTGGAATGTTTTCCAACATTGCCTGATGTAGAGAGAATTAAAATGAACAAACGTGGCTATAACCTTCCATTATAATTGTAGAATTGCATTATTTACGGAAACTGGTTTTACTTTGACTGTGTGTTTTTTTTTCACTTTATTAAATCCAGGTGCCCTGATCAGCCATGAAAAGCTTTTACTGCAGATTAACACAGAGCGGGAAATGGGGAACATGGATTATAAACTGGGACAGGTACAGTAAAAGTGTATGTGAGATTTAGTGTCTGTAGGTTGTGAGGCGGTGGACGATGTTGCAGCTTGAGCTCTACTCTGCCCCTGCCCTTCATTTGTATTTGTGAATTTTCACAGATAGCAGCACTGAGATTGCTGTGTCGTGATGTGGTGCAGCAGCTCTGATATTTCCAAACAGTTCATTTGCAGACCAGACCTGTTGCACCAACTGTAATTACCCAATTTAGCAAGAACCAAGAAGCAAATCAGTAGCCTAATATTGCATTTAACCACTGATCTCTGGATGGATTTGTATGGGATTTCAGCTCGGCTGTGATGCCTTCCATTGACGTTGATTGGCTAGGCTTATGGGTACAGAGTGGAATCGGGTGGGAAGACTGCTGCAAAACATAGGACTTTCAGAAAAGGAATAATACTTGGTAAATAATGAACTTCATTCTTGACGTTAAATTCATGAGATGTTTGTCCACTGTGTCCAGGTCTCCATTCATTCTGTTTGGCTGGGTAACAACATAACCCCCTTGAGAGAAGAGGAGTGGGATGAAGATGAGGAAGATGAAAGTGATGTGCCTGCTCCATCCTCCCCTCCAACCTCTCCAATTAATTCCAGGTTAGTCTAGAATTGCCACCAGCACTCGCTCCATATAGGAACTTGATTGCCTAAGTCCAGAACAGCCCCATTTGTCTTGGATACGGCAATGGTACCAGAGGTCTGTGGGATTGCAAACGTTTATACCCCTATTCAGGGGGAAAAAAAGAGAAATCAACCAGGCAACTAGTTTACAGATGATACAAAACTTGGAAGTGTAGTAACAGTCTTGAGGAGGACATATACTGGTGAAATATGTAGGCACAGGGTAGGTGAAATTTAACGCACAACGTGAAGTGCTACATTTTTGGTAGGAAGAATGAGGAGCGACAATATAAAACAAATGGTACAATATTAAAAAAGGCTGCAAGAACAGAGTCACCTGGCAGTGCCACTATCACATTCTGCATAAGGACGAAGGGATTGATTAAGAAGGGGAAAGTACAGTACAAAAGGAAGCTTGCAGGGAACATAAAAACTGACACTAAGCATTTCTATAGATATGTGAAGAGAAAGAGATTGGTAAAGACAAATGTAGGCCCCCTACAGACAGAAACAGGGGAATGCACAATAAGGCACAAAGAAATGCTGAGCAATTGAATACATATTTTGGTTCTGTCTTCACAAAAGAGGACACAAATCAGATACCAGAAATGCTGGAGAATGAAAGGTTTAGTGAGAGGGAAGAACTGAGGGAGATCAACATTAGTAGAGAAATGGTGCTAGGAACATTAATGGGATTGAAGGCGGATAAATCCCCAGGGCCTGAGAATCTGCATCCCAGAGTGCTTAAGGAGGTGGCTCTGGAAATAGTGGACGCATTGGTGGTCATCTTCCGGGATTCGATAGACTCTGGAACTGTCCCTGCAGATTGGAGGGTAGCTCACATCACTCCGATATTCAAAAAGGGAGGTAGAGAGAAAGCAGGGAATTATAGGCCAGTAAGCCTGACATCGGTAGTCGGGTAAATGCTCGAATCCATTATCAAGGACTTAATAGTGGAACATTTAGAAAGCAGTGGCAGGATCAGTCAGAGTCAGCATGGATTTACAAAGGGAAAACCATGCTTGGAATTCTTTGAAGAGGTAACCAGTACAGTCGACAAGGAGGAGCCAGTCGATGTGGTATATTTGGACTTTCAGAAGGTGTTTGACAAAGTCTCGCATAAGAGATTATTGTGCAAAATTAAAGCACATGGGATTGGGGGAAATATATTGAGGTGGATAGAAAACTGGTTGGCAGAGAGGAAACAAAGAGTAGGGATTAATGGATCCTTTTCAAATTAGCAGGCAGTAACCAGTGAGGTACCACCGGGATCGGCGCTGGGACCCCAGCTATTCACAATATATATATATTAATGATTTGGAAGAGGGAACAAAATGTAACATCTCAAAGTTTGCAGATCGAACATAGAACAGCCCCTTTGGCCCTCGATGTTGTGCTGAGCTTTGTCCGAAACCAAGATCAAGCTATCCCACTCCCCGTCATTCTGGTGTGCTCCATGTGCCTATCCAATATCCGCTTGAAAGTTCCTAAAGTGTCCGACTCCACTATCACAGCAGGCAGTCCATTCCACACCCTAACCACTCTCTGAGTAAAGAACCTACCTCGGACATCCCTCCTATATCTCCCCCCCTGAACCTTATAGTTATGCCCCCCTGTAACAGCTACATCCACCCGAGGAAATAATTTCTGAATATCCACTCTATCTATCCCCCTCATCATCTTATAAACCTCTATTAAGTCGCCTCTCATCCTCCTCCGCTCCAAAGAAAAAAGCCCTCGCTCCCTCAACCTTTCCTCATAAGACCTACCCTCCAAACCAGGCAGCATCCTGGTAAATCTCCTTTGCACCCTTTCCAATGCTTCCACATCCCTCCTATAGTGAGGTGACCAGAACTGCACACAATACTCCAAATGTGGTCTCACTAGGGTCCTGTACAGTTGCAGCATAACCCCAGATGATACCAAGTTAGGTGGGAGGGTGAGTTGTGAGGAGGGTGCAGGGATCCTACAGCATGATCTGGACAGGTTGGGCGAATGGGCAAATCAATGGCAGTTGCAGTATAATTTGGATAAGTGAGGTTATTCACTTTGGAAGCAAAAACAGGAAGGCAGATTACTACCTGAATAGTTATAAATTGGGAGAGGGGAGTGTGCAGCAGGACCTGGGTGCCCTTGTGCACCATTCGCTGAAGGTAAGCATGCAGGTGCAGCGGGACCTGGGTGGTAAAGCAGGCTAATGGTATGATGGCCTTCATTGCGAGAGGTTGTGAGTATAGAAGCAGGGATGTGTTGCTGCAATAGTACAGGGCCTTGGTGAGGCCACACCTGGAGTATAGTGTGCAGTTTTGGTCTCCTCCTCTGAGGAAGGATGCTCTTGCTCTCGAGGGAGTGCAGCGAAAGTTTACCAGACTGATTCCAGGGATGGCGGGACTGTCATAACACATACAGTGCAGAAGGAGGCCATTTGGCCCATCGAGTCTGCACCGACCCACTTAAGCCCTCACTTCCACCTTCTCCCCGTAACCCAATAACCCCATCTAACCTTTTTTGGTTACTAAGGGCAATTTAGCATGGCCAATCCACCTAACCTGCACATGTTTGGACTGTGGGAGGAAATCGGAGCACCCGGAGGAAACCCCCACACAGACACGGGGAGAACGTGCAGACTCCCCACAGACAGTGACCCAAGCCGGGAATCAAACCTGGGACCCTGGTGCTGTGAAGCCACAGTGCTATCCACGTCTGCTACCATGCTTCCCCAAATGAGGAGAGATTGACTAGGTTGGGATTGTTCTCGCTGGAGTTCAGAAGAATGAGGGGGATCTCATAGAGACTTACAAAATTTTAACGGGACTAGACAGGGTAGATGCAGGGAAGATGTTACCAATGATGAGTGTGTCTAGAACCAGGGGTCACAGTATGAGGATTCAGGGTAAAGCATTTTGGATAGAGATGAGGAGACATTTCTTAACCCAAAGAGTGGTGAGCCTGGAAGTAGTTGATGCTAAAACATTGAATATATTCAAAAGGTGGCGAGATATAACACTTGGGAAGAATGGGATCAAAGGCTATGGGGAGAAAGCAGGATTAGGCTATTGAGTTGGTTGATCAGCCATGATAATGATGAATGTCGGAAGGGCCAAAAGTCCTCCTCCTGCTCCTATCTTCTATGCATATGCTGGTGGATTAACAAAAAGCGTTATGCAGTGAGAATTTGATAACTCTGAATATCTGTGCAAAATGTGGGCTGACATCCGTCTGTTACCATGAGTCCCGGGGATCACAGGATTGGTAAAATAGAGAAAGCCCATCAGCTGATTAGCTTTAGCTGTTCCTGAATCCTGCAACAACAACTTGCACTTATAAAGCACCCTTTTATAGCAAAACGCCCTAAGGCACTTCACAGATGTGGTATCAGTCACAGAAGATGTTAGGACAGACGGCGGAAGGGGTGGGGGAGGAGGTGATGGGAAAGAGTGGTGAAGAAGCAAAGAGGTTTAGGAAGAGTATCCAGAGAAGAGCTCACATTTGAAGGCAAGGCTGCCAAGAGTGGACAATTAAAATTGGAGATGCACAGGATGCTAGTAATTGGGACTTTTCACAGTAACTTCATTTGAAGCCTACTTGTGACAATAAGCGATTTTCATTTCATTTTTTATTTAATTGGAGGAGTGCAGATATCTTGGAGGATCCTTGAGGTAGGGAGGGGGGAGACTATGGAGGGAGGTTCGAGGTAGGGAAAGGTCAGACCATGGAGAGAGGTTCGAGGTAGGGAAGGGTGAGACCATGGAGGGAATTTCAAGATAGGTGAGACTATGGAGGAATTTGAAAACAAGGATGAGAAGTTTAAAACTGAGGCGTTGGTCTACCGGAAGCCCAGTGTAGGCCAGCGTGCTGATATGCAATGGGTGAAGGAAACTTGATGCGAGTTAGGATATGGGTTGGATGAGCTCAACCATCTTCCACTTGTAGTCTCCAGTGTTCTTATGAACAAGTTGGGCAGTACCCTGCCTTCACATGATTCCTAAAGCACCTTCTACGATGTGGCACTCTCAGTAGTGCACTGGAGCATCAATTATATGCGCAACTGCCTGAGAAGCGGGAGTGCTATCACCTGAGCTGAGCTGACCTACAAAGATAGCACAGGTATGCGCACTGCTTGTCATCCATCTTCGTTCTGCAGAGATTATGTTTCTAGCATGTTTGAATCGCCGTTACTCTTTATCGCACTTTATTTCCAGGAAGCATCGAGCTGGAGTTGACATTCATTCATGTTCTCAATTCCTGTTGGAACTCTACAGTCAGTGGGTCCTTCCCACAAACACTGGGAAGAAAACCCCCGTTGTCCTGGTCAGTGAGGTGGTAAGATCGGTAAGTGTTGGATCTGATTGTGAAACGGGAATCTTTTCCAGCGCTCTGGACATTTATGTATGTCCTATGGTTTTCTTTTTCATGTATGGAACGATCTGTATGGACTGTCGGCAGAACAATACTTTTCACCGTACCTCGGTCCATGTGACAATAAATCAAATCAATCAATAGTGAACAGGAATTCTCTGTCACCTTTCCCTCTGCCCACATTTTGTAGAGCCACTGAGGCAAATTATACTGCTAAGAAAAAGCCAGCTTGTCCTGGATTGGGTACCTTGCTGGTCTTTATGGGCCAGTACCACCCCTGTGCTGAGAAAGAAAGAACTTGCATTGATATAGTTGTAATGTAGGAAATGTGACAACCAATTTGTTCACAGCAGGGTCCCACAAACGATGGTGTGATAACGGTCAGGTGATCTGTTTTTTGTAATATTAGTGGTGGGCGACTGTGAGAACTCCATGTTCCTGTGGCACCATTTCACTTTTACCCACGAGGGCAGCTGAATCTTGAGCCGTTCTCAGTTGAACTGTTTGCAAAGCCAAGGAGCTGGAGCTTGTGACATACCTGGGTCTATTTTACAATGTTATGGGGATACGAACGTCAATACAAGAATCTATCTAGCTTTGCCTTGAAAACTTACAAAGATTCTGCGTCCACTGCCTTTTCAGGAAGGGAATTCCAAAGACTCATGGCCCTCTGAGAGAAATTGTTTTTTGATCTGTCTTAAATGAGCGACCCCATATTTTTAAACAGTGGCCCCTTGTTCTAGATTCTCCCACAAGAGGAAACATTTTTCCACATCCACCCTGCCAATACCCCCTCAGGATCTTATGTTTCAATAAAGTCATCCCTTACTCCTCTAAACCCCAATGGGTACAAGCCTAGCCTGTCTTCATGATAACCTGCCCATTCCAGGTTATTAGTCCAGTAAATCTTCTCTGAACTGCTTCTAATGCATTTACGTCCTTCCTTAAATATGGAGACCAATACTGTGCACAGTACTGGTCTTACCAGTTCCCTATATAACAAAACCACCCTACTTTTGTAATCAATTTTCCTTGCAATAAACAATAACATTCTATTAGCTTTCCGTTTTACTTGGTGTATCTGCATATTAGCCTTTTGTGATTCTCACACATCCCTCTGTACCTCGGACCTCTGCAATCTCCCCATTTAGATTACGTGCACTTTTATTCTTCCTGGCAAAATGGACAATTTCACATTTTCTCACCTTATACTTCGTTTGCCAGACATTTGCAGGGCAGCATGGTGGTGCAGTGGTTAGCACTGCTGCCTCATGGCGCTGAGGTCCCAGGTTCGATCCCAGCTCTGGGTCACTGTCCGTGTGGAGTTTGCACATTCTCCCCGTGTTTTGCATGGGGTTCGCCCCACAACCCAAAAATGTGCAGGGTAGGTGGATTGGCTACGCTAAATTGCGCCTTAAACAAAAAAATTAAAAAAGATATTTGCCCACGCACTTAACCTATGATTGTAAGTCTGTTAAATGACACTCCAGGTTTTAACAAATATAAAAGCAAAATACTGTGGAAGCAGGAAATCTGAAATAAAAAGAAAAATGTTTGAAATGCTCAGCAGGTTTAGCAGCATCAGTAGAGAGAGAGGGTCTGTAACCTTCCATCAGATTCATCAATTCAAATAGGCTTTTCAAAAACAAAATAGATCTAGAAACCAAAACATTCCCTAAGTTTTAACTGTTCAATCAGTTATGAATATTTTTCCATTAAGATCCTGGATTGCGAAGTATAGAATCATAGAATTTACAGCGCAGAAGGAGGCCATTTGGCCCATTGAGTCTGCACTGGCCCTTGGAAAGAGCACCCCAATTAAACCCACAGCTCCCTGTAACCCCACCTAACACTTTTCTTTTTGGACACTAAGGGCAGTTTAGCATGACCAATCCACCTAACCATGTTTGGACTGGGAGGAAATCGGAGCACCCAGAGGAAACCCCCACACAGACACACGGAGAACGTGCAGACTCCGCACAGACAGTGACCCAAGTCGGGAATCGAACCCGGGTCCCTGGCGCTGTGAAGCAACAGTGCTAACCACTGTTATCATGTCACCCTGCTGCGAAGTACTGGATTAGTGTCCAGTACACGGATTATTGCGTCCATTTCTGAGCACCACACTTTAGGAAGGATGTGAAGGAGAGGGTATAGGAAGGATTTCCGAGTATGGTTCTGATGTTGAGGCACTTCAGTTATGTGGCTAGATTGGCAGTTCTCCTTGGAGAAGAGAAAATTGAGAGGTGATTTGACCATGAGGCATCTGGGCGGAGAGAAACTGTTGCCATTGGCGAAAGGATCGAGTTTCACAGGGCACCTATGAAGGTGAATGTCAAAAAACAACGTGACGAATATCATTTTTACGCAGTGAGTTGTTAGCATCTGAAGTGCACTGCCAATCGTGGCTTTCGAAAGGGTTAGCTAAGTATCTGAAGAGACAAAATTTGCAAGCTAACAGTCAAGGGTGGGGGAGTGGGACTGGATGAATTTCTCTTCGAAAGTGTTGGCATGGACAAAACCGGCCGCATAGCCTCCTGTGCTGTAACCGTTCTATGATTGGGTCTTAAGATACTGTATTGTGAAGTGCACACGTGGTCTTTTACATAACAGTATCCATTGGAGGAGGGGACACAGAACATAGGCTAGGATCTCTGGCATGCTGGGGTAATTCATCGCATGACCAATTGAGCTGCTGCAACGAGAATAAATGCAAGTCAGATGGGATGGAGTGATGAAGGTCAGTGGTTGGTGGGAGGAAAGCTGAAATAATGAAGAAGAGCTTACTTCCCCATTTTGACAATTTTCACAGCATACAGTTTTTAAGATTAGTCAATAGAATGTGCTAGCCCAGTAACTGGTCTGATAAATCCACACCAATCTCCTTTATGTGAGCATTTTAATGCAAGGCTTAAGCTTCAGTATTTATCTTCAAGTAGACCGCCATATTCCCTTTTAAAAGAATTTCTGTTTCAGCAGCGCCATATCCTATCTGACTTGAAAAGTTTAACCAATTATGTCTACAGCTGCTGCCTAACCGGCTGTGTATTTCACAGTAACTTCATTGCAGTGTTAATGTAAGCCTACTTGTGACAATAAAAATTATTATTATTATTTCCAGCATTTTCTGTTTTAATTGTCTTTGGTAGAACCATTGGTCTTCTCTCCTCATATCTTGTATAGCTCGGTGTCAGGTTTTGCTTGATAAAGTTCCTGTGAAGCATCGAGATGTTTTACTGCATCAAAGGTGATATATAAATGCAAGTTGTTTTACATACATCTTGCAATGAAGTTCGTGCAGCTTCTCCAGCGAGCTTCCCATGCAAACTGTATCTGTGTGTCTGCTTGTGGTACCAGCTTGTATGGCATTCAGCACGTAGCCAGTTCCATTTTTACAAAAAGACTTTGCTTTTCTTTTCTTATCTGTCAAGATCTTCTCCACCTCTTTACCCCTCCTTCCTTTCCCCAAACCTTTTCTCCTCGCTTTTTCCTTCTCTTTATATGGAATATAGAGGCATTCGCTATTTCTAGTCTTTTATATATTTCTAATGAGGTTCTGCTGTGAGTCTTGTTGTAACCCAAAACTGTACAAACTTGAGAATTAGCTCCCACTGGAAAGATTTCTCCCGAAATCCATGCGATCTCTGTTTTAATTGTAGCTTTTGGCAGTCTCGGATTTATTTACTGAGAGGACCCAGTTTGAGATGATGTACAGCACTCTGACGGAACTTCAGAAAATTCATCCAGCAGAAGATGAGATTTTGAATCAGTATCTGGTCCCTGCCATCTGCAAAGCAGCTGCTGTTCTGGGCATGGTAAGAACAGGGGTGGGGGTTAAAAAAAACACTGGTGCTTGAGAAAGCTGGCAATGTGCTGACATCTGTTGGAAACCCCGTTGCTGTCCTATTCCCAACGGTTTGTAATGTAAAATCTCTGAGCTGTGATGGAAGTTTCCTTCAGGATTTCAGTTGTAATGTACTACTGTTCATCCTCACTGTATCGCCACATATATCCATCAGTGGACGGTTGGGGGAAACACCCAAATAGTCCAGCAAGCCAGTCACATCCAAACATGATGCAGCCTACATGGTCGATCAGTCTATTGGCCTGGGAGGAGCATTGAAGCAGGCGGAAGAGATCTTGGATCAGTTTAGAAAATTAACCTGAAAACGTCCAGTGACTCGAGATTGCAGCAATTGGCATCGATAATTATAGCTCAATCTTATCTGTTGTCTAACTGGACCTGTCCTTGCCTTTCAGAAACCCTTTCCTTCTGAAGGATCGGAGGTGATTCCGCACTTATCTGCTTTGGTTGCCTCTACAAAAAATGAACGGCACCATTCTCCCATTGGAGATCTAGACTCTGATAACGCTGGGGGCAGAGTGCAGTAATTCTATTTGACTTTGCTCATTCACCTTTACACAGTTAAACATATAAGATGGTCATTAATAAATCCAAGAGGGAATGCAGGAGGTGGTTTGAATTTGGAATTCTCCACCACATGGAGTAGTTGAGACACATAACGGGTGTATTTAAAGTGAAGCTCAATACATACATGGGCGAGATGGGATTTAAAAGATATGCCAGTTGGATTAGATGATTGGGGGGAGAGGGGAGGTGGCTGGAGCATAAACACCATCAGTTGGCCTTAATGACCGATTTCTCTGCTAAAACAACCTACATAATTCTGTTTTATTTTTTTTAATCGTTTGCGTAAAAATACTAGAACTTTGAACCAAAAGCTTAATGTTTTTGCAGGGATTAATTTATAATTGCCTTTGTTGCTGTCTTATAGGATAAGGCCATAGCTGAGCCAATAAGCCGCCTGTTGGAGACCACAATGCGGAGTACCCACATGCCATCCCGAATAGGAGCGCTGCATGGAATCCTGTACATCCTGGAGTGTGATCTGTTGGATGAGACAGCAAAGCAGCTCATTCCAACCATTAGTGTTTACCTGTTGGCCAATCTGCGTGGAATTGCACAGTACGGGTTTTATCCTGATATTTCTGGATGGGTTGCATGTGCCTTGATTTTCGTTCTTTAAGAAGAATCAGCAAGCGGATAGTGAGGTTAAGAATGTTGCTTGCTGCTGTATCTGATCAAAATACGTTACTTTCGAACAATAGTCTCTGTGTTTTGGATTTGAAGAGACTAAACATTACCGTCACTGTTGAGATAAATGAGGGTCAGCATGGTGGCGCAGTGGTTAGCACTGCTGCCTCACGGCGCTAAAGACCTGGGTTCAATCCCAGCCCCGGTCACTGTCTGTGTGGAGTTTGTACATTCTCCCTGTGTCTGTGTGTGTCTCACCCCACAACCCAAAGATGTGCACAGTAGGTGGATTGGGCATGCTAAATTGCCCCTTAATTGGAAAAAAAATTGAGTATTTTAAATTTATTTCAAAACATTATTGAGATAAATGTTGATTTATGTTCGCACACTGATGCTTCCCTCTTGTAGGAAATGTACTCTCTTAAAATACTTTCAAGCAGTGACCCTACTGTAGTTGCTTCGTCATATTTTTCTTATTTAGGGAAACTTGTGTATAATTTCTAACAAAGATATAAATTCATAACAATAAAGAAAAAACTCCGAACCCAAAGTCGAAAAGAAAGTGCAGCACTCCCAGTTTCAATTCTCTCCACAGATGCTGCTCGACATGCTGAGTGGGATCAGTATTCTCCCTCTATTTTGCTTCAAATTTTGGAAAGCACATTCACTTTTAGACTCCAATTTGATTCAAATGTATTGTCCATTCGGAAATTCATTGCGGGTCCATTGCTTATTCATTAACAATCACTTATAAATGAATAATTAACAGCGAAAGAGAAAAGCTACATCATCTCAAAAATCTGACTCTGATGTTAAAAACTATTTCCGTGCAGTGCATTGAAAATAATGGGGCATTAAAGCCATAAAGATCCCACAAATTAAACCAATGAGTCTTAAAATTCCTGAAGGCCCCGAGAGTTGAAGCCCCCTAGCCATAAATCATTACACCACCAACTCCATTCCCCTTACCTGAATTTATAAAGAATCTCACTGCCAAAAAAAATAATGAACGTGTTCCATAAGAATGGCTGCTATGGGTGGAATAAGAGAATAAGACCTGGATAGGAAAGCCAGACCATGGCATGAAGCTGGCATATTTTCAATAGTACACTTGCGCACCATATTACATAACCTTCGTTCAGCAATCATCTTATTCTACAAAAGTATTCCTCAATTAAACTGTTGAAAGCTTGTAGTCCATTCAAAACTAACAGCCTTGACAATGTAACATCAGAAATCTGACCATGT
This sequence comes from Scyliorhinus torazame, assembly GCF_047496885.1. NCBI lineage: Eukaryota > Metazoa > Chordata > Chondrichthyes > Carcharhiniformes > Scyliorhinidae > Scyliorhinus > Scyliorhinus torazame. The sequence continues at coordinate 24,368,719 of NC_092715.1, forward strand.
GCTTCCAATCCCATCATATGGGACGAGGATAAGGGAGGGGAAAAATCTGAGAGAGTAAGGGGATACTGTGAAGTTTTCAGCAGTGAATATTAGAATTCCAGAACAAAAGAAGGCCCAGGTCCATCCAGTTCCCCGCTCACCATCCTGGTAGCTGCATGATACAAGGATAATGGGTTTTTTGACTGACCGCAGCAATCAACCTCGTTATCAACCAGTTTGTACCAAAATCAGAAATGTGACTCTGCAAACTCCCGGTGGTGGGGAGCTTTAGGAATCATAGGTCCACAGTCATCTGTTCCTCCCAAGAATTCTACCTATATGTTGTGTCACTAATTATTTCTTAATTGGCATTCTGGGTTTTTTTGGGAAACCGAACACCTGATCACATACAATGTTACTGATCAATTGTTTTATCCCCTGCAGCTGTGTCAACATCCACAACCAGCAACATGTATTGGTGATGTGTGCGACGGCATTTTATCTGATCGAGAACTATCCGCTCGATGTCGGCCATGAATTTACTGCAGACATCATTCAGGTACAGTTTACTCAACACTGAAAGTAGAGATGCAACTTAAAATGGCCATCAAAGACATGAACCTAGCCTTGGGATTCTCCAGAGAGCTGAGAAGTTACATTAAACTTAAGATACAGAATCAGGGCAGCACGGTGGCGCAGTGGTTAGCACTGCTTCCTCACGGCACTGAGGACCCGGGTTCAATACTGGCCCCGGGGTCACTGTCCGTGTGACGTTTGCACATTCTCCCCGTGTCTGCGTGGGTCTCACCCCATCAACCCAAAAAGATGTGCAGGGTAGGTGGATTGGCCACGCTAAATTGACCCTTAATTGGAAAAAGAGAATTGGATACTCTAAATTAATTTTTAAAAACTTGTACGAATTGAGGTTCAACCACACTTGGAAGTGTTGTGGGCTCTTTTGGTTCCAGTATTATAAAAATAATATTGAGGCATTGGCAAAGGTGCAAAAAAGCATTAATCCAAAAGCAAAATACTGTGGATGCTGCAAATCTGAATTAAAATATGAAATTCTAGAATTAACCAGCAGGTCAGGCAGTGTCTGTGGACAGAGAAGAGATGACATTTCAATCATTTCATTTTCATCAGAAAGCACATTCACTTTTGGATTTTGTGAAGCCTAAGATGTGAATATTGGAATATCTAGACAGAAGATCAAGGTTCACCTCGTTCATCGTTCACCCCCTGGTCGCTGCATGATAGAAAAATAATAATAATAATCATTGCTTATTGCCACAAGTAGGCTTCAATGAAGTTACTGTGAAAAGCTCCTAGTTGCCACATTCCGACGCCTGTTGGGGAGGCTGGTACGGGAATTGAACCCGCGCTACTGGCCTTGTTCTGCATTACACGTCAGCTGTTTAGCCCACTGTGCTAAACCAGCCCCGATGTAATGGAGTTGTTGACTAATCTGTCCCCATCAGCCATCAATTAGAATCATAGAATCTCTACAGTGCAGAAGGAGGCTGAAAGAGCACCCTACCTAGGCCCAATCCCCCACCCTATTCCCGTAACCCCACCTAGGGGCAATTTAGCATGGCCAATCCACCTAACCCGCACATCTTTGGACTGTGGGAGGAAATTGGAGCACCCGTAGAAAGCCCATGTAGACACGGAGAGAAAGTGCAAACTCCACACAGACAGTCACCCGAAGTCGGACTCAAACCCGGATACCTGGCGCTGTGAGAGAGCAATGCTAACCACTGCCGCCATGCTGCCTCCCCCCCCCCCCCCCCCCAAAATTTGGTTGTACGGAATCCCAGAAAGGTCATTGATGAAAGATCATGACCTGAATGTTATCTTTGCTTCTCCTCATGGATGCTGCCAAACTGGCTGGGTGTTTCTAGCTTTATCTGTTTGAATGCAAAAGAAGTTGCCAGGATAGAACAAAGAGGTTATAACTATCAGGAAAGGATGTATAGGCTGGGGCTCTTTTCTCTCTTAAAGCGATGACTGAGGTTAGCATGATAGACACCCTGAAGTGAAAGGCAGAGTTTGAAAGAATGCATATAAAACACATTTTCACATGGGGGAGAGAAAAACTAGGGGCCATGAATAGAGGTTAGTCAAGCAGAAGCTTTTCTACTCAGCGAGTGGTAAGAATGTGGAACTTGCTGCCAGGAGTGGTTGAGGTGAATAGTATAGACTTATTTAAGGGAAAGCTCAATAAACCCTTGAGGAAGAAGGGAATAGAAGGATATTGATATTAGATGAAGAAAGTCGAAAGGAGACCCATGTGGAACATAAAAACCGGCATGGAGCAGTCGGGCTGAATGGCCTGCTGCCTTGCTGTAGGATCGATGTAACATTTTGCCTGTGTATAAAGGTAACTTTTCATGAATAGAAACATACATCGAAAATAGAAGCAGGAGGAGGCCATTCAGCCCTTCAAGTCTGCTCCGCCATACATTATGATCATTGCTGATCATCAAGTTTAATATCCTGATCCAGCCTTCCCCTCCATATCCCTTCATACCCTTTGTCCCAAGAGCTGTATCTAATTCCTTCTTGAAATTACACAATGTTCTGGCCTCAACTACTTCCTGTGGGAGTGAATTCCACAGATTCACCACTCTCTGGGTGAAGAAATTTCTCCTCACCTCAGTCCTACACGGTTTACCCCTTATCCTCAAACTATGACCCCTAGTTCTGGATTCCCCCCATCATTGGAAATTCTTTCTGAATTTACCGTGTCTAATCCGGTTAGAATTTATTATGTTTCTATGAGATCCCCTCTCAGTCTTCTAAACTCCAATGAATATAATCCTAACCGATCTAGTCTCTCCTCCGACATCCCAGGAATCAATCTGGTAAACCTGCTGCACTCCCTCCATAGCAAGAACATCCTTCCTCAGATAAGGACACCAAAACTGCATACAATACTCCAGGTGTGGCCTCATCAAAGCCCTATGCAATTGCAGTAAAACATTCCTATTCCTGTACTCAAATCCTCTCGCTACGAAGGCGAACATACCATTTGCCTTCTTTACTGCCTGCTATACCTGCACGCTTACTTTCAGCGACTGATGCACGAGGACACTGGGGCTGGTTTAGCACAGTGGGCTAAATAGCTGGCTTATAATGCAGAACCAGGCCAGCAGCGCGGTTTCAATTCCCGTACCGGTCTCCCTGAACAGGCGGTGGAATGTGGCGACTAGGGGCTTTTCACAGTAACTTCATTGAAGCCTACTTGTGACAATAAGTGATTATTATTATTACTAAGCTCTTGCTGAGTATCCGCCTCAATTTATGCTCATTCAAATAATAATCTGCCGTCCTATTTTTGCTGTCGAAGCAGGTAACCTCACATTTATCCACATTATACGGCATCTGCCATGCATACGTCCATTCAATCAGCCTGTCCAAATCTCGCTGAAGCGTTTCTGCATCCTCCTCACAGCTCACCCTCCTACCCAACTTTGTACCATCTGCAAATTTAGAGTTATTACATTTTGTTTCCTTGTCCAACTCATTAATATATGTCAACAGTTGTGGTCCTAGCACAGATTTCTGTCATACCCCACTAGTCACTGCCTGCCAATCGGTGAAAGACCCATTTATTCTCACATTTTGTTTCCTGTCTGCTCGGGGAGGTGGTAGCTTAGTGGTATTGTCACTGGACTAGTTAACCAGACACCCAGAGTAATGCTCTGGGGACCCAGGTTCAAATCCCACCACTGCAGATGGTGGAATTTGAATTCAATAAAAATCTGGAATTTTCCTCTTTAGGGAAATAAATCTGTCCTTACCTGGTCTGGCCTACATGTGACTCCAGACCCACCGCAATGTGGTTGACTCTTAATTGCCCCCACAAGGGCAATTGGGGATGGGCAATAAATGCTGGCACAGCCTGCGATGCCCAAGTCCCATGAACGAATAAAACAATCAGCTTTCTATCCATCTCAAGACACTACCCGCAATCCCATGCGCTTTAACTTTACATAGTAATCTTGCTATGTGAGACCTTGTCGAAAGCCTTCTGAAAGTCCAAATAAACTACTGTTCTCCCTGGTCCTCTACTTCAAAGAATTCTAGTAGATTTGTCAAGCATGATTTCCTTTTCGTAAATCCAATTGCTATGCAATGAAATCCTTGATAATGACGGCACGGTAGCACAGTGGTTAGCACTGTTGCTTCACAGCACCAAGGTCCCAGGTTTGATTCCTAGCTTGGGTCACTGTGCGGAGTCTGCTCGTTCTCCCCGTGTCTGTGCGGGTTTCCTCAGGTGCTCCGGTTTGCTCCCATAAGTCCCGAAAGACGTGCTGTTAGGTGATTTGGACATTCTGAATTCTCCCTCCTACCCGAACAGGTGTCTTAGTGTGGCAATTAGGGGATTTTCACAGTCCCTTGACTGTAGTGTTAATGTTTAGCCTACTTTTGACAATAATAAAGATTATTATTTAATAATATTATTTTCATAATGGACACTTTTCCCTACTCCCTATGTTAGGCTCACTGGTCTATAGTTCCCTGTGTTCTCTCTATCTCTCTTTTCGAAGTGCGAGATTTTATTAGCTACCCTCCAATCTGTAGGAACCATTCCAGAGACCAAAGAATTTTGCAAAGTGACCGCCAATGGAGCTACTATTTCTAGGACTACTTAAGTACTTTGGAATGAAAATATCAGGCCCTGGAGATTCATCCACCTTCAATCCCATTAATTTCCCCCAAACCATTTCTCTACAATACTGATTTCCTTCAGCTCCTCACTAAAACTTGTGATTCTTAGAACTTCCGGTACATTGTTCATGTCTTCCTTTGTAAAGACAGAATCAAAGTATGAATTCAGTTCCTCAGCCATTTCCTTGTTTCCCGTTGTGAATTCCCCCATTTCTGACTAAGGGGCCTACATTCGTTTTTATCAATCATTTTCTCTTTACATACTGATAGAAACTTTTACAATCAGTTTTTAATGTTCCCTGGTAGCTTACTTTCATATTGTATTTTCCCCTTTTTATTCGTTCCCTTGGTCTGCCTTTGCTGAATTTTAAACTGTTCCCAATCCTCGGGTCTATTGCTTTTTCTTGCTAATTTGTATGCCTCTTTGAATCTAATACTATCTCTAATTTCCCCTGTAAGCCATGGTTTGGCCACAGTTCCCTTTCTGCTGCTGCGGCAAATGGGAACAAACAACTTTTGGAGTTCACCTATTCGTTCCTTGAATGCCTGTCATTGCCTGACCACTGTTCTTCCGTTCAGTAATGTTTCCCGGCCTATAATAGCCAACTCGTGCCTCATACCATCAGAGTTACCTTTATTGAGATTCAAGATCCTGGTTTCAGAATCAACTACCTCAGTATCCCCTTTATAAAGAATTCTGTCATGTTATGGTCATTCATGCCCAAAGATTCTCTCTCAACTAGATTGGCAACTAATGCTTTCTCATTGCACAATACCCAGTCCAAGATGGCCTGTGCCCTTGTTGGTTCCTCAACGTATTGGTCCAGAAAACCATCCCGTATACACCGAGAAATTCCTCCTCTATTGTACTGTGACTAATTTGACTCACCCAATCTATATGCAGATTAAAGTCGCCCATAATCACAGATGTTCCTTTATCACGTGCATCTCTGATTTCTTGTCTGATGCTATTCCCAACATTACCACTACAGTTTGATGCTCTATATACCACCCCTCCGAATGTTTTTTGCCCCTGGTGTTACTTAACTCACCCATACAGATTCCATATTGTGCTAATATCTTTCCTCAATATTGTAGCAATATCTTCTTGAATCAAAATGCAACTCCACCACCTTTTCCTTTCTCTGTCCTTCCTAAAACCTGAACAGCCCTCAATGTTTAGTTCCCATCCTTGGTCACCTTCGATAAGACGTTCTGCATAAAAATCCTGCCTATTACCACCATTCCTATATTTATTTAGTTGCCATCATGTTCGCAGCAGTCTTCAGGTTGGACTATCACAATGTATTTTAGAAGTAAATGTGGGTGTGCACTCCTCTGTTCATGAATCATGACCACTTTAAAATTTCATAACTTGGGTTTCCTGGATGGCCGAGCTGTTTAGGGCAGACTAGTCGAGCTAAACAAGTCAAGAAGTTCACCCTTGTCGGATCTCAATGTGCTCGGTCTTCTGACTAATACTGCATTACCCTGTTAACTAAACCTGACTTACAACGGGTTTTCTTGAATTCTTTCATGGGATGTCACTGGCCAGACCAGCATTTATTGCCCATCCTTAATTGCCCATGAGAAGGTGGTGGTGAACTGCCTTCGTGAACAGTCCATGTGATGTAGGTAGACTCAGTGATGTTAGGGGGTGCAGTAGGGGGGTTTTGACCAGGATTTAGACCCAGTGACAGTGAAGGAATGGCAAATTATTTCCAAGTCAAGATGGTGAGTGACTTTGAGGAGAACATCCTGGTGGTACTGTTCCCATGTGTCTGCTACCCTTGTCCTTTTGGGTGGTTGAGGTCATGGGTTTGCAAGGTACCATTGAAGGAGCATCGGTGAATCCTGCAGTTCATCTTGTAGATGGTACACACTGAAGCCACTGGGTGCGTCGATGGTGGAGGGAGTGAATATTTGTGGAAGGGGTGCCAATCGAGTAGGCTGCTTTTTCCTGGATGGTGTTGAGCTTGAGTGTTGTTGAAGCTGCACTCATCCAGGCAAGTGGGGGGAGTATTCCATCACACTCCTGACTTGTGCCTTTTAGGTGGCGGACAGGCTTTGGGGGGAGTCAAGAGATGAGTTACTTGCCACAGAATTCCCAGCCTTTGACTTGCTCTTGCAGCTACTGTACTTATATGGCATGTCCAGTTCGGTTTCTGGTCAATGGTAACCCCCAGGATGTTGTTAGTGGGAGATTCAGCAATGTTAATGCTATTGCATGTCAACGGGAGATGGTTAGATTAAATGGCTATAGTTGCACTGCAATATTTTGGTGAAAGGTTGATAAATATTTCCCGAAGTTACAACATAGGTTACGACATATATCTTGCGCTACGGTGTTCTCAGTAAACCGATAGTCCCGGTAACCCAACAGGCTAACTGTAGTCAGATAACACCCCAGTCTGAAACCCAGTGGCAGTGGCTGGGGCTGGTTTAGCTCACTGGGCTAAATCGCTGGCTTTTAAAGCAGACCAAGGCAGGCCAGCAGCACGGTTCAATTCCCGTACCAGCCTCCCCGAACAGGCGCCGGAATGTGGTGACTAGGGGCTTTTCACAGTAACTTCATTGAAGCCTACTCGTGACAATAAGCAATTTTCATTTCATTTTTCATTTGGTCTTCTGTGGATTTCTTCTCAAATTCCCCCAGATGATTATCATACAAGTGTTTCCAAACTCCACTCTCAAAGTCATGCTTTACAGCCTTACTTCACACAATGTTTTCCCTCAGCTATTTCAGCAAAGATCCACCTTTGTTTTCCAATTATCCTTTCAAATAAAGCTTTCTCTCACCTGTTTTAGCAAGGATCAACCTCCAGGTTTTTCAATTCTGCTTTCAGCATTCCTTTGTCTTGAATGCTTTCAAGCTTTCACACACACTCTTTTTTTTTTTAAATAATATTTTATTGAAAATTTTTGGTCAACCAACACAGTACATTGTGCATCCTTTACACAACATTGTAACAATACAGATAATAATGACCTTTTAAAATTTAAACAAAAACAACAAATAAATATTAAATAACAAAAAATAAAAACTAGCCCTAATTGGCAACTGCCTTGTCTCAGGCCACCCCCCCCCCCCCCCCCCCAAGTCCTGGGCCGCTGCTGCTGCCTTCTTTGTTCTCCCCTATCTATCTTTCCACAAGATATTCGACGAACGGTTGCCACCGCCTAGTAAACCCTTGAGCCGACCCCCTTAGGACGAACTTAATCCGCTCTAACTTTATGAACCCCGCCATATCATTTATCCAGGTCTCCACCCCCGGGGGCTTGGCTTCTTTCCACATTAGCAATATTCTGCGCCGGGCTACTAGGGACGCAAAGGCCAAAACATCGGCCTCTTTCGCCTCCTGCACTTCCGGCTCTTGTGCAACCCCAAATATAGCCAACCCCCAGCTTGGTTCGACCCGGACTCCGACTACTTTCGAAAGCACCTTTGTCACCCCCATCCAAAACCCCTGTAGTGCCGGGCATGACCAAAACATATGGGTATGATTCGCTGGGCTTCTCGAGCACCTCGCACACCTATCCTCCACCCCAAAAAATTTACTGAGCCGTGTTCCAGTCATATGTGCCCTGTGTAATACCTTAAACTGAATCAGGCTTAGCCTGGCGCACGAGGACGACGAGTTTACCCTGTTTAGGGCATCTGCCCACATCCCCTCCTCAATCTCCTCCCCTAGCTCTTCTTCCCATTTCCCTTTTAGTTCGTCCATCATAGTCTCCCCTTCGTCTCTCATTTCCCTATATATATCCGACACCTTACCGTCCCCCACCCATTTCTTTGAGATGACTCTGTCCTGCACCTCTTGTGTCGGGAGCTGCGGGAATTCCCTCACCTGCTGCCTCGCAAAAGCCCTCAATTGCATGTACCTGAATGCATTCCCTTGGGGCAACCCATATTTCTCGGTCAGCGCTCCCAGACTCGCAAACTTCCCATCCACAAATAGATCTTTCAATTGCGTTATACCTGCTCTTTGCCACATTCCATATCCCCCATCCATTCCCCCCGGGGCAAACCTATGGTTGTTTCTTATCGGGGACCCCCCCAGTGCTCCGGTCTTTCCCCTATGTCGTCTCCACTGTCCCCAAATCTTCAGTGTAGCTACCACCACCGGACTCGTGGTATAGTTCCTTGGTGAGAACGGCAATGGGGCTGTCACCATAGCCTGCAGGCTGGTCCCCCTACAGGACGCCCTCTCTAATCTCTTCCACGCCGCTCCTTCCTCCTCTCCCATCCACTTACTCACCATTGAAATATTAGCGGCCCAATAATACTCACTTAGGCTCGGTAGTGCCAGCCCCCCCCTATCCCTACTACGCTGTAAGAATCCCTTCCTCACTCTCGGAGTCTTCCCGGCCCAAACAAAACCCATGATACTCTTTTCTATCCTTTTGAAAAAAGCCTTCGTGATCACCACCGGGAGACACTGAAACACAAAAAGGAATCTCGGGAGGACCACCATCTTAACTGCCTGCACCCTCCCTGCCATTGACAATGCTACCATATCCCATCTCTTGAAATCTTCCTCCATCTGTTCCACCAACCGCGTCAAATTTAGCCTGTGCAATGTGCCCCAATTCTTAGCTATCTGGATCCCCAGGTAACGAAAGTCTCTTGTTACCTTCCTCAACGGTAGGTCTTCTATTTCTCTACTCTGCTCCCCTGGATGCACCACAAACAGCTCACTCTTTCCCATGTTCAATTTATACCCTGAAAAATCCCCAAACTCCCCAAGTATCCGCATTATTTCTGGCATCCCCTCCGCTGGATCCGCCACATATAGTAGCAGATCATCCGCATATAAAGATACCCGGTGTTCTTCTCCTCCCCTAAGTATTCCCCTCCATCCCTTGGAACCTCTCAGCGCTATCGCCAGGGGCTCAATCGCCAGTGCAAACAGTAATGGGGACAGAGGACATCCCTGCCTTGTCCCTCTATGGAGCCGAAAATATGCCGTTCCCCGTCCATTCGTGACCACACTCGCCACTGGGGCCCTATACAACAGCTGCACCCATCTAATATACCCCTCTCCGAACCCAAATCTCCTCAACACCTCCCACAGATAATCCCACTCCACTCTATCAAATGCTTTCTCGGCATCCATCGCCACTACTATCTCCGTTTCACCCTCTGGTGGGGCCATCATCATTACCCCTAACAACCTCCGTATGTTCGTGTTCAGCTGTCTCCCCTTCACAAACCCAGTTTGGTCCTCATGAACCACCCCCGGGACACATTCCTCTATTCTCATTGCCATTACCTTGGGGCATCTACATTGAGGAGGGAGATTGGTCTGTAGGACCCGCATTGTAGCGGATCCTTTTCCTTCTTTAAAAGAAGCGATATCGTTGCTTCTGACATAGTCGGGGGCAGTTGTCCCCTTTCCTTTGCCTCGTTGAAGGTCCTCGTCAGCAGCGGGGCGAGCAAGTCCAAATATTTTCTGTAAAATTCAACTGGGAATCCATCCGGTCCCGGGGCCTTTCCCGTCTGCATGTTCCTAATTCCTTTCACCACTTCTTCTACCGTGATCTGTGCTCCCAATCCCATCCTTTCCTGCTCTTCCACCTTGGGAATTTCCAGCCGATCCAAAAACTCCATCATTCTCTCCCTCCCATCCGGGGGTTGAGCTTCATACAATTTTTTATAAAATGTCTTAAACACTTCATTCACTCTCTCCGCTCCCCGCTCCGTCTCTCCATCTTCGTCTCTCACCCCCCTATTTCCCTCGCTGCTCCCCTTTTCCTCAATTGGTGTGCCAGCAATCTGCTCGCCTTCTCTCCATATTCATACTGTACACCCTGCGCCTTCCTCCATTGTGCCTTTGCAGTGCCTGTGGTCAGCAAGTCAAATTCCACATGTAGCCTTTGCCTTTCCCTATACAGTCCCTCCTCCGGTGCTTCCGCATACTGTCTGTCCACCCTCAAAAGTTCTTGCAACAACCGCTCCCGTTCCTTACTCTCCTGCTTCCCTTTATGTGTCCTTATTGATATCAGCTCCCCCCTAACCACCGCCTTCAACGCCTCCCAGACCACTCCCACCTGAACCTCCCCATTGTCATTGAGTTCCAAGTACTTTTCAATGCATCCCCTCACCCTTAAGCACACCCCCTCATCCGCCATTAGTCCCATATCCATTCTCCAGGGTGGACGCCCTCTTGTTTCCTCCCCTATCTCCAAGTCTACCCAGTGTGGGGCATGATCCGAAATGGCTATAGCCGTATATTCCGTTCCCCTCACCCTCGGGATCAATGCCCTACCCAACACAAAAAAGTCTATGCGTGAATAGACTTTATGGACATAGGAGAAAAACGAGAACTCCTTACTCCTAGGTCTACTGAATCTCCACGGGTCCACCCCTCCCATCTGCTCCATAAAATCCTTAAGCACCTTGGCTGCTGCCGGCCTCCTACCAGTCCTGGACTTCGACCTATCCAGCCTTGGTTCCAACACCGTGTTAAAGTCTCCCCCCATTATCAGCTTTCCGGTCTCTAGGTCTGGGATGCGTCCTAGCATTCGCCTCATAAAATTGGCATCGTCCCAATTCGGGGCATACACGTTTACCAACACCACCATCTCTCCCTGTAATTTGCCACTCACCATCACGTATCTGCCCCCGTTATCCGCCACTATAGTCATTGCCTCGAACATTACCCGCTTCCCCACTAATATAGCCACCCCCCTGTTTTTCGCATCCAGCCCCGAATGGAACACCTGCCCTACCCATCCTTTGCGCAACCTAACCTGATCTATCAGTTTCAGGTGCGTTTCCTGTAACATGACCACATCTGCTTTAAGTTTCTTAAGGTGTGCGAGTACTCGTGCCCTCTTTATCGGCCCGTTAAGCCCCCTCACGTTCCCCCCCCTTGCCGGTTAGCCATCATCTTTTTCCAGCTTCTCGCCCAGTTCCCACGCGGCTGTATTTCTCCCAGACGGTGCCCCCCCGCCCATCCTTTCCCGCACCCACTCCCCCCTTTCCCCAGCAGCAGCAACCCAGTAATTCCCCCCCCCCCCCCCCGCTAGACCCCCCGCTAGCGTAATTACTCCCCCCATGTTGCTCCCAGAAGTCAGCAAACTCTGGCTGACCTCGGCTTCCCCCCGTGATCACGGCTCGCCCCGTGCGGCGCCCCCTCCTTCCTGCTTCTCTATTCCCGCCATAATTATCATAGCGCGGGAACCAAGCCCGCGCCTCTCCCTCGGCCCCGCCTCCCATGGCCAACGCCCCATTTCCTCTCCCTCCCCACCTCCCCCCATCACCACCTGTGGGAGAAAGAAAAGTTACCATACCGCAGGATTAATCATACAATCCCTCTTCGCCCCCCCCCCCCCCCCCACTCGTCCCACCACTTTGTCCAAACGTTCATTTTCGTAGTCCAATCATTCCAATTTTTCTTCTACAATAAAAGTCCACGCTTCATCCGCCGTCTCAAAGTAGTGGTGCCTCCCTTGATATGTGACCCACAGTCTTGCCGGTTGCAGCATTCCAAACTTTATCTTTTTTTTGTGAAGTACCGCTTTGGCCCGATTAAAGCTCGCCCTCCTTCTCGCCACCTCCGCACTCCAATCTTGATAGACGCGGATCACCGCGTTCTCCCATTTACTACACCGAGTTTTCTTCGCCCATCTAAGGACCATTTCTCTATCCTTAAAACGGAGAAATCTCACCACTATGGCTCTGGGAGCTTCTCCTGCTCTCGGTCCTCGCACCATAACTCGGTATGCTCCCTCCACCTCCAACGGACCCGTCGGGGCCTCCACTCCCATTAACGAGTGCAGCATCGTGCTCACATATGCCCCGACGTCCGCCCCCTCCACACCTTCAGGAAGGCCAAGAATCCTCAAGTTGTTCCTCCTTGCGTTATTTTCCAGTGCCTCCAACCTCTCCACAGATCGTTTCTGGTGTGCCTCCTGTATCTCCGACTTCACCACCAGGCCCTGTATATCGTTTTCATTCTCTGCTGCTTTCGCCTTCACGACCCGAAGCTCCTGCTCCTGGGTCTTTTGTTCCTCTTTCAGCCCTTCAATCGCCTGTAATATCGGGGCCAACAACTCTTTCTTCATTTCCTTTTTTATCTCCTCCACGCAGCGTTTCAAAAACTCTTGTTGTTCAGGGCCCCATATGAAACTGCCACCTTCCGACGCCATCTTGGTTTCTGCTTGCCTTCCTTGCCGTTGTTCCAAAGGATCCGCTGCAATCCGGCCACTTTCCTCTCCTTTTTCCATCCGTGTCCAGGGGGAACACCCTTCTGGTTTACCGCACGGTGTTTTCAGCCGTTAAAATTGCCGTTGGGGCTCCTATCAAGAGCCCAAAAGTCCGTTTCACAGGGAGCTGCCGAAACGTGCGACTCAGCTGGTCATCGCCGCACCCGGAAGTTTCACACACACTCTTGAGATACAACCACTAATTACTTCACAGGCTGCAGTAGGATATCACAAACCTTATAGTTAGTTTAGATATCTCTGACTTCTCACTAGTCAACTCCTTTTTAGCTCTGTGGCGTCAATGAACAGTACCCTATTCCAGTTTCCTATGTCCCTTTAACTTCAGGCTTCTGAGAAATTCCTCTTCCTTCTCTAGTTTCCTTAACTAGCCTTTCCCTAGGTTTCTGGCACTTGCCTTCTTACCCCTCACTCCATTATGTGTTTTTTCTTCCAGCAAAGCTGTGAGCAATGTTCCCTGTCTCCCTGTTAAGCTCTTTTAACATTGGCAATGCTGAGAGCTGTTCTCTCGTTAGCGTCCTAGTTCCTCCTCCTATGAATTCAGCTAAACACAGTTACAAGGTCTGTCTTTTCTAAAGTGGCTCCTGGTTGCTAAGCAACATCTCATTCTTTCTCCAAGCTCATGTTTACTTTTCACATTGTAACCTCTCAGCACAATGTAACCAGCTTAAAATGAAACATGCAAAAATATTTGTCTAACATGAATCTAACTAGAGCTTTACCCATCCTTACACAGAAACATTAATCAAACTCACTTAAATCTGTACCTGATTTCTAATATCCAACAATACAAACATAAATACACTTTAAAATGATCTCTGCTTACTGACATAAGGGGCGGGATTCTCCGTCTGGTGCGGTGCGCCCCTGGGATTCTCCGTTTTGCCAGCCGGCCAATGGGGTTTCCCATTGTGGGGGACCCCATGCTGTCGGGAAATCCCCCGGCTGCCGGCGCAACGAAGAATCCCAACAGCGGAGAATCCAGCCCAAGATATTCCAAACTTTCTGAAGACATAGTGAAGCAAGTACCTCCTTTTGATGCTGTTGCCTTTGTAGCCCGTTGAGAATATCCTGTGTTGTGTTGTATAAGTTGTGCCGTGTATGTGACAAGCTCCTCATTTTTAGATGTGTGGAGTAATGGTCTCTGGCAGCGAGGAGTCCACACCTTCCATTATCTACCACTGTGTGTTGCGTGGAATGGAGCGACTTCTTCTTTCGGAGCAGCTTTCGCGTCTGGATGGCGAGGCCCTGGTGAAATTGAGCGTGGACAGATTGAATATACACAGTCCTCACCGAGCCATGGCTGCCCTGGGACTAATGCTGACCTGCATGTACACAGGTACTGCGTTGATGTGTCGAGATATCACACAAATGCGACTTGCCGCAAGATAACCTCAGCAATAGTCTTGAACTAGGAAACGATCGCTGCTTTTGGGAGTCTTATTTTCTTGAAGAAGGAGTGTATTTCTTTATTCTCAAGGGGAGAGGTGGTTTCTGGTAACACTTTTTTACTTGGTTATCAGATCAATGACCATGAAAAGAGTTTATTGTTAATTCCAATAATTGTGTGTTGAGGAGGAATGAGTCCGAAGCTGGCCTGTACCTTAAAACGGGCTTATTTCCAAAACAGCAAAGTAAAGTCACCGAGTCTGCCAGTTCCTCTTGCAAATTCCCTAATCCTTCTCCAATTGGTACAGCTGTGCTTTATTGCCGACTTAAAGCTTGTACTCTATTGCAGCACAGTTTCAATATTAGCAGTTTAACAGTTTATGAGATGAAATCCCAGAGACTGGAAAATCTGGGATTGTTCTGCTTAGAGTAGAGAACGTCGAGGGTTGATCCAATACAGGCATTTAAAATTGTGGGGGAATTTGATGGAGTAGGTAATGAGCAACTGGTCACTGGTAGAAGTACCAGTAACTACTGGGTACTGATTTAAGATATTTTATCTAAAAGGAAGGTGAGAATGTTCAGCATAGCCTGCACGAGACTCCAGTCCTGTATCATGTGGCTGGCTCTTTGTGCTCGAGGAATCTGTTAAAAAAAGAAATCACTGGAGGAAGATCCAGAAGCTAAGGATTGGCAGTCTGGCAGCCTGCCTCATTCATGACCCCAAAAATAAATAATAAATCTTCAGATTGTTTTCCTTTTTGGAAAGATTACCCAGAATCAAATTTGATACAAGTAATGGGTCAGTGCCGCAAATTTCCTCTTTTAAAAAAAATAATAAATCTGAGATGTGAATGTAATTTCTGTAAGTGTGAATTTTTGTCTGTTGTGACCAGGCAAAGAAAAGAGCAGCCCTGGTCGGAGTTCCGAAACGGAGAGCACTGCTCCAGACAGCGAGTCTGTTATTGTGGCAATGGAGAGGGTGTCCGTTCTCTTCGACAGGTAAGATTTTTGTTCCTGTTTGTTCGCAGAGATATTTAGCTGTTAGAAGAAATATCCACCCACCCACTGCTCCTCTGGCTCCAGGTTCCTGCTCTCTTAGCGGCTAACATTTCAGTCAGTAACCCCCCCCCCCCCCCATCTTAATCAATGCTCATTCAGCTTGCCTCCATCCTCCTTTCGAAGTCCCTTACAACCTATCTCTTGGCCGAGACCGTTGAATATTGGGAAGTCTGAAGTTATTGCCTTCAGTACCCACCAGGGATTCCATTCTCTAGTTAATGGCACCTTCCTTGTTCACACCTTAGGCATTTGGTAAAAACCTGAAGGGGAAATATTCATGGGGCTATGGGGAAAAGTGCAAGGGAGTAGGATTAGTTGGATAGTTCAATGAACTGACAGGACAGACCCCACTAAATGCCTGCGTCCTGTGCTCCATCATACTACAATCTTTGAGGCTACCTATGTCCACCTCCATACAATTGCTCCACTCCACCTCTGCCTCAACTCATTGACTGCTAAAATTCTCATCCAAGCCTTTCTTACCTCTACACTCAACTATTCCTGCCCAACCTCCAACCGTGCACATTCCATAAACTTGAGCTTATCCAATGTTGTGTTGCCTGTATCCAGCCTTGTGCCAAGTCCCATTCACCATCACTCCTCCTCTTGCTGACCTACATTGGCAGTGATTCTATTTTTAAATTCTTATCCTGGTTTTCAAATCCCTCCATGGCCTCGTCCCTCTCTATCCCTGCAACCTCTTTTGGCTGAACAAGCAATGCAGCTTCTAATTTATTTCTGTAATGCTCAGCCAATTTCTTTAACTCTGTGGGCCCTTTAAATTCTTTTGTACAGCCATGCACGCGTGGTAACTTAAAGAGAACAATTTGTGGGTTACGACAAGACACTACAGCTTAGAGAAAACATTATCTGTAACCCTGCGAGATCCCGGACTTCTGGCCTCCTCCAATTTTTATTGCTGAATTAGTGGCGACTGAGCCTTCAGCTGTCTAGGCCTTAAGCTCTGGAATTCCCTCTTCATTTTGTGTTCGTGAGTGATTGTTTAAAGGCTACAAGCCTGTGATTTATGGCTGGCTTTAAACCACTTCTGTTAATTTCCCATCGGTTGTGGGGCTCTGTTTGCCACCCTCAGTCCACTCTAATGTTCTCTAAATTGCCCTTCTGGCACAAGATATTTGAAGGGGCTTTCTTGATTTAACCAGGTGGGTTTTGGTGTGGTATACAAAGAGGTTTGAGTAGGTCAGCTGAGTAAACATACCCTGCCATGTATAACTGCTGAGTGTCTGCAGTGCAGAGCTGGCTATTGAACAGTGGACAACATAGAAGGGTTCTCTGGACTGAATAGTGCAATTATCAAAGGACAAAAATAGAGGCATTCTGTCAGAAGCTGGGGCTCTTTCACAGTGGGAATCGTGGCACAACCGGTACCAAAGCCAATGAATATGGAGAGTATAATATTGAAGTATGAAGACTTGTTCTGTGAACTTTCTGCTCACAGTTAACTTTAGAAATTAACACTAGTCGCTTGATGTTGATGGAAACAAAGAACTATTCAGAAGGGTGCTCTGTGCTCGAGGGAATAAAGACCTATAGTAACTTATTATTCAAATACTTGGGGTTAAGGGGCACTGTTTCTGAATTTGGCTATGCACAACAGAATGGTATCGACATAGTATTGTACATACTGAGCAGTTTTGAACCTTCCCAACAGTGCGTCAATTATCCCATAGACCAAGCAAATGGCTGTCAGGTTTTTTTTTGAACAGTGCTATATCCTTTCGAAGTATATTCAGTGCCGATTAAAGGCAAAAACAACTACTCCAATTCTCCTGATGGCCAAGTGGGTAATTGTACCTTAGGGTATGTGTCACTGAGCCATATAGAACAGGAGGTTCCCCATTTTGGCCTCCAATCTATGTTGAGTAGCTGGGGTGGAGAGCATGAACACAACAGCCTTTAACATCCCTGGGCAGCGAACGTGTGCTAGTGTCGGATGAGCAGAGGACTACGTCTGGGTGTGATGGCCCTCATTGCTGAATACTTGCTAATGCTCTATGCAGCCTGAGAGCTGAAGAAACGAGCGTTTGGGTGAGGGGCCAGTGTCGTTACAGCATCCTCAAACTGGGCCAACGTGAATCAAAATGATACATTGTTAAAATATTCTATCTGCCAATTTTGGCAAAGACCCTTATGATGTGCTGAATTTGCTTGTGGTTTCTGTACATTTAAGATACTGAATGATGAAATATTTAGCTGGAGAGAAGAATGAAGTTTTTTTTTGTGGGTTTGCCCAAGTCTTTCTTTGGCCACCTTTTCAGAGATAATGGAGTTATTTTTCTGTCCCACTTCTCGGTTAGAATCAGGAGAGGCTTTCCCTGTGAGGCTCGGGTTGTAGCACGGATCCTTCCACAGTTCCTTGATGACTTCTTCCCACCTCAAGACGTGATGAACAAGGTTATTGGAGAATTTATTTCCAATCAGCAGCCTTACCCACAATTCATGGCCACAGTCGTTTACAAGGTATTCTTAATTCTTACATAGAATTTGACGGCACGGAATCAGAACATGCAGCCAACTAGTCTGTGCCAGTCTAAATACTGTACACAAGCCATCTCCCACCCTACCTTATCTCACCGTATCAGTATATTGTTCTGTTCCTTGCTCCCTCCGGTACCAGCTTCTTCTTAGCAGACTTAATTCAGTGACTAAATAATGCGTTTTCTGCAGAATAGCATAGCATAAATGTGTGTAGAATACAGAAATATTAAAATGTGGACCATACATGAGAATCATAAGGTTTTTCTTGCGAATAAAGTCTCCTAACATAGGCCTTGGTGTGATTGTCCTCGGTAACTACTTCTCATGGTCCCATGCCCTGGTTTCACAGGATTACAAGTCCTGGAGGGGAGAAAAAGAGAGGTGGGTCAGGGACGTTGCTCAGCCTCTGTATTCAGGAGGTGGATGCAGAAGAGCTGGACTCTCGCCCTGCTCATCCTGATGTCTCACAGTGCAATTGAGCTACAGAACATGGTGAGGTTGCCGAGTCAGGGCTGCTTGCACGTGCTGTGGTACTACACGTCATCTTTCTTGAAGCATGGAATTATTGAGCAATTATATCCTGAATTCTGAGAGGTCCTTCCTTTTGCAGGTCTTTCAGACTTTACATAAAACTGGCCAGTCTTCCATGGTGAGGGACTGGGTAATGCTGTCGCTTTCAAACTTCACACAAAGAACACCAATAGCAATGGCGATGTGGAGCCTTTCTTGTTTCTTCGTCAGTGCTTCAACCAGCGCATGGATCTCAGCCCTGTATCCTTGTTAATAATTAACGTGCTTGTAGGATTACAGAGGCTAGAAATGAAAGTTTGACCATATTGTGAATCTCAATCTGGTGTATGTTGCATGCAAGCTTCAGGTTATCTGATGCAAATAATGAGTCCTGCCAAGGGCAGAAACCGTGGAGTGTTTGAAATGGGCAACCGTGTTTTAGGGATTTGACAGGATTTGAGTCATCATACAGTGCAATGGGCAGACTAATATATGTATTTCTTGAATGGATAACATAAGCTACTCTAGCACTTATGCATTGCAACAGTGACTATACTTCATTTGATGTAAAGTGCTTTGGGAGGTCCTGGGGTTGTAAAAGATGCTGTATAACTGGAAGTCTTTATTTGCTAGTTTTTAATCACTCAGTAAAGACTCATTTTTTTCATTCTTGGGTGTCCCTAAGCCACATTATAGGGGTGGGGGCACATAAATACAGATGCAAAATAAACCAGTCCATTGAAGGAATAAGGAGGAATTTCCTTACCACCAGGACTGGTGAGACCCGCTGCCATATGGATTGGTTGAAGCAGAGAACATTGTAACATTTGAAGGGAAACTTGATGTATGCACACAATCAGTCCTCTTTTAGCAGTGCCCCATTTAATGTTTTGTTTTAATGTTGGTAAATTAATGGAACCTATAATCTTGTTGAGTATCGTGAGATTCGTTATAATGTCATTTCCGCGTGACCAGATTGGTCCTATTTTGAAGCAGCCCCTCTCCTCCTCGAACTCGAAGTTGTGGCCTTTCCCGACCTCCGGGTGGTGGCTTGAGAGTGCAATTCAGCGGTGGAGAGGTAATCCCGAGTCAGCAACTTGTCTAAAACTCGATCATCTATAGTATCCTGTCCTATTTGCACTACAATTGGGGGACACAGATTGGCCTTGGCAGTCATCAATGCACCTGGAATCCTACCAAACACCCCAGATGATAACATGGTCATCTTCACCTCGAAGGGTGACTAAGAAAGGTACATCAGTCTCGTCAAGCAGTAATGAGTTTATAACTGGATAATCTATTTTAGTTATGTTGGGTGAGAGATAACTATTGGCTAAGACACCGTAGAGAATTCTACTGCTCCTTTTCAAAATAATGCTGTGGTATATGTTACATTCCCCTGAGAAGGAAGATAGGACGGTTATGCCATAATCCATAATGTCTAACTAACTAATGGCACCTCCAACAATGCCGTGGTATCGCAATGAAGTGTCAGCTGAGATTATATACTCTAGCCTCAAGTGAGATTTGAAGCAGGGTAGCACAGTGGTGCAGTGGTTACCACTTCTGTCTCACAGCGCCGATGACCTGGGTTTGATCCTGGCCCCCGGTCACTGTCCATGTGGAGTTTGCATATTCCCCGTGTCTGCGGGTCTCACCCCCACAACCCAAAGATGTGCAGGCTAGTTGAATTGGCCACACTAAATTGCCCCTTGAGGGAAAAAAAAATTGGGCACTTTAAATTTAAAAAAAAAAGTGAGATTTGACCCCACCACCTTTTGATTCAGAAGTGTGCTACCCAATACGCTAAGACCTACACTCCATAATAATACAGAGCTTTTGAATTTTGGAGGCTGTTATAACCAAAATGTGATGAGCGCTTTTGTGCATTTTCTGTGCAATATTAAGGTAGTTGTTAAAGGAAAGTTGTGTGCTGTTTGAGCTTGAGGTTACAATTTCTAACCTTGATACAGGTTATTTGGAAGGTCAGAAAACTAGTCTGAATCTAACATGACCCCAGTGCCAATACAGGACAGATCACGGTATAGTTATGATGAAATTATTTCTTAACTACACATGCAGCCTCCCCCACATTATCAGCCGTATGGGTAAGGCTGAGCAAGTGGATATAAACCTCTTCTGCTTGTTGGCCATGGACTTCTACAGGAAACAGATCGATGAGGAGCTGGATCGGCGTGCTTTCCAGTCAGTTTTCGAAATGGTGGCGACTCCTGGCAGCCCCTATCACCAGCTGTTGACCTGCTTGAGAAGCATTCACCAGGTTGCGCAATTCTGATCTGCAGTGTCTGGGGACTTGACGTGTGGAGTGGACTTCTTAAACACAGTGGGCATACACAGTGGGACGGTACAGAACGCAAGAGTCCCGTTGCAGCAATCTCAGTATTCTCAAGTCACACTCCCAGCATGTTCCTTCCAAATGTTCTGACTCTTCAGTTACTTGTTGTAATGTGGTTGTATGTCTAATTTAGTGCATATAATCACAAAACATTAATCTTCTCAGGATGTAAGATGTGGTAATATAAGTAAAACTTGTCTTTTAACCGAAGATTTATATATCATGTAAAGTATGTACAATTGTAAAACCTGTGATGCATGAATTTATCCCATCATTTGCAATGAACAAAACCACTATGTTGAATGTCTTCTACGTCTGTCTGTCCTTGGCTGTGGATGAAGTCTGAGTGCGGTTTAAAAACAGGTGTGACTGGAGTACGAGTGAATATTTATTTTGATTTGGTGCGGGCCCATAACGCAGCATTGAGTTCACAACTTCCATCAAACGGCATTTGATTTCTTAATGAAATAGTGTGTCTATGTACTATACAAAGAAAAATATATTTATTATTAGCTGTGAAGTTAAAGACATATCATGATCTGGTATTCAGGTCATATTTGAGAAAGGGCAAAATGAACCAATTCTATTAAGATGACGTATTTAGTGGAAAACAAAATTTAGCACGTGGGTTTGATATGAGGTTCGAAACGTTACAGCAAGTCAAGAGTTTATAACTATTCGTCATCTCAACACAAGAGTCCATGTTCAAATTAGTCAATGTTTTCCATATCTGAACTGTCATAACATTTTCAGAATCTCTCTCATTTGTGTGGCTAAATTGTTTGAGAATGAGACCCGATTAGAATAACAAACCTATGATGGACTACTATAGCAAAACACACAAAATGGTAACAAACTAAACTTGAGCTGCTTTTGTGACTGTTTGATTCATTTGCAATTACTCTTTTTTTTTTCCCAAATCCGAAATATGAAGTGCAATTGAAGACAAAATGGGAAGACGACCCTCGGCTAATCATGCATTTACTGATTTAAATCATTACTTGACTACATAATTCCAGTTTAGGAGTTTTGAGACAAAATCAAACTTGGAAATACTTCAGTAAAGCAATAATCTTGTTTTTTTATATAGGGTTTGTAGTCCTGTGGCTATCCACGTAACGCATTCTCATGTTTTGTTAAAATTAATGTGTGTGAATGCTCCTTTTCATATCTTCTTCCACGGGTCTAATACTGGGACAGACACTTACTTGCTTGGTTGCACATGTTGATGAGAACACTGAATGAAATGGCAGGATCACCAGGTTCATTTAAGTCTGATGCAATTTATTTGACGTTTGGGTTAGGGGGGGTGGGGGTGGAGTTGTTAGGAGGTGGGTGGGCAGGAGTGGGAAGGGAACTTGAATTGTCATCGTAGTTTCCAAATATAATGCTGTACAACTTGTGCTTCTGTCATGTTCTGGCAATGTGATTTAAATATTGCTCACAACAGTATCTAACAAACTTAGCCAGAAGGATAAGTTCTTACCATTACTCATGGTCTATATTGTGACAACCTCCTGCCACTGAATGTCATACTGTTGCTGTGTCCCATGTTAGACTTTCGATTTTTAAAAAACATATATATGTATACACACACACACACACATATATATAATATATATATATATATACACACATAGCTGAACAAACTGTCAATTGTAATACAGGTACGGTGGAGCTGCTTCTAAATTCCACAGAGACTCTTGATCTGACAATGTTTGTACAATGGCTATGACAGACACGTGGCTAGAGCCCTTGTATTAAGTGTTAGTCCTCATAATACCCATTAAAACGTAACTGAAATGTTGCATTTTAATTCTAAATGACTTAATTTGCACTTTGAAAAATAAAAGAACTTGCTGAAATGTGGTGCATGTAATTTGTGACCGTTTGTATCCTGGACTGAGGAAGGGAAAAATATTTTTGGGGACACTCAGTTTAAATTTAAAGCACAGTTTCCCTTACTGACCACCTTCTGTGTCGGCACTCTCCCTCTTTATTTTAAAAGAAAGGTAAGATTGATGGTGCCATTGTCATCGGCATCTGACCATTTACATGAGATGATGGGCACGCAGCAAATCCATTGGATAGTTTCACACGGTGCCCTTTTATTGGTGGCTGAAGAGACTAATCTGAGAGAAGCAGATTCTTTCACAAATGCCGCATTTGAGATGGTTATCAGGTGTCATTATGGTTTGTTGTTTTTGGTGCTGTGCCTGTATAGCTGATGTGGCTACTGACCGTCATAGTGGCGCATGCTGGCCCACAGATAACTTCAGAATGTCCCGCTATTGTTGGGCTAGTATCTCACACATATGAAGATCAATGTTCAGGGCCTTCATGCCATGTTTGTGAGCATCCTTGAAGGGGGGGGGGGGTTTGGGGGCCCCTACTAATCTAAGATCAACGATGCATTAAAACATCTATGAAGGTGATATCAAAAGACAGAATAAAATATAAATAATTAAACTATGTACACCAGATTTGTTTACAATGCTTTACACTAAATTAACGATTGAATGCTTTACAGATTGTTGAAAAGAGAAGGAAAAACAGCACTTCATTGATCATTAGTGTTTATAAATGCCTGGGACAGGGGCAGCATGGTGGTGCAGTGGGTTAGCCCTGCCGCCTCACTGTGCATGGTGGTGCAGTGGGTTAGCCCTGCCGCCTCACTGTGCCGAGGTCCCAGGTTTGATCCCGGCTCTGGGTCACTGTCCATGTGGAGTTTGCACATTCTCCCCGTGTTTGCTTGGGTTTCACCCCCACAACCCAAAGATGTGCAGGCTAGGTGGATTGGCCATGCTAAATTGCCTCTTAATTGGAAAGACTTAATTGGGTATTCTACATTAAAAATAAATAAATAAATGCCTGGGACACAAAGCAGTATACCATTGGTTCTGTGGGAAGCCCACTTGAGTGCACAATTCACCCATGTCCCACTGAACTACATGCTCATTGTGCTCAAAACCAGTAATATTCAAAACTAGAATTTTTTTGGTATATCAGGACAAAATACAAAGAGATAACGGTCAAATAGTTAAATCCTGAATGAACATTAAAAATGTCCATCAGCAACTGTTGTAATTTCCAAAATATATACTCTTGGGGAGCCGGGGTAGGTGGCCAGATAGAATTTAAAATAATAAAGTGGTTTGATAGGCTAGATATTTGCACTTATGAGGGATAGGCTAGATATTTGCACTTGAGGGAGAACAAAACTAAGGACAGTACAAATAAGAGAGTCACATGTAAATCCAGTCAGCAATTCAGAGGAGAAACCTCTTTACCCAGGGAATGCTTCCAATGTGAAACTTACTACCACCTGCAGCAGTTGGGGTAAGTAGCATGGATACATGCAAGTGAAGCTAGATAAGGACATGAGGGGGGAAAGTAACAAGAATATGATGGGAGTAAATGACGATGAACAGAACAATACTTTTCACTGTACAATAAATCAAATACATTCCTCCAATTCTAGTACCTTGCACATCTTCCAGTTGATCGTTCCTCCGTTGGTGGTCGTGCTTTCAGCTGCCTAGCGTCTAAGCTCTGGTATTCCCTCCATAAACCTTGGCAGCAGTATACCTGACCAAGCTTTTGGTCATCTGTCATGATCTGATAAGGTGCCTCCAGGGCTCGATGTTAAATTGTGATCTTGTGAAGGGTCTCGCAGCATGTTTTTCTACACAAGTGCAAGTTGCTTTATTATTGTGTGATGGACAACTTCCAAAATCCACTCTAAATTTGGTTTGTGCCAGACTGCAGCTGGGCTCCCATATCTGAAGATAATTCTTTCCCTCAAAATGATTTGGTACGGTAAAGGTATACTTCATCATATTCTCCATTTTTAACCTGTCTGCCACACAGCAGATGGATAACACCAACAAAAAATCAATTCTGTAAACCTACCACAATGATTTTCTGAGTCTCACCCATTTGGTCGGAAACAATATTAGTGTGGCGAGTTAAATAGTTCCTTTGTACAGTTTTTGGCTATGTTACAAATGCTACATGTGAAAATGAGAGTTCCGTTATCGTCCTCACAAATCAAACCACTAAACCTTCAAACAGATCAGCTCAGAACAGATTTCTCAGTTGTTCAATGTATTCAAGATTTTGCACAAGGCAAAACTCATACATATTAAGCAGCATATCAAAATACTTTTAAGGTCAATCCATGTTTTAGTGCTACACAGTGCCTCTAAGAAAACAAGATATAACCTATGACTCCCTTAACTACCTATATGTGAAAGCCTTGCTGTTCAGAGTGGGGCCTTTCCATGACCCAGGAACAAAAATAAATGTTTTCATGTATTATTGTGAATCACAAGCAAAAGCTAATACAATTTAAACCAAAGGCCTCCAGCTCCAGGGATCCTAAAAAATAAATCAGTTGATGTGCAGAATAACATTTCTGTGATTAATAGATCTGTGTTATCCAGTTGGCTGTAAATCAGCTGGGTCAGACATTGTTTTTAATAAACAAACTGTGCATGCAGAAGTTGAATTGAAAAGAAAAACAGCAATTGTGCATTTAATCTTTCAAGAAGTGTTCACAATCTATAGGCCACTGTGTGCAACCCAACATGGTTCCTGCCATTCTTAAAACACAACTGCAGCAGTGTGTTCCGTACACGAGATAACATGCCAAGGCTCCTTTGAAAGCATCTTCCAAATCCACAATCTAGAAGGACAAGAGCAGCAGACTTTTGTGAACACCACCACCTGCAAGCTCTTGTCCAAATCACTTACCATCGTGACTTGGAAATATATCGCCGGTTCCTTCACTGTCACTGGGTCCAAATCCTGGAACTTCCTCCCCAACAGCACTGGGTGTACCTACACCAGGTGGACTGCAGCGGTTCAAGAATGTGGCTCACCACCACCTTCTCGAGGGCAGTTAGGTGTGGAGAATAAAGCTTCTGGCCTACCAAATCCCAAGAAGAAATGTTAAAAGGCAATGACACACCACCAGATGCATTGAACTAAAGCTTTGGTTGTAGCTCTCTATAAGAACATCTCCATTCCAGCCAGTCCTTTTAATAATCTTGTCCAAAGATTTTGTAACACCTGCCTCTTCTGCCTTCCTAGATTTAGTTCTACATCTTGCATTCACCTTGTCCACGTAGTTATTCCAAAGGCTTGAGTTATTATACTCTTCTACCAGATCCAGTTTATAAATTCCATTTATGACCTGAGACACCATATTGTCTCCTCGACGTTGTCTTATTCTAATATAACCGCAGCTAGTATCCATTGTGTTTTCTCAATTCTATATATGAAGTTGGGTGCCTTTCATTGAACTCCCTCTGCACAGCATGAATGTTCATTCAACCTGCAATATTGTGCCCAGAAATAAACACAAAATAAATCAAAGCCAACTATCATTTCCTGGGACCTGAGCTCTGAAATTCTCAGATTCTGAACTTCACGTGCCATTAGCCTTAATGATTTTGTTTCTTGGGATTTTGCTAATTGTTTCCCACACTCTGCTTCATGGCATTTCCCTTAATAACATTTCCCACTTGCAGGTCACGTCTGTCGAAATCTTTGCACAATCGACCTGTTTAGCCCCATATCCCCACGCAATCTGGCATCACTGACAGAGCTTCAATCCTCCAAATCACTAAAATATACGTTGAAACAACCATGGTCCCAAAACCTATCCTTGCAGTATCCTGTTAGTCACGGTAGAGCAGCACGGTAGCACCGTTGCTTCACAGCCGCCAGGTACACAGGTTTGATTCCGGCTCCCAGGTTTGATTCCCGGCTTGGGTCACTGTCTGCAGCCCCGTGTCTGCGTGGATTTCCTCCGTGTGCTCCTGTTTCCTCCCACAATTCCCAAAGACGTGCTTGTTAGGTGAATTGGACATTCTGAAATCTCCCTCACTGTAACCGAACAGGAGCTGGCATGTGGCAACTCGGGGATTTTCATTGCAGTGTTAATGTAAGCCTACTAGTGACAATAATAAAGATTATTATTATTAAATGTGCAGCACAGCCATTCAGCTCAACTGCTGCACACCAGCGTTCCCAACCAACATTCCAATTCAAAATCAACAGATCATCCACGTTCCCAACCCACATTCCAATTGAAAATCATCAGATCATCCGCACTCCCAACCCACATTCCAATTCAAAAATCAACGGATCATCCGCACTCCCAACCGACATTCCAATTCAAAATCAACAGATCATCCGCATTTCGAACCCACATTCCAGCAGGGTAGCATTGTGGATAGCACAATTGCTTCACAGCTCCAGGGTCCCAGGTTCGATTCCGGCTTGGGTCACTGTGTGCGGAGTCTGCACATCCTCCCTGTGTGTGCGTGGGTTTCCTCCGGGTGCTCCGGTTTCTTCCCACAGTCCAAAGATGTGCAGGTTAGGTGGATTGGCCATGCTAAATTGCCCTTAGTGTCCAAAATTGCCCTTAGTGTTGGGTGGGGTTACTGGGTTATGGGGATAGGGTGGAGGTGTTGACCTTGGGTAGGGTGCTCTTTCCAAGAGCCGGTGCAGACTTGATGGGCCGAATGGCCTCCTGCACTAAATTCTATGATTTCAATTCAAAATCAACAGATCACCCGTGCTCCCAACCCACATTCCAATTCAAAAATCAACGCATCATCCGTGCTGCTAACCCATATTCCCATTCAAAATCAACAGATCATACGTGCTCCAACCGACATTCCAATTCAAAATCAACGCATCATCCATGCTCCTAACCCATATTCCAATTCAAAATCAACCGATCCTCCGTGCTCCCAACCCACATTCCAATTCAAGAATCAACGCATCATCCGTACTCCTAACCCATAATTCCAATTAAAAATCAACAGATCATCCGCACTCCCAACCCACATTCCAATTCAAAATCAACAGATCATCTGCGCTCCCAACCCACATTCCAATTCAAAATCAACGGATCATCCGCGTTCCCAACTGACATTCCAATTCAAAAATCAACGGATTAGCCACACTCCCAACCCACATTCCAATTCAAAATCAACGGACCATCTGCACTCCCAACCGACATTCCAATTCAAAATCAACGGATCATCCGCGCTTCCAACCCACAATCCAATTCAAAATCAACAGATCATCCGTGCTCCAACCGACATTCCAATTCAAAATCAACAGATCATCCGCGTTCCCAACCCAAATTCCAATTCAAAAATCAACGGGTCATCTGCACTCCCAACCGACATTCCAGTTCAAAAATCAACGGATCATCCGCATCCCAACCGACGTTCCAATTCAAAAATAACTGTCGATCCGCGCTCGAGCGGCGGGAGGGGTTGAACAGTGCCAGTGTCTGGGAAAAGTTTGACCCACCCGCCAGCGGCTTATTCCCCAGCCCTGGTCTGTCACACACCAAAAAAAGAGATTATGTTTTCCCACCCATGGCTTTGTGCACGAGAGCGGTCAATTCAACCGCGGTGACACCTCCCGCCCTTTGAGAATAAACGCTGTTTAATGGAGCTTGTTGGCTGAGTTGACAACGGTCGCGGAGCAATGGAATGTTCCCCCCCCCCTCCCCCCTATCAGTAAAGGGATTGGGGGGGGGGGTAGATCAACACGTTCAATTTATATTCAGTAATAAGTAAGTTTGTTAAAAGAAAGTAAACAGTTTAAATATCTGGTGGTTTGGCCGCGAAACGAGCAGGTTGAGGCGATGTCGGTGTTGTAGCCCGAGCTGGACTGGCGGCCGCAGGATGCTGGCGGTCAGTCAATCCCCGGGAGAGGGGGAGGAGGGCGGGGCCTTCGATGATTGACGGCCGCCGCCTCCAATGGGCACGGCGGTTGCCCTTAGCGACGGGGCCGAAACACTGAGCGACGACGCGGATTGGCGGAGGCGCCCGCCAATCAGGTCGGGGCGGTGGGTGAGCCCGCCCACAAGTCTGGAAGTTTGGAGAGAGCGCCCGCAGTTGAGAGCCGGGAGCCATTGCCCCCGGGGGAGTGGGGGGGAAGACGGTCTTCCATTCACTGCGCCTCGCACCCTGCATTGGATTTGGAGATGAAATGTGTGGGTATGTAAAGGGCGGGTTAACAACAGCAAGACCTCCCACGGTGCCTTGATGAAGTGTTTTTGTTTTGCCCTGTGTCCCATTCCATTGTGTCCTCCTCCTTCTCCCCCCCCCCCATCTCGGCCCCTTTTATCCTCAAGGCGCCCGGACACACCGACTCTAAATCAAACTTGTCCACCCGTAGTCACGCAGTAAGCCTGTAAACCGCGCCCAAAGTGGCTGTAATCCAGGCAGCAGCCCGTCAAGCCAAACAAAGTGGGTCTTGTCTTGTCTACCCCTTTAACGTGGCCAACCTCCCTCTCCCTCCCTCTCCCTCTCCCTCCCTCTTTTTGGGTTTGGTTTTTTTTTGGGGGGGGGGCATGAGACCCACGCAGACACGGGGAGAATGTGCAAACTCCACACAGACAGTGATCCGGGGCGGGGATCGAACCCGAGTCCTCGGCACCGTGAGACAGCAGCGCTAACCACTGCGCCACCCTGCCTCCCCCTCAAACCCGGTATCTTTACGGGTGGAAACGTCATCATTTCAAGCGCATATTTTCCAGCTCTTTTTGCAACTGGGTAAAGATTTCAGCATTCAAAAAAGAAACCAGTCTGAATTGCTTGTCCGATGGGGATTTAAACCCCCCTTCACGAGACAGACTTTTGTGGAACTCTTAATAGTTTCTTGTCCAAAGAAGTGCAGGTTAGGTACATTGGCCACGCTAAATTGCCACTTGGTGTCCAAAGGTTAGATGGGGTTACTGGATGGGATAGGGTGGAGGTGTGGATAGGTAGGGTGCTCTTTAAAGGGCTGATGTAGACTCGATGGTCTGAATGGCCTCCTCATGCACTGTAAATTCCATGATGCTATGTTGATGGGTGTTATAGATGCTGAACATTGGGATTTTGAGGCTTCACCCGTTTGGCGCTGTTAAACATATGCGTCAAAAACGGAGTAAGGATTTATTTGGGTTGAGATATTGCAGAAGATTACTGCAGCAGTTTCTGTTTTTTGGTACTTTTAATTGAACACAATTTAATATGACATCAATGCAATCAATTTAATTTGCTAAATGTGTGGAAGTTTAAGTTTTCTGTTGCCCACATTTGCAATAGTTGAAAATTAACTATTTTCTACTAAATTTGTGTTCTGTGGAAGTTTATTTGAACTACTTACTACTACAAAGAACAAAGAACAAAGAAATGTACAGCACAGGAACAGGCCCTTCGGCCCTCCAAGCCCGTGCCGACCATACTGCCCGACTAAACTACAATCTTCTACACTTCCTGGGTCCGTATCCTTCTATTCCCATCCTATTCATATATTTGTCAAGATGCCCCTTAAATGTCCCTATCGTCCCTGCCTCCACTACCTCCTCCGGTAGTGAGTTCCAGGCACCCACTACCCTCTGCGTAAAAAACTTGCCTCGTACATCTACTCTAAACTTTGCCCCTCTCACCTTAAACCTATGCCCCCTAGTAATTGACCCCTCTACCCTGGGGAAAAGCCTCTGACTATCCACTCTGTCTATGCCCCTCATAATTTTGTATACCTCTATCAGGTCGCCCCTCAACCTCCTTCGTTCCAGTGAGAACAAACCGAGTTTATTCAATCGCTCCTCATAGCTTATGCCCTCCATACCAGGCAACATTCTGGTAAATCTCTTCTGCACCCTCTCTAAAGCCTCCACATCCTTCTGGTAGTGTGGCGACCAGAATTGAACACTATACTCCAAGTGTGGCCTAACTAAGGTTCTATACAGCTGCAACATGACTTGCCAATTCTTATACTCAATGCCCCGGCCAATGAAGGCAAGCATGCCGTATGCCTTCTTGACTACCTTCTCCACCTGTGTAGCCCCTTTCAGTGATCTGTGGACCTGTACTCCTAGATCTCTTTGACTTTCAATACTCTTGAGGGTTCTACCATTCACTGTATATTCCCTACCTGCATTAGCCCTTCCAAAATGCATTACCTCACATTTGTCCAGGTTAAACTCCATCTGCCATCTCTCCGCCCAAGTCTCCAGACAATCTAAATCCTGCTGTATCCTCAGACAGTCCTCATCGCTATCCGCAATTCCACCAACCTTTGTGTCGTCTGCAAACTTACTAATCAGACCAGTTACATTTTCCTCCAAATCATTTATATATACTACAAAGAGCAAAGGTCCCAGCACTGATCCCTGTGGAACACCACTGGTCACAGCCCTCCAATTAGAAAAGCATCCCTCCATTGCTACCCTCTGCCTTCTATGGCCTAGCCAGTTCTGTATCCACCTTGCCAGTTCACCCCTGATCCCGTGTGACTTCACCTTTTGTACTAGTCTACCATGAGGGACCTTGTCAAAGGCCTTACTGAAGTCCATATAGACAACATCTACTGCCCTACCTGCATCAATCATCTTAGTTGTAGAGGGTTAAGATGTTTTTTGGTGATGGAACACACTTCTTAAACATCTTGGCAAATGGACTGTTTTCCTTGTGTTTTCTTCTCAAAGCAGTATTTATTTATAGTGAGCCTTCAAAAAAACTATCTTTTTGGAGAAGAAAGTGCTGCCCAAACAAGGATCTTTAAAAAAAAAAGTCTCCTCTATGAATTAAAATTCCACCTGTCTTGTAAACAAGGCAAATTCCAAAACTGCAGGGTCTATAACAGGATATATTGTTGGTGGATATTTCATCTGAAAATCTGCATGAGCCTAGATGCTTATCGTTGCAAAGCACAAAGGAAAAAACCTACTAATTTAGTATGAAATTCTCTTGTAGACAAAAATGCCCTTCTTGTTTGGTTTTGACAACTTTTCTCTAATAAACCAAAAGTGCTCTCAATGAAGTGAAAGGCTTGTATTAGAACCTTGCTGTGAGTGAAACCTCGGGTTCAAAGTAAAGAATTTACTGTCTTTCCAGGTTGAAGCTCACGAGCGACTGCTTTGATCCATACCTATTTTTTTTCATTTCAGGAGTTTTTCTTGGGACAACTTGCATGAGTGGGAGAGGCATTTAAAGACATGGCTACAATTAACTTTCTCCTGAAACACTCAACTGATTGCTCCCTGGCCATTTTTATACTTCTTCAAGTTTACCATTGCGCTGGGGTGGCAATATAAATAAACAATGCATAGACAAGCTGATCAAGTGAAACGTCGTTCAAGCACCAATCCTGCCCTTCGGGTGAGGAATGTGGATATTGCTCGGGGAAGGACTGGATATGGATTCACTCTTTCTGGGCAAGCTCCCTGTGTGCTGAGCTGCATTCTGAAAGGAAGCTCGGCACATTATGTTGGGCTTCGATCTGGTGATCGCATACTTAATGTTAATGACATTAATGTCTCTAAAGCCTCTCACGAAGATGTTGTGAAACTGATAGGACAGTGCACAGGAGTGTTGCGACTTGTCATTGCTGAGGGTACTAACCACTCTGATACAGGTTCTAGTGATGAGGAACTTCATTTCAATGAAGGCAAAGTGGCTTGGATGAGCAGTAAACCAAAGTCAAAGGTACTGGGTCTAAACAGAGCTGAAAAGGTTGTCGCTGATGTACAATCAGGTGGCATATTTAAAATGCTTCTTGATAATTCCAGTAATTCTACCAAATGTGGTAGGACTTGTATACAGCAGCAAAGACACGTGACTGAAAAAGCCAGTGGATTTCCAACCAGGCGCGGAAGTGCAAAAACAAACCACAATTCACTTTCTGAAGAAGAATTAATGAAGGTATTGAATGACGACTCTGTTTTTGTGAATGGCCTTGAAAACCAAGATGAGTTTGTCCTCGATGCTAACATTTTAAACGTTGGGATGATAGTAGGCTACTTGGGTTCCATCGAATTGCCTTCAACTAGTTCAAATCTGGAAACCGATAGCTTACAGGCCATTCGTGGCTGCATGCGACGCTTGCGTGCTGAGCAAAAGATTCACTCCCTTGTCCTCATGAAGATAATGCATGACAGCATTAAGCTATTCAATGACAAAAATGTTGTTCTCGCTGTGTACCCTGCAGAAAAATTGGCATTTAGCGCTGTGTGCCCAGATGACCGCAGATTCTTTGGACTCGTCACCATGCAGATGTCTGATGATCATAGCCTTGCCAGTGAGAATGATGGTGGACTAAGGACTTCGTGTCATGTCTTCATGGTAGACCCAGACCTCTGTCAGCACAAAATTCACCAGGGTATTGCGAGACGATTTAGTATCGCGTGCACACCAGATCCAGATACCAGTGGTTGCTTGGAGTTTCCCCTTTCCTCTCAACCTGTTCTCCAATTTGTATCTGTGTTGTACAAGGACATGGGAGAGTCATTTGAAAGTATGCGTGCAAGAGCTTTCCTTGACGGGGACTTATCTGATGGCCAGCAGAACAATAGTACTGGTAGTAACAGTGATAGTGGAATTGGATGCTATAGTCAGGAAGAAAAGAACAACAGAGTTCTAGTTGTTGATCTGGGTACCAACTCAAACAAACATGGCCTCCACAGTGCCTGGAGTAATGTTCCGGGTAAAGGGCAGATGCAAGGTACTTCTCCGTGGAATGGATGTCGTCCTGACTTGGAAGGCAAATTCCATGCACCTCGACTTTCAGAGTTGGCACACAATGATTGCTCTTTACTTAATGGTAACAGGCACCTTGGTCCGACAGCTCGGCTTGATGTTCCAGGAACGTCTCCCTGGTCTGTGTTTACTTCGGCTAAAAAGTCCGATATAGTGAACAGTGCTCCTTGTGCAACTCCAAGATGGCTCCCCCTTCATATCCGTAAAGACTGGCAATACTGCAGCAGCAGTGATCAGGAATCCTATGCAGAATCCACAGACGGACTGTCCAGTGTGAATTGCAGTACACTGAAACAGGATCTTCCCCCTCCAATGAGCAAGATCCAGACAGAAAAGTACAGAGTTGGAAGTGGCTTAGGCCAGCCTTTTCGCGTTGTATCTCAAAAGAATGAACTGACAAGTAAATTGTTTGGGATTGAAAAAATGTTTGGGATACAACAAAATAGCAAGAAAAGCAAAGACAAAAAGGTAAGGGTATGACGCTATGATTTGTTAGTGCACAATATGTTCTACGTTCATGTATGATGTCTGTGATAAGTTATCAAAACTGCACAGTAGAACTGACATTTTTTCATTCCTTGTGCTTTGCAGAATTTATTTTTAAGAATGCTGAGATGGCATGTTTCCATTTTACCCTTTGCAGTTACCAAAGGTGCCTCATAATTGCAAGCATGAAACAGTCATTCATCCAGTTTGGGCTTCAGCTAGCTTGTTGCATGTGCTTGTAATAATTCGAAACAGTTACATTACTCTTTACATGCTACCGAATACGTCGACCTTTCCTTAAAGTTGGTTTATCTTCCCTTTGCAGTAAAAAGCGTGTACAAAGGCTTTAAGTCGCTGTGAAGTCGGCTGACGGAAGCAGGGTGTCCAGGGTATGTGCGTACATACTGAAGATACTGCATCTGTAGTGCGCCAAAGTCTTTACGTGCACCACAGACATTGTTGCCAGTACCTTTACTCCATATTGACCAGGCACATTTAAACATTGCCATGAAAGGACATGGGGTTTACACAAATTATTTAATTCTTTCTATAAGAAATTGACGTATCCACTGCATGTAAATTATGTAATTAACAAATTAATATTGAAGAAATATAATGAGACAATATCCAATGTTTTAAAACATTGTTTTATTCTTTAAAAAAAAAATTTAGAGTACCCAATTATTATTATTTTCCAATTAAGGGGCAATTTAGCGTGGCCAATCCACCTAACCTGCACATCTTTTGGGTTGTGGGGATGAAATCCACCCAGACACGGGGAGAATGTGCAAACTCCACACAGACAGTGACCCAGGGCCGGGATTCGAACCCGGGTCCTCAGCGCCGTAGTCGCAGTGCTAACCACTGCTTCACTGTGCCGCCCAACATTGTTTTATTCTAATTGAAGGGTCTAAAATTGTGGTAGAGATGAATTGGGTTGGTAACGTTTGAGATATAATTGAATAGTTTCCCATTGTTAACGGGGGAGGGATGCTCAAGTTTGTTTCTAAAATCTTCCGAAAACTGTATTTCAAGCTGGTCTAAGTGGTAGTCCCAGAGAGTTTGGAGGCTGCCTCATGAATATGTTCAAGGCTAAGATAAATAGATTCTTGAACTATACAGGGGAGTCAAGGGTCATGGGGAAGGGCAGGAAAATGGAGCTGAAACCAGAATCGGTTCAGCCGTCTATTGAATGACTGAGCAGGCTTGAGATCCTTGATCTACACTGCGCCTATTTCTTTTGAAGGTCCCTGTGTTATTGTTTGGTTATGAATTCCACTCTTACCATCAGGAATTCTGAAAATGCGAGCCCACATTTCAAATGTACAGATAGGAGCAGCTGCATTTTCAGAACTTTTCGCTCTGTTTATAAAGTATCCCTGAGTCCATCAGACCACCTCCCCACCGAACATTTCTTACACGTGTCTAATCTGAAGTTAGTTCTGCTCCATTTAAAGCAAGAGGATGTAAAAATAATCTACTTGCTGGCGTCTCACCATTGTGTTTCTGCTAGTCAAAAAGTCTGCAATACGGACGCTTCCGTGTTACTGATCAGCGGAAATTAGCAAAGCAAAATTGACAGAATAACGGCACACTATTGCATACTTACATTCTTCTTCAACTAAATAATGCAATGTATTTATAGTCTTGCCAAAAAACTAGAGATATAAACTGTCAAAAACCTAGCCTCAAAGGTGATTTACTAAATTCCATTGCCTTGCGCAAAACCTTCAGCTTTCTTCAGTCCAGCTGATCTTTTGTTTTGTGAGATAAATTGTAAAGTGTATCTAGTGTTGCTAAATGTGCACTTTCCAGGCCAAAAGATAATAACATCTTTCATTAATCACTAAATGAGGTGATAGTTAGTCCCAGTACTATACTTGTTCAGTATTGTTCCGGCAAGTATGTACTTTCCCTGGAGGTGTGAAGGGTCCTCTCAGGAGAAACTGAGTAGATTAGGCCTGAGCTCCCTGAAAAAGAACGAGAGGTAACCTAATTGAAGCCCATTAAATTATTTAAGCGAGTTGACAGTCTAGATGCTGAGAAAATGTTTAACCTAGCTGGATAATCTAGAACACACACATATTAGAGTCTGAAGTTGCTAGGTTTTTTGGGAATTAAGGGATATGGAAGTAGTGTAGGAAGATGAGTTGAGAGAGAAATTGAGGCTGGAAAAATCAACTGGCCTACTCCAGCTCCGATTTCTTATGTTCTTGTAAATGGAATTGGGCAGCACGGTAGCATTGTGGGCAGCACGGTAGCATTGTGGATAGCACAATTGCTTCACAGCTCCAGGATTCCAGGTTCGATTCCGGTTTGGGTCACTGTCTGTGCGGAGTCTGCACATCCTCCCCGTGTGTGCGTGGGTTTCCTCCGGGTGCTCCTGTTTCCTCCCACAGTCCAAAGATGTGCAGGTAAGGTGGATTGGCCATGTTAAATTGCCCTTAGTGTCCAAAATGGACACCAATGGACAAAATAGGATGGAGGTGTGGACCTTGGGTAGGGTGCTCTTTCCAAGAGCCGGTGCAGACTCGATGGGCCGAATGGCCTCCTTCTGCACTGTAAATTCTATGATAATCTATGAGTTGTAAATACAACTGGTAGAGGGATTGGGTGGGAAGAGAACTGACTGTCTTTGGAACTGGTGGCAAAAAGTGACAATCACTTATTCCCATTTAAATTGTTCTGGTGTCCCTGTAATTCTGTCCCCTTTAGGAATTATTGACTCATCATCTACACTACAGCAGAGGGAGCAAGGTTCCCCACTAGACTGCAGCACTGAATAGAGAGAAGCTACTCTGGAAGAGGAGTCTCTTCGAGTAAAGTAGAGCAATTCATTATTATAGCCTATTCACTATTTTGGTATAATTGTATTGATAATTTTTCCTTATTGAACTAAGTAGATCTGATCATAATAACTTGCTCTGTATACTCACCATATTATGGAATAAAGCTGCTTAATAACCTAGTCTCGCCAATGGAGAGTTTGAAAAAATATGCAAACAAACAATATGGATGCTCAGTTTAGGTTGCAAAGTTCTTTGTTGTTAGACCCTCCGGTTACACTATTGTACGAGTATTAATATACAGTTTGAGTCAATTCCCATAAAATAAGATGCTTAGACTGTGTATGGCAGCAACAGATTCTGCTGATGTCGAGAAGGTGTCTGTGGCAGTACTGAATTGGCAATTAAAAATATTTGAACTGTGAAGAACTTCTTCTGTATGATAACTAGATAATTTCAACTGTACATTTTGCCATTCCAAACATTTGGGAATATTTTGTGTCTGGAATATTTTGAGCAAAGAACACCAGACTCACATGCTGGTTGCAGACCTGCCACTGGTTGTGGGAACAATTTGAATTGGGTGTTACTCAAGAGGTAAATTGCAGACTATTGACGCATGTGGCGTCTCATTCATCTTTGGCCCAGTATATACACTCGGGTGGATGTTAAAGATCCCGCGGCACTATTTTGGAGAAGAATGGGAGCGTTATTCCAGATGTCCTCGCCAATATTTATCCTCCAATCAACATTGTTGAAGCAGACTATTTGGTCATTATATTGCTGCTTGTGGGAGCTTGCAGTGTGCAAGTTGACTGCAGCACTTCATTACAACAGTGTGTAGATTTCAGAAGTACTTCATTGGCTGTAAAATGCTTTTGAGACAAAATCCTGAGTTTGTGAAGGACACTACATATTTTCTATACATAACTGTCCATGTATATGTAGATACACATATCCGTACAGGTCTTCCTTTCTTATTGGTTTGAATGGAATTTAGTAAAACACCTTTGACGCTAGGTTTTTGACCGTTTATATCTCTCTAGTTTTTGCAGTTTTTCACTGGTCCATTCCAGCAATGTCATTACGGAGTTTGGTCTTTTGCTGGAAGTACAGGTATTAATTTTGAACCTCCGTCATTTCAATTTTGTTTCAAAGTATAGTTTTTGGAAAAAGTCAGATATGTAGTCGGAACAAGACAAGCTCTAAGTACCAATATGATATCTTGTCATCCAGTATGGATTTTCTGTCGGGCTTCTTTGCTGTTTTTCTGTTCAATGCGTGGGTTTCATCTGGGTGCTCCGGTTTCCTCCCACAGTCCAAAGATGTGCAGGTTAGGTGGATTGGCCACGCTAAATTGCCCTTAGTGTCCAAAAAGGTTAGGTTGGTTGTGGGAATGGGGTTTGGGTGGGGTGCTCTTTCCAAGGGCTGATGCAGACTCGATGGGCCAAATGGCTGCCTCCTGCACTGTAAATTCTATGATGTACTCCTGATGTTAATTTAAAAACTTTCAATACTCTTGCTTGGAGGACATTCTGATGCCTTACTAATGAATGTTGAGTAAATGCTGTGGGAAGTATTTTTTTGGTTAACTTACCAAAATCTTGCTTTTAGGAACTGCTTTTATTGGATTGTAGAATGTGGCAGCACAGAAACATTGTAGAATGTGGCAGCACAGAAACAGACCTTTGATATAATGAGCCTCTGTTGGTCTTTTTATTTTCTTGAGCCAGCTAATTATCTCCTGCATTATCCCTGCAGATCCCTAAAACATTTCTGTTTTCCAAATAATTTTCTAAAAACCCTTCCACGGCATCTTATGAGAGGAATTCACATTCTATCCACCGTAAGTTTGAAAATAAATCTTGCTTTCCTTCTAATTATTTTGGGATTACTTTAAAATCTTATTGTTTTATGAGTCATAATCTGCCGTAAACTTGAAGACCTCCATCAGAACACCCTTAAATATCTCTGCTATAATGTGAAGAATAAAATAGCTCGAACGCCTCCAGTCTCTAAACCCTGGTCAGAAGACAAGGCGAAGCAATCATTTGAACAAAGAAAATTACAGCACCGGAGTAGGCCATTCAGCCCTCCAAGGCTGCACCAACCATTCTGCCCGTCGGAACTAAAAAACCCCTACCCTTCCAGGGACCATATCCCTCTATTCCCATTCAATTCATGTACTTGTCAAGACGCTTCTTAAAAATCACTATCGTATCTGCTTCCGCTACCTCCCCTGGCAGCGAGTTCCATGCTCCCACCACCCTCAGTGTAAAAGAAAACTTGCCTCGTACATCTCCTTTAAACCTTGCCCCATGCACCTTAAACCTATGCCCCCCTAGTAATTAACTCTTCCAACCTGGGAAAAAGTTTCTGACTATCCACTATGTCCATGCCCCTCGTAATCTTGTGTCTTGTACCCATTCATAATTTCAGTGAATCAGGTTGTGCTACTTCATTTAAGTGATGCATTTAGATGTGCTCCACGTTAAAGCTTCTCTTTGGGATTGTATATGTTTGGAATGAGGCAATGAGAACTGATTTGGGAAAGCATGGTTGAGAAATTGGAATTAGGGCAATAATAATTTATCTAATCTAGCTCATGAGTGCTAAACTCAAACTAAAGCAGGGAAAATAGCATCATAACTCCCTAATTTGATCAAAACTGAGGCCTTGGCAGCTGTTATCCTTGAGAAACCTGTGATAATGGTGTGTAATTTTATGGGTATCTTAATATAAATGTTCAATCATGATTTAATAAGATCTTGTTTAGGAACATAAGGTTTTTTCATCTGACATTGCGTATCTGACATTGTTTATCCTGCAAATGTTTGTTTATTCTTTTAATTGGCAATTTTTCTGTGATTTTTCAAGGCTTTTTTAAGAACCTGATCTTCATTTTCAGATAATGTCCATTCTGGAATTTAAATATATCATTTTGCATTTGGGTGAATTTAACTCATCCGAATAAGTTCAGCCAACCAAGCAAGTAACTGCTCATTCTGCCTGAGTTCATTTTTGAAGTTTGCAATTGGTGAATTAAGACAAAAGCGTGTACTAGGGTTTCAAATGAGCTTAAATTATTCATCCATTCTACCTAATTAATCAGGCTCTGGACTTGCAGTGCACAGATGGCTACTGTGTGTCTGTAATTAATGCCAATGTTGATACTGAAATGTAACTGCATTAGAGGAATATTAAAAATATAATGTTTAAATATCCAAGGATATTAATTGTGGGAGGAGTCAAAATGAAACTTGGATAAATGTCATTACAATAAACCATCATAACAGAGTAGGAACTGTAGTTTGTTGCAGTGGGAGCCTTTATGATCTCATTAGCTTGGCATCAAGATGCAGCTTATAATTGTCATTACTTTTAGTAATTGTGAGTAGTCAGATTTTGTTGGTTGATTATGTTTTTGAAAACTATTCTCACTTGAACGATATCCTGTATTTTACAAGATACAAGTGAAATAAGGCCTTCGATAATTTACTGTGTCACAAAGGTGTTTTTATTCCAATTAAGGGGCAATTTTAGCGTGGCCAATCCACCTACCCTGCACATCTTGGGGGGACGGCGGGGAGGGGGGGGGGGGGCGGCTGGGGGGGTGGCGGGGGTGCCGGGGGGGACACTGGGACAGTGACCTGGGGCCGGGATCGAACCCGCGTCCTCGGCGCCGTGAGGCAGCAGTGCTTACCACTGCTCCAATGTGCCGCCCCACAAAGGTGTTTTATTAAGGGAAGGCATGCATGGGATCTCTAAATAAATAATCTTTACGCTGTAGTATACATTCCTTCTTGCACAGATCCTACTAGGTAAGAAATTCAAAGAAGTACTGTAATAATAAGCTTACAATAACACTTCAATGAAGTTACTGTGAAAATCCCCTAGTCACCACACTCCGGCGTTTGTTCGGGTACACTGAGGGAGAATTCAGAATGTCCAAATCATCTAACAGCGCATCTTTCTGGACTTGTGGGAGGAAATCGGAGCGCCCGGAGGAAACCCATGCAGACACGGGGAGAACGTGTAGACTCCATACAGACAGTGACCCAAGCAGGAATCAAACCCGGGTCCCTGGTGCTGTGAAACAACAGTGCTAACCACTGTGCTGCCATGCCGTCCACTGCTGCCTGCCGCCCTGAACATTGAGAATGCAGCTTTGGACTAATCGGCTTTTCAAAACTTGTCATAATCTTGTACACTGTGTGTCAGTTCTCCCTCAATCTCTTTCACTCCAATGAAAACAACCAAACCTGAGCTTTTCCAAGATAACCTTTACAACTCGACTCCCATCCCTGGAACTATTCTGATCAATCTCTTCTTGACCCTCTTCAATCCCAGATCCCTCTGTCATTGAAAATATTCTAGAATTGTGGCATTAAGTATACATTGCTTCTCTCTAACCTTTCTGTAACCATGCATTACCTCACACTTCTCGGATTAAATTCCATCTGTCACTTGTATGCCCACTCTGCCTGTCAGCCTATCTATGTCCCTTTGATGACTGATATCTGCACCTCCAAGTTTGGTATCTTTGGCAAATCTTTGTGGAATGCAATGGTTGCTGACTATATGGATTTGAAGAATTTTTTTTTTAAAATACAAACCGGAAATGGTGGAAGAATTCAGCAGGTCTGGCAGCATCTGTGGAGAGAGAACAGAGTTACCGCTTTGAGTTTGTGTCATTCTTCTTCAGCGCTCTTTTTTTCGCTGATGTTTTTAATTGTAAACAGAAAACAAAATTCTGTATAAACAATGTTTGTTCATCGGCTATTAAGCTGCTTTAATAATCCATTACAGTTATCTGCTGCAAATATTCAACTACTTTTATAAGTTCACAAGTGTATAAGCGAAAAGATTGGGGTGGTATGGTGGCACAGTGGTTAGCACTGCTGCGTCACGGCGCCTGAGATCCAGGTTTGATTCCGGCCTTGGGTGACTGTGGAGTTTGCACTTTCTCCCCGTGTCTGCATGGGTTTCCGCTGTTTGCTCCGGTTTCCTCCCCTGTCTAAAGATTGGAAAGGAGTGATGGGTAGGGCTCCTGGAAGGGGAGGGGCCTGTAAGTGGCTGTGTCGGGAGGGAGGGGGGGATCTGCCAGAGACCCCATAACTGGGTGTCATCACTTTGGTGGGGGGGGGGGGTGGTTGTGGGAATGTGCCCATGTGTGTGGGGGTGGGTGACATTGCCCATGGGTAGAGGGTGTGGGAGGCCCACAAGCACACTTCCAGATTGGGGCACCCTTTCAAAATGGTGGCCGATCTCAGAGTTTAGCTCCCCAGTGTGAAGAAAAAATTCTAAGGTGGGCTAAATCGGTGGGAAACTTCCCAGGGCCCAAAAAAGTGACCATGTGTCATTGAATAGCTGTGGGGAACTCCCTGAAAAACCCGCCAAAAATTAACTTAGAAATTCTTTGGGAGAATCGTGCCCGTTATTTCTGTACAAAATTTAACATTTACTAGTTCTATGTTTATTTGGCTCTCCATCACCTTTCATTTTTTCTTTCCATAACGTTTGTTGTTCAGACTCTATGGCTGAGTCTTTGGTTTGAAAGAAAACAATTTTACCCATTGGGGGATTCTCTCTATGGAGTGCTTTCCAATAAACTTCAGATATAGAATCTACAGCATCAGCAGGATCATTTAAAGTGGAGTATTTATCCCACTAAAGCATAGCAAACAGCTTCACAGATGATTTAGTTGATAAATGTTTGGATTATTGGTTGAAACATCTCTGTGTGTTTCTCTTTTAAAAGCAGAGGGGAGTATATTATGGGGCCTGCAAATCTGGATAACGTGGTGGGTGGAGTCTGTTAATTAGATGGGGCTGACGTTTTGCCTTGCTGATGGCCGGTTGGATTTAGAGATTAACTCAGCAGCATGTTTGTGGTCGGTCAGGCTTCGTGCTGTTCCATGGCAGTTTCTACTTGTAATACATTTGTCTGCCGTTTTATATTCCTATTTAAACATTTTGTAATTCCATCTTCCTGTCATGATAAATTCAGTGATGCTCCAGAATCTCATGGCACCTTGTTGACGTTTGGTGAAAGGTAGTGTGCAAGAGTAGTCCTTATGCATTTCTGTCTGTGGGGGGATGCAGGAGAAATGGCCACTTGCCTGGAGGCTTGGGACCAGCAAGGGCCTGTCAGGTGGGGGCTGGTGAGCAGTGTGAAGTGGGATCGGGAGCATTGAGGAGTGAAGAGGGATCCATGGGAGGACAGAGGTGGGGGCAGGTCCATCGAGGAGTGAAGTGGGAGGGGCCTGTCATCCTGGGTGTGCTGGGAATAGATGGTCAAGTAAGAAAATGAGTGGCCTCCAGGGAGATGCCTGTACTGTCTGCATTTGGACAGGGTGCTGGCTGGGAGTCCTTGAGTTTACTTAAATTTCAATTATCTCCGTTGAGAGTGGTCTCAGATAATGAGCTTTACAATGCATAGATGGGAGGGCCAATTGAGCCTGCAAGTTCAGCCACATCCCACAGAGTAGTGAGTACAACACTGGACACTAACATGAACATTCAATAAAGAATGAATGATAAAAGACAAAATTGTAACCATCAATGCATGCCGACCGTGAGGCGTGTCAATACCTTTAGCACCCTGACCAAGCTAATCACAACAAATATTAATGATGCACGCATGACTAAAGTGAAAGCAATGCAATGTGAAATTTAAATTTGAAAAATTTGTTGTGTTTTCAATAATTCTTTTGTTAATGGAAATGGATTTGGGCAAGAAAGTCGGGGCTGTGATGCAGAGCAAAAAAAACAAAATATTTTTCTAGTTATTTCATTCTTGGCTGAAGATGAAAATTTAAAATCTTTAATTAGAATGCTATCCAACGTTTCTCTGTATATGATACTGCTAAGCAAACACAATGTTCTCTTTCAATAACCTATTCTTTCTACACAAGGTAGAAGGGAAAATGGGTTTCTGTG
The DNA here is from genome assembly GCF_047496885.1 of Scyliorhinus torazame. Taxonomy (NCBI): domain Eukaryota; kingdom Metazoa; phylum Chordata; class Chondrichthyes; order Carcharhiniformes; family Scyliorhinidae; genus Scyliorhinus; species Scyliorhinus torazame. The sequence continues at coordinate 24,412,194 of NC_092715.1, forward strand.
AAATTTATTCTGTGAAGTATTATCTAACCCAAGATTTTGTTCACAACCACTTAACCACAGACAAATATCTCATGAAAATATCTATTTTTAGTTATTGAAATCATTTAGTATGAATTGTTCATCTGGAGTTGTGGCTTTCTGAATAGCTTCAATAAATATGAACCTCAATATGTTTGCCACAACTGACTCTGTCTTGATTTTTCCAGAACGTATCTACTTTGGGCACCTTTCCTGTCAATTTTGGTCTGTAAATTTGGTTCAGCCTCCATTTGGTGTTTAATTCCGCAATAGACATGTGGAACTTCTGGAGTTGTAACATGACTCTTCTGTGCCCATCATGTGAAAGAGGCCACCTTATTATGCGTGCTCCTTGCTTGTCAATAGCAACCTGATATTTCACCGTATTAATACAACCATATCTTATGTGAATGTTGCCCAACACAGATGATTCCCATTGTTGAGATGTTTTAGTTGCATCGTTCTGTATTAAGTCAAAACATTCTAGCATGATTGTGAATTCTGGAACTGGCAATAGTAGAGTCAAGATTTCTTCTTGATTACAGGTAACCAAATTTTCAGCTTAGCAGCAGCCCTGCAAAGAGTTTGAAAAAAAAATCTCTGGGTCAATTTTATTTCAATCTTTATTTATTTAGTTTAGAGTACCCAATTATTTTTAGATTACATAGACATAGAATTTACAGTGCAGAAGGAGGCCATTCGGCCAATCGGCCACCCTACCCAAGGTCCACACCTCCATCCTATCCCCATAAACCCAGTATCCCCACAACCCAGTAACCCCACCCAACACGAAGGGCAATTTTGGACACTATGGGCAATTTAGCATGGCCAATCAACCTAGCCCCCACATCTTTGGACTGTGGGGGGGGAAACCAGAGCACCCGGAGGAAACCCACGCTCACACGGGGAGAATGTGCAGACTCCGCACAGACAGTGACCCAAGCCGGGAATCGAACCTGGGACCCTGGAGCTGTGAAACAATTGTGCTAACCACCATGTTACCGTGCTGCCCCAAATTCCAATTAAGGGCAATATAGCGTGACCAATCCACCTAACCTGCACATCTTTGGGGTGTGGGGATGAAACCCCCACAGACACTGGGAGAATGTGCAAACTCCACACAGGCAGTGACCTAGAGCCAGGATCGAACCCGGGTCCTCTGCACTGTAGGCAGCGTGCTAACCATTGCACCACCGTGCCGCCCCTTGTGTACTAAAATAATTTTCTTGCCATCTGTTGACCCTGGAGATCTTCAGAAAAGGCAGGTGGGAATCAGATGTGAAAGTCCTACTCCCATTTCCAAAAGAGCTCATTTTTGCAGCAGGGGGAAGGTGACAGGGTGTGAATCTCACAGGTAGAAAACCTGAACTCAGCAGGGCCATTTAAAATTGGTGTTGAGTCAAACCAATTCCATTGTTTGTTGTTCCATGGGCCTTAATTTGTAGTATAGGGATATCAACATATTGAGAAAATGTAAATGCATGTGAAGGGTAGATGAGGTTCATTTAAGTGTCATGCTTTGAAGTTATTTAAAATCTCCATCGCTTTAAACATGGAACAAAGGCAGGCTGAAGCTGTCAAGAGTTAAAATTTCATCCTCTGCTCTGCTGCTTTGATCGATTAACCATCTTGTGTCGGTTAGTAAAAAACTAAATAACCATCTAATCCTGCAAGTTCAATAGAGTCCATTGTTGACATTTCCCAAGTGATATTATGAATACTTGGCTGAGTTTAAAAAGCTATAAAGTATTTATCTCCAGTCAATGGATTGTTACCATTTTGATTGACAATTTATAGAGGCTATTAAAGGATTAGCTGTCCTTGATGTAACTGAACAGAATGTTGTTTGTATCAGATTGAGCACTTAATGGGATCTGTAACTGGATTGTATGAAAAGCAGTTTCTTATATTGAGTATGCATGCGTGAGATCTCCATTACATTGTTTGAAGTTTAGTTTTGTTCCTATCTCCACATGGTTCCTGATGTCTGCCCATGGTGGATACTGGGTGAGTGTCTATGGAAGTGGCATGGAAGATGTATGGTCTGTTTAAGTGCCATGAGCTGAAGTTTAAACCCCCCCCCCCTCCCCCCCCACAGGTCTTTAAACATGCAAGAACAGGCTGAAGCTGTCAGAACATAAGAACTAGGAGCAGGCCATCTGGCCTCTCGCGCCTGCTCCGCCATTCAATAAGACCATGGCTGATCTTTTTATGGACTCGGCACCACTTACCCGCCTGCTCCCCATAACCCTTAATTCCTTTACTGTTCAAAAATCTATCTCAAAAAGCTATCTACCTTGGTACACGTGACAATCAACAAATCCAATCCAAAGATACAGTGAAAAGCATTGTTCTGTGTGCTGCTCAAATAGATCATTCCGTACATGGAAAAAAAAAATACATAACAGGGCAAACGGGCAAATCTTTGCCTTAAAAACAATCAACGAGATAGCCTCAACTGCTTCACTGGGCAGGGAATTCCACAGATTTACAACCTTTTGGGTGAAGAAGTTCCTCCTCAACTCAGTCCTAAATCCGCCCCCCTGTTTTGAGGCTATGCCCCATAATTCTAGTTTCACCCGCAAGTGGAATACAACTTCCCTGCTTCTAAACTATTCCCTTCAATAATTTTGTATGGTTTCTATAAGATGCCCCCTCATTCTTCTAAATTCAAATGAGTATAGCCCCAGTCTACTCCGTCTCTCCTCATAACCCAATCCTCTCAACTCTGGAATCAACCTAATGAATCTCCTCTGTACACCCTCCTTTCTTAAGGAAGGAGACCAAAACTGTACACACTACTCCAGGTGTGGCCTCACCAGCACCCTACATAGCTGCAACATAACCTCCCTGTTTTAAAACTCCATCCCTCTAGCAGTGAAGAACAAAATTCCATTTGCCTTCTGAACTACCTGCTGCATCTGCACACCAACTTTTTGTGATTCATGCACAAGGACACCCAGGTCCCTCTGCACAGCAGCATGCTGTCATTTTTTACCATTTTAAATAATCCATTTTGCTGTTATTCCTACCCAAATGAATGACCTCACATTTACCAACATTGTACTTCATCTGCCAGACACTTAATCTACCTATATGCAGACTTTCAGTATTCTCTGCACACTTACTCTATGACTTATCTTAGTGCCATCTGCGAACTTTCACACATTACACTTGGTCCCCAACTCCAAATCATGTATGTAAGTTGTAAATAATTGTGGTCCTAAAACTGATCCCTGAGGCACTGATCGCCAACCAGAAAAACACCCATTTCCCCCCGCTCTTTGCTTTCTGTAGTTAACCAAACCTCTATCCATGCTAATACATTTCCTGTAACACCATGCACTCTCATCTTATGCAACAGCCTTTTGTGCAACCCTTGTCGCATGCCTTCTGGAAATCCAGATACACCACATCCACCGGTTCACCATAGTCCACCACACTCGTAATGTCCTCAAAGAATTCCAATAAATTTGTTAAACATGACCTGCCTTTCATGGACCCATGCTGCGTCTGCCCAATGGGATAATTACTATCCAGATATTTCGCTATTTCTTCCTTGATGATAGATTCAAGCATTTTCCCCACTACAGAAGTTAAGCAAACTGGCATAGTTACCCACCTTTTGTCTACTTCTGTATTTCACAGTGGCGTCACATTTGCTGTTTTCCAATCTGCCGGAACCGCCCCGGAGTCCAATGAATTTTGTTATATTACCACAAGTGCATTTGCTATTTCCCGAGCCATCTCTTTAGTACCCTGGGATGCATTTCATCAGGGCCAGGAGACTTGTCTACCTTTAGCTCCATTAGCTTGCCCTTCTCTACATCCTCAGTGATAATCATTTTTAAAAAATATATATATTTATTAAAGTTTTTTAACACAATTTTTCTCCCTTACAAACAATAACCCCCCCCCCCCTCGTAATAAAAAAAAAGCAAGAAATCGCGCAGAGCAAGATATATACATGGCAAAATGATATATTTACACAGCTTTGTACACTGGCCCTCTCCCGTACGTGCCAGTTCCCCCAACCCTTCATGTTATCTCTTGCTCACTCACCCTCCCCGGCAGTCCCCCCTTTCCCCCCCAAGGTTGCTGCTGCTGCTGACCGACCTTCCTCTAACGCTCCGCGAGATAGTCTAGGAACGGTTGCCACCGCCTGTAGAACCCCTGTGCAGACCCTCTCAAGGCGAACTTAATCCTCTCCAACTTTATGAACCCAGCCATATCATAGTGGGGAGCACGGTAGCATTGTGGATAGCACAATTGCTTCACAGCTCCAGGGTCCCAGGTTTGATTCCGGCTTGGGTCACTGTCTGTGCGGAGTCTGCACATCCTCCCCGTGTGTGTGGGTTTTCTCCGGGTGCTCCGGTTTCCTCCCACAGTCCAAAGATGTGCAGGTTAGGTGGATTGGGCATGATAAATTGCCCTTAGTGTCCAAAATTGCCCTTGGTGTTGGGTGGGGTTATTGGGTTATGGGGATAGGGTGGCGGTGTTGACCTTGGTCAGGGTGCTCTTTCCAAGAGCCGGTGCAGACTCGATGGGCCGAATGGCCTCCTTCTACACTATAAATTCTATGATTTATCCAGGCCTCCAGGCTGGGGGGCTTCGCCTCCTTCCACATTAGCAAGATCCTTCGCCGGGCTACTAGGGACACAAAGGTGAAAATGCCGGCCTCTTTCGCCTTCTGCACTCCCGGTTCGTCCACTACTCCAAATATTGCTGGCCCCCAGCTTGGCTTGACCCGGACTTTCACCTGAGATATTGCTCCCGCCACTCCTCTCCAGAACCCCTCCAGTGCCGGGCATGACCAAAACATATGGACATGGTTCGCCGGGCTCCCTGAGCACCTTCCACATCTGTCCTCCACCCCAAAGAACCTACTCAACCTCGCCCCCGTCAAGTGCGCTCTGTGGACCACCTTAAATTGTATCAGGCTGAGCCTGGCACACGAGGAGGAATTAACCCTACCTAGGACATCAGCCTACTGAACTTCCTAGATCTCCTCCCCCAGCTCCTCCTCCCATTTACCCTTCAACTCTTCTACAAGCGCTTTCCCCTCTTCTTTCAACTCCTGGTGTATTTCCGACACCTTGCCGTCCCCGACCCATCCACCCGAGATCACCCTATCTTGGACTTCTTGTGCCGGGAGCAGCGGGAATTCCCTCACCTGTCGCCTCACAAAAGCCCTCACCTGCATATATCTAAAGGCATTTCCCAGGGGTAACTGGAACTTCTCCTCCAGTGCCCCTAGGCTCGCAAACGTCCCGTCGATGAACAGGTCCCCCATTCTTCCAATCCCTGCCCGATGCCAGCTCTGGAACCCCCCGTCCATCTTCCCCGGGACAAACCGGTGGTTACCCCTGATCGGGGACCATGCCGATGCTCCCATTGCACCCCGGTGCCGTCTCCACTGGCCCCAGACCCTTAGCGTTGCCGCCACCACCGGGCTCGTGGTATACTTTGTCGGCGAGAGCGGCAGCGGTGCCGTCACCAACGCCCCCAGGCTCGTTCCTTTACAGGACGCCATCTCCATCCTCTTCCATGCTGCCCCCTCACCCTCCATAACCCACTTGCGGATCATCGCCACATTTGCTGCCCAGTAGTAGCTCCCCAGGTTTGGCAGCGCCAACCCTCCTCGGTCTCTACTGCGTTCCAGGAACCCTCTCCTTACTCTCGGGGTCTTATTCGCCCACACAAACCCCATAATGCTCCTGCCTACTCTCTTAAAAAAGCCCTTGGTGATCACGATGGGAAGGCACTGAAACACAAACAGAAACCTCGGAAGGACCACCATTTTGACCGACTGCACTCTACCCGCCAGCGAGAGCAGTAGCATGTCCCATCTTTTGAAATCCTCCTCCATTTGCTCCACCAACCTCGTCAGATTCCGTTTATGTAGGGTCCCCCAACTCCTGGCTATCTGGATCCCCAGATACCGAAAGCTTTCCTCCGCCCTCCTCAGCGGTAGGTCCCCTATCCCTCTTTCTTGGTCTCCCACCTGTAATACAAAGAGCTCTTCCCTACATTGAGCTTATAGCCCGAAAACTCCCCAAACTCCCTTAGAGTCTGCATGACCTCCACCATCCCCTCCATTGGATCCGCCACGTACAGCAACAGGTCATCTGCATACAGCGACACCCGATGCTCTTCTCCCCCTCGGACCATCCCCCTCCATTTATTAGACTCCCTCAATGACATGGCCAATGGTTCGATCGCCAATGTGAACAACAGGGGGGACAGGGGGCACCCCTGCCTCGTCCCTCGGTACAGTCGAAAGTACTCCGAACTCTGCCGGTTCGTCACTACACTCGCCATAGGGGCTCTGTAAAGGAGCTTAACCTAACTGTTAACCCTCCCCCGAACCCAAACCTACGCAGCACCTCCCAGAGGTACTCCCACTCTATTCGGTCAAAGGCCTTCTCCGCGTCCATAGCTGCCACTATCTCCGCCTCTCCCTCCTCCGATGGCATCATTATCACGTTTAAGAGCCGCCGCACATTGGTGTTTAGTTGCCTGCCCTTTACAAATCCCGTCTGGTCCTCGTGGATTACCCCCAGGACACAGTCCTCGATCCTCGTGGCCAGCACTTTTGCCAGCAACTTTGCATCCACATTGAGGAGCGAGATCGGCCTGTACGATCCACATTGCAGCGGGTCCTTGTCCCGCTTTAGGATCAAAGAAATTGTCGCTTCCGACATTGTCGGGGGCAGGGTCCCCTCCTCTCTTGCCTCATTAAAGGTCCTCACCAGTAGCGGGGCCAACAGGTCTACGTACTTCCTGTAGAACTCCACCGGGAATCCATCCGCTCCCGGGGTCTTCCCCGCCTGCATGCTCCCCAAACCCTTGCTCAGCTCCTCCAACCCAATTGGTGCCCCCAAACCAGCCACCTCTTGCTCCTCCACCCTCTGGAATCTCAGTTGATCTAGGAATCGGCTCATCCCCTCTTCCCCCACTGGGGGCTGGGATCTGTACAGCTCTTCATAAAAGGCCTTAAATACCTTGTTTATTTTCGTCGCACTCTGAACCGTGGCTCCCCTTCCATCTTTGACTCCCCCTATTTCCCTCGCTGCCATCCTCTTACGGAGCTGGTGTGCCAGCACCCGACTAGCCTTTTCCCCATACTCGTAGGTCGCCCCTGCGCATTCCTCCACTGTGCCTCCGCCTTCCCTGTGGTTAACAAGTCAAACTCCGTCTGGAGCCGTCGTCTTTCCTCAAGTAATCTTTCCTCCGGGGCCTCTGCGTATCTCCTGTCCACTCTCAAAATCTCCCCCACTAACCTCTCCCTTTCCATACCCTCTGTCTTCTCCCTATGAGCCCTAATGGAGATTAGCTCTCCCCTGATCACCGCCTTCAACGCCTCCCATACCACCCCAACCCGCGCCTCCCCGTTGTCGTTGGCCTCCAAGTACCTTTCGATACACCCCCTCACCTTCTCACACACCGCCTCGTCCGCCAACAGTCCCACATCCAGCCGCCACAACGGGTGTTGGTCCTATCTATTCCTTTTATAATTTTATACGTTTCGATAAGATCCCCCCTCATCCTTCTAAATTCCAACGAGTCCAGTTCCAGTCTACTCAACCTCTCCTCATAATCCAACTCTTTCAGCTCTGGGATTAACCTAGTGAATCTCCTCTGCACACCCTCCAGCGCCAGTACATCCTTTCTCAGATAAGGAGACCAAAACTGAACACAATACTCCAGGTGTGGCCTCACTAACACCTTATACAATTGCAGCATAACCTCCCTAGTCTCAAACTCCATCCCTCTACCAATGAAGGACAAAATTCCATTTGCCTTCTTAATCACCTGTTGCACCTGTAAACCAACTTTTTGCGACTCGTGCACTAGCACACCCAGGTCTCTCTGCACAGCGGCATGTTTAATATTTTATCATTTAAATAATCCCGTTTGCTATTATTCCGACCAAAAATGGATAACCTCACATTTGTCAACATTGTATTCCATCTGCCAGACCCTAGCCCATTCACTTGACCTATCCAAATCCCTCTGCAGACTTGCGGTATCCTCTGCACTTTTTGCTTTTCCACTCATCTTAATGTCATCTGCAAACTTGGACGCATTGCACTTGGTCCCCAACTCCAAATCATCAATGTGAATTGTGAACAATTGTGGACCCAACACTGAACCCTGAGGGTGTTGCTAATTGTGGTTCTCTTAATTTGGCTCTGATTTGGCTCTGAAGTTGGCGGCCAATATTGTCGCCTTTCTTAATTCTAATTACGTTTGCTGTAGAGTCGCCCGGTATCTTTCGATACCGCCACAAGGTTCAAAACCGAATACTGATCAAAGACTCGATACACCAGTTAGTAAGTTCAAACTCAATGCTCATTTATTTACACACACTGCCAAATATACTCATGCATAAAACTCGACAAACTAAACTATCACTACTGCTAAAGCCTATACTTCGCTTCGGGCGCCCACTCAGTCAGAGGAACAATGGCCGTTGTTCGGTTCTGAGGCTGCTGGGGTCGAACTTGTACAGGATAACAGCTAAGAGCGCCTGTTTCGTAGCGTGCGTTGACCTTGGACTTACTTGTTCTGATGTTGCTGTTGGGCAGGTCTCTCCTTGATGAGAGCCGGAGCCAAGAGAGCGATTTTCTCTTGGGGGATTCTTCTTATACCCAAAAGGGGCTTCGCGTGCTTTTGGGCAGGCCTTGAACTTGGCCCCAATTAATTGCGTGTTTCCCAATCATTCCTATCTATTTCCTCCAATAGAGGGATGGGTGCCCTGATTGCTGGGCGTGTCCTAGGTGGCCGTTGGCCTGCTTTGTTCTGGTCTCCTCTGGCGCCGGGGTGTCTGCCTTGGACTTGTTTACTTAAATGTTACTCTTTTGTCCCCGGGGATGGTTGATTAGTATGGTAATGGCTTGCAGTATCGGTCTTGTCTGGGAGCTACGGCCCCAATCAACAGACAAACCCTGCACCTGCTTGCTTTCTCAGTATTGTCCATTTTCCCTGCAATCTTTGCAAAGTGTCCATTTTGTAATCGGGAAGTGGCCATCCCAGATGGCTACAAGGGACACCACTAGCTACTGATTGCCAACCAGAGAAACACCCATTAATCTCCACTCTTTGCTTTCTATTAATTACTACTTTACCCTTAATGCCATGCATCTTTATCTTATGCCGCAATCTTTTGTGTGGCATCTTGTCAAAAGCTTTCTGGAAATCCAGGTATACCACATCCATTGGCTCCCCGTTATCTACCGCACTGGAAATGCCCTCAAAAAATTACACTAAATTAGTTAGGCACGACCTGCCCTTTATGAACCCATGCTGCGTCTGCCCAATGGGACAAATTCCATCCAGATGCCTCGCTATTTCTTCCTTGATGATAGATTCCAGCATCTTCTCTACTACCGAAGTTGAGCTAACTGGTCTATAATTACCCGCTTTCTGCCTACCTCCTTTTTTAAACAGTGGTGTCACGTTTGCTAATTTCCAATCCGCCGGGACCACCCCAGAGTCTAGTGAATTTTGGCAAATTATCACTAGTGCATTTGCAATTTCCCTAGCCATCTCTTTTAGCACTCTGGGATGCATTCTATTAGGGCTAGGAGTCTTGTCTACCTTTAGCCCCATGAGCTTGCCCATCACTACCTCCTTGGTGATAACAATCATCTCAAGGTCCTCACATGTCATAGCCTCATTTCCATCAGTCACTGGCATGTTATTTGTATCTTCCACTGTGAAGACCGACCCAAAAAACCTGTTCAGTTCCTCAGCCATTTCCTCATCTCCCATTATTAAATCTCCCTTCTCATCCTCTACAAGATCAATATTTACCGTAGCCACTCTTTTTTTTTTTGTGAGGCGAGCCTTCCTCGTGGCCAGCTTTGGCACTCGCCTCTCCCTGTGGCTGCCTATGATTTGCTTCATGCCAGCCTCTATCTCACCTCCTGGAACAAAAATTGGGTAAAACTGGGCCCTTTAAATGCAGGTGGGCCTGCTGGTTGGGAAATTTCCCGACTCGAGCTACTCTCCTCTGTAGCGAAAATCCAACCCTGGGAATCAGCACAAAAACAGAGCCTGTGAGTGATCACTACCAATGTAGAGGACTATTATTTGTGCAATGATGCACCATTTCACTCATAGTACTTTGAAGAGCAAAGACTTTGTTTAGCTCATTGATTAAATCAACTTTATGCCTTAAAGAAGCGAGATGGTTAGAACCGGTTCAGAGTAATTATTAGAGTTTTAGAGTTTTGCATTATAAGCATAAAGTTGAAGACTGCAGGTAGTATTGAGGAAGCAAGGGGGCTGCAGAAGGACATGGACAAGCTAGGAGAGTGGCCAATGAAATAGCAAATGAAATACAATGTGGAAAAGTGTGAGGTTATGCATTTTGGATGGAGGAATTTAGGCATACACTATTTTCTAAATGGGGAAAATGCTTCGGAAAGCAGAAGCACAAAGGGACTTGGGAGTCCTTGTTCACGATTCTCTTAAGGTTAATGTGCAGGTTCAGTCGGCAGTTAACAAGGCAAATGCAATGTTAGCATTCATGTCAAGAGGGCTAGAATACAAGACCAAGGATGTACTTTTGAGGCTGTATAAGGCCCTGGTCAGACCCCATTTGGAGTATTGTGAGCAGTTTTGTGCCCCATATCTAAGGAAGGATGTGCTGGCCTTGGAAAGGGTCCAGAGGAGGTTCACAAGAATGATCCCTGGAATGAAGAACTTGTCGTATGAGGAACGTTTGAGGACTCTGGGTCTGTACTCGTTGGAATTTAGAAGGATGAGAGGGGATCTCATTGAAACTTACAAGATACTGCGAGGCCTGGATAGAGTGGATGTGGAGAGGATGTTTCCACTTGTAGGAAATGCTAGAACCAGAGGACACCATGTCAGACTAAAGGGACGATGCTCTAAAACAGAGATGAGGAGGATATCTTCAGCCAGAGGGTGGTGAATCTGTGGAACTCTTTGCCGCAGAAGGCTGTGGAGGCCAAATCACTGAGTGTCTTTAAGACCGAGATAGATAGGTTCTTGATTAATAAGGGGAGCAGGGGTTATGGGGAGAAGGCAGGAGAATGGGGATGAGAAAAATATCAGCCATGATTGAATGGTGGAGCAGACTCGATGGGCCAAGTGGCCTAATTCTGCTCCTATGTCTTATGGTCACAAGTAGGCTTACATTAACACTGCAATGAAGTTACTGTGAAAATTCCCTCGTCACCACATTCCGTCACCTGTTCAGGTAAATTGAGGGGGGAGTTCAGAATGTCCAAATTACCTAACAGCATGTGTTTCGGGAATTGTGGGTGGAAACCGGAGCACCCGGAGGAAACCCACACAGACACGGAGAACGTGCAGACTCCGCACAGAGTCACTCCGGCGCCTGTTCGGGTACACAGAGGGAGAATTCAGAATTCAGGCACAGTGGTTAGCACTGCAGCCTCATAGCTCCAGGATTCCGGGTTCGATTTCGGCCTCGGGTGACTGTGTGTGGAGTTTGAACTTTCTCCCCGTGTCTGCGTGGTTTTCCTCCGCGTGCTCCGGTTTCCTCCCACAGTCCAAAGATGTACAGGTTGGGATTGGCCATGCTAAATTGCCCCTGGTCCAAAAGGTTAGGTATGGTTACGGGGATAGGGTGGGAGGCATGGCCTAAGTAGGATGGCCAAGGATCATCAGCATGGTTTTGTCCAAGGGCCAGTACTGACTCGATTGGCTGAATGGCCTCCTTCTGCACTGTAGAGATTCAAAGTGATGATAATACAAATCCATGTCTTGAGGACATGTGAAAGGTGTGATGAAGTTGGAATAATCTAGCATCTAACTGGAACATGTTGGATACTAGGTCTGCCCTCATTGTCTGAGATCTATTTGCAACCTCAGGTAAGAGGACAAAATCCCCAACACTGAGGTTCTTGCAAACCTGGCACCCAGAGCATGTTAATCAGAGCTCCACTTAGCTGGTTCGGTCATGTGGTTTGCACAGAGGAATCCCATATACCAAAGGCAGTACTCTACCGCAGACTGAACACAGGACTCCGCACCACAGAATGTCCCAAACTTAAAGATAAAGACAATTTGATAGACCACCTCAGCACTTGCAAGCTGGATCCCAGTACATCGAGGGGGAATAAACAATCTTGGACAGACCCTAATGGAGAAGTCTTTGCCATCAAGCGATTTTGGCATTGGAGGAGAACAGAACCAAGTGCCTTCAGAACAAGCAACTGTGGCACAAAAGCCATTGCCTCCATCCATACATCACATCCTGGTATGGCAACTGCTTGGCCCAGGACCGCAAGAAACTTCAGAGAGTCGTGAACACAGCCCAGTCCATCACACGAACCTGCCTCTCATCCATTGACTCCATCTAGACCTCTCGTTGCCTGGGGAAAGAGGGCAGCATAATCAAAGACTCCTCCCACCCAGCTTACTCACTCTTCCAACTTCTTCCATCGGGCAGAAGATACAGAAGTCTGAGAACACGCACGAACAGACTCAAAAACAGCTTCTTCCCCACTGTCACCAGACTCCTAAATGACCCACTTATGGACTGACCTCATTAACACTACACCCTGTATGCTTCATCCGATGCCGGTACTTATGTAGTTACATTGTGTAACTTGTGTTGCCCTATTATGTATTTTCCTTTATTTCCTTTTCTTCCCATGTACTTAATGATCTGTTGAGCTGCTCGCAGAATTTTTTTTTTTTTTTAACAAACTACTTTACTGAGGTATTTTTGGCATTGTAAACCGTTACACTATTCTACACCCCCCCCCCCCCCCCCCCCCGACGATTAGTTCCCCGCAAAGAAGTCGATGAACGGTTGCCACCTCCGGGCGAACTCCGATAGTGATCCTCCTAAGGCGAACTTGATTTTTTTTTCCAAGCCGAGAAAACTTGCCATGTCCGACAGCCCTACTTCGACCTTTGGGGGCTTTGAAACTGGGACCAGAGTAAATAGGTGCCGATGTGGACTCAATGGGCCGAAGAGCCTCTTTCCGTGTTGTAAAAACTGTGACCACATGATTATCTCCATTTCCCATTGGTATTTAGAAATCGATCAACCTCCTGTTCATAAAAGGCAGGACAAATCCAACCCTGCCAGTTACCACCCCATCAGCCTACTCGATTGATAGAAGGAGTCATCGACTGTGGTATAAAGCAGCACTTAGCAATAACCTGCTCACCGACGCTTAGTTTGGGTTCTGCCAGGATAACTCCGCTCCTGACCTCATTACAGCCTTGGTTCAAACATGAGCAAAAGAGATAAACTTCAGAGGTGAGGTGAGAGTGAAATCCCTTGACATCAAGGCAGCATTTGAGTGTGAGACATCAAGGAAACCGAGCAAAACTGGAGTCAATGGGAATCGGCGCGGGGAGGAATTCTCTGCTGGTTGAAGTCATGCCTAACACAAAAGAAGCTGATTGTGGTTGTTGGAGGTCAATCATCTCAGCCCCAGAACATTACTCAAAATAGTGCCCTAGGCCCAGCCATCTTCAGCTGCTTCCTCACTAACCTTCCCTCCATCATAACTCAGAAGTTGAGTTGTTTGCTGATAGTTGCACAATGTTCAGTATCATTTGTGACTCCTCAGATACTGAAGCAGTCCATGCCCATGCACATTCCAACTCGGACTGATAAGTGACGAGTATCATTCACGCCACACAAGTGCCAGACAATAACCCGAGGATTCAACTATCTCCCCATGATAGCCAATGACATTACCATTACTGAATCTCCCACTATCAACATTCTGAACTGGAGCAGCCATATAAATACTGAGCCTACAAGAACGGGCCAGAGGCTGGGAATTCTGTGAGGAGTAACTCCCCTCCTGACTTTCCAACTCCCCAAAAACTGTCCACTGTCAGGAGTGTGATGGAAGACTTTCCACTTGCCTGGATGAGTGCAGCTCCCACAACATTGAAGAAGCTCAACACCATCCAGGGTAAAGCAGCCCACTTGCTTGACACCCCATCCACCACCTTCAACAACCACTCCTTCCACCACCGACACAGTGAGAGCAATGTGTAGCAGATGCATTGGAACATCGCCACCTGCAAAGTGCCCTCTAAACCACATATCATCCTGACTTGGCATTGCTGTTCTTTCACTGTTTCTGGGTCTCCTGGAACTCCCTCTCTCTAACAGTATTGTGGGTGTACTTGCACCACATGGACTGCAGAGGTTGAAGAAGGCAGCTCACCACCACCTTCTCGAGAGCAATTAGGGATGGGCATTAAAAGTACTGGCCTAGTCTGCGAGGCCCACATTCCAGGAAAGAATTTTAAAAGTCCGGAACGGACGTGCAAAGGAGGACGTTGATTTGGCGTGAAGGTACACGATTAAAAGTGAAATAAACATTGAAAATGCTGGAAATGCATAGAAAATAGGAGCAGGAGGAGGTAATTCAGTCCATTGTGCCTGCCTGTCATTCATTATGATCATGGCTGATCATCTAACTCTGTAACCTGTTCCTGCCCCTCCTCCTCCTCCACTTTTCTCCTCCCCCACCCCCCCACACCAATTCTTTAATCCCTTTAGCCCTAAGAGCTATATCTAACTCCTTTTATACAATGTTTTGGCCTCCACTTCTTTCTGTGGTAGAGAATTCCACAGGCTGGCCACACTCTCTGTGAAGGGATTAGCTTAGTTGGCTGGACAGCTGATTCATGATGCAGAGCGAGGCCAACACCCATACTGGCTGAGGATATTCTTGAAGGCCCCAAAGCTTGTCCCTCGCCTGAGCTGTGCTGATCCTCAGGCTGAATCACCACCAGTCAGCTCTTCCCCTCAAAGGGGAAAGCAGCCAATGGCCATCTGTGACTATGGTGACTTTACATTGTAAATATCTGGGCTCTTAGCACTGATCCCTGCAGTACCTGGAGGAGGTGGTGGAAGCAGGGATGATAGTGACATTTAAGGGGCATCTTGAAAAATACATGAATTGGATGGGAATAGAGGGATACGGACCCAGGAAGTGTAGAAGATTGTAGTTTAGTCGGGCAGCATGGTTGGCGAGGGCCGAAGGGCCTGTTCCTGTGCTGTACTTTTCTTTGTTCTTTGTACCCCACTCGTCACTGCCTGCCACTTGGAAATAGACCCGTTTATTCCTTCTCTTTGTTTCCCAACTCAATACGCTACCTTTGGGCAGCACGGTAGCATTGTGGATAGCACAATTGCTTCACAGCTCCAGGGTCCCAGGTTCGATACCAGCTTGGGTCACTGTCTGTGCGGAGTCTGCACATCCTCCCTGTGTGTGCGTGGGTTTCCTCCGGGTGCTCCGGTTTCCTCCCACAGTCCAAAGATGTGCAGGTTAGGTGGATTGGCCATGATAAATTGCCCTCAGTGTCCAAAATTGCCCTTAGTGTTGGGTGGGGTTAGTGGGTTATGGGGATAAGGTGGAGGTGTTGACCTTGGGTACGGTGCTCTTTCCAAGAGCCGGTGCAGACTCGATGGGCTGAATGGCCTCCTTCTGCACTGTAAATTCTATGATCATCTATGAATCCCATGCGCTTTAATTTTACACACTAATCTCTTTTAAAGTTTATTTTTTAACAAATCTTTCTAATTAAGGGACAATTCATCTTGGCCAATCCACCTTCCCTGCATGTCTTTGGGTTGTGGGGGCAAGACCTACGCAGACATGGGGAGAATGTGCAAACTCCACACAGTCAGTGACCCGGGGCCAGGATCAAACCCAGGTCATCGGTACCGTGAGGCAGCAGTGCTAACCACTGTGTCGCCCCACACTAATCTCTTGTGAGGGACCTTGGCGAAAGGCTTCTGAAAGTCCAAATAAATATACAGGAGATCAGGCAACAGTTGGAAAGAAAAGTAGAATAATATTTTGGGTCTGTAACCACAGTTTTGCGATGACACACACTTGAAAGGAAGCTTGTTAAAGCGCTATATGGTGAAGGAAGAGATGAAACTGTGGACCAATATAGTTTTAAGATGAGTGAGTTGGTGCTGCTGAAGAGAGGTTGAGGTTGCATGTGGTGGCGCATGACCAGGTTAGATCTTCGGATGCAGTGGGGATAGCGGTTTGAGGAGTTTTAACTGTCTAGAAAATATCGGGGATTCTAAACGTGAAGGGTGGAACTTCAGTTGGAATCAGAGAAGTTGAAGATAAAAGATGGTTGCTATGGAAGGAGATGTGGCTGTGAAAGCGGGTAAGTGGATTCCACATCAAACCTGAGAAGGGAAATAAGAAGAAAACAATGAAGGTGGGGGAGGTAGAGCGAGAACAGAAATCCCGTTGGAGGGAATAGTAGAACAGTTGGACATTCCTGGAAGAGAAGTGCGTTCATTAAACCATAAGCCAAATACCTGAGATGCTGGAAATCTGAAATAAAATTATAAAATATGAGAAATACTATAGGGTTATGAAAAGATGGTGGGGTAGTGGTAATGTCATTGGACTAATAATCCAAAGGCCTAGGCTTATTCTCAGGCGAGCTGGTGGAATTTGAATTCAATCAATGAATAAATTCAATTGACTGATTTAAAAAAAAAAAAAAAAAAAAAATTAAAAAAATCTGGAATATAAAGCTAACCTCTGTAATGGTGACAATGAAACCATCATCAATTGTTGTAAAAACCTATCTGGTTCACTTATGTCCTTTTAGGGAGGAAATCTGCCGCCCTTGCCTGGTCTGGCCTACATGTGACTCCAGACCCACTGCAGTGTGGTTGACTCTTAACTGTGCTCTAAAGCATGTTACTGAGTTCAGGGGCAATTAGGGATGGGCTATCAGTGCTGTCCTTGCCAGTGACACCCATATCCATGAAGGAAAAAAGACAATCTCAGCAAATCCAGCAGCATCTGTGGGGAGAAAATGAGTTGACTAGTTACTGTTCACTGGTCACAGACCTGGCACATTAACTCTGTTTATTTTTCCACAGATACTGCGTGACCCATTGCACATGAGCTGTATTGAGAATTGGGATTAATATGGTGTTTATATTTTTCTCGGTGAGGGG
Source organism: Scyliorhinus torazame (assembly GCF_047496885.1). NCBI lineage: Eukaryota > Metazoa > Chordata > Chondrichthyes > Carcharhiniformes > Scyliorhinidae > Scyliorhinus > Scyliorhinus torazame. The sequence goes on from NC_092715.1 coordinate 24,429,193, forward strand.
GGAGGGGGGGGAGCAAGGAGATGGAACTGAGTTTTGAGCATCAAGAGTTAATAGTCGGGTGGCAGATGGAGTTCAGCGGGTAATCATGCAAAAGTTCTGGATTGGGTGGGTCTGCTGATTCAAGTACCTCTTTTTCTGAAGTTCTGCAGATCTGGTAGACCTTTGAGGCTGAGAACAATGTAATTGATTAACAAGAGATCTGAAGGTTACAGACTGGCTGAAAAGAACTCCTGGTTACAGGTTTCTAACAGATTAAAATGTGTTGGTCTTTAACAGGATGCACATTCTATTTTTGCTGTGCAGTGCTTCCCACAGGAAAGCAGCACAAACAATAAGGGGAAAAAAATCACTGCAAGTTGGCATTGTAGCTTATATTTGCTGTTGATGTAATGCAGCAAGGGAGGCCAGTGATAATTCCAGAAAATGAAGAAAAGTTAGGTTCTCCAATGATTCCCCGGTACTAAATGACACAACAGTCAAGAGGTTAAATTACTTTCCAGGCTTCCTTAAAAATCACTCCTAAACAAGTTAGAATACGGCATTGTTATTTTTAAACGAGGATCAGATGGAAAGCAAGATAGAAATACGTGTTGAAGGCAATATTTAAAGCAACACACAGAAAACAACGTTCAAATTCAATAGAAGCTGGACTTATTTTCCCCACTTTGCTCAATTTCATAGAATCGTAGAAAAGTTATAGAACATAGAACATTACAGCGCAGTACAGGCCCTTTGGCCCTCTGTTGCGCTGACCTGTGAAACCACTTTAAAGCCCATCTACACTATTCCCTTATCGGCCATGTGTCTATCCAATGACCATTTGAATGCCCTTGGTGTTGGCGAGTCCACTACTGTTGCAGGCAGGGCATTCCACGCCCTTACTACTCTCTGAGTAAAGAACCTACCTCTGACATCTGTCCTATATCTATCTCCCCTCAATTTAAAGCTATGTCCCCTCATGCTAGACATCACCATCCGAGGAAAAAGGCTCTCACTGTCCACCCTATCCAATCCTCTGATCATCTTGTATGCCTCAATTAAGTCACCTCTTAACCTTCTCTCTAATGAAAACAGCCTCAAGTCCCTCAACCTTTCCTCATAAGATCTTCCCTCCATACCAGGCAACATTCTGGTAAATCTCCTCTGCACCCTTTCCAATGCTTCCACATCCTTCCTATAATGCGGCGACCAGAATTGTGGCCGCACCAAGTTTTGTACATCTGCAACATGACCTCGTGGCTCCGAAACTCAATCCCTCTACCAATAAAAGCTAACACACCATACGCCTTCTTAACAACCCTCAACCTGGGTGGCAACTTTCAGGGATCTATGTACATGGACACTGAGATCTCTCTGCTCATCCACACTGCCAAGAATCTTACCATTAGCCCAGTACTCTGTCTTCCTGTTATTCCTTCCAAAATGAATCACCTCTCACTTTTCTGCATTAGACTCCATTTGCCACCTCTCAGCCCAGTGCTGCAGCTTATCTATGTCCCTCTGTAACTTGTAACATCCTTCCGCACTGTCCACAACTCCACCGACTTTAGTGTCATCTGCAAATTTACTCACCCATCCTTCTACGCCCTCGTCCAGGTCATTTATAAAAATGACAAACAGCAGTGGCCCCAAAACAGATCCTTGTGGTACACTACTAGTAACTGGACTCTAGCCTGAACATTTCCCATCAACCACCACCCTTTGTCTTCTTCCAGCTAGCCAATTTCTGATCCAAACTGCTAAATCACCCTGAATCCCATGCCTCCGTATTTTCTGCAGTAGCCTACCATGGGGAACCTTATCAAACGCTTTACTGAAATCCATATACACCACATCAACTGCTTTACCCTCATCCACCTGTTTGGTCACCTTCTCAAAGTACTCAATAAGGTTTGTGAGGCACGACCTACCCTTCACAAAACCGTGTTGACTATCTCTAATCAAATTTTCCTTTCCAGATGGATTATACATCCTATCTCTTATAAACCTTTCCAAGATTTTGCCCATAACAGAAGTAAGGCTCACTGGTCTATAGTTACCAGGGTTATCTATACTCCCCTTCTTGAACAAGGGGACAACATTTGCTATCCTCCAGTCTTCTGGCACTATTCCTGTAGACAAAGATGACTTAAAGATCAAAACCAAAGGCTCAGCAATCTCCTCCCTAGCTTCCCAGAGAATCCTAGGATAAATCCCATCCGGCCCAGGGGACTTAACTATTTTCACACTTTCCAGAATTGCTAACACCTCCTCCTTATGAACCTCAAGCCCTTCTAGTCTAGTAGCCTGAATCTCCGTATTCTCCTCGACAACATTGTCCTTTTCCTGTGTGAATACTGACGAAAAATATTCATTTAGCACCTCTCCTATCTCCTCGGACTCCAAGCACAACTTCCCACTACTGACTGGCCCTACTCTTACCCTAGCCATTCGTTTATTCCTGACATATCTATAGGAAGCTTTGGGGTTATCCTTGATCCTACCTGCCAAAGACTTCTCGTGTCCCCTGCTGGCTCTTCTTGGCTCTCTCTTTAGGTCCTTCCTAGCTAACTTGTAACTCTCGAGCACCCTAACTGAACCTTCATGTCTCCTCTTTACATCAGCCTTCTTCTTCCTCTTGACAAGTGTTTCGACTGCTTTAGTAAACCACGGTTCCCTTGCTCGACCACTTCCTCCCTGCCTGACAGGTACATACTTATCAAGGACATGCAGTAGCTGTTCCTTGAACAAGCTCCACATTTCCATTATGCCCATCCCCTGCAGTTTTCCTCTCCATCCGATGCATCTTAAGTCATGCCTCATCGCATCATAATTGCCTTTCCCCCAGATATAACTCTTGCCCTGCGGTATATACCTATCCCTTTCCATCACTAAAATAAACGTAATCGAATTGTGGTCACTATCACCAAAGTGCTCACCTACCTCCAAATCTAACACCTGTCCTGGTTCATTACCCAGTCCCAAATCCAATATGGCCTCGCCTCTCGTTGGCCTATCTACATACTGAGTCAGGACACCCTCCTGCACACATTGGACAAAAACAGACCCATCTAAAATACTCGAACTATAGTGTTTCCAGTCAATATTTGGAAAGTTATAGTCCCCCATAACAACTACCCTGTTGCTTTCGCTCCTATCCAGAATCATCTTTGCAATCCTTTCCTCTACATCTCTGGAACTTTTCGGAGGCCTATAGAAAACCCCTAACAGGGTGACCTCTCCTTTCCTGTTTCTAACCTCAGCCCAGACTACCTCAGTAGACGAGTCCTCATCAAACGTCCTTTCTGCCACCGTAATACTGTCCTTGACTAACAATGCCAACCCTCCCCCTCTTTTACCACCTTCCCTGAGCTTACTGAAATATCTAAACCCCGGCACCTGCAACAACCAATCCTGTCCCTGCTCTATCCATGTCTCCGAAATGGCCACAACATCGTGCACAAGGAGGCCATTTGCCCCACCTTGTCCATGCCAGCCCGAGGGCACCCAGGTGCCCTTTCTAATCCCTTTCTAATGTGTTTGTCTTCTGTTTTGAGACAATTTTAAGGCTCTTGTTTCCTTTCTGACTGACCTGAATGAACTCTTTTTAAAAAAATTTAAAACTTGTATGTTTGAATTTTTATTTATAATTTCTATGCTAGATTTCCCTGCCTCTGACGACCCAAGTCCTATCTCCCTAAAGAGAGACATCATTGTTCCTCTTTACTTTAGGCTTTTGATTTATTAATATGTTCAAGGTTATTCCCAATTAGTCTGAGTTTGCTACTCACACCAAGTTTTTAGTTTGAAATTCTTAGAAACTCTTATTGGTACAGAGATTCAGTGAGTTAACTTTTAGATTATATTTAGGTGAATGCTGTAGGATCGAATCTTCTGTCAAGATCATATGCATTATTTTTCTCACTGTACCACATTGAGAAAAGGCCATGAATAAAGTTTCAACCGTTGTTTCGCTGGTAACATAATTATATGTGTCAAATCAGTTAGTAAAGTTCTGTAGCCATGTTTTCTTTGCAGTTCTAGTGTCTCCTTAGTTCCATTCGTTGGGATTAGAACTGTATCCAGTACCATATTGATAGAGCATTTTAAAAAGGTTGCCTGCTTCAGGTATACAAACTTGCTAATTGGAAGCATAATTGTGTGAGATGTTAGTTGGAGTGCAGAGGAAAGGGAAACAAAACTCGGCTCGAGAAGGGAAAAGATTGGATGATAGCTGTCAACATTGAGGAACATAATAATATTTTGATTCTATATCTAATTTTTATGCAGAAGAAAATATTTGTGTTACGCAAGTCTGGGATTTTTATAACACAAGTGGCTGGGGGATGAGGTTCAAAAGCAACAAGGTTACTAGCTCCTGCTGTATACCGTTATTGTTTGTTTTACACTTGTGCCCTGGGCATTTGTCATAGATTTTGTTCCTGTCTGACATTGACAACATTGCTTGTATTGAGCTTGATTTAGTTTGAGTGGACCATTTGTTTCTTTCCTATATTAGTGATGGTACCAGAGCTGATCCTCATTTGGCGATGCGAGGGAATCCCAGCACCAACTCTTATTGGTCCATTAAAATAAATACCTCAACTCGGAGTCAATCACTTAAAAAGAAAGACGTTATAGCTCTGTGGTGCGCAGCAGGAAGAAGCCCTGGCTGACGTTGAAGAAAAAAGATTCCCCCTGCCCCCTTGTTCCTAGCCAACAGATGTAACTAATTTTAAACATTCCTAAGTAACTCAGCAGAGTTTGGAAATTGAATCTATTCTTTTTTTTTCTAGTCTTGTTTCTGATTCAGTTCATGTCTCCAGCTTTCTGAGTGAAGTTTTGAATTTATTGGAACATCCAAATTGCCTGTCAACTTGACTTATTGCCTAAAGAGCTTGGGTAATTACAGTGAAAAGAAAGTAAACACTTTCACTTTCATCCTGCCTTTCATGATCTCGGGATGTTCCAAGCACTTTGAAGCACTATTAAAGTGTGGTCGTTGTCATAATGCAGGGAACGTGCAGCCAATTTAAGAACAAAGAGAACAAAGAACCTTTATAGCACAGGAACAGGCCCTTTGGCCCACCAAGTCTGCGCCAATCCCGATTCCTTACTTAGACATACCACTTATTGCCCAAACGATCTGTATCCCTCCATGCCCTGCCTGTGCATGTGTCCATCTTAAACGTTGCTATAGTGTCTGCCTCCACCACCTCCACTGGCAACGTGTTCCAGGCACCCACCACCCTCTGCGTGAAAAATGTTCTCCGCACATCTCCCCTAAACTTTCCCCCTCTTGCTTTGAACCTGTGTCCCCTTGTAATTGAGTCTACCACCCTGGGAAAAAGCTTCTGACTATTCACCCTGTCTACACCTCTCGTAATTTTGTAGACTCAATCAGGTCTCCCCTCAGCCTCCGTCTTTCCAACCAAAACAATCCGAGTTTATTCAACCTCTCTTCATTGCAAACACCAGACCGGGCAACATCCTGGTAAACCTTCTTTGCCCTCTCTCCAAAGCATCCATGTCCTTCTGGTTGTGTGGCAACTAGAACTACATGCAATATTCCAAATGTGGCCTAACTAAAGTTTTATACAACTGTAACATGACCTGCCAACTCTTGCACTCAATGTCCCGGCCGATGACGGTAAGCATGCTGTATGCCTTCTTGACCACCTTATCCACCTGCATTGCCACTTTCATGGAACTATGGACCTGAACGCCCAGATCCCTCTGTATATCAATGCTCCTAAGGATTCTGCCATTTACTGTATAATTCACACCAGAATTTTATCTTCCAAAATGCATCTCCTCGCATTTGTCTGGATTGAACTCCATCTGCCATTTCTCTGCCCAACTCTCCAATCTATCTATATTCTGCTGTATTCTCTGACAGTCCCCTTCACTATCTGCAACTCCACCTATCTTAGTGTCATCTGCAAACTTGTTAATCAGACCATCTATATATATATATATATATATATATATATAATAATAATAATAATAATAATAATAATAATAATAATAATAATAATAATATATATATATAATGTATATTATATATATATATAATGTATATTATATATATATATAGTGTGTATATATATAGTATATTATATATATTATATATAGTATATATATAGTATATATATATTATATTTTTTATATATATATATTATATATTTATATATATATATCTATATATATATATTATATATATTATATATATTATATATATTAATATATTTTATATATATATATTTTATATATATATATATATTTATATATATATATATATATATATATATTTTATATTATATATATATATTTTATATATATATATATATTTTTATTATATATATATATATTTTATATATATATATATATATTTTATATATATATATATATATATATATATATATATTATATATATATATATATATTATATAATATATAATATATATCAATATATCAAATAACAGTGGTACGAGCACTGATCCTTATGGAATACCACTAGTTACAGATCTCCATTCTGAAAAACTCCCTTCCACTGTTACTCTGTCACCTGCCAAGCCAGTTCTTTATCCATCTAGCTAGCACACCCTGAATCCCATGCGACTTTACCTTTTGTACCAGTCTGACATGAGGGACCTTTTCAAACACCTTACTAAAGTCCATGTAGACACAATAAAATCCAAAAAAGCAATGTGATAATGACCAAATAATCAGTTTTTAATATAATAATCTTTATTATTGTCACAAGTAGGCTTACATTAACATTGCAATGAAGTTACTGTGAAAATCACCTAGTCACCACATTCTGGCGCCTGTTCAGGTACACGGAGGGAGAATTCAGAATGTCTAAATTATCTAACAGCACATCTTTTGGGACTTGTGGGAGGAAACCGGAGCACCCGGAGGAAACCCACGCAGACACTGGGAAAATGTGCAGACTCCACACAGACAGTGACCCAAGCGGGAATCGAACCCGGAACCCTGGCACCGTGGAGCAATTATGCTAACTACTGTGCTACCGTGCCGCCCTTGTTGAGCTTGAGCAGACTGGAGCGGTGGAATCCGTGAGAAACTGCACCAAAACCTGCATCTTTTCATGGGGAAGGTGAGGGGAGAGGCTGGAATATTGGGCTAGGAAATCAGGGTATACTCTTTTCTGAAATAGAGTGAGATCTTTTACCAGCAAATTGTGCCTTGCTATCACTACACATCTTAAAGACAGCACCTCTGGCACTGCAGCACTCCCTCAGTACCACTATGGAGTGTCAGCCAAGATTTTTACATTCTGCAGTGGACTCTGTCCCACAAGGGCGGCACGATGGCATACTGGTTAGCACTGCTGCCTCACAGCCCCAGGTCGCGGGTTCAATTCCAGGTGCGGAGTTTGCACGCTCTCCCCGTGTCTGTGTGGGTTTCCTCCGGTGCTCTGCTTTCCTCCCACAGCCCAAAGATGTGCAGGTTAGTTGGATTGGCCATGCTAAATTGGCCCTTAGTGTCCAAAAGGTTGGGTGGCATTACAGGGATAGGTTGGAGATGGGATTAAGTAGGGTACTCTTTCCAAGGACCGGTGCAGATTCCATGGGCCGAATAGCCTCTTCTGCACTGTCGATTCTGGGATTCTATGATTCTAACGATTTGACTCCCAGGTGACAGTGCTATCAACTGAGCCATGTCTTTTTAAAAAATGTTTTTATTCAAGATTTTTCCATATTTTTTTACAATACACTACAATAGAAAATATAATGCAAAGAAGGCAAAACACTGTGCCAACAAAACAACTTAACCCCCTAACCAACTAAGAATTTAATAAACAAAAACAAAGCAAAGTGGGGCATCCGCCCCTTACAAATAAACTGAAATCTCCCCCCCCCCCCCCGGGTTGCTGCTGCTGCTGCTGACCTCCACCTAACGCTCAGCGAGAAAGTCAAGGAACGGTTACCACCGCCTGGAGAACTCCTGCACAGACCCTCACAAGGCAAACTTCATCTTCTCCAACCTGAGAAACCCCGCCATGTCATTGATCCAAGCCTCCACGCTTGGGGGTTTTTGCGTCCCTCCACATTAACAAGGGCCTTCTCCGGGCTACCAAGGAGGCAAAGGCCAGGACTCCGGCCTCTTTCGACTCCTGCACTCCCGGATCGTCCGATACCCCAAATATTGCTATCCCCCAGCTCGGTTTCACCCGAGTGTCCAAGACCTTGGACATAGCCTTTGCAAAGCCGTTCCAAAATTCCGTAAGCGCCGGGCATGTCCAGAACATATGGGCATGGTTTGCTGGGCTCCCTGAATACCTCACGCACCTGTCCCCTACTCCAAAAAACCTACTCATTCTCGCCCTTGTCATATGCGCCCGGTGCACCACTTTAAACTGAATCAGGCTAAGCCTGGCGCAAGATGAAGAGGAATTGACCCTGCCCAGGGCGTCAGCCCACAGGTCCTCATCCAGCTCCTCCTCCCACTTGCCCTTCAGTTCTTCCACCGAGGCCTCCTGCAGCTCCTGGTATATGTCCGATACTTTGACATCCCCCACCCACATGCCCGAGACCACCCTGTCCTGTATCCTCCGGGCAGGCAGCAGCGGAAATTCCCCCACCTGTTTTCTCTCAAATGCCCGAACCTGCATGTACCTAAAGGTATTCCCAGGGGGTAGCCCAAATTTCTCCTCCAGCGCCCTCAGACTGGCAAAAGTCCCATCGATAAACAAATCCCCCATCGTTTTGATTCCCGCCCTGTGCCAGGTTAGGAACCCACCGTCTATCCTACCTGGAACGAACCTGTGGTTGTTCCGTATCGGGGTCCAAACTGAGGCTCGTACCTCCCCCCCATGCCGTCTCCACTGCCCCCAAATCCTCAGTTTCGCCACCACCACCGGGCTCGTGGTATACCGTGTCGGCGGAAGCGGCAACGGTCCCGTCATCAGTGCCCCCGAACTAGTATCTATACAGGACGCCGGCTCCAACCGTTTCCACGCCGCCCCCTCCCTCCATTCCCCATTTCCGAATCATCGACACATTCGCTGGCCAGTAATAGCTGCACAGGTTCAGCAGTGCCAAACCCCCCCCCCCCCCCCCCGACTGCGCTCCAAAAACAGTCTCCTTAACTCGCGGGGTCTTATTTGCCCACACAAATCCCGTGATACTCCTATTTACCCGCCTGAAAAAGGACTTGGGGATGAGAATGGGCAGGCACTGGAACACGAACTAGAACCTAGGGAGGACCGTCAACTTTGCGGACTGCACCCTGCCCGCCAGGGAGAGTGGAAACATGTCCATCTCCTCAAGTCCTGCATCTGACCCACCAGCCAGCTTGTGCAAGAGCCCCCAGTACCGAAAGCTTCTCTCCACCATCTTGAGCGGTAGCTCCCACAACCTCTCTTCCTGGCCCCTCGCATGCACCACAAAAAGCTCGCTTTTTCCCACATTTAGCTCGTATCCCGAAAAGTCTCCAAAATCCCTAAGAACCTACATGACCTCCCCCATCCCCTCCACCGGATCCGCAATATCCAGAAGCAAGTCATCCGCATACAGCAAAACATGGTGCTCCTCCACCACCCGAACCAACCCTCTCCAGTTTCTGGACTCCGTCAACGCCATGGCCAGCGGCTCAATCGCTAAGGCAAACATGCAGGGGGGACAAAGGGCACCCCTGCCTCGTTCCACGATGTACCCTGACCGCAGCCAGTTCGTTGACACACTCGCTACCGCGGCCTGGTACAACAATTTGACCCACCCTATGAATTCCTCCCCAAATCCAAATCTGCCTAACACCTCCCAGAGGTACTCCCACTCCACCCGATCGAAGGTCTTCTCCACGTCCATTGCTACTACCACTTCTGCATGTGTCCCCCTCCGAGGGCATCATGATCACATTCAGGAGCCTCCGCACATTCGTATTCAGCTGCCTGCCCTTCACAAATCCCGTCTGATCCTCATGAATCACTCCAGGGACACGATCCTCAATCCTAGTGGCCAAGATCTTGGCCAACAGCTTGGCATCCACATTAAGGAGTGAAATCGGCCTATAGGAGCCGCATTGAAGCGGGTCCTTCTCACCCTTGAGGATAAGCGAAATCAGAGCCTGCGACATCGTCGGGGGAAGGATACCCTTTTCCTTAGCCTCGTTAAAAGTTCTCAACAACATCAGGCCCAACACCTCCGGGAATTTCCAATAGAACTCTATGGGGAACCCATCCTGCCCCGGGGCCTTGCCCGCCTGCATACTCCCCAACCCCTTAACTAGCTCCTCCTTCCCAATCGGGGCCCCCAGTCCCTCTATCCCCTTTCTCCACCTTTGGGAACCTCAGTTGGTCTAGGAACTGCCTCATCCCCTCCCCACCCTCAGGGGGTTCCGACTCGTATAATTTATCACAGAAGTCCTTAAAGACCTCGTTTATTTTAGCTGGACTCTGCACCGTGTCCCCCCCCCCCCCCCCCCCCCCCCCCCCCCCAAATCTCTAATTCCCCCAATCTCCCTAGCCGCCTCCCTCTTCCGCAGCTGATGCGCCAGCATCCGATTTGCCTCTCCCCATACTCATCCACTGCTCCCTGTACCTTCCTCAACTGGGCCTCAGCCTTCACTGTGGTTAGCAAGTCAAACTCCGTTTGGACCCTCTGGCGCTCCTTCAATCAGCCCCTCCTCGGGTGATTCTGCATACCTCCTATCGACCCTCGGTATCTCCCCCACCAATCTCTCCCTCTCCATCCTCTCCCTCTTTTCCCTGTGGGCCCTGATTGAGATTAACTCCCCCCTGACCACTGCCTTCAGCGCCTCCCAGACCACACTCACCGCCACCTCCCCATTATCATTGGCCTCCACGTATCTTTGGATGCACCTCCGGACCCGCCAGTAGACCCGGGTCCATTCGCCACAGCTGGCGTTGGCCTCTCCCCTCCCCCACCCCCAGCTCCACCCAGTGCGGGGCATGGTCCAAGATCGCAATGGCCGAATACTCCGTCCCCTCCACCCTCGAGATCAGCGCCCTGCTTAGCACAAAAAAAATCTATCCGCGAGTAAGCCTTGTGTGCATGGGAGAAGAAGGAAAACTCCCTCGCCCATGGCCTGGTAAATCTCCACGGATCCACTCCCCCCATCTGGTCCATGAACCCCCTCAGCCCCCACCATTACCAAACTACATAACTCCAGATCCGGAATCCGACTCCGCATCCGCTTCATGAACCCCGCAACGTCCCAGTTCGGAGCATACACATTCACTAGCATCACCCGGGCCTCCTGCAGCCTGCCACTCATCATAGCATAACAACCCCCCTTATCCGCCACAATACCCACCGCCTCAAATGCCACCCGCTTATTCGCCAAGATTGCAACCCCCCTGTTCTTCGCATCCAGCCCTGAGTGAAAAACGTGCTCCACCCATCCCTTCCTCAGCCTGGTTTGATCCGCAATCTTCAGCTGTGTTTCTTGTAGCATGCCTACGTCTGCCTTCAGCCCCTTTAAGTGCGAGAACACCCTGGCCCTCTTGACCGGCCCATTCAGGCCTCTCGGTTTCCACGTGATCAGCCGGATTGGGGGGGTCATGTGTCTCTTCCCCCCACCCCCCCCCACCCCGCCCGCCAACTAGCCCGTGCCAGCCTCCCCGAACAGGCGCCGGAATGTGGCGACTAGGGGCTTTTCAAGCCATCTCCTTTTTTAGGCCAGCCACGTGCCCGCGCCTCCCGCACCCTCCAGTCCCCCAGGTGGAGGCTCCCCGCCCAACTCTCCCTCTTACCATCGATTCCCCTCAATCAGCACAGCAGCAACCCAGTTCCCCCGACCAAGCAACTGCTTAACCCCCCCCCCCACCCCCCCAATTGCACTCCCGTAAGCCAGCTGACCCCGGCCGCTCCCGCCTCTGCCTCCAATCCCCCTTTGGATTCCCCATCCAAATCTCCAGCCCCCCCCACCTAAGTCGGGTAAAGATAGTCTCCCTCCCCCCCTTCACCCCATCTAAACCATTACGGACATTGAACACACTACCGCCCCTACCATTTCACGGGACAAAGCCGCGCTCCCTGTCTGGGCCGACCACAGCCCCTATGACGCAGCTCCTCCCAACTGCGAACTCGCCCCAATTCCCGAGGGCCCCAGGCCAGGGGGCCACCCAGACCCAAACAAAAGCGGACAAAAACCCCACCCAAACATCGCCCCATCTCCTCACCCACAACCCTCATAACATACTGCAAACCATTAATTCGAGTCCAGGTTCTCATTTTTGATAAGTCCACGCCTCAACCGACGTATCAAAATAGTGGTGTCGGTCCTGGTATGTAACCCACAACCTCGCCGGCTGTAACAGCCCGAACTTCTCCCCCTTCCTCCCTTCCGGAGGACCGCCTTGGCCCGATTGAATCCTGCCCGCTTCTTGGCCAGCTCTGCACTCCAGCCCTGGTAAATCCGGATCTCTGTGTTCTCCCACCTGCTGCTCCGTTCCTTCTTCGCCCATCGCAGGACACTCTCCCTGTCGGTGAAGCGGTGGAACCTAACCACCATAGCCCTCGGCGGCTCATTCGCCCTTGGCCTCCTGGCCAGGACTCTGTGCGCCCCATCCAGCTCCAGGGGCCTCGGGAAGGCCCCGGCGCCCGTCAGCGTACTCAGCAGCGTGGCTACATATGCCCCAGCATCCGACCCCTCCACGCCTTCAGTGAGACCCAGAATCCACAGGTTCTGCCTCCTCGACCTATTCTCCAGGTCCTCCAGCTTCTCCTGCATTTTTTGTGCAGCACCTCGTGCGCTTCCACTCTGACCGCCAGGCCCAGAATCTCGTCCTCATTCTCCGAGGCCTTCTGCTGCACCTCCTTAATCGCCGTACCCTGCATCTTCTGGGTCTCCAGCAACCTTTCGATCGACGCCTTCATCGGGGCCAACATCTCCGCCTTCAAGTCCGCAAAGCATCTTCTCAAAAACTCCTGCTGCTCCCGAGACCACTGGGCCCATGCTGCCTGATCACCGCCTGCCGCCATCTTGTTTTTTCACGCCCGTTCTCCTCTCTTCTCTAAAGCCACCTTTTTGACTGCTCCGCTCCTGGTCCACTCCATACAGTGCTGGGGGACCCACACTGTTTCCTTCCCACACCGGGAATCGTCGTCCAAATGCCGCTGGAGCTCCTTAAAACGGCCCAAAAGTCCGTTATTGGCGGGAGCTGCTGACCATGCGACCTACCAAGGCATAGCCGCAACCGGAAGTCCAACGAGTCATGTCTAACAGTGGGTATGCTTCCTCAATGATCTTCCAACAGCACAAATGCATGTTGCACCGAAGGGGCCGCAACCCAACACCCCCTAATATTCAGGGTATTGTGTAGAGACCACATTTTGAGTCACCAGGAGCGGTGGGCTACTGTCTAGAGATATTCTGCTGCAACTAATGCTCCCAAGATGAAAACCTGGAATCAGGGACATAGGCTGTGGAAGCAGCCTTCCATTTGCAGAGGATGATAGGGCAGCACGGTAGCATTGTGGATAGCACAATTGCTTCATGGCTCCAGGGTCCCAGTTTGATTCCGGCTTGGGTCACTGTCTGTGCGGAGTCTGCACATCCTCCCCGTGTGTGCGTGGGTTTCCTCCGGGTGCTCCGCTTTCCTCCCACAGTCCAAAGATGTGCAGGTTAGGTGGATTGGGCCATGATAAATTGCCGCTAGTGTCCAAAATTGCCCTTTAGTGTTGAGTGGGGTTACTGGGTTATGGGGATAGGGTAGAGGTGTGGACCTTGGGTAGGGTACTCTTTCCAAGAGCCGGTGCAGACTCGATGGGCTGAATGGCCTCCTTCTGCACTGTAAATTCTATGATAATCTATGATGGATATTCAGCATATCCAGTGGCAATGGAATAGTTTCACATGATGCACTCCTGTTGATAAACAATCAATCCATGACAGGCAGTTTATGCCACATGTGCTGCATGTCTGGTTATCAGATGTCGCTGTGAGTTGCTGTGTTTGGTGTTGATGCCCATTGTCAAATTGCTGTCGCCATTCATTGTGAAATTAATGGATGAGTGAGGAATCATATACATTCCCTAGCCTCCGTACATTCTCACAAGTATTACACAGGCCAGATGTCTAGCTCATGCCACATGCCCAGAAAGCCACCACTTGTCTTGCTGTTGCTAAATTTGGTCCGTGTGATGAGGAATAATCTTGTTTCTGTTGGCAGTTCATTTATAATGCTATCCAACTGTACAAATCTGCATTTTTCAGTTAACTTAGTAGTTCACGGGTTGTGCGTTCAAATTCCTTAGCATATTATGAAATTAACTTTTAATAGAATTAGGTAATTTGCGGCTCGAATCATGGAAACAGCAATGAGTGTTTCAGGATTGTCATGAAAACATAATTGGTTCCCTCGACTCACCTGCCTAGTGATTACTCCAATCGTCACATTTGGTTGATAATTTTTAATACTTTCTGAAGGATCTAGCAAGCCACTGAATTCTAAACAACTGCTACAAAATTCTGCAAGAAGATTGGGTGATCTATCTCAGTTGAGACTGAGATGAGGAGGTACTACTTCCCGCAGAGGGTGATGAATTTGTGGAACTCACTGCCCCATAGTGTGGTGGAGTCCGAATCATTAAATGGTTTCAAGAGGGTGATAGATATATTTCTGATTTTTTAAAAAAGGGTTAAAGGGATATGAGGATCGGGTAGGGAGGTGGCTTTGAGACCAGGAAGCGATTAGCCATGATCTGATTGAGTGGCAGAGCAGGCTCCAAGGGCTGAATTGCCGCCTTTGGCTTCTAATTCCTATGTTCCTATGTATCTGCAATGACTCTGGCATCGTATCAGATAAGACTAAGATGGGAATGAGTGCTTAAGACAATTTGAGCAGTCATGTGCTATAATTGTACTAACCAAATCATACATATCATCCAACACATATAGACTCATGCTGGGAGGTGTGAGCTGTGTTACGATCTCACTTGATGTGAGAACTGGACGGGAAGATCCTCGAATGTGACACTGGCTCAAAAGACCATGGACGGGATTCTCCATTCGCTGAAGCCGAAATCGTGAAATGGGCAGAGAATAGGTTCCAACACTAAAATCGTGGCGGGCGCCGATGTGACGCGAAATCGCTATTCTCCGCCACCTCGACAGTGGCGCCAATGTGGTCCGGAGCGCACATGCAGTAAACACCGTTTGCATATCATTAGGGGGCCTGATCCGGTATTCTCCGGGGCCTCCGCGATATTCTGCCCCGATGGGCTGAGTTCCCGAAGGCACGGTTCACTTGTGGTTTTAAAAATCGTGAAACTGGTATCATGGCTGCTGAGGGACAGAGAGCGGGTACGGAAATGGCCAACATCGCCATAGTGTGCTGACAATTGTACTGCTGGCCAGGGAACTTCTGCCAGAGCTGGGGGGGGGGGGGGGGGGGGGGGGAGTAGCAGGGGGGGGGGGGGGGGGGGGGGGGGGGAGTAGCGGGGGGGGGGGGGGGGAGTAGCGGGGGGGGGGGGGGGGAGTAGCGGGGGGGGGGGGGGGGAGTAGCGGGGGGGAGGGGGGAGTAGCGGGGGGGGGGGAGTAGCAGGGGGGGGGGGAGTAGCAGGGGGGGGGGGGAGGGGGGGGGGAGTAGCAGGGGGTGGCCAGGAGGTGGACTCTGGGGCAGGGGTGGACGGACATGCAACACCATTGCCGCAGCCATGCAGTTGCGCATGCTGCTGACAGCCCACTGTGAACATGGGGCCACGGGTAGTATAGACGTCCCCCAGCTGACCCATCTGCTGTGTAGGCGTGCTCCAGCACAACCAGTGGCATCTTGATGGCTGGGATGAGTGTGGGGATTGTAATGTGTATATGCGGCTGCTGCTTGTCAATCACAGGTCCGGCGAATCCCGCACTGTTTTTCATAGGAATCAATTGTGTTCCACGTTGCGCCAGTGCTAGCCCCTCCACAGTTGCTGAATCGATTCCGGTTCGGCGCCAGTTTTACTGTCGTGAACTGTCCACAAATTCTGTGTCGGCGTGAACACTTAGTCTCAGAAGCGGAGAATCCTGCCCCATAACCTTTACTTATTTTTATAAAAGTGGAGGAACAGAGTCACAGGATCGCTAATTTTAAAACAAAAAAAAATTATTCAACATGGAAAATTTAATACAATACTCTTTTACTCCCCCTTTAGCTTAACAATTACACAGATATTAATATTAACGCGAAGAACAAGTACATTTGAAGCTACAATGGTCTTATTAGCATACACATTCTTTTTTTGAAACACCAAGATTGGCTGTGGTCAAACGCACACTCCACCCTGATCCCAAGTTAGTGTCTGTGGGTTTCCTCCTCAGTATCCCCCTAGAGGATTGTCATACGAAAATTTCAAAATTCACTCCCAAGTCATGCTTTAAACCTTTCTCTCGTAATTACGCTTTGCATTAGCGGTTTGCATTCTGAAACCCACTCCACCTTTTCCAAAGGACTCTTTTGTCTTATTCCTTATTCATTTGCAGGATGTGGACATCGCTGGTTAGGCCAGCAATTATTGTCCAGCCCTAGCTTCCCTTTAGAGGTGATGGTGATTTGTCTTCTTGAACCGCTGCAGTCTTTGAGTTGTAGGTACACCCACTGTGCTGTTAGTGAGGGAGTTCCAGGATTTTGTCCCAGCGACAGTGAAGGAATGGCTGATATATTTCCAAGTCTGGGTGGTAAGTGACTTGGAGGGAAGCCCCCAGTTAGTGGCGTTCCCAGGTATCTGCTGCACTTGTCCTTCTAGATGGTAGTGAGCGTGGATTTGGAAGGTACTGTCTAAGGAATCTTGGTGAGTTACTGCAGTGAATCTTGTAGGTGGTACACACGGCTGGCACTGTTCGTCGGTGGTGGAGGGTTTGAATGTTTGTGGAAAGAGGTGCAATCAAGTGGGCTGCTTTGTCCTGGCTCATGTCGAGCTTCTTGAATGTTGGAGCTGCACTCATCCAGGCAAGTGGGCATAATTGCATTCTTGGTGAGGAAGTTCAGTCTCTTCGGCCAAGATGCTCCTCCTTAATTGTGTGGATGCCAGCAAATGAGAGCAAGAGGTGAGACAACATTCTTGTAACCGTCAACCATCAGAATTGCTGAGTGAATGATTCTCATCTTCCTTCTATGAGATCCTTTCCAACATCACTGCCAGTGACCAACTACGTCAGTTCACTCCATGTTATAATAGAAGGTGGTGAGTGTAATGACCAGTAGGACAGAAGAGCTATACAGAGGGATATACTATTGGACAGATTTCTGACATTGGCAATCTGTTAATTCATCTCCCTTAGCAAGTTCTCCTTCATATCTATGTAATTGGTTTGGTTTAATTTAAAAATCCTTGTTTGTGATTAGAGTACGTTGCTTTCAAACTTAATGTGAAATTCAGTTGTATTATGATCACTATTTCCTGGTAGATCTTTTACTAAGAGGACCAATTAACCCTGTCTCATTGCAGTACACTACATAAGCACAAGAATATTATAGTCACAAATTAGCATTTGGATAAAATTTTCCATCCAACCTTGATTTGATTTATTATTGTTACATGTATTAGTATACAGTGAAATGTATTGTTTCTTGCATTCTATACAGACAATGCATACCGTACATAGGGAAGGAAGGAGAGACTACAGAATGTAATGTTACAGTCATAACTAGGGTGTAGAGAAAAGATCAACTTAATACGAGGAAGGTCCATTCAAAAGTCTGATGGCAGCAGGGAAGAAGCTGTTCTTTTTTCTTTTATAAATGTTTTTATTGGGTTTTTGAACAAAGTATATTTACCGTTATGTACAGAAAATAGAATATTTATATATACATAGAAGAGAAGGGAACATGCACAAAAAACAAACAACAACAAAAAAAGTAAGAATAAAATAACTGGTAGGGTATTATGTGCTAGCTCAACAACGGCAGCTCTGTACAATTGGCAGTATTGTTTTTAGCATATAAGTAGGCATCTGTTTCTGGGGGGGGGGTACATATACATTTGGCCGCCGGGGAAACAATTACAAAGGGCAATGCGCGAATGGATCTGGTGTTGGTGTTGTCGCTTGCTTCTCCCGGGTGGTTTTCGCTGCCGTCGTCGTCTCGCGATCACGTCCGCTTCAGCCGTTCGTCCCATCTTTCGCCCGGATTTTTCTTGTTCTCTGCTCCTGTAGATGCCAAGTCTGTTATCGTTTCCCGTGCCCTCCTTCCGGCTGTCATTCCCTTGCCTCCCGTCCCACCTCACTGGCTCCTCTCTATTGTTCCCTGTCTCCTCCCTCTTTTTCCCCCCCCTCCCCCCCTCCCCTTGTCCTGTGGTTCGCCTTTCTTTTCTCTTGTCGGACAGCCAGTCTGCAGCTTTGGGTGGTGCTGCTGACCACCAGCTGAACAGGATTCTACAGCTGGAGATCATGAAGGCAAAGGCAAGAGCGTCTGCCCTCCTCCACAGGAATAGATCTGGCTGGTCTGATACCCCGACGACCGCCACTTTCGGGCATGGCTCCACCCTCATCCCCATCACTTTGGACATTGCCTCAAAGAAGGCTGTCCAGTACCCCGCAAGTCTGGGGCAAGACCAGAACATGTGGGCGTGGTTGGCCGGGCCTCCTTAGCACAGTTCACATCTATCCTCCACCTCCGGGAAGAACCTACTCATATGAGTTCTTGTTAAGTGGACTCTATGTACCACTTTTAGTTGCGTCAGGCTGAGCCTTGCGCACATGGAGGTGGAGTTGACCCTAAGCAGTGCTTCGCTCTAGAGTCCCCACCCTATTTCAATCCCCAGGTCTTCCTCCCATTTCTTGTTGCGTCCAATACGGTGTCAGCCCATTCTACCAGTCAGTCATACATGTCGCTACAGTTCCCTTTATCTAGGATGCTTCTGTCCAGTAACTCTTCCAGTAATGTCTGTCATGGCGGTTGTGGATACGTCCTTGTCTCCTTTCGTAGGAAGCTTTGGAGTTGCAGGTACCTTAGCTCGTTCCACCTGGCTAGCTGGAATTTCTCTGTCAGTTCGTTCATGGTTGCGATCCTGCCATCAGTGTACAGGTCACTGACTGTCAGTGTCCTTCCGTCCTGTCCCCACTTTTTAAAGGTGGCATCAGTCAGCGCTGGTGTGAACCTATGGTTATTGCAGATGGGAGCTTTGTCCGATGATTAGTTTGTCTAGTGCTTTGGAAAAGGCCTTGGGGGATGTAGATCGGGATGGATCTAAGTAGGCAGCACGTTCATTTTGATTGTCTGGATTCTCCCCGCGAGGGAGAGTGGGTGTGTGTTCCATCTTTGCAAGTCCTTTTTTACTTCCTCTGTCAGACTGGTGAGGTTCCATTTGTGGATCCCTTTCCAGTCATGGGCTATTTGGATCCCCAGGTAGCGGAATTTGTGTTGGGCTTGTTTAAACGGCAGTCCCGTTAGTGCTTCCCCCCCCTCCTTCTGGGTGTATCGGGAAGATCTCGCTTTTGCTCATGTTGAGTTTGTAGCCCGAGAAGGCGCCAAACTATTTCAGGAGCGCGATGATTCCGTCCATGCTGCTTTGTGGGTCCGAAATGTAGAGGAGCAGGTCATCTGCATAGAGTGAGACTCTGTGCTCTCTGCCGCCCCTTTGGATCCCCCTCCAACTTTTTGCTGCTCTGAGAGCAATTGCTAATGGTTCGGTAGCTAGAGCGAACAGCAGCGGGGACAGTGGGCATCCTTGTCTGGTGCCCCTGTGCAGCTGGAAGTATCGGGAGTTGGTGTTGTTGGTCCATACGCTCGCCATGGGAGCTTTGTATCACAGCTTTACCCAGGAGGTGAATCCTGTTCCAAGCCCAAACCGCTCCAGTACCTCTGAGGTATTTCCATTCGACCCTGTCGAATGCCTTTTCTGCGTCTAGGGAGACGATCACCTCTGGTGTTCTCTCCCCGTATGGGGTCATTATCACATTTAGCAGGTGCCTGATGTTCGAGAAGAAGCTGTTCTTGAGTCGGTTGGTATGTGACTGATTAGTAAGTTTGCAGACGACACAAAGGTTGGTGGAATTACGGATAGCGATGAGGAATGTCAGAGGATATAGCAGGATTTAGATAGTTTGGAGGCTTGGGCGGAGAGATGGCAGATGGAGTTTAATCCGGACAAATGTGAGCAAATGCATTTTGGAAGGTCTAATGCAGGTAGGGAATATACAGTGAATGGTAGAACCCTCAAGAGTATTGAAAGTCAGAGAGATCTAGGTGTACAGGTCCACAGGTCACTGAAAGGGGCAACACAGGTGGAGAAGATAGTCAAGAAGGCATACGGCATGCTTGCCTTCATTGGCCAGGGCATTGAGTATAAGAATTGGCAAGTCATGTTGCAGCTGTGTAGAACCTTAGTTGGACCACACTACAGTGTTCAATTCTGGTCACCACACTACCAGAAGGATGTGGAGGCTTTAGAGAGGGTGCAGAAGAGATTTACCAGGATGTTGCCTGGTATGGAGGGCATTAGCTATGAGGAGCGGTTGATAAACTCGGTTTGTTCTCACTGGAACGACGGAGGTTGCGGGGCGACCTGATAGAGGTCTACAAAATTATGAGGGGCATAGACAGAGTGGATAGTCAGAGGCTTTTCCCCAGGGTAGAAGGGTCAATTATTAGGGGGCATAGGTTTAAGGTGCGAGGGGCAAGGTTTAGTGGAGACGTACGAGGCAAGTTTTTTTTACAGAGAGGGTAGTGGGTGCCTGGAACTCGCTGCCGGAGGAGGTGGTGGAAGCAGGACGATAGTGACATTTAAGGGGCATCTTGACAAATACATGAATAGGATGGGAATAGAGGGATACGGACCCAGGAAGTGTAGAAGATTTTAGTTTAGACGGGCAGCATGGTCGGCACAGGCTTGGAGGGCCGAAGGGCCTGTTCCTGTGCTGTACTTTTCTTTGTTCTTTTGTGACCTCAAATTTTTGTGTCTTTTTCCTGACGGAAGAAGGTGGAAGAGAGTGTGTCCAGGGTGCGTGGGGTCCTTAATTGTGCTGGTTGCCTTTCCAAGGCAGAGGGAATTATAGATAGAGTAAATGGATGGGAGGCTGGTTTGCGTGATGGACTGGGGTACATTCACAATGTTTTGTAGTTTCCTGCGGTCTTGGGCAGAGCAGGAACCATACCAAGCTGTGATACAACCAGAAAGAATGCTTTCTCTGGTGCATCTGTAGAAGTTGGTGAGAGTCGTAGCTGACATGACAAATTTCCTCAGTCGTCTGAGAAAGTAGAGTCATTGGTGGGCTTTCTTAATTATAGTGTTGGCATGGGGGGACCAGGACAGGCTGTTGGTAATCTGGATACTTAAAAGACTTGAAGCTCTCGACCCTTTCTACTTCGTTCCCATCGATATAGAAAGGGGCATGTTCTCCTCTACGCTTCCTGAATTCGATGACAAACTCCTTCGTTTTGTTGACATTGAGGGAGGGATTGTCATCGCACCAGTTCACCAGATTCTCTATCTCATTCCTGTACTCTGACTCGTCATTGTTTGAAGTCCGACCCACTACAGTGATGTCATCAGCAAATTTGAAAATCGAGTTGGTGGGGAATTTAGCCGCACAGTCATGGGTGTATAAGGAGTATAGTAGGGGGCTGAGGACACAGCCTTGTGGGGCACCGGTGTTGAGGATGATGGTGGAGGAGGTGTTGTTGCCTATCCTTACTGATTGTGGTCTGTGGGTTAGGAAGTTCAGGATCCAGTCACAGAGGGAGGAGCCGAGGCCCAGACCACGCAGTTTGGAGAAGCGTTTTGTAGGAATAAGTGTGTTGAAGGCTGAGTTGTCAATAAATAGGAGTCTGACATAGGTGTCTTTGTTATCTCGGTGTTCCAGTGTTGAGTGCAGAGCCATGGAGATGGCGTCTGCCGTGGACCTGTTGCAGCGGTAGGCGAACTATAGTGTGTTAACAAAATCCAGGAGGCTGGAGTTGATTCATGCCATGACTAACCTTTTGAAGCACTTCATAATGATTGATGTCAGAGCCACTAGACGATCGTCATTAAGGCACATTGTTTGGCTTTTCTTTAGTACAGGGATGATGGTCACCTTCTTGAAGCAGATCGATTGTTGTAAAGAGAGGTTGAAGATGTCACGAATCCCGCGCCAGCAGATCCGTGCAAGACCTGAGTGCTCGTCCGGGTACTCCATCCGGGCCAGTGGCTTTCCGTGGTTGACCTTTGAGAAGGCTTCTCTGACATCTGCAATAGTGACCTCAGATATAAGTTTATCCGAGGCTTCCAGGGTGGCGGCCGCGCTCTCGCTGACCTCTTGCTCAAAATGGGCATAGAATGTGTTGAGCTCTTCAGGGAGGGGTGCGTTGGAGCCGGCGATTTTACATGCCTTCATCCCGTTATGTCTTGTAGTCCATAGTGGCGGGGTCCGTGTGGCTAGCCTGGGACTCGAGCTTGGTCCGGTACTGTCTTTTGGCATCTTTGGATTTCCTTAGATCATATCTGGCGTTCTTGTATAGGTCAGGGTCACCTGACTTGAACGCCTCAGACCTAGACTTCAGCCAGCAGTGGATATCCCTCTTCATCTCGGACTCCGGTTGGGAAACACGCAATTTGCTTCTTTGGCGCACAGTCTTCTACACACTTACTAATGAAGTCAGTTACTGTAGTGGCATACTTGTTCAACCTTACACTACAATACTAATGTTCTAATGGGATTATACTTAACTGAAGTATTCAAAACTCAGGAAAAACTGAGAGCAGAAGGAATAATGTTTTAAGATGGTTTGTACTTAAATTTGGTTATAAGTAGTACATCTGAGTAACTCCTGTCCCTGATCCCACTGGAGCAATACACATCTCTATGGTCTCTTTGAGGATGGGTATCTCCACAAGATGATTGTATCAGGCTGCCTGTAATTAGCATTTTAAAACGCGAAACATGTTTACTTTTATAAGGAACTCATGTGGAAGAACATAACTACAAAAGACAGCCCTATTCCAAAAGATGTGGTTATCCCAAAATAACTTGTTGATTGCTGGCTAGTGTTAGACTGCCCGCAAATCACTTTGCACTTCATTGCTAAATTGCATAACGCCAACGTAAGACCAAAGCACGTTATTTAACAGAACTTGTATTTATACAGCACTTTTAAAATAAACTGCTACAAGGTGCTTCACAAATGGCTTCAAAGTTACCAATATTTAATTGGAGGCCTACTCATCCAGCATTTGATGTCAAACAAGCATCTGGATAATTTAGTGACATTGGAGAGGTGGGAGTGATCAGGGAGAGCTGGATTGGCTGTGTCTGTAAAACTAATGCTGTGTTTTCACACGATGTTGCCAAGGGACAGTGGGTAGATGAGATAATGGGAGGGTCAAGGATAGATCCTTGGGGTAAATAAGAGGTAACAAAGCAGCAGCAGGAAGAGAAGCCATTGCAGGTGATACCCTGGCTACAATTAAATAGATAATAGAGCCAGGCATGTGTAAACCTAATACACCCAGCTTGGATAATAGTGGAGATGGACTGGAAAAGGATGATGTGGTCAACATGCCAAAGGATGCAGATAAATTGAGAAATATAATATTCACAGGAGTCCCGAGAAGGCTTAACCACATAGGTTAAGAAAAGCAAGGCCGCATCACAGTGAGCAATATATCAGTCCCAGCTGGGATCACCCAAAGATGCCGGTACCAATCCTGGCAGGTTTTCAACTGTCCGATTCAACGAGCCCCAATGTTAGGCCTCCGCCTCTCCCTGGGGAACTCTTATTCCATGATGGGGAGATCCATGGGGAGATCAATCGGGTCATCCCCCTGGGTCCCATCACAAGAAAGACGATGGTGTATTTTTGTCACCGTCATATACGATTAGACCAGTGGTGGAAACGGATTGGAGGGATTGTGACATAGAGTGCCAGGAAAGGTATGCGCAGATACCTGATAGGCCGGCATGCTGGTACAGTGGTTAGCACTGCTGTTTCACAGCGCCAGGCACCCTGGTTCGATTCCAACCTCTGGCGACTGTGTGGAGTCTGCACGTTCTCCCTTGTCTGCATGGGTTTTCCTCCGGGTGCTCCGGTCTCCTCCCACAGTCCAAAGATGTGCAGTTTGGGTGGATTAGCCATTCTAAAATTGCCCCTTAGTGTCCAAAGGTTGGGTGGTGTTACAGGAATAGGGCACGGGATTGGACCTCGGCAGCATGGTCTTTCGAAGGGTCGGTGCAGACTCGATGGGCCGAAGGCCTCTTTCGGCACTGTAGGGACGCTATGAATTCTATTCTATGACTAGATTTGGGAGTTGTCAGCAAGTTCAAAGACGTTGAAGATTGGAGGACATTTTGCAAAGACGAGAGGGTGAAAGATTTTCTTTGAGGAGAGAGTAATAACGGCAGTTTTGAAGGAAAGGAGGACAGTACCTGAACAGGGAGTGGGATAGCTTGATCTTGGTTTCGGACAAAGCTCGGCCCAACATCGAGGGCCGAAGGGCCTGTTCTGTGCTGTACTCTTCTATGTTTAAGGAGAACTGTAAACAATACCAGTTAACATGAGGACTGCGAAAGAAAGTTGGGCAGTCAGTAGTTTAGTGGAAATAGGATTAAGAGATCAGGTTGTGGGTCTCATGAATAGGATGAGTTTGGAGTGAGCATGATGGAAAGTAGTAGACAAACCTGAGAAAGAAACAAGTTCAGGTCTGGGGCAGGGGAGCTTCAGCGGTATTTTGGCTAGATTCAACATGAAGCCAAAACTTGTTTTGTTTGCAAATCTGCATAGTACGGTTAATCCACTATAATCCCTTTACACATGAAGATTATGGGATTACTAGAATTCTGTTCTGCTTCAAGAGGACAGTTTGAGAGAATGCATGTTTAGTGATTTACTAATATGCCATTCAAACCTGAGTCTTCAGAATTAATAAATAACAATGATGGCAAAGCAATGGAACTGAGTATTACAATTATATTTTGTCTCCACTAGGTGGCACCAAAATGCATAGTGGAATTGACAATTGGTAAATTAAGGCATTTTTGTAATTTTGTTTTAAAAATATGCAAGGAAATTTTCTAGTTTTGCTAATAAGATGGAAGAACTTTCTTAAAAAACTCCCAAGATCCCAGTGTAACTGAGTCATAATGAGCTTATTTGTTTTCCAACATTATAACCATTATATATTCCAAATACTTCACATGCAGCTTTTATTTTGGTGTTTCTAACAGTTCTCGCTCTACAAACAAAGAACAAAGAAATGTACAGCACAGGAACAGGCCCTTCGGCCCTCCAAGCCCGTGCCGACCATGCTGCCCGACTAAACTGCAATCTTCTACACTTCCTGGGTCCGTATCCCTCTATTCCCATCCTATTCATGTATTTGTCAAGATGCCCCTTAAATGTCACTATCGTCCCTGCTTCCACCACCTCCTCCGGTAGCGAGTTCCAGGCACCCACTACCCTCTGCGTAAAAAAAACTTGCCTCGTACATCTACTCTAAACCTTGCCCCTCTCACCTTAAACCTATGCCCCCTAGTAATTGACCCCTCTACCCTGGGGAAAAGCCTCTGACTATCCACTCTGTCTATGCCCCTCATAATTTTGTATACCTCTATCAGGTCTCCCCTCAACCTCCTTCGTTCCAGTGAGAACAAACCGAGTTTATTCAACCGCTCCTCATAGCTAATGCCCTCCATACCAGGCAACATTCTGGTAAATCTCTTCTGCACCCTCTCTAAAGCCTCCACATCCGTCTGGTAGTGTGGCGACCAGAATTGAACACTATACTCCAAGTGTGGCCTAACTAAGGTTCTATACAGCTGCAACATGACTTGCCAATTCTTATACTCAATGCCCCGGCCAATGAAGGCAAGCATGCCGTATGCCTTCTTGACTACCTTTTCCACCTGTGTTGCCCCTTTCAATGACCTGTGGACCTGTACTCTTAGATCTCTTTGACTTTCAATACTCTTGAGGGTTCTACCATTCACTGTATATTCCCTACCTGCATTAGACCTTCCAAAATGCATTACCTCACATTTGTCCGGATTAAACTCCATCTGCCATCTCTCCGCCCAAGTTTCCAAACAATCTAAATCCTGCTGTATCCTCCGACAGTCCTCATCGCTATCCGCAATTCCACCAACCTTTGTGTCGTCTGCAAACTTACTAATCAGACCAGTTACATTTTCCTCCAAATCATTTATATATACTACAAAGAGCAACGGTCCCAGCACTGATCCCTGTGGAACACCACTGGTCACAGCCCTCCAATGAGAAAAGCATCCTTCCATTGCTACTCTCTGCCTTCTATGGCCTAGCCAGTTCTGTATCCACCTTGCCAGCTCACCCCTGATCCCGTGTGACTTCACCTTTTGTACTAGTCTACCATGAGGGACCTTGTCAAAGGCCTTACTGAAGTCCACATAGACAACATCCACTGCCCTACCTGCATCAATCATCTTCGTGACCTCCTCGAAAAACTCTATCAAGTTAGTGAGACACGACCTCCCCTTCACAAAACCGTGCTGCCTCTCACTAATACGTCCATTTGCTTCCAAATGGGAATAGATCCTGTCTCGAAGAATTCTCTCCAGTAATTTCCCTACCACTGAAGTAAGGCTCACCGGCCTGTAGTTCCCGGGATTATCCTTGCTACCCTTCTTAAACAGAGGAACAACATTGGCTATTCTCCAGTCCTCCGGGACATCCCCTGAAGACAGCGAGGATCCAAAGATTTCTGTCAAGGCCTCAGCAATTTCCTCTCCAGCCTCCTTCAGTATTCTGGGGTAGATCCCATCAGGCCCCGGGGACTTATCTACCTTAATATTTTTTAAGACACCCAACACCTCGTCTTTTTGGATCTCAATGTGACCCAGGCTATCTACACACCCTTCTCCAGACTCAACATCTACCAATTTCTTCTCTTTGGTGAATACTGATGCAAAGTATTCATTTAGTACCTCGCCCATTTCCTCTGGCTCCACACATAGAATCCCTTGCCTATCCTTCAGTGGGCCAACCCTTTCCCTGGCTACCCTCTTGTTCAAGGATCAGCTACTGCGTGTTCTTGATAAGTATGTACCGGTCAGGCAGGGAGGAAGGCGTCGAGCGAGGGAACCGTGGTTTACCAAGGAAGTGGAATCTCTTGTTAAGAGGAAGAAGGAGGCCTATGTGAAGATGAGGTGTGAAGTTTCAGTTGGGGCGATGGATAGTTACAAGGTAGCGAGGAAGGATCTAAAGAGAGAGCTAAGACGAGCAAGGAGGGGACATGAGAAGTATTTGGCAGGAAGGATCAAAGAAAACCCAAACGCTTTCTATAGGTATGTCAGGAATAAGCGAATGACGCGGGAAAGAGTAGGACCAGTCAAGGCAAGGGATGGGAAATTGTGTGTGGAGTCTGAAGAGATAGGCGAGATACTAAATGAATATTTTTCGTCAGTATTCACTCAGGAAAAAGATAATGTTGTGGAGGAGAATGCTGAGCCCCAGGCTAATAGAATAGATGGCATTGAGGTGCGTAGGGAAGAGGTGTTGGCAATTCTGGACAGGCTGAAAATAGATAAGTCCCCGGGACCTGATGGGATTTATCCTAGGATTCTCTGGGAGGCCAGGGAAGAGATTGCTGGACCTTTGGCTTTGATTTTTATGTCATCATTGGCTACAGGAATAGTGCCAGAGGACTGGAGGACAGCAAATGTGGTCCCTTTGTTCAAAAAGGGGAGCAGAGACAACCCCGGCAACTATAGACCGGTGAGTCTCACGTCTGTAGTGGGTAAAGTCTTGGAGGGGATTATAAGAGACAAGATTTATAATCATCTAGATAGGAATAATATGATCAGGGATAGTCAGCATGGCTTTGTGAAGGGTAGGTCATGCCTCACAAACCTTATTGAGTTCTTTGAGAAGGTGACTGAACAGGTAGATGAGGGTAGAGCAGTTGATGTGGTGTATATGGATTTCAGCAAAGCGTTTGATAAGGTTCCCCACGGTAGGCTATTGCAGAAAATATGGAGGCTGGGGATTGAGGGTGATTTAGAGATGTGGATCAGAAATTGGCTAGCTGAAAGAAGACAGAGGGTGGTGGTTGATGGGAAATGTTCAGAATGGAGTACAGTCACAAGTGGAGTACCACAAGGATCTGTTCTGGGGCCGTTGCTGTTTGTCATTTTTATCAATGACCTAGAGGAAGGCGCAGAAGGGTGGGTGAGTAAATTTGCAGACGATACTAAAGTCGGTGGTGTTGTCGATAGTGTGGAAGGATGTAGCAGGTTACAGAGGGATATAGATAAGCTGCAGAGCTGGGCTGAGAGGTGGCAAATGGAGTTTAATGTCGAGAAGTGTGAGGTGATTCACTTTGGAAGGAATAACAGGAATGCGGAATATTTGGCTCATGGTAAAGTTCTTGGAAGTGTGGATGAGCAGAGGGATCTAGGTGTCCATGTACATAGATCCCTGAAAGTTGCCACTCAGGTTGAAAGGGTTGTGAAGAAGGCCTATGGAGTGTTGGCCTTTATTGGTAGAGGAATTGAGTTCCGGAGTCGGGAGGTCATGTTGCAGCTGTACAGAACTCTGGTTCGGCCGCATTTGGAGTATTGCGTACAGTTCTGGTCACCGCATTATAGGAAGGACGTGGAGGCTTTGGAGCGGGTGCAGAGGAGATTTACCAGGATGTTGCCTGGTATGGAGGGAAAATCTTATGAGGAAAGGCTGATGGACTTGAGGTTGTTTTCGTTGGAGAGAAGAAGGTTAAGAGGAGACTTAATAGAGGCATACAAAATGATCAGGGGGTTAGATAGGGTGGACAGTGAGAGCCTTCTCCCGCGGATGGAAATGGCTGGCACGAGGGGACATAGCTTTAAACTGAGGGGTAATAGATATAGGACAGAGGTCAGAGGTAGGTTCTTTACGCAAAGAGTAGTGAGGCCGTGGAATGCCCTACCTGCTACAGTAGTGAACTCGCCAACATTGAGGGCATTTAAAAGTTTATTGGATAAACATATGGATGATAATGGCATAGTGTAGGTTAGATGGCTTTTGTTTCGGTGCAACATCGTGGGCCGAAGGGCCTGTACTGCGCTGTATTGTTCTATGTTCTATGTAAAAAGCCTTGGGATTTTCCTTAACCCTATTTGCCAATGACTTTTCGTGACCCCTTCTAGCCCTCCTGACTCCTTGCTTAAGTTCCTTCCTACTTTCCTTATATTCCACGCAGGCTTCGTCTGTTCCCAGCCTTTTAGCCCTGACAAATGCCTCCTTTTTCTTTTTGACGAGCCCTACAATATCTCTTGTCATCCAAGGTTCTCGAAAATTGCCGTATTTATCCTTCTTCCTCACAGGAACATGCCGGTCCTGAATTCTTTTCAACTGCCACTTGAAAGCCTCCCACATGTCAGATGTTGATTTGCCCTCAAACATCCGCCCCCAATCTATGTTCTTCAGTTCCCGCCTAATATTGTTATAATTAGCCTTCCCCCAATTTAGCACATTCATCCTAGGACCACTCTTATCCTTGTCCACCAGTACTTTAAAACTTACTGAATTGTGGTCACTGTTACCGAAATGCTCCCCTACTGAAACATCTACCACCTGGCCGGGCTCATTCCCCAATACCAGGTCCAGTACCACCCCTTCCCTAGTTACACTGTCTACAAATTCTGTTCACTTCCTGCGTCGCTGTTAATCAGTGACTCAGACTTTGTGCTGTGCTGTGGGCTCACCTTGCCGATTTCACTTCCTAGCACTGACAAGGGACTAACCGTTTCCAAACGTGGTTGAGCTCTTAAAAGAGAAAGCAGCAGCTGCCTTCCTCCAAACTCCTTTCCAGACTTTTGGGGGGGAAAATTCAGCACTTTTAATCTAGGTGTATAATTTAATGTGTGAATATTTGCCTTTGAATTTACTTGTAATGGGAATCTGTTGATCCCTGAACCAGAAAGTTATCACAAATTTTGACTAAATAGCAACATAGTTAACACGGGCTGTGTTATAGGATAATGCTTGTAAACTTAAGCATTAGGAAATGCTTAAGAAACAGAGGCTCAATTCTCCGATTCTCAGGCTATGTCCCGACACCGGCATGACAACGGTGGCCTTTGACGACTGAAAATTCGGCGCAAAACGGCCACTGATCCTCCGTTTGGCTGGGGGCTGGTAGGAAGGCAGCGTAGAGCACCCGGCTCTAGCTGCCGATACGGCCTGGAGAATAGCTGAGTCTGTGGCCATGCCGTGCAACTTGGCGCCGGCCGCACATGGACCTGGTCTGCAAAATAGCGACCACCATTGGCCGGCTCGCGAACCCCGGACCACCCCTCAACAGTGCCTCCAGACTCTGCCAAAGACCCCCTGCTCGCGGACCGGCCTTCCCACGACTGTGGCGGCGCTGGACTGAGTCCGCAGCCACCATGCCGAGTTTCCGACAGGTAACACCCTTAGTGTTGGGTGGGGTTACTGGGTTATGGGGATAGGGTGGAGGTGTGGGCTTGGGTAGGGTGCTCTTTCTAAGAGCCGGTGCAGACTCGATGGGCCGAATGGCCTCCTTCTGCACTGTAAATTCTATGATTCTATGAATACCATGAGAGGCCCTCGCCGTCGGGAACCCGGCCGGTCGGGGGCGGAGCATCGGCAGGGTGGGCCTCCGGCAACGTCCTGAAGCAGTCGATACGCTGCTTTGAAGGTGGCGGAGCATCGCGAAAGCAGCCCCGTCCCCAATTTTGTCAGAAACGGGGATTCTCCAGCCAATCGCTGAACCCGATTTTGGTGGCGGCGACCGGAGAATCCCGCCCACGATGTCTCGTGAACTCCACATGAGATATTTAGTTTGCATTAAATATTGAGAGACAAACTTTCCCTGTTTTCTCCTCTTTCTTATTTCTTCACTTTCTGGTTTTTATCCATTATGTAAAAATTTGTCTTTCTATCTTTAATTTTTTTAGAAATTAAATTTTAATTGATTTACCTTTTTGCCATCTGTTCCTGTGCTGGGTAATTCAGCTTCTGAAGCATATAAAGTGTCATTTTAAAGGAGAATATGAGCATTTGGATTAGGACAGTAATAGGCCGCTTGACCTCTTGAGCCAGCTTCGCCATTCAATAATATCATAGCTGATCTAATTGCAACCTCTCATCTCTCCGCCATAACCTTAGATCCTTAACTCCCATGCTTATAACGGATCTGTCTACCTAAGATTTGGGACCCTCACAGAATATTTCCTCACCTCTTGTCTTAAGGTAACTCCTTAGGTGGGATTCTCCTGAATCCGCGCGATGGCCCGACGACGGCGTAAAAAAAGGTGTGAACCACTCCGGTGTCAGGCCGACCAGATGTTGCGGAATTCTCCGCACTTCTGGTGGCTAGGCCGACGCCGGAGGGGTTGGCGCCGCGCCAGCCTGCGCCGAAGGGACTGCGTGAGTCAGCGCATGTGCAGAACCGCCGGCGTGGTCCAGTGCGTGCGCAGGTCGGCCGGCGTATTCTAGCGCATGCGCAGAGGAGTGTCTTCTGCACGCCTGCCTGCAGATTGGTGGGCCCCGATCACGGGCCAGGCCACCGTGGGGGCTCCCCCCAGGGTCGGATCCCCCCGGGGTACCGCACCAGTCAACTTACCTGCCAGTCCCGCAGTGTGGGACCATGTCCAATCCACACCGGCGGGACTGGCCAGAAACCGCCAGCCCCTCTGCCCATCGGGGCTCGGAGAATTTCCGGGGGGGGGGGGGGGGGTGTGTGTAAGTGCTGCTGACAACGGCCCCCGACCGGCGCGGCGTGATCCCGCCCCCGCCCAAAAAACGGCGCCGGAGAATACGGCACCTGGCGGCGGGGCGGGATTCTCCGACCCGGTGGGTGATCGGAGAATCCCGCCCCTTATTTTCAAACAGTGACACCCACCCCAGGTTCTTGATTCTCTCACAAGAAGAAATATGCTCTCCACATCCATCCTGAAATCAAGCTGCCTCTTACTCTTCAAAACTCCAGTGGATATAAGCCTAACCTGGCCAATCATTCATCATAAGACAACCCACGCATTCCTGATATTATTTGAGTAAGCATTCTCTGAACTGCTACCAATGCATTTGCATCCTTCCTTAAATGAGGCGATCAGTACAGTACTCCATGTGTGGTCTCACCAGTTCCCTGTGCAACTGAAACATAACTCCTTATTTTTGTAATCAATTCCAATTTGTAACATTCTATAAGGTTTCCAAATAACTGCTGTACCTGCATACTAGCTTTTTGTGATTCATGCACTAGCGCACCCAGATTCATCAGAATCTCCGCTCTGCAATTTCTTACCCTTCCTAAAAATGGACAGTTTCACATTTTTCCATATTGTACTCCATTTGCCAGACCTTCACCCACTCACTTAAATATTCTGTCACTTTGTGGCCCCCTAATATTCCCTTCACGACTTGCTATCTGTCTTTATATCATCAGCAAATTTTCTACCTTTGGTCCCTTCATCCAAATCATTTCTATAAATTGTAAAAAATTGAGGCCCCAGTACCTGTGGCACACCACTTGTCACATCCTGCCATCTAGAAAAAGACCCATTTATGTTACCCATCCTGTTTCCTGTTAGTGGGCCAGTCTTTTACCCATGCCAATATGTTACCCCTGAGCTTTTATTTTCTGAAATAACCTTTGATGTGGCACTTTTGTCAAATGCCTTCTGGCAATCTAAGTCCAGTACATCCACCAGTTCTCCTTTATCCACAGCATGTGACTTCTTCAAAGAACTTCAATAATTTGGTTAAACATGATTTTCTTTCATAAAATCATGTTGACTTGCTTATTACCTGTTAAATTTCTAACCATTTCCAGTTTGGATGAAAGTCCATCAATGTTAACAAGACGTTGCCAGACCTGCGGCGTAATGTCAGCATTTTTGTTTTTTATTTCAGATTTCAGCATCTGCCATGTTTTGCTCTTGTATCAAAATAAAGCACTTGTACATGAGAGAGCTGGTTACATAAGGCCATAAGAAATAGGAACAGGAGTAGGCCATTCGGCCCCTTGAGCCTGCTCCACCATTCAATAGATTCATGGCTGATTCGACATTCTCTATGGCCATTTTTCTGCCCTTTCCCCATGATCCTTGATTCCCTTACTGATCAAGAATCTATCTATCTTAGCCTTAAATATACACAGGGACTCACCCCTCTCAGCTCTCTGTGGCAAGGAGTTCCAATGACTCCCAACCCTCTGAGAGAAGAAATTCCTCCACATATCAGTATTAAATTGGCACCACTTTATTCTGAGACTATTAAACCCTCAGATCCTGGACTCTCCCATGTGGGGAAACATCCTCTCAGCATTTGCCCTGTTGAACCCCTTAAGAATCCTCTACGTCTCCAAGAGATTATCTCTTAATCTTCTAAATACCAATGAGCAGAGTCCCAATCTGTTTTATGTTTGCTCATAAGACAATCCTTCCATACTGGGGCTCATCCTAGTGAACCTCTCTGAACCGCCTCCAATGAAATAATATCTTTACTTGTACAAGGGGACCAAAACTGCTCACAGTGCTCCAGATGTGGTCTCATCAGTACCTTCTACAGTTTCAGCAAGACATTCTGTGCTTTGTGCACAAGCCCCCCAAGTCCTTTTGTGTTGGCAGTTTATTCCCATCTGAATAAAACTCTGTTCTTTTGTTCTCCATTCCAAAATGAACAACTTCACAATTTCCCACATTACACTCCCATTTGCCGACATTTTGCCCACTTACTTAATCTATCAATATCTCTTCGCAAACTGTACCCCTCTCGCAACTTGCCTTTCCACCTATTTTTGTGTTATCTAAAATTTGGCTACTGTACAATCAAGGCGTGTACCTATATCAAAGTACGCCACCCACGAAACCTCCGCAGCACCGGCAAATGATCTCTCCTGTGTCGTGGATTGCTCGACGCTCCTCATTGGTCAACCTTGCAATCTGAAAGGTACAAGAGAATTAGTGAAAAAAACATGGGCGGTCAGGTAGCCTCTATTAATAATCAAATCCTGTTTCCCAAACTAGATTTTATACTGGGAGCTTAATTTTATTGAGGGATAGTTATTGCGGGTTAAAATTATTAAAATTGTTTTAGGCAAACAATTATGGTACAGACCTTCTAATGCACCCCCATCTCTGAACACTCCGAGCTGGATGTGTGTTTATTGCATTGCTTAATTTCTTGCTTTATTTGAAAAGAAAGAAATAACTTGCATTTATATAGCACCTTTCACAGTGGTTAGCATTGCTGCCTCACGGCGCCGAGGACATGTGTGCAATCTCAGCCCCGGGTCACTGTCCGTGTGGAGTTTGCACATTCTCCCCATGTCTGCGTGGGTCTCACCCTCACAACCCAAAAAGATTTACAGGGGAGGTGGACTGGCCACGCTAAATTGCCCCTTAATTGGGGAAAAAAAGATTTTGTTAGTCTAAATTTATTTGTTTTGAAATATAGCACCTTTCATAACCTCAGGATGTCTCAAGTGCTATACAGCCAATAAAGTACTTTTCAAACATGAAAAGCCACATCATCACAATTTTAAAAACAAAAAAGTCTTGCACTTATAAAGCACCTTTCATGACTTCAATTCCAAAGTATATTTGAAGTATAGGATGCGATCTAACGGCCTCGGGGGCCGGTAAATCTCTTGAGAAGCCGCTCACGATTTACAAAGCTTGTTATGCTTTGCGAGATTGACGAGATCTTGCGAGGTGTCGCGACCTGGATCCCGCCCATTGAGGGATCCAGCCAATGATGCCCACATCCTGTAAATGAATGTTTAAAAAAAACTTCCAAGTGGGGATAATGTACAGGTAATTTTCACTAACCTCGACTCATGGAGACTCTTACGTTTTCGAAGTTAATTTTCTGGAAATGGGCTTCACTGGCTAGGCCAGCATTCATTACCCATGCCTAATTACTCTTGAGAAGGGGGTGGTGAGCTGTCTTCTTAAACTGCTGCTGTCCTGTGGTGCAGGCGCACCCACAGTGCTGTAGGGGAATCAGTACCCTAAAAGATTTTGTCCCATTGACAGTGAAGGAACGGCGATTATATTTCCAAGTCAGCGTGAGTGACTTGGAGGGGAGCTTCCAGATGATGGAGTTTCCAGGTATCTGCTGCCCTTGTCCTTCTAGATGCTATAGTGGTCGTGGGTCTAGGGGTGCTGCCTAAGGAACCTTGGTGAGTTCCGGCAGTGCATCTTATAGATGGTACACATGGCTGCTACTGCGTCGGTGGTGGAGGGAATGAATGTTTGTGGAAGGAGTGCCAGGGCTGCTTTTTCCTGGATAGTGTTGAGCTTCTTGAGTGTTTTTGGAGCT
The DNA here is from genome assembly GCF_047496885.1 of Scyliorhinus torazame. Lineage (NCBI taxonomy): Eukaryota > Metazoa > Chordata > Chondrichthyes > Carcharhiniformes > Scyliorhinidae > Scyliorhinus > Scyliorhinus torazame. The sequence continues at coordinate 24,464,366 of NC_092715.1, forward strand.
GCACTCTTCTAGGTAAGGGGAGAGTATTACATCACACTCCTGACCTTGGAGATTATGGCCAAGCTTTGGGGAGCTAAGAGGTGAGTTACTTGCCACAGGGTTCCTAGCCCCTGCTCCTGTTTGCCTTGAACTACGTAAGAATGGCAGGATTTAACTTGCCATTTGCTGTCCCAGTCTGTGTACACATGTTTTTCTCTTCGTCCCGAAGTTTTAGATCAGATTAAACATTTGCTGTATTGGGAGTAGCAAGTATGAACCTGCACCTTATTTTGCTGCAGCAGCCACATCACAACCACCACCCCAGTACAGAATAACTTCATCATAACATTTCAAATCTGCCTTTGAAAATTCCTCTCTGGTACAATGTAAATAAGTTAGTGTTCAGTACAAGCTGGTGCTTTTCGTTTTAGTGCCTAAGGCTGTCCATATGATTATTGCAATTTTGCCTTTCATCAGGCCCTGGTAAAACGTGACCTATTTTGCTGACTTTAAATACTCTTCCATGATACCTGTTCAAATTCAATGACCTGTAGTGCTCAACTTCCTCAGCTAATTATCACTTTCCATGAACTCTATATATTTAGAGAAATGCTTGACACTTATGCTAATATTTCTCATTTTCTATTTAACACTATGCTAGGTCTATTTTGCACTTTAGGAACAACTTCTTAATTTTCCCCTTATCCCTGTATCCCTCCATTAAATATAGAAACAGAGAAAATAGAAGCAGGAGGAGGCCATTCGGCCCTTCGAGCCTGCTCCATCATTCATCATAGATTATCATAGACTTTACAGTGCAGAAGGAGGCCATTCGGCCCATCGAGTCTGCACCGGCTCTTGGAAAGAGCACCCTACCCAAGGTCCACACCTCCACCCTATCCCCATAACCCAGTAACCCCACCCAACCCCAAGGGCAATTTTGGACACTAAGGGCAATTCATCATGGCCAATCCACCTAGCCTGCACATCTTTGGACTGTGGGAGGAAACCGGAGCACCCGGAGGAAACCCACGCACACACGGGGAGGATGTGCAGACTCCGCACAGACAGTGACCCAAGCCGGAATCGAACCTGGGACCCTGGAGCTGTGAAGCAATTGTGCTATCCACAATGCTACCATGCTGCCCCTGGCTGATCGTCAAGTTCAATATCCTGATCACTACGAATAAGGTCCAAACCTCTGGAGTGGGCCTTGAACCCATGACTCTCTTACTCGAGATCAGAGCTGTGGCAAGGCTGATGCTTATAAAGAACCTTGTCAGAAAAGGAAACCGTGACCAGTTTTTTTTTTTTTTTTCCCTTCCCAAACCCGGAATTGGATCAGTCAACTTTCAGATTGAGCTTGTGAAATTTAGGACAATTCGGGATTGAATTTAGATATAAAAACAGAAAATTATCACTCCCTATCACCATGCACAACCAGCTCTTCGGTCATGTAGTCTCTACTTTCTTATATCTTATTACAGACTTTCGCTTTTGTTCTCTTTCTACTCTTTCCCCCATTTCACTTGCTTAAAAGCCGATTACATTTCTAACTATTCCCAGTTTTGAAAGGTTATTGTCATTAACTCCATTTCTCTCTCTGCAGTATTTTGCTTTTACATTTGCATGTTCCTGATCTGTTTAATGCAGCATGCAATACAATTTTCCTCTTTTATGCAAGTTTTCTTTACAATGGCTCAAATTACTGTACAAAATTGATGTCACATTTTCATTTTTCAGGGCACAAGGTTTTCTGGAATTTCTCTTGGATTTCCACAAGCTTCCCAACGTTCTTCTGTTAGGAGGTCATATGGAAGATCAAAACGTTTCAGCATAACCCGGTCCTTGGATGACTTGGAGGTAAGTTTAAAAATTCCATGGTCCAGAGAACTCTTGTGGCTCAATGCAAGCGTGAATTATATTGACAATAGTGCAAATTTTAAATCATGTATGTAAAATGCTCTGGGGGAGACAGAGCTTCCCATTTTGGGGTCTCTGACAATTTTGATTGGCGGCTCTCATTAACATCCAATCAGGTAGCGGCCAGGCTTGAATGGTGACTGGCTGTCTGCTGGCAGACACAAATCAGGCAAGCTGAGACAAATCAAGGATATAAGCAGTTTAGTTGGTTCCCACGGGATTTTGGGACGGTGTGGAGATTAGCACAATTTCACACCTGAGAAGGGAGGGTAGCCTGGCGCGGCAAAGGCTTGACACAAAAAGGTTTTTAAAAATGCCTTGGTCCGTGTGTTGTCTGGCAGCTTTTGGTGGTCAAACCGGCCACTGGTTCCCAATTAGGGCGGCACGGTACCAAGGTGGTTAGCGCTGTTGCTTCACAGCTCCAGTGTCTCAGGTTCGATTCGCGGCTTGGGTCACTGTCTGTGCGGAGTCTGCACGTTCTCCCCGTGTCTGCGTGGGTTTCCTCCGGGTGCTCCGGTTTCCTCCCACTGTCCAAAGATGTGCAGGTTAGGTGGATTGGCCATTTTAAATTGCCCTCAGTGTCCAAAAAGATTAGGTGGGGTTACAGAGTTGCGGGGATTGGGTGGAGGTGTAGGCTTAAGTAAGGTCCAAGGCCGGTGCAGATTCGATGGGCTGAATGGCCTCTTTCTGCAATGTAAATTATATGGTTATATAGCACATATAAAGTCGCAGTTTGGTGGTCTTGGAACTGAAAATGTTCTATTTAACTTTAACCCGTTCTTCCTGATTTGTGCTGGACACTTTGGATTATGTTCTTTCATGTCATGTGCTACATTCACCAAAGCTGTCTCATTTAGAGCACAATTCTTTTCATTGAGGACTTTAACAATATGTCACCAGTGTTCCAATTTAGACATTTTGAAATAAATCCTAAACAAAAAACCTGGATGAAGCAAACTGACCATATCCGCAAGAGAAATAGTCTGTCCCTAAAATAAACCTTTCAATGTACTGAAGTATCTTGCTTTTGAAATAATAACTTCTGTGGCAAATCTTTTGCATACCTTGTCAAATGTTTCTTGCTAAATCTCTTGCTGCCAATTGCAATTTGTCTTTTTATTACTTGTTTATCTCCAGAAGAGAAGGTAAAATAAATACTCAGACTGCATTTTGGGATTGGGTGGTGTTTTTCGGGTAATCGGGTAAAGCTGCTGAACGATCCGTCAAAAACCTTATTTTTCTGACATTTTCTGTTTAGTCCCAGACGTGCAATAAACACGCAAGATCAGAAGCGGCAGTTTTATTTATTTATATGAGTTTAGTTTCTCACAAATGTGCTTTGCTCTGCTTATTGCCAGCTGTGAATGTGGTCCAAAAATTAAAAATTCCTTCTTGTCAGCATAAGCACATGCGGATTACATACAGGAGTAGACCATTCGGCCCCTCGAGCCTGCACCCCTATTCAATAAGATCTGATTGTGGCCAACACTCCACATTCTGCCTATCCCCGATAACCTTTGACTCCATTATTAGTGAAGACTCTATCTACCTCTGCCTTCATATTCATGATGTGGAGATGCCGGCGTTGGACTGGGGTGAGCACAGTACGAAGTCTTACAACACCAGGTTAAAGTCCAACAGGTTTGTTTCAAATCACTAGCTTTCGGAGCACTGCTCCTTCCTCAGGTGAATGAAGAGGTAGGTTCCAGAAACATATATATATATAATATATATATATATATATATATATATATATATATATATATATATATATATACAACGTCAAAGATGCAATACAAAGATGCATTCAAAGTATCGTATTGCATCCTTGACTTTGTCTATATATATAATATATATATATATATATATATATATATTTTTTTTTTTTTTTTTGTTTTTTTTTTTTGTTTCTGGAACCCACCTCTTCATTCACCTGAGGATGGAGCAGTGATTCGAAACAAATCTGTTGGACTTTAACCTGGTGTTGTAAGACTTCTTACTGTTCATATTCATTGATTCTGCCTCCGCTGCTCTGGGAAGAGAGTTCCAAAGGTTCCCAATCCTCTGCGGGACAAAGTTTCTTCTCACCTCCATCTTAAATTTGAGATGCCTTATTTTTAAACAATGTCCACTAGTTTTAGTCTCTTCCACATGGGTAAGCATCCTTTCAACATCCAGCCTGTCGAACTCAAATAGAGTTTTAAGAATGAGGCATGTTGTGACTTGATAGTACAGGAGTTACAAATTTTTAGTCAAATTCGGCCTCAGTTGTGACCTTGTAAGAGAGATCTTGTAATTCAGGATTGCTCATTCGCAACAGGTTCTGGATTACACAAATGTGTGTGGTCGGTTGTGTCTGGGCTTGTGCCTCGATTCCAACGGGAGGCAACATTGAAATTGGGGTCTGCCAAAGCCCATTGCTTTGCCGAGCCTGGTGTTTGAAGCAATTATGCCTAGTGCCATACTGTGCGTTATTGAGCTATTGTCACAGAATGGAGACAATAAAGTGGAAGTTAAAAATACTGAATGCCTTCACTTCTATTACAACTGGGATGGGAGGAGTGCACAGTTTCTCTAGCCCCACTACTCTACAGGTCACACTATTCATTTAAAAGTTTAATTCACTCACCAAAATGGCCAATTATATACTATCATGCTGTTAGACCCAGAGTAAGAGAGACTTTAACTAGGCTTCTTTCAATAAACTCTAAATGATTGGTTTATTATAAAACAAAACTTATTTTTTTTAAATAAGTTCTGAAAACCCATGTATACACACACACACACACTTGTATTCTGGCAGTACAGTGACACAGAGGTGAGCACTTCTGTTTCACAGTGCCAGGGACCCGGTTTCAATTCTAGCTTGAGTGACTGTGGAGTTTCCACATTCTCCCCGTGTTCCAGTTTCCTCCTACAGTCCAACGATGTGCAGGTTAGGTAGATTGACCATGCTGAATTGCCCCATAATATCCAAAGTTGTGCAGGTTGGGTGGGGTTATGGGGATAGGGCAGGGGAGTGGGTCTAGGTAGGGTGCTCTTTCAGAGGATCGGTGCAGACTCGATGGGCCTCTATCCATTTGTAAAAATACTCCAACATATGTGCATGCACACACATACACACGCACAGATGCTAAAATGATTCTGAATAAAAAATATTTTATGACGAAAAGTGGCTTTTTTAATCCTAATGAAGAACTCTGCCATTCTGTAAATATAAAATGACCTTTTCAGGACCGGTGAGGATGTTTATGAATAATTATGAAGTTACTATGTTTAAAATTTCACTTTATTATAATCTTTATTGTCACAAGTAGACTTACGTTAACACTGCAATGAAGTTACTGTGAAAAGCCCCAAGTCGCCACATTCCGTCGCCTGTTCGGGTACACAGAGGGAGAATTCAGAATGTCCAAATTACCTAACAGCACTTCTTTTGAGACTTGTGGGAGGAAACCGGAGCACCCGGAGGAAACCCACCCAGACACGGGGAGAACATGCAGACTCCGCACAGACAGTGACCCAAGCCAGGAATCGAACCCGGGACCCTGGCGCTACAAAGCCATAGTGCTAAACACTATGCTATCGTGCTGCCCACTTACACCTCCTTTAGCAATATGTAACTTTTTGAAGGGTTATTACAGTGAGGCTAACAGCGTAAAAGTGTAAATTTTCATCAATTCACCGATTACTTAGGAATTGTAGTGTTGTGGAGGGGACCTTGACACAGCACCACTAGAGGAGTGTTAAACCAGAGACAACACTTGCAGAACAGCATTATCTTGTACATACACGTGCTGGGAGGCTGCTGTCAGTTGACATGGAATAATGACATTGAATACTATTAGTTTCACTTATTACTGTCACAAAATCTAGGCCATTAAGCTGCATTTTGCCGAGTTACTGAAATGTAAACATGAAATGCATTATTATACAGCCTCTATTTAACCATCTAGTCCAATATTGTCTTATGATCTGCTTATTTTTTGGAAAGAGGATGATTATACTAGTTTTGACCTGGCTAAACATTAATTGGACTAATAAGGGGAGCTATATTTGAATGAATACCCAAACCAATAAGTCTTTAATATTATAACTTATTTCACGTTTATACCAGAAGATTTTAGTTTACTGATGAGCACCAAAATTAATCTGTATGTTGCAAAATCAGAAAATTTGATTTTTCTTCCCCGCCTCTTGGTTGTCAGGCTTATGTTGCAATCAAAGAATAAAAAATTCCTTTTTGACTGAATATATTTCTCTGTTAATGGTTTTCTTTACTGAGCGTGCTGGTGCAACATTGCTGTGCAGCCTGGGGGCATTTAACATGCTGAGGCAGTGGGCAGCTGGAGGAAAAGCATTTAGTCTGCAGAGACAGAGAACACGGAAGGGAGGAACCAGGGAAATGATGGGCTCGTATCGAACAGAAATACTTCTTCATTTAACATCTTAGAAAGGTCATGCATTGGTATTAAGCAGCGTCTTTCTAAAGTCCATGTGTTGTAATCTGTGCCAAGAGCATTTTGTGAAGACTTCACCGTACATGGAGCATATTTCCATTGACAATCGGGTAAGAGAAACTATTGTGCTTTACTTGTTGTGGAGCTGGACATAAAGAATATGCTCAGATGTAAATATTTACATTTATAAAGAGTTTTCTAATGCTAGTTGCAGTTGTAAAGTAAGAAAAATTAATTAATTTTCTAATACTTTGTGTTTGTTTGTTATATACCATTGTAAGTAACTGAAAGCAGAGTATAAGATACAGTTTATTTTATGTTTGACCAACCAATATTAGGTGGTAAGTTATGGTTAGTGTTGATCAGTTTTGTATGTACTGATGGACTGTACATATTGAATTTCTAAACATATGAAAACTTAAGAGGGTAAGCACAGAAAAATGATATTTGCCTTTAAACAACTTTAAAAAAGGTAATTTTCTGCTTTAATATAAATTGTTAACATACAATGTTTTGGCTTCGTAAAAGTGTTATTAATTTGTGTTAGTTAACAGTTTATAATAACTACTAATTAGAGTCAGCAGGATGTAGTAATGCCTTTCTGGAGGAAAAAAAGTTCACCACTGTCGAATTAAGTTTCCAACTTGGAGATCAGCATTTGTGTACAAGTCACATTTTAATTTTAATTTTCTGTCTACAACTGAAATGAAGTAGGTATAGTTCTTGTTCTAACACTACTTTCCTACATTGCCGAAGGTGGCTGGCATAGTTAATTCCTTCTGCACTGTAAATTCTATGATTCTATAATCTTTTATTGCCCTTGCTATCTGACTTCAACAAGTGCAGCGTAAGGAGTATTTGTTCTTTTTCTTGCAAGATTTCTTTTCCCATGTTGTTTCGCAGTGAATACTGCTAATGAATGCTACTTGTTGCAGCTTCCTGCTGTTATATAAGATGTGGCAATCCAGACATTAAAGTAATGTCTGGGTAAAGTCTGGTTCTGCGAGCAGCGGGATTATTTTCCATTGCCGTTTGTTCACTCTGATTATCCAACTAAATATAGTTTATGCAATGTCTTGCACTACAGATTGGCTTGACTGTAACCATTTTCTCTTTCTAATGAGGTATTTTCTCCACACTTTTTTTCTTGTTTGTACATGGCAATTGCAAAATACTGTTGGCCTGATTGGCAAAAGAAACTGTATGGAGGTTGGCTGGTGTGACCCTTGATTTTCCGTCTCTCCGTATAAACAAAAGATCTGCCGACCATTTGTCGCATCTCCATGGTGGTGTAAATAATCTTTATTGTCACAAGTGGGCTTAGATTAACACTGCAAAGATGTTACTGTGAAAAGCCCGTAGTCACCACATTTTGGCTTGTTCGGGTACACTGAGGGAGAATTCAGAATTCTCAACTGGTACGAGAATTGAACCCACGTTGCTGGTCTTGTTCTGCATCCCAAACCAGCTGTCTAGCCCACTGAGCTAAACCTACCCTTGTAGGGAGATCAAGTGGCGGATTGCATGCTGTTGGACATTGTTAATTGAAGAATCTCCACTTGATGTGTTGCTAAAATTATTTTAATCTTTTTGATAAAGTTGGGGTAATCTGAGATGACATGGATTTGGTGTTACAACTGCAGTTTGGATATTAACCCATTCATATTCTAAAACTGTCACTCTTCAGAACACCTCAGGTCCATCTACAGGCAGGACCCTGACCTTCCTGTTGTTGCCATTTCAACTCACTGTCCTGCTCACATGTCCGTCCTTGGCATGCTGCAATGTTCCAGTGAAGCCCAGCGCAAACTGGGGGAACGACACCTCATCTTCTGATTAGGGACAACATTGAGTTCAACAACTTTTAACTATGAACTCTCTCCTCCACCTTCACTCCATTTTTACTTCTATCATTTTACTTTAATTTCTTTCATTGATTCATGTTTTCATCCAGCTTTCCATCTTGTTTTCCCATGATCACCATCTCCCCATCCCCACCTCATCCCAACACGGCCATCCGTTTTTTGGAGAGGACGGCAACCACGTATGCGTGGGTGACGCCAGTTATGCGGCGCCGGCCGCGTCATGTATGCGGCGCCGCCTTTATGCGGCGACAAGGCCTGGCGCGTGTAGATGACGCGGCCCCGATCCTAGCCCATTATCGGGCCCTAAATCGGTCGGGATAGGGGCCGTTTCGCGCCGTCGTGAACCTCGACGGCGTTCACGACAGCGTGGGCACTTCGGCGCGTGAAGGGTTTTCCTTTGACACACTGCTCACCTTAGTTCCGGCATTAACACATTCTGATCTCTTAATGTATCACTATCAGCACCCTTCTTAGCCATGATCATCTACCATTTACATTCCCTTTGCCTTTTTGTCCACAACATCTCTGTATCTCTGTTAATACCCCCCACCCCCCCTCCCCACATTTTCTGTTATGGTTTCAAATTTCATCAACTGCAGTAGTTTACTGTTATAATTGAAAACTCCTTGGGTGGGATTTTCCACTCACGCGCCGAAGTGCCCACGCTGTCGTGAACGCCGTTGAGGTTCACGACGGCGCGAAACGGCCCCTATCCCGACCGATTTAGGGCCCGATAATGGGCTAGGATCGGGGCCGCGTCATCTACACGCGCCAGGCATTGTCGCCACCTAAAGGCGGCGCCGCATACATGACGCGGCCGGCGCCGCATAACTGGCGTCACCCACGCATACGTGGTTGCCGTCCTCTCCGAGTCCGCCCCGCAAGAAGATGGCGGACGGATCTTGCTGGGCCGCGGAAGGAAGGAGGTCCTCCTTCAGAGAGGACAGCCCGACGATCGGTGGGCACCGATCGCGGGCCATCCCACATTTGAGGTACGCCCCAGTGCAGGACCCCCCCCCCCCTCCCCCAGTGTTCCCGCGCTGTTCCTGATGGCAGCGATCAGGTATGGACGGCGCTGGGGGGAACCCCCCGTTTTGGCCTGGCCGCTCGGCCCATCCGGACCTGAGAATAGCGGGGGTGCCGGAGAATCGCCATTTTGGGTGTCTCCGGCCTGCGGCCCATGGAACTCGACGGGGTCGTTCCCGCCGCTTGGGAGAATCGCGGGAGGGCGTCGGACCGGCGGCCCGGGAAATTTTGGCGGCCCAGGCGATTCTCCCAACTGGCGCGGGAGTGGAGAATCTCGCCCCATGTTTTGTATGCTGAAGTTCATCAAAAACAGCAAAGTGCTTCTTGCATTGTTGCTGACATCTCAGGTTATTGTCTTGAAACAATTCGAAAACTGTGGCAGCAAAATTAGTCTAGGACTGAAAGCCAGTTCGAATTGGGCCTGGATGTTGGGGGAGAGCCAGGGTACCACCCTGCCCTGTCCCTGACCACCCAGGGGCCAGGGTGGCACTGTAAAGGGTCAGAAGGGGGGCAAAGAAAAGGCCTGAAAGGTGGGGGCCTTCAGCGACCCCATAGCGGGTGTGCTCACTTGGGGGGATGGGGCAATGGCCCTGGGCGACATTGCCCACGGCAGGTGGTGTGGGGGACCCTCGAGTTCACTCGGGAACCCCTCAAAATGGTGCTCCAATCTGAGGAGCAGGTCTGGCCAAGTCCAGCTGTCCAGTGATGATAAAAAAAATTGTAAGTGTGGGCTAGCCCAGGCAGAAACTCACCAGGGTGCGACTAAGATACTAAATGTGGTTAGATAGTGGTGGGGCTAGCCCAGGGAGCAAATCCCCAGGGTGCGACAAAGTGACTATGACGAAGTGTGATTAGATAGCGGTGGGAAACTCGCCGACAGAGCCGGAGAGAAACACCCAGACAAACCTGCCTAAAATGACACTTTGGAAAGATTCCGTTAAATCGTGCCCATTATGTCTCAGCTGGCATTTTGTACCAACATCTGGGTCAGTCACTTTAGAAAAGAGTTGTTAGGAATGGTGCAAAGGTGGCTTACCAGAATGGTACCTCTGTTATTTGGAGAACTGAAGAAGGTGGGGCATGTGGCCTTAGAGCAGGGAACGTTAAGAGAAATTTTATAGTAGTGTCCAATATCATGAAAGTTTTTATGGTATAGAGACGGCAGAGTGGCGGCACGGTAGCACAGTGGTTAGCACTGTTGCTTCAAAACTCCAGGATCCCAGGTTCGATTCCCGGCTTGGGTCACTGTCTGTGCAGAGTCTGCACTTTCTCCCCGTGTCTGCGTGGGTTTCCTCCGGGTGCTCTGGTTTCCTCCCACAGTCCAAAGATGCGCAGGTTAGGTGAATTGGATGTGCTAAATTGCTCTTAATGTCCAAAATGGTTAGTTTGGGTTACGGGATAGGGTGGAGGTCTGGGCTTAAGTGGGGTGTCTCTTCCAAGGGCCTTTGCAGACTCGATGGGCTGGAAGGCCTCCTTCTGCAATGTAAATCCATGTAAAGCATTCAAATGTCAAATGTGCAGAAAAGATTGATATGAGCGGCATGGTAGCAGCGGTTAGCACTGTTGCTTAACAGCGGCAGGGTCCCCGGTTCGATTCCCGCTTGGGTCACTGTCTGTACCGAGTCTGCACGTTCTCCCCAGTCTGCGTGGGTTTCCTCCGGGTGCTCCGGTTTCCTCCCACAAGTCCTGAAAGACGTGCTGTTAGATGAATTGGACATTGTGAATTCTCCCTCTGTGTACCTGAACAGGTGCTGGAGTTTGGCGACCAGGGGATTTTCACAGTAACTTCATTGCAGTGTTAATGTAAGCCTACTTGTGACAATAATAAAGATTATTATTGTAACTAATTGTAGTACCTTCTAGAACATGAGGACCATCACACAGCACAAAAAACAATTTGGGATTTCAATCATTGATCCATTTATAGGGGCTATATCTTGAAGCCATCTGAAGCAAATTATTTGTATGTGGTTGCCAATCTGTTGGCTGTCTGATCAACTAAGCTTTTATGTAGCACTTGATTGAACATTGCATGATTTATTTCCGAATCCATTGCTGAAAATACTTACCGTATTCATGATCATAATATTCATGTTTTAACTCGTGTTGCTAAACTCGTCATAATTCAATCCATTATCTGTCAAAAACTTAGTTGGTGCCCGAAGTCTAGTCTTTATTGATTTCTCTATGATTTTATCTTTTGCACTAACTATGCACTATTGTAGAAAGACTAAAGTCCAGTCTAAAATATAAAATGCAAATATTTTTGACTTTGTCCAATACCATTCGATCCATGGCAATATCTGTTTCCAGTAACAGGTCAATGAATGGCTTACGGTGCATCCTCCATCCTGCTTTATTGATTTCAGACTTCTCACTAATCTTTTTTTATCTTGTAAGTTCTTTATCAACCATACCTGCATCCTTTAGCAGATAATTTTGACTTTTGACAAATAGGGTGAGAAAATTGTTTCTGTAAAATTAAGACCATTTGATTTTCTTTTCTCTCTGCTTCTAACCACTTGAAGTCTTATGTTTGTCTAACACTCGACGAGTAACATCAGGTCTTATTAAGGGACTACAGTAATGTTCTGCATTGGTAAGATCCACTGACTTTCCTAAAGTAATTGCCTTATCATGCTTCATGTCAAGTTTAATTTGTGTCTTTTTCATAGAAGGTTTACCCAACAGCAAAAGTATGAGAGACTACATCAGTGCAGATAGTGTCTTAATCCAGCCATGAAATTACAACTTTTTAGTGAGCTCAATGTGTTGTCATCACTAAACATTTAAACTCCTCAACCTTTCATCGATCCTCAAGTGAATCGGAACAATATTTTAACAATCTGTTTCCATGTATTGTGCCAAAGTGCAAGCACTACCTAGAATAGTGTAGTTTAATGAGTATGACCAGCATATTAATCACAGGACTGAAACTCCTTGTGACTAGTACAGTTTGTTCTGATTCATCATCATCTTCACCTTTTGCCCCTGAATTCTCGGTTTCATGTGTAATTTCAAGACCCCTGCTTCGGGCAGTTTATCTCAACGATACATTGTTACACCTGAAGTATCTAATCGCTGTTCCTTGGGTATTTCTGGGATTCAGTCATTGATTATCGCTGTTCCAATTCTGTCTTCTGCTGTGTCTTCTAAAGTTGCTTCCATCCCAATTCTTAATGTCTATGACACTTTCATTGTAATGTGGCCTGTGTCCAGTGCCTAGACCATTTTGAAATCCAGGTATCATTGAGTCCTCTATTCTTTGTAACAATGCAGAATGTCCCATTTGTTGCACCAAATCTGCAGGGAATGACTGTTCCCCTGGAATTTTTTCAAGATAGCAGACATCTGGGCCGGGATTCTCCGATATCGCGGTCAAGTGTTGACGCCGGCGTCAGAACCGGCGCGAGCGACGCCGGCGTCGTCCCAATCAAAAGTGCGCATATTCTGCGCCACGGAAGGGGCCAGCACGGGCATCACAGGAAGCGTGACGCATGGCCCGGAATGGCGTCACAGACGTGCACAGCGTAATTGGTGCCTCGCCGCGTCGCTCTGAAATAGACGCCACCCGCACACACACGGGCCAATGTGGGAAGATGGCCGCTCGCTGCGCAACACCAAAGTTCCAGGACCGTGACATGGATATGCTGGACGCCGTGGAGCAAAGGAGGGATGCCCTGCACCCCGGACACGGCCGCAGGGTCGCAGCTAACACCACCCGGCGTCTGTGGAGGGAGGTGGGAGAAGCTGTCAGCGCCGTCGGCATAACACCCAGGACAGGCAGCCAGTGCCACAAGAAGCTCAACGACCTAGTCAGGGCAGCCAGGGTAAGTACCCCCCACTGTGCCCATGGCACCAACCCCCCAACGCCCACACGTGGCACCACCCCCCCCCCCTCCGCATGGGGGGTTGGTACAACCCCAGCTGTGACCCACATGGCTACACCCACCCACCCATGCCAGCTGCATTGGCATTGGCATGATGACCATGAACCTATGCCAACATACACCCAACCCCCCCCCTCCCCTCCCAGGACAAGCGCGCCCATAAGAACCGGGAGCGTGTCAGGACCGGAGGGGGTCCACCTGAATTGCGCCCCTAATTGTGCATGAACAGAGGGCACTGGATCTCGCAGGCGGACCCGAGGACCGGGAGGTTGCCGATGCCGAGATCGATGGCGCACCATCAAGTGTGAGCCCCCCCCCTGCCTTCTCCCACCCCCCCACCCCGCCTCTTTCTGCCGAGCCCCGTCTGCATGCCTAACCATGCATACTGTATTGTGTCTTGCAGGACCACCCGGTGCTCGACCCGTCCCAGCGGATGCAGTCCACCCCCAGCCGATGCCAGTGCGGCCACAAGGCAGGGATCAACCCGGGCCATCAGGCGTAGCCTGCCCCCATCCAGTGCAAAGGCGACAACACCCTAGGGACTCATCCAGCGACGGGGAGGGCAGCCACAGCAACAGCCCCCCCCTGTCCCAGTCGAGTCACAATGCCACAACGCCGGGTCGGAGACACAGGGCGCAGACGGGCTGGACACCACGACACGGGTCCTACACCAATGAGACGGGCACACATGACACACCAACCCAGGACACGGACGGACGCTCAGGACACCCACACACCAGGGGATGGATGGACGGGACACCCACACACCAGGGGATGGACGCCCAGGACACCCAAATGCAGGAGGTGGACGCCCAGGACACGCACACGCAGGGGATGGACGGACAGGACACCCACACGCAGGGGATGGACGGACAGGACACCCACACGCAGGGGATGGACGGACAGGACACCCACACGCAGGGGATGGACGGACAGGACACCCACACACAGGGGATGGCGGACAGGACACCCAAACACAGGGGATGGACGGACAGGACACCCACATGCTGGGGATGGACGGACAGGACACCCACACGCAGGGGATGGACGGACAGGACACCCACACGCAGGGGATGGACGGACAGGACACCCACACGCAGAGGATTGACGGACAGGACACCCACACGCAGGGGACGGACGCCCAGGACACCCACACACGGGACGGACGCCCAGGACACCCAAACACGGGACGGACGCCCAGGACACCCACACACGGGATGGACGCCCAGGACACCCACACACAGGGGATGGACGCCCAGGACACCCACACACACGGGATGGACGGACAGGCCACGCCATCCCCGGGGACCCCGGACCTAGAGTCCAATGAAGACCTCCACATAACGCCACTGCTATCTCCTATACCCTCCACCATCGCAGAGGCACTCATCTCGGTTGGTCACCTTAGCAATAAGGCTTCTGGGACACTCACAGGTGTGCACCACATAGCCGTCCCGGTACAGCAGGTGGAGGTAGGAGGGGCAGGACGGTCGGAGGGCAGACCGGCCCCAGCAACCAGCTGTCACCCAGACAGATCCTGGGTTCCTGCAGTTCCCACACCCACCTATAGATCCGATGCAGTCAGGGACAAGTGACGGGGCAGACGCAGGTGGAAGAGTCCAACCGCATGCAGGAGCAGGGAGTGGTGCCAGTCGTGCTTGTCACGGAGGCCGAAACCACACGTGTTGTGTCCGCGGTGGAGGCAATGGTTGCGACAGTGTTGGACATGGGTCGCAGTATGCAAGGCCTCGGGCTTGCCGTGCAGGCGGCGTCCGTGGCCCAGGACATGGCTGCCCTCTCACAGGCAGCTATTAGCCAGAGCCAGCTGCAGATCGCAGCAGCGCTCACCACCGTGGCCCAGTCACAGCGGTCCATGGCTGAGTATATCGGCGTCATTGCCCAGGTGCTGGCCGGCGTCGCCCAGACACAGACAGGGATAGCCAACTCCCTGAGCTACATGGCTGCAAACTTGCAGACCCTTGTCGATACCAGGGCGGGCACCCAGGACTGGCAGCGCCACATGCCAGGGGTGCCTCTATGTTGGATCCGCTCGCACCCCCATCCCATGGAGAGCTGCGGGGGCCATCGGGCACCCTGAGGGAGGCGGAGGTGCTGGGGCCCGTTCCGGGTCCCCCTGCAGGGGAGGTCTCGAAATACCGCAATACCTCGGACTCTCTTTCTCTCCCCCCCCCCCCCCCCCCCGCCGTCCCAGGTGCATCTGGTGGGCAACGGGCAGAGCAGGGTGGCACCACGCCATCCCGATCGCCCGAGGAGCAGCCTGGCCCATCCAGGCTGGGCCGCCCCAGGAAGCGGCCGCCAAAGTGGACCCTAGTCACAAGGGCAGGAATCGCAGGCGTCCGCCTCCAGTTCTGCTGTACCGCCTGGGGGAACATCTAGACGTAGTCATAGGGCCCATAAGGCCAGAAAAGTAGACACTGAGTAAGTTGGCACGGGTGCAGGGCACAAATTAGTTATAGGGGCTAGGGCATGTGTATGTAATGTTTGTCATTAAAATCACCTTCACACCTATGGAAGCTGCCCCTGTGCTCTGTCCGATGAGTGCGGGGGTGGGGTGGGAAGTGGGCGCCAGTATGTACATGAGGGGTGATAAGACGTCGAGCTCAGGTGAGTGTGCCCACCCTCCCCCCCGGGACGCCGGCACCACCTCGCCCCCAGCCAGACGACAGGGCCATACAATGCAGTGTCCAAGCCGCATGCAGGGACCACCCAAATGGAGGGTGTTACTGTGGCCATGAGTCAGACATTGTCTAACGATGTAGAGCCCGGTACTCATCGCAGAGCGGGTTGTCATCATCCTCCATGCCATGCAATAGACCCGCTTCCACTAGCGAGCGTTGTGCCGCAGGTGGATGTGTAATGGAGGGCTGGTGTGCATGCGGGTGGTTGGTGGTGGCCGGGGTGAGGATGGGCGGTGGGGTGGTGCAATACTGTGCGGTCCGTGCCCATGCTCAGCGAATCCCCCCCCCCAGTCTGTGAACCGTGCAGCTATCAACTCTTCCCATGCTTGCTGGCCCAGCTGGTATCGTTGGGCAGCCTCCTATCCCTGTCCAGCCCGTGAGTCCCGTACATTGCCCCACCTTTCCACATCCTCCTCATCTGGGAGGCGTGCCCTTCATCGTGTTTCCCCCTCTCCCTCCTCCTCCTCATCCTCCTCTGCCTCCAGCACATCGCCCCTCTGCTGGGCTTTATTGTGCAGGACGCAGCAGACCACAAGGATGTGGCCGACGCTCTCCGATGGGTACTGGAGAGCCCCGCCAGAGCGGTCAAGACAACCTGAAGCACAGCTCCAGCAGCCCAAAGCACCCCTCGACTACACCCCTGGTCGCACAATGGGCATCATTGTAGCGGTGCTCCGCGTCGGTCTATGGCCTCCGTATCGACGTCATCAGCCACGACCGCAATGGGTAACCCCTGTCTCTCAGCAACCAGCCCCGCAGCCGGGGGGAGTGTCCCTCGAACATGGCGGGGATGAACGATTGTACCAATATGAACGTGTCATGTACACTGCCCGGGTACCTTTCTACAAATGCATAAAACAAAAAGAGTGGCTAAGGTAAATATTGGTCCTTTAGAGGATGAGAAGGGAGATTTAGTAATGGGAGATGAGGAAATGGCTGAGGAACTGAACAGGTTTTTTGGGTCGGTCTTCACAATGGAAGACACTAATAACATGCCAGTGACTGATGGAAATGAGGCTATGACAGGTGAGGACCTTGAGATGATTGTTATCACTAAGGAGGTAGTGATGGGCAAGCTAATGGGGCTAAAGGTAGACCAGTCTCCTGGACCTGATGGAATGCATCCCAGAGTGCTAAAAGAGATGGCTAGGGAAATTGCAAATGCACTAGTGATAATTTACCAAAATTCACTAGACTCTGGGGTGGTCCCGGCGGATTGGAAATGAGCAAACGTGACACCACTGTTTAAAAAAGGAGGTAGGCAGAAAGCGGGTAATTATAGGCCAGTGAGCTTAACTTTGGTAGTAGGGAAGATGCTGGAATCTATCATCAAGGAAGAAATAGCGAGGCATCTGGATGGAAATTGTCCCATTGGGCAGACGCAGCATGGGTTCATAAAGGGCAGGTCGTGCCTAACTAATTTAGTGGAAATTTTTGAGGACGTTACCAGTGCGGTAGATAACGGTGAGCCAACGGATGTGGTATATCTGGATTTCCAGAAAGCCTTTGACAAGGTGCCACACAAAAGGTTGCTGCATAAGATAAAGATGCATGGCATTAAGGGGAAAATAGTAGCATGGATAGAGGATTGGTTAATTAATAGAAAGCAAAGAGTGGGGATTAATGGGTGTTTCTCTGGTTGGCAATCAGTAGCTAGTGGTGTCCCTCAGGGATCAGTGTTGGGCCCACAACTGTTCACAATTTACATAGATGATTTGGAGTTGGGGACCGAGGGCAATGTGTCCAAGTTTGCAGATGACACCAAGATGAGTGGTAAAGCAAAAAGTGCAGAGGATACTGGAAGTCTGCAGAGGGATTTGGATAGGCAAAGTGAATGGGCTAGGGTCTGGCAGATGGAATACAATGTTGACAAATGTGAGGTTATCCATTTTGGTAGGAATAACAGCAAAAGGGATTATTATTTAAATGATAACATGCTAAAATGATAAAATTAAAACATGCTGCTGTGCAGAGAGACCTGGGTATGCTCGTGCATGATTTGCAAAAAGTTGGTTTTCAGGTGCAACAGGTGATTAAGAAGGCAAATGGAATTGTGTCCTTCATTGCTAGAGGGATGGAGTTTAAGACTAGGGAGGTTCTGCTGCAATTGTATAAGGTGTTAGTGAGGCCACACCTGGAGTATTGTGTTCAGTTTTGGTCTCCTTACTTGAGAAAGGACATACTGGCACTGGAGGGTGTGCAGAGGAGATTCACTAGGTTAATCCCAGAGCTGAAGGGGTTGGATTACGAGGAGAGGTTGAGTAGACTGGGACTGTACTCGTTGGAATTTAGAAGGATGAGGGGGGATCTTATAAAAACATAAGATTATGAAGGGAATAGATAGGATAGATGCGGGCAGGTTGTTTCCACTGGCAGATGAAAGCAGAGCTAGAGGGCATAGCCTCAAAATAAGGGGAAGTAGATTTAGGACTGAGTTTAGGAGGAACCTCTTCACCCAAAGGGTTGTGAATCTATGGAATTCCTTGCCCAGTGAAGAAGTAGAGGCTCCTTCATTAAATGTTTTTAAGCTAAAGATAGTTTTTTGAAGAAAAAAGGGATTAAGGGTTATGGTGTTCAGGCCGGAAAGTGGAGCTGAGTCCACAAAAGATCAGCCATGATCTCATTGAATGGCGGAGCAGGCTCGAGGGGCCAGATGGCCTACTCCTGCTCCTAGTTCTTATGTTCTTATGTACCGGGCGCAGACATGCAGGATCCTCATCCGGTGGTCACAGACCACCTGCACGTTCATGGAGTAGGTCCCCTTCCTATTCATGAACACGGCCCTGTTATCCTATGATGGCCACATGGCGACGTGCACCCCATCGATCGCCCCCTGGACCATGGGAATCCTGGCAACCATTGCAAAGCCCGCTGCCGGGCATCCTGGTAGGTGCGGTCCACAGGGAACTGAATGTAGCGCTCTGTGATTTCGATCACTGCACGGATGCACCTGTGCACCAATGCCTGCGAGATGCCGGACAGGTTCCCACTCGGCGACTGGAACAAACCCGTGACGTAGAAGTTCAGGGTCACCTTGTCAGCCACTGGGAGAAGGTGTCCACCCCCAGTCCCACGTGGTGCCAGATGTGCCATCAGGTGGCAGATATGGGCGACGGTTTCCCGGCTCATCCGGAATCTCCTTCTGCATGCCCTGACTGGGAGGTGCTGGACGAACATTCGGCGCCGGTACACACACTGCCTCATCGGGTGCCTCCGTCACCGTGGCACCGCCTCGTCCTGTCAGGCGGCCCTCCAGCCTGGGCGGCTGCCAGCTACCCCTCTACGGCACGTTCTACGTCAGCCTCCGCCGCCTCCCTGTCAGTCTTCATGCAGGGCAGCGGCCCTCGCCATGGCGGCCAACATCGCTGGGTGATGGCCAAACATAACGGTCTGCAAGGGGTGGGGGCAGACGACATTTCATCATTGCACATACCCCCCTCCGCAACCAAGTGCCATGGGCTACATGGTTGCCACTGTTGCCAGCTGGCACCTCGCCACGCAATACCCTCCACCGGCCCCACACCGCCCCGGCCGTGGGTGGCTTCCGCCCCCAACAACTGCACCCCCCGCAGCCACGGCCGTCATGTTGGCGGGACTTCGGCCCATTCGGGCCAGAGATTCGCTGCAGGCCTAGTTACCAGCACGTCACGCCAATTTGTGGCGATTCTCCAACCTGCGGGCCCACTCCACGTTGGCGTGGTTTTGGCCGGAGCGGCGTGGCGGGATTCTTGCATCCCCTGTCTCTCTTCCCCCCCCCCCCCCCGGCAATTCTCCGACCCGGTGCAGGATCGGAGAATCCCCACCCTGATCTAGCAGTGAATCCCTCTGAGAACCAAACAGAAGCCTGTCCATATGTGATACATTAGCATAATCCAGCAATATAAATGCAAGCCCTGAATCAGGAATCAGGACAAGCACCTGGCACCCGCCAAGATTTTGGCTTCACGACCGATTCTTCGCCCAATCGCGTTTCACGATTCCAAAGTTGGCTGATGGACAATCTCGCCCATAATCTTTTGGTATAACCAATATTGAAAGGTAATTTTCCCAGTATTTTGCTACCACTCAGAAATATTGTACATTGAGTGAAATATGATCACACTGAAATAGGGCGGTTTCCTTGCCAAACATGCACAGCTGTTTTTCTTTCTTAGAAAGAGTTTCTCAACCAGGTGCCTGATAGGGCGTTCTGTAACACTGAGACAGTGTGCTTGATTGTTGGGAGCAAGACTGAAAGAACTATCTGAAGAGCTTTTGATTATGTAGGTATTATAAGAGCATTCTTTCTTCCCCATTCTATTATGGGATGTGGGAGTCGCTCACAAGACCAGTATTTATTGCCCATCCTTAATTACCTGTAAGGTGGAGTAGGCTATTTGAACCTGCTCCACCATTTGATAGGATCATGGCTGATCTAGTTAGTGCATGTGATTTGCTTCCTCCGAGGCCAGTGGAGGCTGGATTATTGAACATATGGCTGAGTTAGATAGATTCTTGATTAACAAGGGAGTAAAAGATATGGGGCTGGTTTAGCACAGTGGGCTAAACAGCTGGCTTGTAATGCAGAACATGACCAGCAGCACGGTTCAATTCCCATTCCAGCCTCCCCGAACAGGCGCTGGAATGTGGCAACTAGGGGTTTTTCACAGTAACTTCATTGAAGCCTACTTGTGACAAGTGATTATTATTATTATTATTATTATTGTGGCCTCAACTCCACTTTCCTTACTACTCCTATAATCTTTGACTCCCTTGTTTACCATTGCGTCTTTTTGTGAAACCCGGCCACAACTAATTGCTCTTGGGCTGATGCTTTCCAAATAAGATTGCTGACGTAAAGTTGCCCCTAACTTAGTCTGTCCTATTTCCAGACCAATATATTTAAATGCACCGAAAACCTGACTTCCAACTCTGAATTCTTTCCTCAAACCAGAGATTACAAAAGCTTCAAAATCACTAGTCCCACCCCACCAAAAATCATCGACATGCATCATAAAGATGCCAGAAAGATTTCCTTTATAGTGCCAGTAAAACATTGCCGGATCTGCTTTCAACTGGCAACATCCTAACTTTAACAAAACTGACCTTACCGAAAAATACCAGACTCTGGACGTATCATTTAATCCATTTGTTCAACTTCCACAGTACCCCTTCTGTGTTAGCTGCCTCTTTAGGAGGATGGAGAAAAATGTCTCTCTGGAGCTGATGCCCCTGCAAAAAGGCAGCTTTTATATCTATAGATTTGCATTCCCATGCCTTTGTGGCTAATAGAGCCAAGAAGATCTTTAAAATAACCTTTCCTGCCATAGGTAATCTCCCCATAAATCCTGATCTTCTAAGTTTTCTTCAAATCCCCTTGCCACAAGCCTGGCCTTTGCCTCATAAGTTCCATCCGGAAGAACCTTTTCCATGCAAATCCATCTGTGGGATAGAGTTCTTTGTCCCCGATCCGGTACTTCTGTGTCTACCCCAAATTCACTCCAACTATGCAGTTCTTGCTGTTTGGCATCTTTGATAACTTTTTCATCTAATTTATTGGAAGCCACCAAAATCTCACATGCATGTGGGCTTCTACTCCTATTAGTTTCGTAGTCTTACTCGTGTTCAGAGATCTTGATAAACTACATCCCCTCTCCCGCCTGCTTTCTCGTTCTGTACTGCTACTGCTTGATTTTCCCTTCTGCTGTGCAATATCCTTTCAATAGTTCTCGACCTTTCCCTGCGGACCTGTTCACTATCTGATGTACTACCTGAACTGGCACTGCGTTTCTGTGCCCTCCATTTTTCAACTTCTGTTCCCAATCCATTGTCTTGACTCCCTCCCCTGAATGCTGTACATTCAACCAATGGTAAGGCCACATTTGGAGTACTGTGTACAGTTCTGGTCGCCTCATTTTAGGAAGGATGTGGAAGCTTTGGAAAAGGTGCAAAGAAGATTTACCAGGATGTTGCCTGGAATGGAGAGTAGGTCTAACGAGGAAAGGTTGAGGGTGCTAGGCCTTTTCTCATTAGAACGGAGAAGGATGAGGGGCGACTTGATAGAGGTTTATAAGATGATCAGGGGAATAGATAGAGTAGACAGTCAGAGACTTTTTCCCTGGGTGGAACAAACCATTACAAGGGGACATAAATTTAAGGTGAAAGGTGGAAGATTATAGGAGGGATATCAGAGGTAGGTTCTTTACCCAGAGAGTAGTGGGGGCATGGAATGCACTGCCTGTGGAAGTAGTTGAGTCGGAAACATTAGGGACCTTCAAGCAGCTATTGGATAGGTACATGGATTACGGTAAAATGATATAGTGTAGATTTATTTGTTCTTAAGGGCAGCACGGTAGCATTGTGGATAGCACAATGCTTCACAGCTCCAGGGTCCCAGGTTCGATTCCGGCTTGGGTCACTGTCTGTGCGGAGTCTGCACGTCCTCCCCGTGGCTGCGTGGGTTTCCTCCGGGTGCTCCGGTTTCCTCCCACAGTCCAAAGATGTGCAGGTTAGGTGAATTGGCCAATGATAAATTGCCCTTAATGTCCAAAATTGCCCTTGGTGTTGGGTGGAGGTGTTGAGTTTGGGTAGGGTGCTCTTTCCAGGAGCCGGTGCAGACTCAAAGGGCCGAATGGCCTCCTTCTGCACTGTAAATTCAATGATAATCTATGATTAATCTAGGACAAAGGTTCGGCACAACATCGTGGGCCGAAGGGCCTGTTCTGTGCTGTATTTTCTATGTTCTATGTTTATACTTTCCAGTGGCCTTCCCTGCTCTACTAATAACAGTTGCATCCTTGCATTGACTAGACCCTTCAGGCAAGCATGTCACTTTTGTACCAACTTTTGGCAGTTGTCCTTTCAGAAAGATGGCCTGTTCTAATTCATCAGAAGTGTTGTGTTCCTCTACAGAAACCTTGTCTATATCAGTTAACTGGTCCTCATAGTTCTTTAACACCTGCGTACCAGTTAGCTCTGGTTGCTCGTCATGTCTGTCTGCTCTGTCTAAATTTGAAAATTTGTAATCTGTACACATTATCCTTGACGAATGTACCCTAACAGTTTGATTGCCATGTTACAAAATAATTGTTTTGCCATCTATGCCTATGATCTTCCCTCGGCCTTACCAATCATTAAAATTGTCTCTCTTATAGTATACTATTCCCGTACCAGCCTCCCCGAACAGGCATCGGAATGTGGCGACTAGGGGCTTTTCACAGTAACTTCATTTGAAGCCTACTTGTGACAATAAGCGATTTTCATTTCAGTTCATTTATGTTTCCTTGCTGAAAAACGGTATTTGATGGCTGTACATTATGCCTCAAAGCTCTGCGAATTCTTTCAGAGACTTCTGCTTCCAAAAAAACGTTTCTACTGCTATGTAATGCATTTTAAATGCTGTGCAAAGGCAGAGCTAATTGTAGTCCCTTCCCAAGCTGGAGGCTGGTCATCTAAAATGGACGGAATTTTAGGATTTCTACCAAACACTAATTGATAGGGACTATAGCCCTCAACCATCTGCAATGAATTCTTTGCATGTACTGCCTATGCTAAAGCTGAATTTAGCTTGCAGTTTGGTCTATCTGCCAAAATGTTCCGGAGCATGTCATCTATTACCGCATGGTTTCTTTCACACACACCATTACTAAATGGGTTTTCCGCAGCCATATTCATAACTGTGATATTCACGTTTTCACACACATGCCTGAACTCATCATTAGCAAATTCTCCCCCATTGTCCGTAAGGAATTTTGCCGGTGGGCCCAGTCCTGTCCCTATCCATTTTTCCACAATTTGATATAGAATTACTCTCTTTTCTTTATTTTGTACAATCGTTGATTGACTAAATCTGGTTGCTAAATCTACAAAATGCAAAATAAATATATTATTGGCTTTATCCCAGATCTTAAGGTCCATGGCCACAATGTCGTTGAAATCTCTGGCCAAAGGTAGGGTTACTATCGGTCGTGCTGGTGTCCTTCTGTACTTCCTACAGACTTCACAGCGATCACTAACCTGTTCTATCAGTTTAGTATAGTCTTCATCCCTTACCCCTGCATCCTTTAATAACATTTTCAGCCTCCGAGGAGACGGATGCACAAATTGCCTATGCAGTTTTAATACAACAAGCTTTTGATCAGCCCATTTTCAACTACCATTAACACACTGTTAACAACTGTACTTTAAATATTATTTGTCAGTAATGGAATACAATAGTGTCCTGACTGTGTAAATTGTAAGTCCATCGTCTTTCCAAAAACTGTTGCCTTATCCTGTTCCATATCCGGTTTCATGTCTGCTTTCTTCATCGACGGTCTGCTCAGAAGCAAAGGTATCTCACTTGATATAACATCCGTGCTAATGAAATGATTCACTCCGGCAATATTGCAAGGGATCACCACTCTTTTCAGTGACTTCAGAGTATTATCATCCCCAAACCTGAAACTTGTGGAACTTTCAAATTCCTTAACCTTGTTGTGATTTTCAGCATTCAAGGAGTCCAGGTAACATTTTAACCAGTCAATTCCACACACAGTAGATGTGCAGCCACTGTCCAATACAGCATAATTGAAGGATTCTGCAACCAACACCTTCATTACCGCCATAAAACTGCTTGTTAATAGGACAATGCCTTTTTTTTGGTCACTATCTTTTTCCTCTTCTGACTCTTCCGTATCATGTGTCGCTTCAAACACTCTATTATAACTTTTGTGAGGGCACGAAGAATCCAGCACGAGTTTTAAGGATACAAAGTAATAACATTTATTTACAATAACATATATATAACAGCAGCAGCAACTTCCCTTGCTGCACACTCCTTCCTGCTGGTTCCAAACTGGCCAGCTTTGTTTATACTTGGAGTTTACTAATGGTTTCTCCGCCCCCTCATTGGGGAAGCTCATACTCCCACAAGATTGTGGGATTGTCATTAGTCCCCAGCCAATGGTAAGCAGGCAGGTTATAACATCCCGCCCCCCCCCCCCCCCCAAAAGTCCAAGGAATCCACCGAAGACCCTGGCGAAGGAGGGCGTCGGACATGTTTTGCCACAGGCCGGACACCATTTGCACACGGCGCTGGATCAGGCGGCGCGTAACGAGACGGAAACCGGCGCTTCCGTGATGAACGGCGTAACGGTTGGACATCCACGGCCCGTGGACCCGAGGATTCCCCCTCTGATGCGTCCTGTGTCTCCATCTCGGAGTCAGAGTCTGCTGCCTCTGTCATGTCAGCGTCTCTATCTCCATTCGGTTCTGTAACAACCTGCGCAGGCTTTGAGTGAGGCACCAGTGGAAGATTGTGAGGACTACCTTCCCTTGTCTCTGGTCTCTGTAGAAATGAGCTCTGGGGGCGGGGAACCTTTTGGAGGGGATAGTCTTCTGGACCGAACGTGGTCTACATGTTTGCGCTGGAGACGACCCTGGGCTTGCACCTGGTAAGATATAGGGCCCGTTTGGCGAAAGATTACGCCAGGAACCCACTGGGCACCACCAGCAAAATTCCGAACGAACACTGGGTCACCGGGCGCAAACTGCCGAATCGGCCGATGCCGAAAAAATCCCTGTCCCTGCTTTTCTTGTGTGCGGCGTACTTTTGCGCCAATGTCCGGGAAAGCCATACTAAGGCGGGTGCGAAGTCTCCGGCCCATTAGGAGTTCTGCGGGAGCTACCCCAGTCACCGCATGGGGGATGGTCCTATACGTAAACATAAAGCGAGCCAGTCTCGGGTCCATTGATCCAGAAGACTGCTTCTTTAGGCCTCTTTTGAATGTCTGCACTGCGCGCTCTGCCAACGCATTTGAAGCCGGGTGGTATGGGGCAGTGCGGATATGGCGTATGCCGTTCATCTTCTTGAACCTCGCAAACTCCTCACTCGTGAATGGAGTGCCGTTATCCGTGATCAGCACCTCGGGGAGGCCATGCGTACTAAACGACAAACGCATCTTTTCAATAACGTGTTGGACAGTTGAAAGCATAATGGTATTGAGAGTCACATCGAAAACATCGATTTATCATACCATGGGCATTTCTGGGGTTCATCGTCCTATTGTAGGTTCTAACTGGGTTTCTGTCTTCATAATGTCTGGGTCCCGATCTCCTTCTATAGTCTTGGAACCTGTTTGTAGCCATGCAATTTCGCCATCCTGTTAGTGGTGTATCTTCCATATTCTGCGTTATTGCAGGCCGACCTATTTGGGTCTTCAGAGCCATCGGAATCGAATGTTTCCCCAGAAACCTTTTTTAAAGCTTCTGTCATCTGATCGAATAGGTGTCCTTATCCGCAAACAGAACTCCTGTCAAAACCAGGAACGTATCCATGTTGCTCGCTCTAGCACAGTCAAGTAATTTAAAGGCCAACACAGACTGTGGAAATTCCAGGTTATGTTTCTGCAGCCTTTTATATAGTCTGCCAAATTCCATTATATAGTCTTCCATGGAGAAATCCTCTATTTTCCGGAACCTATCAAAATCCGACCATGCTTCAAACGCACTTCACAAGTCACCTTTTTTTATAAATCTTATCCATATAACGTAATAGTCTCCAGACCTTCTTCTGAGTCTACCAATTCCAGCTCAGAAAATACTTTGCTTCGGATTTTACTGTCATAAGGTAGAGAAAGAGCCAATGCCATACCTTGTTTTCTCTTTCCCAAGGCATTTACCGTAGTCCACATAACTACTGCACTTCTCCATTGGCCGTACAACCCTCTTTCAGAAAATATGGGGGGGTTGTCATATCCGGCCATCTTTATCCTAGGTTCAGCCATATATCCCCTTTTTTTTTTCTTCTCACTCACTCCTTGGTTTGGTCTGGAAAAGTTGTATCTTTTAATCCTTCACATTTGCACAACAACCATCCTCTGCTCCCATTTGTTAGACGTTTAGCTGCTGTTGTATAAAGAGTCAAAGGTTCTGCTCCATTTCCACCAACACCTTTATTTCACTTTAACAGACTCTGCACAAAACTCTATCTTCGCATCACCTGCCACAAAGACCACCTGATGCCTCTTTACATATCAGTGTCAATTATTGGATACTTAACATAAATGAGACAACTGATTGGAATGTCTCTTAACCCATTACTTAACAGGCCAAACTATCCAACCATTCCTCATAACATAATCCCTTCATTCCAGGAATCAGTCAAGTGATCCTTCTCTGAACTGCTTTTATTGCAGTTATATCCTTTCTTTAGTGAGGAGACCAAAACTGAGCACACTACTCCCGACGTGGTCTTACCAATACCCTGAAGCACTGTAGCAAAACTTACTTACATTTATACTCTATTTCTCCTTGCAATAAATGCCACCACTCCACTTGCCTTTCTAATCACTTGCTCTATCTGCATACCAACGTTTTGTGATTCACGTACCAGGGCATCCAGATCTTCCTATGTCCCCGTGTTTGTGATCTCTCGCCATTTAAATTAGGTGGTATTTTCTGGCTGTTCATGCTGGCAGGATCTTACAGTCCCATCGATAGTGCACCCCATCGTGGGTTTCGTGTTGGCAAGAGATGCGTTAAATGGGAAGCCCCGTTGACAATGGCAGGACCAGAAGATCCTGCGGCTGGCCACTGGCTAGTCGCCCGCCACCACTTTAGAACACGCTGCAGAGGGGATAAAAACCCTCCCAGTGTATTGGTTTTCCATTCTCCCACCAAACGTACAAATTCACATTTTCCTACATTATTCTCTATCTGCCAAATTTTTGCTCACTTACTTAACCTATCCATATTCCTTTGCCAAATCCAGAAGTCTTCTTCACAACCTACTCTCCTACCTGTCAGCAAATTTAGCAACTTTACATTCCATCCTTTTATCCAAGTCAATGACATAGATTGTAAATAGCCGAGGAATTGCGAATGGTACAGAACATTGTGCAGTCATCAGCAAACCCGGAACTGAGATGATTGACCTCCAGCAACCACAACCATCTTCCTTTGAGCTAGTTATATCTCCAAACCGTGGAGAGATTTCCCTCTCTTTTTTTTTTCCATAGACTTCAATTTTGCCAGGAATCCGTCGGTGCTATTCTCAGCCAAATACTGCCTTGATGTCAAGAGCAGTCATTCTCACCTCCCTTCTTGAGCTCACCTCTTCATCCGTGCTTTAATGAGGTCGAAGCCATGTGGCCCTCATGGAAACCAAGCTGAACATCAGCAAGCAGTTTATTGCTGCGTTAGTGCTGTTTGATAGCACTGTCGATGATACCCTCCACAACTTTGCATATGATGGACAGTAATTGGCCGGAATGTATTTGTCCTGCTTTTTGTTGACGGGTCTTAACTGGGCAATTTCCTACGTTGTCAAGGTTGATGCTTATGTTGCAATGTTTTCAATTCCTCTTTTATATCCAATATTTTTTTAATCAATTGGGGCAAGTATTAGTGCTGGATGCTAATCACCTTGTTATTCTTAAACTAGAACTGTGACCACTGTTTAAATGTCTTATCGCCACATGCCGAGGAATAAGTGGACGGGGTTCGACTCTTCTGACATTTTTTTGCCCTGATTGGCAGCCTTTCCTTATGTGCTGAGGTTATTGACTATTTAGAGCTTGACAAATTCGTGGAGCTTCTGCAGCTATTTTTATTTGCTCTGCGCAAATAGCGTTGCCATACTTCTACAGACATAAAAGTATGGATTGTGCTGAGGCATTTGCATAATAGTTGCTTTGGAGAAAGGCATGTTACAGCATGTATGGCATTTAAAACTAATGAAATGCTATAAAACACTAGAACATCATTTACAAGGTTTGCATTTACTAGGTTTGCAGAGTCTGGCTATGAGGCCAATTTGACCGGAGACGAAGTTGAATC
Organism: Scyliorhinus torazame; assembly: GCF_047496885.1. NCBI lineage: Eukaryota > Metazoa > Chordata > Chondrichthyes > Carcharhiniformes > Scyliorhinidae > Scyliorhinus > Scyliorhinus torazame. The sequence continues at coordinate 24,493,006 of NC_092715.1, forward strand.
CAAACTGAGGCTTTATTATTATCAGATGTGTGGTCTCCCACAGCAGCTGATGAAATAGCTGCGAGCTGGAGGCCACACATATTTATAACCCGGCTCCTGGGCGGAGCTAGGATGCAGGGGCCACAGCTGAACCTGTAGTGCAGGTTCTACCGTACAACCTCTAATATCAGAACACAGTGGTTTACCACACTCACCCCCTGTTAAAATTGAGTCCGGCGGGGGTGGTGGTTAACTAATATACAGTTAGCAATTTTTAATATTTACAGAGCAGCAAAAAAAATGTCTCTGGTCATCCGGCGGGCCGGTCAGAGGTTCAGCCGGTCCGGCGCCTTGATGGTCCTTTGAGATCGACGAAGTGGTGACGGCGATGTTGGTGCTGTCGTGGTCGAAGTTGACTCCGGGAGCGTGCCAAAATCCTCTTCATCAACGGGGGTGGGCAGGGGGAGGACGGACGGTCCTGGGGGGGTGATGGGGGCGGCGGGGGAGGGGAGGGTGGCGACGGGGATGGTGTGGGGGTGAAACCTGCTGGTGCCAGGTCTCTGAGGGAGACGGTATCCTGGCAGCCGTCGGGGAACACCACGTAGGCGTGTGGGGTTGTGTGGAGCAGGTGCACCCTTTCCACCAACGGATCCGTCTTGTGGAGCCGCACATGTTTACGGAGAAGCACGGTTCCCGGAGCTGTGAGCCAATTTGGGAGCGATACCCCGGATGTGGACTTCCTGGGGAAGGCAAAAAGACGTTCATACGGTGTACTGTTAGTAGCAGTGCAAAGTAATGAGCGAATGGAATGTAGTGCAGCAGGGAGGACCTCTTGCCAGCGGGAGGCTGGGAGATTTCTGGACCGTAGGGCCAGCTGGACGGCCCTCCATACCGTCCCATTCTCCCTTTCTATCTGTCTGTTTCCCCGGGGGTTGTAGCTCGTCGGTCTGCTGGAGGCGATATCCTTGAGCAGGAACTGACGTAGCTCATCACTCATGAATGAGGATCCCCTGTCACTGTGGATGTAGGCGGGGAAGCCGAACAGAGTGAAGATAGAGTTAAGGGATTTAATGATGGTGGCAGACGTCATGTCGGGGCATGGGATGGCGAAGGGAAACCGGGAGTATTCATCGATCATACTGAGGAAATGTGTGTGTCGATCGGAGGAGGGGAGGGGGCCTTTGAAATTCACGCTGAGGCATTCAAAGGGGCGGGAGGCCTTCACCAGGTGCGCGATGTCCGGCCGGTAGAAGTGCGGCTTGCACTCTGCACAGACCTGGCAGTCCTAGGTGATTGTCCTTACTTCCTCGACAGAGTAGGGCAAATTTTGTGCCTTAATGAAGTGGTACAACCGAGTGACCCCTGGGTGACAAAGGCTGTTGTGCAGGGCCCGGAGTCGGTCTACTTGTGCGCTGGCACATATACCTCGGGATAGGACGTCTGTGGGCTCGTTGAGTTTGCCAGGGCAATACTTAATCACGTAATTATAGGTGGAGAGCTCGATTCTCCACCGCAAGATTTTATCATTTTTGATCTTGCCCTGCTGTGTGTTGTTGAACATGAAGGCTACCGACTGTTGGTCAGTGAGGAGAGTGAATCTCCTGCCGGCCAGGTAATGCCTCCAATGTCGCACCGCCTCATCGATAGCCTGGGCCTCTTTTTCGACGGATGAGTGTCGAATTTCGGAGGCAAGGAGGGTGCGGGGCAAGAATGCCAGCGGTCTGTCTGCCTGGTTGAAGGTGGCAGCAAGGGCGACGTCGATGCATTGCGTTCTACTAGGAAAGAAAGTGTTTCGTCTACAGCGTGCATTCCAGCTTTGGCAATATAGCTCTGATCCGGGCGAAAGTCTGTTGGGCCTCGGCCGTCAGGGGGACATGAGTGGACTGTATGAGTGGGCGGGCCTTGTCCGCATAGTTTGGGACCTACTGCGCGTAATACGAAAAGAACTCCAGGCAGCGTTTGAGGGCCTTGGGGCAGTGGGGGAGGGGAAGCTCCATGAGGGGGCGCATGCGGTCGGGATCAGGCCCCAGAACCCCGTTCTGGACCACGTAGCCGAGAATGGCTAGGCGGTTTGTACGGAACACACACTTCTCCTTGTTGTACGTGAGGTTGAGGAGAGTGGCGGTGCGGAGAAATTTAGCGAGGTTGGCGTCGTGGTCCTGCTGATCATGGCCGCAGATGGTCACGTTGTCTAGGTATGGAAACGTGGCCTGCAAGCTGTACCGGTCGACCATTCGGTCCATCTCCCTTTGGAAGAACGAAACCCCATTGGTGACGCCGAAGGGGACCCTAAGGAAGTGATATAACAAAGAACAAAGAAATGTACAGCACAGGAACAGGCCCTTCGGCCCTCCAAGCCCGTGCCGACCATACTGCCCGACTAAACTACAATCTTCTACACTTCCTGGGTCCGTATCCTTCTATTCCCATCCTATTCATATATTTGTCAAGATGCCCCTTAAATGTCCCTATCGTCCCTGCTTCCACTACCTCCTCCGGTAGTGAGTTCCAGGCACCCACTACCCTCTGCGTAAAAAACTTGCCTCGTACATCTACTCTAAACCTTGCCCCTCTCACCTTAAACCTATGCCCCCTAGTAATTGACCCCTCTACCCTGGGGAAAAGCCTCTGACTATCCACTCTGTCTATGCCCCTCATAATTTTGTATACCTCTATCAGGTCGCCCCTCAACCTCCTTCGTTCCAGTGAGAACAAACCGAGTTTATTCAATCGCTCCTCATAGCTTATGCCCTCCATACCAGGCAACATTCTGGTAAATCTCTTCTGCACCCTCTCTAAAGCCTCCACATCCTTCTGGTAGTGTGGCGACCAGAATTGAACACTATACTCCAAGTGTGGCCTAACTAAGGTTCTATACAGCTGCAACATGACTTGCCAATTCTTATACTCAATGCCCCGGCCAATGAAGGCAAGCATGCCGTATGCCTTCTTGACTACCTTCTCCACCTGTGTTGCCCCTTTCAATGACCTGTGGACCTGTACTCCTAGATCTCTTTGACTTTCAATACCCTTGAGGGTTCTACCATTCACTGTATATTCCCTACCTGCATTAGCCCTTCCAAAATGCATTACCTCACATTTGTCCGGATTAAACTCCATCTGCCATCTCTCCGCCCAAGTCTCCAGACAATCTAAATCCTGCTGTATCCTCAGACAGTCCTCATCACTATCCGCAATTCCACCAACCTTTGTGTCGTCTGCAAACTTACTAATCAGACCAGTTACATTTTCCTCCAAATCATTTATATATACTACAAAGAGCAACGGTCCCAGCACTGATCCCTGTGGAACACCACTGGTCACAGCCCTCCAATTAGAAAAGCATCCCTCCATTGCTACCCTCTGCCTTCTATGGCCTAGCCAGTTCTGTATCCACCTTGCCAGTTCACCCCTGATCCCGTGTGACTTCACCTTTTGTACTAGTCTACCATGAGGGACCTTGTCAAAGGCCTTACTGAAGTCCATATAGACAACATCTACTGCCCTACCTGCATCAATCATCTTAGTGACCTCCTCGAAAAACTCTATCAAGTTAGTGAGACACGACCTCCCCTTCACAAAACCGTGCTGCCTCTCACTAATACGTCCATTTGCTTCCAAATGGGAGTAGATCCTGTCTCGAAGAATTCTCTCCAGTAATTTCCCTACCACTGAAGTAAGGCTCACCGGCCTGTAGTTCCCGGGATTATCCTTGCTACCCTTCTTAAACAGAGGAACAACATTGGCTAGTCTCCAGTCCTCCGGGACATCCCCTGAAGACAGCGAGGATCCAAAGATTTCTGTCAAGGCCTCAGCAATTTCCTCTCCAGCCTCCTTCAGTATTCTGGGGTAGATCCCATCAGGCCCTGGGGACTTATCTACCTTAATATTTTTTAAGACACCCAACACCTCGTCTTTTTGGATCACAATGTGACCCAGGCTATCTACACCCCCTTCTCCAGACTCAACATCTACCAATTCCTTCTCTTTGGTGAATACTGATGCAAAGTATTCATTTAGTACCTCGCCCATTTCCTCTGGCTCCACACATAGATTCCCTTGCCTATCCTTTAGTGGGCCAACCCTTTCCCTGGCTACCCTCTTGCTTTTTATGTACGTGTAAAAAGCCTTGGGATTTTCCTTAACCCTATTTGCCAATGACTTTTCATGATCCCTTCTAGCCCTCCTGACTCCTTGCTTAAGTTCCTTCCTACTTTCCTTATATGCCACACAGGCTTCGTCCGTTCCCAGCCTTTTAGCCCTGACAAATGCCTCCTTTTTCTTTTTGACGAGGCCTACAATATCACTCGTCATCCAAGGTTCCCGAAAATTGCCGTATTTATCTTTCTTCCTCACAGGAACATGCCTGTCCTGTATTCCTTTCAACTGACACTTGAAAGCCTCCCACATGTCAGATGTTGATTTGCCCTCAAACATCCGCCCCCAATCTATGTTCTTCAGTTCCCGCCTAATATTGTTATAATTAGCCTTCCCCCAATTTAGCACATTCATCCTCGGACCACTCTTATCCTTGTCCACCAGTACTTTAAAACTTACTGAATTGTGGTCACTGTTACCGAAATGCTCCCCTACTGAAACATCTACCACCTGGCCGGGCTCATTCCCCAATACCAGGTCCAGTACCGCCCCTTCCCTAGTTGGACTGTTTACATATTGTTTTAAGAAGCCCTCCTGGATGCTCCTTACAAACTCCGCCCCGTCTAAGCCCCTGGCACTAAGTGAGTCCCAGTCAATATTGGGGAAGTTGAAGTCTCCCATCACCACAACCCTGTTGTTTTTACTCTTTTCCAAAATCTGTCTACCTATCTGCTCCTCTATCTCCCGCTGGCTGTTGGGAGGCCTGTAGTATACCCCCAACATTGTGACTGCACCCTTCTTATTCCTGATCTCTACCCATATAGCCTCACTGCCCTCTGAGGTGTCCTCTCGCAGTATAGCTGTGATATTCTCCCGAACAAGTAGTGCAACTCCGCCTCCCCTTTTACATCCCCCTCTATCCCGCCTGAAACATCTAAATCCTGGAACGTTTAGCTGCCAATCCTGCCCTTCCCTCAACTAGGTCTCTGTAATGGCAACAACATCATAGTTCCAAGTAGTAATCCAAGCTCTAAGTTCATCTGCCTTACCCGTAATGCTCCTTGCATTAAAACATATGCACTTCAGGCCACCAGACCCGCTGTGTTCAGCAACTTCTCCCCGTCTGCTCTGCCTCAGAACCACACTGTCCCTATTCCCTAGTTCTCCCTCAATGCTCTCACCTTCTGACCTATTGCTCCCGTGCCCACCCCCCTGCCATACTAGTTTAAACCCTAGTTTAAACCCTAGTTTAAACTAGCAAACCTCGCAACCAGGATATTTATGCCTCTCCGGTTTAGATGCAACCCGTCCATCTTATACAGGTCACACCTGCCCCGGAAGAGCTCCCAGTGGTCCAGATAACGGAAACCCTCCCTCCTACACCAGCTGTTTAGCCACGTGTTTGTCTGCTCTATCTTCCTATTTCTAGCCTCACTGGCACGTGGCACAGGGAGTAATCCCGAGATTACAACCCTCGAGGTCCTGTCTTTTAACTTTCTGCCTAGCTCCCTGAACTCCTGCTGCAGGACCTCATGTCCCTTCCTGCCTATGTCGTTAGTACCAATATGTACAACGACCTCTGCCTGTTTGCCCTCCCCCTTCAGGATTCCCTCTACCCGTTCGGAGACATCCTGGACCCTGGCACCAGGGAGGCAACATACCATCCTGGAGCCTCTTTCACGTCCACAGAAGCGCCTATCTGTGCCCCTGACTATAGAGTCCCCTATTACTATTACTCTTCTGCGCTTTGACCCTCCCTTCTGAACATCAGAGCCAGCCGTGGTGCCACTGCTCTGGCTGCTGCTGTTTACCCCTGATAGGCTATCCCTATATCCCTATATAGCCGGCCGTCTGCCTCGAAGGCGGTGTATGACTGGTCCGATTTACGGATGGGGAGCTGGTGGTAAGCGGATTTCAGGTCCACCGTTGAGAAGACCCGATACTGTGCAATCTGGTTAACCATATCAGATATGAGTGGGAGGGGGTACGCGACGAGCTGCGTGTACCTGTTGATGGTCTGGCTGTAGTTCACGACCATTCGGTTTTTCTCCCCAGACTTAACCACTACCACTTGAGCTCTCTCCCGAAGCAACCGCTGGACCTCATATCTGATGAAGGCCTTATCCTGGGTGCTGTACCGTCTGCTCCTGGTGGCGACGGGTTTGCAATCTGGAGTTAGATTGGCAAAGAGGGAAGGAGGATCGACCTTTAGGGTCGCGAGGCCGCACACAGTGAGGGGTGGTAAGGGTCCGCCAAATTTAAGGGTCAGGCTCTGGAGGTTGCACTGGGAGTCCAGGCTGAGGATAAGTGCAGCGCAGAGGTTGGGGAGGACGTAGAGGTGAAAGCCGCTGAACTCTACGCCTTGGACTGTGAGCATGACCATGCAGTACCCCCAGATCGCTACGCGATGGGATCCGGAGGCCAGGGAGATACTTTGATTGGTAGGGTGTACCTTAAGGGAGCAGCGCCTTACCGTATTTGGATGTAGAAAGCTCTCGGTGCTCCCGGAGTCCATCAGGCAGGAAGTCACATGGCCGTTGACTTTCACGCTGGTGGATGCGTTGGTCAGGTTATGTGGTCGGGACTGGTCGATTGCCATGGAGGCGAGCCGTGGTTGATCGTCGGGTAGTGAGGCGGCCGTTGAGTTGGGGTCCTGAAACGCCGTTGGTATCCATGTAATGTGGGGTGGACAAGATGGCAGCGCCCAGAGATCCTGGGGATTACAAAATGGCAGCGCCCATGGAACTCACGTTGCGGGGCTGGAGCAAGATGGCGGCGCCCATGAAACGCACGTGTTGTGCGGGGGAGAAGATGGCGGCGCCCATTGCTCGCACATGGCCTGGAGAAGAGAGGAGGATGGCGGCGCCCATTGTCCGTGACCGGGGTGGGGTGGGGCGGCCGCTGAGCGGGCCTGGCACACCACGCCGAAGTGGCCCTTCTTCACGCAGGCCTTACAAAGGGTAGCGCGGGCTGGGCAGCGTTGGCGGGGGTGTTTTTGCTGCCCGCAAAAATAACATCGGGGCCCCCCAGAGATCACTGGCTGACACGTAGTGCAGGCGTATTAGGTGGGTAGCGCCCCTGCTGGGGCGGCTGCCTGTGGGGCCCATGAAGCGTAGGAGGAGTGGGCCGCGCGGTTGGGGGCGTAGGACTGGACATTGCGCAGGGCGACCGTCATGGAGAGCACTAGTGTTTTAATCTCTCCGAGGTCGCGCGTGGCCCCTTCTAGGAGCCGCTGCCTGATAACATCAGAACCAATCTCAGTTACAAAAGCATCCCGCATAAGGAGATCTGAGTGCTCCTTCGCTGTAACGTCCTGGCAGTCACAGTCTCGAACTAGTGGGATCAGGGCCCTCCAGAAGTCCTCTATTGACTCACCAGGTAGTTGAGTACGCGTTGCGAGCGCGTGTCTGGCGAAGAGCGTGTTCGTCTTCTGTTCATAATTTTCTTTAAGTCGAGTCATGGCATCAGTGTAATTGGGCGCATCCTGGATCAGCGGGAAGACTTTGGAGCTGAGTCTGGAGTGCAATATTTGAATCTTCTGAGCCTCTGGAACAGGGGTCGGCGCCGCGTTGATATACGCTTCAAAACAAGCTAGCCAGTGCTGGAAGTCCTTTCTGGTGTCGCTTGTGCGTGGATCCAGCTGCAGTCGATCTGGCTTAATCCGGAGGTCCATCTTCTGAATCTGATACTAATAAATTGAGGCACGATCAATTTGACTGGAGACAAAGTTGAATCCAAACTGAGGTTTTATTAGTATCAAATGTGTGGCCTCCCACAGAAGCTGAGGCAATGGCTGCGAGCTGGAGGCCACGCATATTTATAACCCGGCTCCTGGGCGGAGCTAGCATGCAGGGGCCACAGGTGAACCTGTAGTGCAGGTTCTACCGTACAACCTCGAATATCAGAACACCGTGGTTTACCACAGGCTACAAAAACAAACAACTGTAAAAAATGTTCCCGCAGTTCTTACTTCACTGACATTACTGCCGTTGAACATAGTAAATTTAGTGCTTGCCAACAGAACAGTTTTAAAGAAATTGTAAGGAAATTACATGTGTAGTTCCTGTCTGAAAAATGTTATTTGCTTCCCATTTTATGGTGCTTGATTTTAAAATATTGGTTGAGTCGAAAATGATGCCTCCAGCATGGGTTAGAAGGGGAGCAAACTGAAGAACCCGAGTGCTTTATGTTTAACATGGGAAACATTGGCTGAATAGCAACAGGAATGCTATTTGGAATTAACATGATTGCTTCACTCGCTTAACTCGGGAAGAGCAAGATACTTCATGTTACCATCTAAATTAGTATTTTGATTTTCTACTTCTGGTAAAGTTGAGTGCCTTTGACCTACAAAGTGGTCATTAATAACGGACACCACCTCTCAAGCCCGCTAGGAGGACATTTAAAAGCAGCTGTCTTCACATCAGGCATTTCAGTTCATGAGACTAGTGCAGGCCTCGAGAAGCAAGCACAGAGGAGAAAAGACTGGTGGTTCAGTCGAAAAGATAGGCTGGTGCTGCACTGTTCCTCTTACCCGGTGACTTAGCTGGGTTGAAGTTTAATGTAAACTACGCACTTTTAAATTAGAATATGACTAGATTGTGCTTGCGTGTTTTCTATTGCTAGCAGTCGATTTCGGCGTGAGAACAGCTGGTGAGTCAGTTTCAGCAGGAGCATTGCGGAAGGAGGTTGCTGGGAGGTAAGTCAACCTTTAAAAGCACTTGTCTTTGCAGGGGCAGGCCAGTCGATTTCGGCGGGAGAACAGCTGGTGAGTCAGTTTCAGCGGGAGCATTGCGGAAGGAGGTTGCTGGGAGGTAAGTCAACCTTTAAAAGCACTTGTCTTTGCAGGGGCAGGCCAGTCGATTTCGGCGGGAGAACAGCTGGTGAGTCAGTTTCAGCGGGAGCATTGCGGAAGGAGGTTGCTGGGAGGTAAGTCAACCTTTAAAAGCACTTGTCTTTGCAGGGGCAGGCCAGTCGATTTCGGCGTGAGAACAGCTGGTGAGTCAGTTTCAGCGGGAGCATTGCGGAATTCTCAGCAGGTGCTGAGAATTTTTCTTTTTTTTTTTTAAATTAGTTTTTTAGGCGGGAACAGGAAGTCGACCCGCGGACGTCTGGGAAGACCCTCCCCAATAAATTCTGGTGGAGAGGAAACCCGAGACACTACACGTGTAGTGTCTCCCACCCACCCTCCTCCTCTAACCTAATAATAAAACCCATTGGTCTGAGGTAAGTACCATATTTTATTATATTATTATTTTTTATAAAAATTTAATTTAGTTGTTAGCCAGATCTTGGTAGAAAGTTAGAGGAATGGCAGGGAAGGGAGTGCAATGTTCCTCCTGCAGGATGTTTGAGGTGAGGGATGCAGTTACTGTCCCTGCTGATTTTACCTGCAGGAAGTGCTGCCATCTCCAGCTCCTCCAAGACCGAGTTAGGGAACTGGAGCTGGAGTTGGAAGAACTTCGGATCATTCGGGAGGCAGAAGGGGTCATAGATAGCAGCTTCAGGGAATTAGTTACACCAAAGATTGGAGATAGGTGGGTAACTGTAAGAGGGACGGGGAAAAAGCAGTCAGTGCAGGGATCCCCTGCGGTCGTTCCCCTGAGAAACAAGTATACCGCTTTGGATACTTGTGGGGGGGACGACTTACCAGAGGTAAGCCATGGGGTACGGGCCTCTGGCACGGAGTCTGTCCCTGTTGCTCAGAAGGGAAGGGGGGAGAGGAGCAGAGCATTAGTAATTGGGGACTCTGTAGTCAGGGGCACAGATAGGAGATTTTGTGGGAGCGTGAGAGACTCACGTTTGGTATGTTGCCTCCCAGGTGCAAGGGTACGTGATGTCTCAGATCGTGTTTTCCGGGTCCTTAGGGGGGAGGGGGAGCAGCCCCAAGTCGTGGTCCACATTGGCACTAACGACATAGGTAGGAAAGGGGACAAGGATGTCAGGCAGGCTTTCAGGGAGCTAGGATGGAAGCTCAGAACTAGAACAAACAGAGTTGTTATCTCTGGGTTGTTGCCCGTGCCACGTGATAGTGAGATGAGGAATAGGGAGAGAGAGCATTTAAACACGTGGCTACAGAGATGGTGCAGGCGGGAGGGATTCAGATTTCTGGATAACTGGGGCTCTTTCTGGGGAAGGTGGGACCTCTACAGACAGGATGGTCTACATCTGAACCTGAGGGGCACAAATATCCTGGGGGGGAGATTTGTTAGTGCTCTTTGGGGGGATTTAAACTAATGCAGCAGGGGCATGGGAACCTGGATTGTAGTTTTAGGGTAAGGGAGAATGAGAGTATAGAGGTCAGGAGCACAGATTTGACGTCGCAGGAGGGGGCCAGTGTTCAGGTAGGTGTGTCTACTTCAATGCCAGGAGTATACGAAACAAGGTAGGGGAACTGGCAGCATGGGTTGGTACCTGGGACTTCGATGTTGTGGCCATTTCGGAGACATGGATAGAGCAGGGACAGGAATGGATGTTGCAGGTTCCGGTGTTTAGGTGTTTTAGTAAGCTCAGAGAAGGAGGCAAAAGAGGGGGAGGTGTGGCGCTGCTAGTCAAGAGCAGTATTACGGTGACGGAGAGGATGCTAGATGGGGACTCTTCTTCCGAGGTAGTATGGGCTGAAGTTAGAAACAGGAAAGGAGAGGTCACCCTGTTGGGAGTTTTTTATAGGCCTCCTAATAGTTCTAGGGATGTAGAGGAAAGGATGGCGAAGATGATTCTGGATATGAGCGAAAGTAACAGGGTAGTTATTATGGGAGACTTTAACTTTCCAAATATTGACTGGAAAAGATATAGTTCGAGTACAATAGATGGGTCGTTTTTTGTACAGTGTGTGCAGGAGGGTTTCCTGAAACAATATGTTGACAGGCCAACAAGAGGCAAGGCCACGTTGGATTTGGTTTTGGGTAATGAACCAGGCCAGGTGTTGGATTTGGAGGTAGGAGAGCACTTTGGGGACAGTGACCACAATTCGGTGACGTTTACGTTAATGATGGAAAGGGATAAGTATACACCGCAGGGCAAGAGTTATAGCTGGGGGAAGGGCAATTATGATGCCATTAGACGTGACTTGGGGGGGATAAGGTGGAGAAGTAGGCTGCAAGTGTTGGGCACACTAGATAAGTGGGGCTTGTTCAAGGATCAGCTACTGCGTGTTCTTGATAAGTATGTACCGGTCAGACAGTGAGGAAGGCGTCGAGCGAGGGAACCATGGTTTACCAAGGAAGTGGAATCTCTTGTTAAGAGGAAGAAGGAGGCCTCTGTGAAGATGAAGTGTGAAGTTTCGGTTGGGGCGATGGATAGTTACAAGGTAGCGAGGAAGGATCTAAAGAGAGAGCTAAGACGGGCAAGGAGGGGACATGAGAAGTATTTGGCAGGAAGGATCAAGGAAAACCCAAAAGCTTTCTATAGGTATGTCAGGAATAAGCGAATGACTAGGGAAAGAGTAGGACCAGTCAAGGACAGGGATGGGAAATTGTGTGTGGAGTCTGAAGAGATAGGCAAGATACTAAATGAATATTTTTCGTCAGTATTCACTCAGGAAAAAGATAATGTTGTGGAGGAGAATGCTGAGCCCCAGGCTAATAGAATAGATGGCATTGAGGTACGTAGGGAAGAGGTGTTGGCAATTCTGGACAGGCTGAAAATAGATAAGTCCCCGGGACCTGATGGGATTTATCCTAGGATTCTCTGGGAGGCCAGGGAAGAGATTGCTGGACCTTTGGCTTTGATTTTTATGTCATCATTGGCTACAGGAATAGTGCCAGAGGACTGGAGGACAGCAAATGTGGTCCCTTTGTTCAAAAAGGGGAGCAGAGACAACCCCGGCAACTATAGACCAGTGAGCCTCACGTCTGTAGTGGGTAAAGTCTTGGAGGGGATTATAAGAGACAAGATTTATAATCATCTAGATAGGAATAATATGATCAGGGATAGTCAGCATGGCTTTATGAAGGGTAGGTCATGCCTCACAAACCTTATTGAGTTCTTTGAGAAGGTGACTGAACAGGTAGACGAGGGTAGAGCAGTTGATGTGGTGTATATGGATTTCAGCAAAGCGTTTGATAAGGTTCCCCACGGTAGGCTATTGCAGAAAATACGGAGGCTGGGGATTGAGGGTGATTTAGAGATGTGGATCAGAAATTGGCTAGCTGAAAGAAGACAGAGGGTGGTGGTTGATGGGAAATGTTCAGAATGGAGTACAGTCACAAGTGGAGTACCACAAGGATCTGTTCTGGGGCCGTTGCTGTTTGTCATTTTTATCAATGACCTAGAGGAAGGCGCAGAAGGGTGGGTGAGTAAATTTGCAGACGATACTAAAGTCGGTGGTGTTGTCGATAGTGTGGAAGGATGTAGCAGGTTACAGAGGGATATAGATAAGCTGCAGAGCTGGGCTGAGAGGTCCAAATGGAGTTTAATGTAGAGAAGTGTGAGGTGATTCACTTTGGAAGGAATAACAGGAATGCGGAATATTTGGCTAATGGTAAAGTTCTTGAAAGTGTGGATGAGCAGAGGGATCTAGGTGTCCATGTACATAGATCCCTGAAAGTTGCCACCCAGGTTGATAGGGTTGTGAAGAAGGCCTATGGAGTGTTGGCCTTTATTGGTAAATGAATATTTTCATTTACCAATGTTCATGGCAGATTATTTCAGGAAATCAATCCAGCTTCATACAGAAGTGCAATCCAGAAAAAGAACAGTGAAGAAGTATATTTTAGAAAGCAGAATTGGCGAGGAAAATCTTTGCAAATGTTGATAAGATATCAAATAGAGCATAGAGATCATTTAGAGTTGCTGCTGGAGTAGGTAATATGTAAAAAGGACGAAAGGAATTCTGGTTTTGCATTTGGACAAAACTAGAATACAAGATCAAAATAGCAATAATAATCATTTATTGTCACAAGTAGGCTTCAATGAAGTTACTGTGAAATAGTGAACCTGTGCAGGATCTTAAGTTGGATTACAGTTTAAATATTGTGTACAGTTTTGGATATCCCATTTTAGGACTCATCAATATAATGGAAAAAGAGTCACTCCGATGTTAATAGTAAGAATCTTTATTATTGTCACAGGTAGGCGACATTAACACTGCAGTAAAGTTACTGTGAAAGTCCCCTATTAGCCACACTCCAGCACCTGTTTGGGTACACTGCGGAAGAATTCAGAATGTATCATTTACCTAACAGCATGTCTTTCGGGACTTGTGGGAGGAAACCGGAGCACCCGGAAGAAACCCACATAGACATGGGGAGAACGTGCAAACTCCGCACAGACAGTGACCCAAGCCGGGAATCAAACCCTGATCCCTGTCGCTGTGAAGCAACTGTGCTAACCACTGGGCCGCCAAATTACTCAGGGATATAAGTTCCAGAGAGAGAATGTGAATATCTCTGTCATAAGCTACTATTAAAGCAAAGCCCAGAATTCTAGAGTAGGAGGATAGAAAATACACAAATGTATCTTTATCCTTTTTCATGTTTCTTTATGAAATGGAACCGAATTAAATTCAATATGAAAATAAATTTAGAAACAACAAATTAAAGGTAAAGGAAAAATGAAAAATGTGATCTCTATCAAATGTGATCACTTGGCATAGGCTCCTATTATTTTCAGGACCAAATTTCTGTATTTTGTTTGATAGACTATATGTTGATTATATTGGTCATTTTGAAGCTAGCTCATAATTGTAAGAAGTTAATCCTGGTTTAAACATACAGGCAGGTGGTGTGTTTGCAAAATATGTAATTAAAGTGTGATAAAAGTGAGATAATTCATTCTAACCATTCACTTTTTAAAAACAATTTCCAATTAAGGGGCAATTTAGCTTGGCCAAGCCACCTACCCTGCACATCTTTGGGGTTGACACTGCTGCCTCGCGGCGTCGACGACCCAGGTTCGGTCCCGGGTCACTGTCCGTGTGGAGTTTGCAGATTCTCCGAGTGTCTGTGTGGGTCTCACCCCCACAACCCAAAGATGTGCAGGGTAGGTGGATTGGCCACGCTAAATTGTCCCTTAATTGGAAAAAAAAGAATTGGGTACTCTTTGTTTTAAAAAAAAAAACTATAGTTGGTCCTGTGTTAGGAATAAAGTTTGTTTTAATATAAAAGATCCCTATGAATTACTCTTTCCTCACAATTTACAAATTGCAAAATTGTTGGGGTTTCTCATCCAGCTTCCTAACATACATTGGGGTCTGGTATCTTCACAGGTAGGATGTAGATTTAAATGCTGCAAATCAACTAACTGAGATTAATGAGCTATTGTGCCAATTGTCTCTTTTTATATTTATTCATGGGATGTGAATGTAATTGGCTAGGCCAGCTTTTATTGCCATTCGCTAACTGCCCTTGAGAAAGTGGTGATGGGCCATCTTTTTGAACCGCTGCAGTCATGTGGTCTCGGTACACCCACTGTGCTGTTGGGGAGTTTCAGGATTTTAAAAATATATATATTTATTGAAGCATTTGCAAAGTTTTTATAGCAATAACAAACAAAACAATAATAACATAAATATCAACATGGTAAACTAGACATTTCCCACCCAACCCCTTCTGTACATCCCTTAACCATATTGCACCTACCCGCCCCCCCCCTTCAGAATGCTGCTTCTGCCGACATTTTAATTTTCCCCGAGAAAATCGACGAACGGCTGCCACCTCCGAGAGTTACATAGAACGATACAGTGCAGTACAGGCCCTTCGGCCCACGATGTTGCACCGAAACAAAAGCCATCTAACCTACACTATGCCATTATCATCCATATGCTTATCCAATAAACTTTTAAATGCCCTCAATGTTGGCGAGTTCACTACTGTTGCAGGTAGGGCATTCCACGGCCTCACCACTCTTTGCGTAAAGAACCTACCTCTGACCTCTGTCCTATATCTATTACCCCTCAGTTTAAAGCTATGTTCCCTCGTGCCAGCCATTTCCATCCGCGGGAGAAGGCTCTCACTGTCCACCCTATCTAACCCCCTGATCATTTTGTATGCCTCTATTAAGTCTCCTCTTAACCTTCTTCTCTCTAACGAAAACAACCTCAAGTCCATCAGCCTTTCCTCATAAGATTTTCCCTCCATACCAGGCAACATCCTGGTAAATCTCCTCTGCACCCGCTCCAAAGCTTCCACGTCCTTCCTATAATGCGGTGACCAGAACTGTACGCAATACTCCAAATGCGGCCGTACCAGAGTCTTGTACAGCTGCAACATGACCTCATGACTCAGGAACTCAATCCCTCTACCAATAAAGGCCAACACTCCATAGGCTTTCTTCACAACCCTACCAACCTGGGTGGCAACTTTCAGGGATCTATGTACATGGACACCTAGATCCTTCTGCTCATCCACACTTCCAAGAACTTTACCATTAGCCAAATATTCCGCGAGAACCCCAGCATTGACCCCCTCAAGGCAAACTTTATTTTCTCCAGCTTGAGAAACCCAGCCATGTCACTGACCCAAGTCTCCACACTCTGGGGACTTCGAGTCCCTCCACATTAACAGGATCCGTCTCCGGACTACCGTCGGCCTCTTTCACTCCCTGAACTCCCGGGTCTTCTGACTCTCCAAAGATCGCCATCTCTTGTCTCGGCACCACCTCCGTACCTAGCACCTTGGACATTGCCTTGGCAAACCTCTGCCAGAATCCTCGAAGCTTCGGGCATGCCCAAAACATGTGGACATGTTTTGCTGGGCTTCCCGCACACCTCGCACATCTATCTTCTACCCCGAAAAATGTGCTCATCCTCGCCGCCATCATGTGTGCCCGGTGTACCACCTTAAACTGTATTAGACTGAGCCTGGCACATGTTGAGGAGGAATTAACCCTGCTTGGGGTGTCCACAGACCCGCCTCTAACTCCCCACCTAGCTCCTCCTCCCACTTGCCCTTCAGTTCCTCCACCAGGGTTTCCTCCGCCTCCAACAATTTCTGATAGATAGCCAACACTTTCCCCTCCCCTACTCAGGTACCGGACACTACTCTGTCCTGTATCCCCCGTGGTGGGATCAGCGAGAAAGCCAACACCTGTTTCCTCAAAGTCCCGCACTTGTAAATATCTGAAACCATTCCCGGGCGGCAGCTTGAACTTGTCCTCCAGCACCTTCAGACTGGGAAAGCTCCCGTCTTTGAATAGATCTCCCATCCGTCTAATTCCTGCTCTCTGCCAACTTCGGAACCCGCCATCTATCTTGCCCGGCGCGAACCTATGGTTATTGCAAATCGGGGTCCAGACTGACACACCCTACACCACCTTATACCTCCTCCATTGCCCCCAGACCCTCAGTGTCGCCACCACCACTAGGCCGGTGAGAACGGCAGAGGTGCCGTTACCAGTGCTCCCAAACTGGTGCCTTTACATGACACCACCGCCATCCGCTCCCATGCCGACCCTTCCCCTATTACCCACTTCCTAATCATCGCTATATTCGCTGCCCAGTAGTAGTTGCAGAAGTTCGGCAGCGCCAACCCACCCTCCCCCGACTGCGCTCCAACAACATTTTCTTCACCCGCGGGGTTTTATTCGCCCATACAAAGCCCAAAATAATCTTGTTTACCTGCTTGAAAAAGGCCTTGGGGATGAAGATAGAGAGGCCCTGGAAAACAAACAAAAATCTGGGAGGACCGTCATTTTCACGGTCTGCACCCTCCCCGCCAGCGATAGCGGGAGCATAGCCCATCTTTTAAAGTCCCCTTCCATTTGCCCTACCAGCCGGGTTAGGTTAAACTTGTGTAATGCCTCCCATTTCCGAGCCACCAGTATTCCCAGGTAGCGAAAGCTCCTCTCTACCATCCTGAGCGGCAGCCCCTTCAGTCTCCTCTCCTGCCCCCTTGCCTGGATCACGAACAATTCACTTTTTCCCATGTTCAATTTGTACCCCGAGAACCTGCCAAATTACCCCAGGATCTGCATAACCTCCACCGGGTCCGTGATGTATAAGAGCTGATCGTCCGCGTACAGCGAAACCCGGTGCTCCACCCCACCCCGAACCAGCCCCTGCCACTTCCTTGATGTTCTCAGTGCCATGGCCAGTGGGGAGAGGGGGCACCCCTGCCTCGTCCCTCGGTGTAGCTTAAAGTACCCCGACCTCAGCCGGTTCGTGCACACACTCGCTACCAGCGCCTGGAAGATCAATCGCACCCAGTCGATGAAGCCCTCACCAAACCCAAACCTTCCCAGCGTCTCCAAAAGATACTCCCACTCCACCCGATCAAAAGCCTTCTCCGTGTCCATCGCAACCTCCGCCTCCTCTCCTTCTGAGGGCATCATAATTACATTCAAAAGCCTCCGAACGTTAGCATTGAGCTGTCTATCCTTAACGGATCCGGTTTGGTCCTCCCCTATCACCCCCGGGGCACAGTCTTCTATCCTAGTGGCCAAAATCTTCGCCAGCAGCTTAGCATCTACATTCAAAAGCGAGATCGGCCTAAATGACCCACATTGCTCCAGGTCTTTTTCTCGTTTAAGGATGAGCGAAATCGAGGCCTGCGACACCGTTGGGGGAGGATTCCCCTCTTTCGCCTCATTAAAGGTCCTTATCCGCAGTGGGCACAACACATCTGAGAACTTCTTAGAAAATTCTACCGGGTAACCATCCGGCCCCGGAGCCTTGCCCGACTGCATGCCTTCCAGACCTTTAACAATTTCCTCTGCTTAACCCGGATCCCCAGCCCCTCGACCAGGTCCTCCTCCATCCTCGGAAAGCTCAGCAGATGCAGGAACTGACTCATCCCTTCTACACCCAGCGGGGGGGTTCCAACTCACATAGTTTGCTATAGAATTCTTTAAAAACGTCGTTCACCCCCCTTGGGTCCAAGACCATGTTACCCTCCCTGTTCCTTGCTCCCACAATCTCCCTGGCTGCTTCTCGCTTCCTAAGCTGGTGCGCCAATATCCTGTTCGCCTTTTCTCCATATTCGTAGACCGTCCCCCTTGCCCTCCTCAACTGCTCCACCATCCTCCCATGGTCAACCAGTCAAACTCAGCGTGTAGTTTCCGAGGCTCCCTCAAGAGCCCCGCGTCCGGGGCCTTCGCATATCTCCTATTCACTCGAAGTATCTCCTCCACTAATCTCTCCCTCTCTGCTCATTCCACCTTTTCTCTGTGGGACCGAATCAAAATTAGTTCCCCTCTTCCAACTGCTTTCAGAGCCTCCCAAACCACCGCTGCTGATACCTCACCCGTGTCATTTGTATCCAGATAATTCTGAATGGACTTATTCACCCGCCCGCAGACCGCTTTGCCCGCTAACAACCCCACATCCAGTCTCCAGAGTGGCCGCTGCCCTCTCTCCTCACTCAACCGCAAATCCACCCAATGCGGGGCATAATCAGAGACTGCAATCGCCGAATATTCCGTCCCTGCCACCTTCGGAATTAACGCCCTGCTTAGAACAAAAAAATCAATGCGAGAGTAAACTTTATGAACATGAGAAAAACACGAAAACTCCTTCGCTCTCGTCCATTTGAATCTCCACGGGTCTACCCCCGCCCCCCCATCTGTTCCATGAAACCCCTCAACTCCTTCGGCGCGGCAGGCCTCCTTCCGGTTCTGGACTTTGACCGGTCCAGATTGCGATCAATGACTGTGTTAAAGTCCCCGCCCCCCCATGATCAAGCCATGAGACTCTAGATCTGGGCTCTTGCCTAACACCCGTCTCATAAATCCTACATCGTCCCAGTTTGGAGCGTATACGTTTACAAGCACCGAGTTTCAGTATTTTGACCCTGCTACAGTGAAGGAATGGCGATATATTTCCAAGTCAGGGTGGTGAGTGACTTGGAGGGGAACCTCCAGGTGGTGGTGTTCCAAGGTGTCTGCTGCCCTTATCTCCCAGATGGTAGCAGTCATGGATTTGAAAAGGTGCTGCCTAAGGAATCTGGTGAGTTGGTGCAGTGCAGCTTGTAGATGGTACACACTGCAGACGCTGTTCGTTGGTAGGGGAGGAAGTGAATATTTGTGGAAGGGGTGCCAATCAAGCGGTCCTGAATGGTGTTGAACCTCTTGCGTGTTGTTGGAGCTGCACTCATCCAGGCTTGACTTGTGCTGTCGGGAATTCTCAGGCTCTAACCTGCTTTTGTAACCACAGTATTTATGTGGCTAATCAGTGGTAACCCGCAGGATGTTGATAGTGTGGGATTCAGCTACGGCAATGCCATTGAATGTCAAGGGCCAATGGTTAGATTCTCTTTTTTGGGGGTCTGGTCATTATTTGGTACTTATGTAGCACCATTTCAGAGAGCATTGAAGAGTCAACCACATTGCTGTGGATCTGGAGTCACATGTAGGCCAGACCGGGTAAGGATGGCAGATTTCCTTCCCTAAGGGACATTAGTAAATCAGATGGGTTTTATGATGATCCATATTCAACTTTTAATTCCAGCTCTTGCCTTGTTGAAAATAGAACCTGGATCGCCAGAGCAATACCCCGAGTTTGTGTATTACTAGTCCTCATGCCATTACAAGGCCCAAGTCAGGAGTTCGATAAATACTTTCCTTTTGTCCGAATGAGTGCAGCTCCAACACTCCAGAAGCTTGACACAATCCAGGACAAAGCAGTCCACTTGATTGGCATCCCTTCCACAAAAACTTTCCCGTCTACTCCCTCCACCACCGACCCATAGTAGCAGCAGCGTGTCCCTTCTACAAGATGCACCACAGGAACACAATAAGGTTCCTTAGACAAGACCTTTCAAACCCACGACTGCTACCACCTAGCAGGACAGCATAATAATATCTTTATTATTATCACAAGTAGGCTTACGTTTACACTGCAATGAAGTTACTGTGAAAATCCCCTGGTTGCCACACTCCACCGCCTGTTAGGGTACACAGAGGGAGAATTCAGAATGTTGAATTCACCTAACAGAACGTCTTTCGGGATTTGTGGGAGGAAATTGGAGCACCCGGAGGAAACCCACACAGAAACGGGGAGAACGTGCAGACTCCGCACAGACAGTGACCCAAGCGGAAATTGAACCCGGGTCCCTAGTGCTGCGAAGCAGCTGTGCTAACCACTGTGCTGCCGTGCCGCCTTATGTCTTTTAGGGGAGAAAATATGCCATGCTCACCCAGTCTGATCTTCATGTGACTCCAGAGTCACAGCAATGTGATTGACTTTTTAAAAAAAAAAAATTGTTTTTTTTCTCCTTTTTCACATTTTCTCCCAAATTTACACCCACCAACAATAAACAATAATCAGTAACAAATATGTCAATCCCCATATCAATAACAACGATCCCATCCTCCACCAAACCCCAAACATTAGCCCGCATGTTCACATAAACAAATGACACAAAGGAATTAGGGATCACCCATAGTCACCATTAACACACACAGCCCCCCTCCCCCCAACCCTCCCACCCACACGCCCCAACTAATGTTCGATGTTATCCAGTTCTTGAAAGTGTACAATGAATAATGCCCATGAATTGTAGAACCTCTCCATCCTTCCCCTCAGTTCAAACTTAACCTTCTCAAGAGTCAAGAATTCCAACAGGTCCCCCCGCCACACCAGGGCACAGGGTGGAGAGGTTGCTCTCCAACCTGTCAGGAACCGCCTTCGGGCGATCGATGAGGCGAAGGCTACAGCATCTGCCTCCGCACCTGTTTCCAACCCTGGCTGATCCGACACCCCGAATATGGCCTCCCGGGAGCCTGGGTCCTGTTTCATGTGCACTACTTTAGAAATTACCCTAAAAACCTTCATCCAGTAATCCTCTAGCTTTGGACAGGGCCAAAACATATGAACGTGATTAGCAGGGCCCCCCCTGCAATGTTCACACACATCTTCTACTCCTTCAAAGAATCGGCCCATCCTCGCCCTCGCGAGGTGTGCTCTGTAAGGACCTCTAGGAGTACAGGTCCACAGGTCATTGAAAGGGGCAACACAGGTGGAGAAGGTAGTCAAGAAGGCATACGGCATGCTTGCCTTCATTGGCCGGGGCATTGAGTATAAGAATTGGCAAGTCATGTTGCAGCTGTATAGAACCTTAGTTAGGCCACACTTGGAGTATAGTGTTCAATTCTGGTCGCCACACTACCAGAAGGATGTGGAGGCTTTAGAGATGGTGCAGAAGAGATTTACCAGAATGTTGCCTGGTATGGAGGGCATTAGCTACGAGGAGCGATTGAATAAACTCTGTTTGTTCCCACTGGAACGAAGGAGATTGAGGGGAGACCTGATAGAGGTATACAAAATTATGAGGGGCATAGACAGAGTGGATAGTCAGAGGCTTTTCCCCAGGGTAGAGGGGTCAATTACTAGGGGGCATAGGTTTAAGGTGAGAGGGGCAAGGTTTAGAGTAGATGTACGAGGCAAGTTTTTTACGCAGAGAGTAGTGGGTGCCTGGAACTCGCTACCGGAGGAGGTAGTGGAAGCAGGGACGATAGGGACCTTTAAGGGGCATCTTGACAAATATATGAATAGGATGGGAATAGAAGGATACGGACCCAGGAAGTGTAGAAGATTGTAGTTTAGTCGGGCAGCATGGTCGGCACGGGCTTGGAGGGCCGAAGGGCCTGTTCCTGTGCTGTACATTTCTTTGTTCTTTGTTGTATACCACCTTCAGCTGTATCAGCCCCAGCCTCGTGCACGAGGTGGAGGCATTCACTCTTTCACTCTCCGGAGCACCTCACACCAGAATCCTCCTCCATATCCTCTCCCAACTCTTCCTCCCATTTTGTGGTGCCTTCTTCTCTTCCAAAATAGCTCCGTAAACCGACGACACTACCCCCTTGTCCAGTCCCCCTGTCGTCAGCACCTCCTCCAGCAATGTGGAGGCCGGCTCCACCGGGAAGCTCTTTATCTCCATTCTGGCAAAATCTCGAACCTGCATGTATCTAAACATTTCCCCCTGCTCCAGCCCATACTTCGCTTCCAGCTCCTTCAATCCTGCAAACCGACCCCTAAGAAACAAATCTTTTAGTGTCCTAATCCGCTTCTCCTCCCATTTCTAAAAATTTCCATTCCATTTCCCTGGAATCAAATCTGTGATTTCCCCCGAATCGGCATTTCCCTTGACCCTGCCCCCAACCCGAAGTGTTGGCGAAACTGCCTCCAAATTCTCAATGAAGCTATTATTACCGGACTCCAAATATTTCCCCATCGGGAACGGCGCTGTTGCTAATGCTTTCAATCCCGACCCGCAATGTGGTTGACTCTTAAATGTCCTTGGGGATGGACAATAAATGCTGGCCCAGCCAGCCACCCCCACATCCCATTATAAAATGTTAAAATCCCTCCATTTACCAGTGCCGCCTTTGGTTGAACCTTTTGCAGCCAGGTGCAATGTCGAAGGTCGTACCCGCTGATCTTGGCAGCCACCTCTGTCCATGCCGCCTTTGTCAGAAGGGGTGACATTCTCTTCCTGTCCCTGGGCACCAGGGCTGATAGGCACTCTGCAAAACAGGAGGCACTTGGCCGAGCCGACGTGCCTTGTGCTTCCATAGCGTCTTGGCACTGTTGATATTCCTCTGATTAGTCTTGAGATGCACAGCACCATCAGCTTCTCCCACAATGCCTGGCAGCCTGTAGGGAAGCTTCCTCCTCTCCTTTTAAACATAGCGCCCCCCCCCCCCCCCCCCCCCCCCCCTCCACACACTCTCACTCTCACTCTCACTCTCACTCTCACTCTCACACACACACACACACACACACACACACATTGGTGCCTGCATCTGACAGGTTCTCACCTCTGTCACCATCCACACAGACACCCAACCCTGAAGGCACGTTACATGTGCCGTACTTGACCATCCAGCATTGGCAATGCATTCTAGGAGGGGAGCAAGTCTCACATCTGCTCTCATCTGCACTGATTTCGGGTGCGCCCTGAGTGTAAAATTGGGAGCCCCCTCCAAGCCACTCACCACCCTGACTTGGAAATATATCGCCGTTCTTTCACTGTCGCTGGGTTAAAATCCTGGAACTCCCTCCCTAACAGCACTGTAGGTGTACCTACCCCACATGGACTGCAGCCGTTCGATAAGGCAGTTCACCACCACCTTGTTAAGGGAAATGAGGGATGGACAAAAATTACTGGAGTGGCCAGCAATGCCCACATCCCATTTAAAAATTGTTTTTTAAATTACCTGAGCTGGCTAGTGTTCAACTTCCTCTAGCCATCTGGGTGAATGTAATGAGTTCTCTCTTCGTTTTAGTTCTTGTCAGAGAAATTATGCATGTTTGAGGTTTGGAAATTTCAAACAAATGTTTTCCCTTGAGGGCAGATATACTGTGCATATAATGAGCTGATTCATAACCCAAACCTAAATGGTCTTGTGACTGAGTCAGGCTGAGCAAGATATAGATTATATCTCACTGTTCTCTATTATTATATATTTTGTTTCCATCATACATGAGATGGGTAATTGAAACAATACATTTAAAGTTGACAACTAGTGAAAACTAAAAGCAAATTGCTTCGGACGCTTGATCAACCCAGCATTCTGGCAGCATCTGTGGAGAGAAACCGAGTTTAAGCTTCGGATCCAAATGGCCCTTCTAATGAAAATTGTTCTGGTGTTTGTACTAAAGTGGTTCTGATAATATTACAAAACTTTCCCCAATAATGCCACCTAGTGCCAAAAAAAATAATCTCCACAAATATAAAAGGACTTGTGATGGGCAGTTTCTACCCACAGTACCTTTAATTTCTGTGTCGTCATTTTGAGACATATCTTCTCTCAGGATACAATTTAAATAGACAAGGGGTTGAATTTTTCAGTCCAACCAGAGGTGGGTTTTGCAGTGGGTGGACGCAGAAAACTCCAAGGGAGACCAAAAGTCAATAGTTCTGCTTGCGTGAAAACAAGTCAGAATTTTCCCCTTGCCACTTTCATGGTGGGCTGAGTGCAGGGCAGGTTTCCCACTGGACTAATACAGGAACTCCATCTGCATGTCATGAATAGATGTTCAAAGATGTGCGAGTTAGGTGGATTGACCATGATAGATTTTCCCTTAGTGACACGGATGTGCAGGTTGGGTTATGGGGTTACAGGGATAGGGCGGGCAGGACAGGGGAGTGGACATGGGTAGTGTGCTCATTCGAAGGGTTGGTGCCGGCTCGATGGGCCGAATAGCCGCCTGCACTGTAGGAGATCTATGAATATTCATTAAAAGTGCAACCCATTGGAATCACGTTCCCCTCCTAATTATGTATCGTGCCAATGGGAAATTAGACCGGCCTCATTCGTGACCAGATACAAGTGACGTGCAGCAGTCCACCCTTACTTTGCTCATAACTTTGAGGTGAGTGCAACATTCGGTGCCGACCTGCGGGTCCTTAGTGATGACAGTGTTAGCACACACTAGTGAAGATTTATTCTTTGGCCACTCACCGTGGGTGCTGTGGATTTTGGGCTGGTCAGGACAAGGAACGGAGGGTGAGGGGGGATATGGTGGGGTTGGAGGGGCAAAGAAGAAGATTAATATATGTGGGTGAGGTAGTGTTTGAGGTGGAGTCAGCACAGTGGTGGACAGAAAGAGAAGATTGGGAATGGGGAAGCTGGAGCTCGACATGGAACATTGGACCACAGGCACGGAAGAGATGTCGTTGGGATTCGGGTTGCGTATACGTGAGGGGTTGCATGCAGACTCTGGAGTATGAAAAAGATGGGTGGGTGTGCGGGGTTAGTGTGGCATGGGAGGGGAGGGCATGAGCGGTGTCAGGCCAGCAGACTTGCACAAGAGGGATGAGGTACACAAAGACTCATGGAGGGGACACTGTCTTGTGACCAGTCCAGTTGAACCAATCTCTCTTCATGGGACAGTCCTGCCACCACCGGTGTCGGGTGTGGTCTCACCAAGGCCCTGTATAACTGCAGTACAACACCCCTACTTCTGAATTCAAATCTTCTTGCAATGAAGGCCAACATACCATTCGGCTTCCTAAGTACTTGCTGTACTTGCCTCTCCGCTTTCATTGACTGGACTCCCAGATCCCTTTGTACATCACATCCACACTTCCCAATGTATCACTATTTAAATAATACTGTTCCTATCTGTATTTCACACCTATATGTATATCTTCACATTTAACTATATTGCATTGCATTTGCCATGGGTTTGCCCACCCACTCAACTTCTGTAAATCACCTTGCAGCCTCCGTGCATCTTCCTCACAGCTCATAATTCCACCCAGTTTTGTGTCATCAGCAAACTTGGAAATGTAATATTTGCATCCCTCATCATGGTCATTTATATATCAGCTGGGGCCCCAAGCATTGATCTCTGCAGTACCCACTCATCGCTGCCTGTCACTTGGAAAAAGACCCATTTATTCCCACTCTCTGTTTCCTACCTGTCAACCAATTCTCAAACCATGCCAACACATTACCCCTAAAACATGTGCTTTGATTTTTCCCGTTAAGCATGATTTTGTCAAAAGGAGATCATGGGCTGGATTCTTCGGCCACGCCCCCTGCAAGATCGCCATGGACGGGACACGGGCCATGTAAACGTCCATTGACCTCGGGTGGGAATATCCGGTCTCCGGGTGGGCGAGACCAAAGAATCCCACCCCATGCCGTACAAATTTGATTGAATTTTTTAAGGAGGTGACTAGGTGTGTAGATGAGGGTAGTGTGGTTGATGTAATTTACATGGACTTTAGTAAGGCCTTTGACAAGGTACAACATGGGAGACTAATGAAGACGGTTAAGAGCCCAAGGGATCCAGGGCAATTTGGCAAACTGGATCCAAAACTTAGTGGTAGGAGATAGAGGGTGATGGTTGAAGGTTGTTTTTGTTATTGGAAGCCTGTGTCCAGAGGTGTTCCGCAGGGATGGCTGCCGGGTCCCTTGTGGTTTGTAATATACATTAACCATCTGGGTATGATCAGTAAGTTCACAGATGTCACAAAAATTGGTGGAGTAATAAATAGTGAGGAGCAAGGCCTTAGATTACAGGATAATATAGATGGGCCGGTTAGATGGGCAGAAGAGCGGCAAATGGAATTTAACCCTGGTAATTATGAGGTAATGCATTTTGGGAGGACTAACAAGGCAAAAGAAGATACAACGAATGGTCAGAGCCGAGGAAGTACAAAGGATCAAAGCAACTTTGGTGTGCATGTTCACAGATCTCTGAACAC
Source organism: Scyliorhinus torazame (assembly GCF_047496885.1). Classification (NCBI taxonomy): domain Eukaryota; kingdom Metazoa; phylum Chordata; class Chondrichthyes; order Carcharhiniformes; family Scyliorhinidae; genus Scyliorhinus; species Scyliorhinus torazame. Next base: position 24,519,177 of record NC_092715.1, read on the forward strand.
AGCAGGACAGGTGGATAAGGTGGTTAAGAAGGCCAATGGATTCTCACCTATATTAACCGAGGCACAAAATGTGAGAGCAGGGAGGTTTTGCTGGAGCTGTATAAAATACTGGTTAGGCCACGGCTGGAGTGCTGTGTGCACTTCTGGTCACCACACTATAGAAAGGCACTGGACAGGGTGCAGAGGAGATTCACCAGGATGTTGCCTGGGCTGGATCATTTCAGCTGTAATGAGAGGCTGGTTAGGCTGGGGTTGTTTTCCCTGGAACAGAGAGGGCTGAGGGGGGACCAGATTGAGGTGTGTAAAATTACGAGGGATGGAGGTAGGGTGGATAGGAAGGTACCTTTGCCTTTAGTGGAGGGAGCAGGAGTTAGAGGAAATGCAAGGAAAAACCTATTCACCCAGAGGGTGGTAGGAATCTGGAACTCGGTGCCTGAAAGGGTGGTAGGGGCGGGAATCCTTACAACATTTAAGAAGTATTTAGATGAGCATTTGAAATGCCAGATCATACAAGGCTACGGACCAAGTGGTGGAAAATGGGATTAGAATAGTTAGGTGCTTGATGGTCCATGTGGGTGTGATGGACCGAAGGGCCTCTTGCCATGCTGTAAATCTCTTGACTCTATGAGGGACCTTTTCAAAAGCTTTCTGAAAGTCCAAATGCACCACACTCACTGGTTCTCCCTAATCTATTCCACTAGTTACATCCTCCATAAACTCCGCTAGATTTGGTAAGTAGGATTTGCCTTTCATAATAATAATCTTTATTGTCTCAAGTCGGCTTACATTAACACTGCAATGAAGTTACTGTGAAAATCCCCTAGTCGCCTGTTCGGATACACAGAGTGAGAATTCAGAATGTCCAATTCATCTAATAAGCACGTCTTTCGGGACTTGTGGGAGGAAACCGGAGCACCTGGAAGAAACACATGCAGATACGGGGAGAACATGCAGACTCTGCACACCCAATCCGGGAATCGAACCTGGGACCCTGGCGCTGTGAAGCAACAGTGCTAACCACTGTGCTACCGTGCCGCCTAATCCCATGGGTTTATGAACCCATGCTTGCCTCATCCAATCCCATGGATGTTTTCCAAATGCTCTCTTATCATGTCTTTTATAATCTTCCCCACTACTGATGTCAGGCTGCCTGTGTCCTCAAGGTAATCACTGCACTCACTTTTATGCCTGGGATCCACAAGGGAACCTGTGCGGCATTTTTCAGTCTTCGACACAAAAAAGTATGAAGGAGGTGATGAATGCCCTTTACAGTAAGGCTTCTAATTATGAGAGATTCACACTGGATGAAGCCAACTGGGCTGCTAGATTCCTGGGCAATGCAGCTATCTTGGGCTTCTTTAGAGTACAGGGTGCAATCGATTGCACACAAGTGGCTTTGAGAGCTCCATGGTAACAGCAGCTCCTGATGATCATTAACAGGAAAGGGTTCCACTCCATAAATGTTCAGCTGGTGCGCGATCATCAGAAGTACATAATGCAGGTCCGTGCCCAGTACCGTGGTAGTTCCCGTGATCTTCCTGCATCTTGAGTCACTCCTAGATGCCTCAGATATTTGAAGGGTCACTCACAACTTTACCTGATGTTCCACCTGTCTCTTTTTACATCTCCAGCACGTTTGTGACTGCAGTTTCCAGAGGGTGATCATCTTATTCCGACTCAGTGGGACCTGTTCCATAACAGTCCTCTGAGTACCAGAGACCAGTCACTACCTCTGACTGATGTAGAGATGTGTCTGTGAGTTGTCCACTGAATGTGAGCCAGATCTAGATGCGTGACCCACCAGTTATGTGTGTCCCTGCGCTGGCGGAGGGTGCTGATGAACACATTGACGGGTTGTCTCCAAATGGACTCTCTTCATCCACTACTGAGGTGGCCCGGGGTTTATATTACCCGTTACATGTGTTAGTCTGCCTGAACCTGCTATTCCCTTTAAGAGAGATTTAGTTCATAAACAGGCTGAATATAACATTGCATGTTCATCACTGTGAATATCAGGATCATAGAATTTACAGTGCAGAAGGAGACCATCCGGCCCATCGAGTCTGCACCGGCCCTTGGAAAGAGCACCCTCCACCATATCTCCGTAACCCAGTAATCCTACCTAACCTTTTGGACACTAAGGAGCAATTTATCATGGCCAATCCACCTAACCCGCACACCTTTGGACTGTGGGAGGAAATCAGAGCACCCGGAGGAAACCCACTTGACAAAGGAGGATGTGGTCAACTAATGGAAGGCTCATCCACACTGGCTTGCTGGGAGAGGCCAATCTCGCCTTCGTCACAGGAGCGATGTACATCCTCCCTGCCAACCCGGCATCCTACTCTAATTTGGAGAGCTCCTGTATATTGGCTATCCCTCCTCCAGTCTGGCATCACTCCCTGGTGTGGACAAGCTTGGCTTGGATGGAATGTAATGAGAAGGGATGGAACAGAGTTTTGGAAGCATGCATTCCTGCTGTGTGTGCTGAACGCTCCCCAGTAAGAGATGAAGACGTCATTACTGCAGGATAATTGATGAGATGCTGGTGAATGAGCTTTCAATGCTGGTATTTCCCCCGCTAATATTGTGTGAGATCCCTGAGCTGTGTGATGCCATTAGAAAGGTTGACGTTTCCCTGGCGGAGTGGGCGAGATCATTCAGCCTCTTCCTGCACTGGATGGCAGTTCTCTGGGGATTTACCACCGAGCTGATTACTTCATGATTGACTCCCAGGTCATTGAGGTGATGTTGGTGGAACTCCTGGATCCATCCCTGGGGAGAAGAATCTCCTGATGCTGGCGGACGCCCCTAATTATAGCTTCCAGGGAATCGTGGCTGAACCTTGGCTCACCATTTTTATCCTTGGGCTCATCTCTGGAACTTCCAACCACACAGCTGGCCTGTAGAAGGTAATGTGTGTGTTTGGGTGGCAGTTAAATATGGCGCCAGGAACTTTCACCTATTGAGGTGACCGTGGACGGACAAATCAGTAAGCACTTGTCTGCATGGTTGATGAGGTTTCAAGTGAAAGGTTTGACTGCTTAATTTCAGCATTGTCTTGTCAAGTGTAATTGCCGTACCCTGACCACAAGATGGCAGGAGTCACCGTTTTTACTTGATTTCCTGGATGGAGACTGAGTACGGCTTAGGTGGGGCGTTCCCTGCTGAGGGCTGGAAAAAAACGGAGTGGCATCACATAGCGGGTAACGCCGGTACGACCCCTCTAGTCCGGCCCAGAACGGCCTCTTTTTTTTTTTTCCACGTTAGATTCCGCCCTAATGTATCATTCTGTCACTGAAGTCAAACTGGATTTAATTTTTTTTTTAAATATAAGTTTAGAGTAACCAATTTTTATTTTCCAATTAAGGGGCAATTTAGCGTGGCCAATCCACCTACCCAGCAAATCCTTGGGTTGTGGGGGTGAGACTCGCGCAGACACTGGGTGAATTTGCAAACGCCACACGGACAGTGACCCGGGGCCGGGATCAAACCCGGGTCCTCGGCACCATGAGGCAGCAGTGCTAACCACTGCAACCCGTCTGCCTGCCAAACTGTATTTAAGCATATCTGTTTATTTAAAGCTGCAAAACCTATTCTGTAAATCAGAACTATCAATTTAAATACTATTTCTGTAAGTTTGCATATTAACGTGTTTGCAACACTAGGTAAGTTGGAACGATCCCTTACAAATAATAAATAGTCTTTCACTGGGGATTATCTCGGCATTAAATTTGTATACATTTTGAAGCAAATTGTTACGGTGTGACTGCTGTTTATACAGCATTTAGTGAATGATAGAGACTTTCAACACCTTTAACTGAACTAGTGGGTTCCTTGTGGAATTGCTCTCACCACTCAGAAGAGATTGCCAGGGCCACTGACCTATTGTGATTCTAAATCATGTATTCGAATTGTTCTGCAAGAATCAGTGGGAGTTTCCAGTTGAGTGCAAGCTTGAGGCTGAATTGGCTTTGTTCTGTATGAAGTCAGTGTTTTCTATCATCCCATCTATGATTGCCATCTTATTGGTAACTCTGAGCGGGAGATGAACGTGTGCGTCTGTCAATATAGGAATACCAACAACTTCTGGTGTTGCTATGGGTAACTTTAAAACAAAAGGAACTTCCCACTTGACTACCTTGTCAAGGTTTGTGGCTGACTTGTACAGACACGGCACTGAAATAACGCAACACTATAAATTGATCCTTCCAAGCCTGCTAGTTACACTCCGTCTGTTCTATTCTTGGAAACAGCTTGTTAAGTTAAGCTGTTGATTATGCGCAGAAGAAGAAAGTTTCCTTGCAAACATTTTCACCGTTGGCAGTTAGTGGTATGTACTTGATGAATGAGGTTTTTTTTTAAAATTACGTGGTGCCTGCAATTGTGTGTTGATACCTTGAACTGGGCTTGCTTTAACTTTTTGTACAAACAGGATTTGCTGTAGATTTTGGGTGTGTACTTTATCATGTAAAATTATATGAATGCTTTTTATTAAAAACATTGATGGCGTGATAATTCCTGCGGAAAGTTCAGTACTTTTCAAGAGGGGCTGAGACAAATGGACCTCGCGACCATTCTCGAGTGATTATCTTGCCATGTCTGTGTAAAGATTCATTGTGCTAATTTGAATAATTTCTTCATTTCTGTCTAGAATTAGTCATGATATATTTGAATACGGTCTCATTGACTAAAAGGCTGGTGAATTACATGTTTTTTTTTTAAAAAGTGATGCGTGCAATAAGTATATTTACCCAGTGGCTCTGTTTGAGATGGCCTGTCATTCGTGTTACGACATCTTTTCAGAGATCTTTTCCCACTCATGAGCAGTTTGTTCGTGACAAGGCATGGGTTGTCCTTCCCAGCCCATGTGTTTTAAAAGAAAACGGAATTCTCTGGCCGTTTGCTGGCGGTGACGTTCCCTGGTCTCGCCCACGGGTTTCCCGGCGGCGTGGGGTGGCTTCAATGGGAATTCCCATTAACAACGGCGGGAACGGAAAAACCCGCGCCGACGAGAAACATGCGATCGGAGAGCAGGAGAATCCTGCCCAATATCTCATACAGAAGAACAATTTCCTGGGTGACAGTAATCTTCTGGTTTCTTGTCTTAGCTTTTGTCTCTGTATATAATCCTGGGAATCGACTGTTAACAGTCTATTTGTTCAAACTCACATCCATAGCCCAACTTGCTAACCACCAATTTCACGAGAGCGATTAGGGATGTCCATCAAATGCTGGCCTAACCAGTGACACCCACATCCCATGAACAAATCATTTTTTAAAAAACTGAATTTAAGGGGAAGCTACATAAAGGCGGCACAGTGGTTATCACTGTTGCCTCACGGCGCCAGGGATCCAGGTTCAATTGTGGCCTTGGGTGACTGTGTGGGATTTGCACTTTCGCCCTGTGTTCTGCGTGGGTTTCCTCCGGGTGCTCTGGTTTTCTTCCACAGTCCAAAGATGTGCAAGTGAGGTGGATTAGCCATGCTAAATTGCCCCTTTGTGTCCAAAAGGTTAGGTGGGGTTACGGGGATGGGGTAGGGGTGTGGGCCCAGTTAGGGTGCTTTTTCAGAGTCGGTGCAGACTCGATGGGCCGAATAGCCTCCTTCTACACTGTCAGGATTCTATGATTCTAAGTACATGAGAAAGCAAGGAATAGAAAGTTATGCTGACAGAGCTTGGGTGATGGCATGGGGCCTGTGTACAGTATAACCACACCAGCAAAACTGGTTGAGCTAAATAGCTTGTTTCAATGGTGTAAATTCTACACGATCTGATTCAGCATTCTTGTTCGTATTCTTTTCCACTGAATTAGTAACCAATTCTGAGTTATGTCACATCCTGTTTACCGTGGGTGTGGCTCATTTGAAGCCAGTCTTACTACTTATTAGGCTGCAAATCAGGGGATGGTTTAGCACACTGGGCTAAATCGCTGGCTTTAAAAAGCAGACCAAGGCAGGCCAGCAGCACAGTTCAATTCCTGTACCAGCCTCCCCGAACAGGCGCCGGAATGTGGCGACTAGGGGCTTTTCACAGTAACTTCATTGAAGCCTACTCGTGACAATAAGCGATTTTCATTTCATTTCATTTCAAATCATGAATATGGATAGAATACAAAGTATGGAAAAGGATTCCAGATATAATGCAAGCCCAGAACCTCCAAGCCAAAAGCTCGCCGGGCCCAACTTTTGGATTCAGTTAAAACATTGGCAACTGTTTGATAGACAGAATAAAACTGAGATTTGTGAATATTGTGCCTGTAAGTAGGTTATTCAACTGAAACTAGGATCATAGAATTCGAAGATTTAGTTAGCTTCAATCAAGGCCAATGATAACAATCACGTATTCGATGAGAAATGATTCTGATATGTTGGCCTAACTTAGCTAAAAGTGCAAATAAATCTTGTAAAATTTGCAATGATGGAGCAGGAGAAACTTGGCAGAAAATAGGTAGACCTACAGACTAAATTGCCATCAAAGCCAATTTCTTTCTGTGCTAATCAATTCTTTCAGAAAACAAAAAGGAAAATCTCTGCAGGCTGGAAACAATGGGCTGGATTCTCCGCTGGCGCTGTTGGTAATGGAGTTCCGATGCTGCGGAGAATGCAGCTTTGGGGAGAAATCGGGATCGGTGCCAATCCGTTTCGTATGCTCTGGCCCCCCGCTGGTGTCGGGATTGAGGTTCGCGCCCGCGTGCCAGTGGGAGGATGCAAATGGGTCTTATTGCATCCACTTAGTGGTCCGGGCATCATATTCTCTGGGCCCCCGTGATTCTCCAGTCCACCCCTACCCCCCGAGACTATTAAGTAAGGAGACCCCCCCCATAAAAGAGACTGCTGCCTGGAAGCCCCCCCAGAAAAGAGACTCCTGTCTGGAAGCTAGAGAACAGTCCAGGCAGAGGCAGCTTAAGAAAAGTTCTGTTGTAACACTCGCCTGGGCATACATCTTATAATATATAATGTTTAATATTGTCACAAGTAGGCTTACATTAACACTACAATGAAGTTATTGTGAAAATCCGAATGTCCAATTCACCTAACAGCCGTCTTTCGGGACGTATGGGAGCAAACCGGAGCACCCGAGGAAACCCGCACAGACACTGGGAGAACATGCGGACTCTGCACAGACCGTGAACCAACTGGGAATCAAACCTGGGATCCTGGCGCTGTGAAGTAACAGTGCTAACCACCATGCTACCCTGCCACCTTGGATCAGATGCAGTAAGCATCACGTGTCAATTCCTGGTTGAGTATCAGTGCCTGGTGTCGATTCCGTCGCCATGCTCCAGGAGTCCCTCCTTGCGGGGTTATCGAAGTTTGTGTCCCATGGCTGCGGATCCATGGAAAATGATAATTTGCATGGATTTAAATATCATTAGTGGGTTGGACACTTCATGCTCCACCCCTCTGCAATGAATGAAATGAAAAATGAAATGAAATGAAAATCGCTTATTGACACGAGTAGGCTTCAAATGAAGTTACTGTGAAAAGCCCCTAGTTGCCACATTCCGGCGCCTGTTCGGGGAGGCTGTTACGGGAATTGAACCGTGCTGCTGGCCTGCCTTGGTCTCCTTTCAAAGCCAGCGATTTAGCCCTGTGCTAAACAGCCTCTGCTCCACCCTTCTTAGGCAGAAGTCTCATGGGTGTGAATTGATGCAAGTATTTATAAGCAGGGACTGGGCACTATGGCTGCTGAGGGGAGAGGGAGGCTAAAAAAAACCTCTCAAAAGTCTCAAAAATTGTCAGTCTTGCTTTGGGGTTGGCTGCCCAGATCGGGGACAGTAGCAGAAAACGACTTGGTGCCAAGTTAGTGGACTCTGCGTGTCCTCCTCCGGATTGGGGTGGCCTGGCTCAGATCACCATTGCTGCAGAACGTGGATTTAAATGCACCCCTTTGACGCTACTTACAGGCCCCTGGCTGTTCACACTGCTGACTGCTCACTTATGTCCTGTAAATGTTCAGAGAGCATCTGATCATCTGTGTCCCCCGCCAGGCCACCTCTCTGGAAATCCTCAGAGCCCAGCTGAATCATCAAGGGAATGAGCGTGGCAACGTGTAATCAGGGGCCCACCAGGTGTTGGCACTCCACAGAAGCACTGCCCCACTCCAGAGGAAGCAGGGGATTAGCAGTGCTCACCCCAACCAAAGGACACCTGCACTGTGGCCTTTGGAACCCTCCCTGGCACACTGCCCCTCTCCGGGCAGAGGCCTCACCAGTGACCCACACCTCTCAGGATCACGAGCTGGTGAGGTTGGCAGCGCTGACTTCCTCCACCGCCCAGGCACTGTTCAGGAGGGTGGGCTTGAGCTTCTCTCCTCCTTGTCATCCACCTTGGACCCCAGAATCCAGGGGAGAGGGGGGGGGGGGGGGGGGGGGGGGTGGAGAGAGCAGGTCTTTCCTAAGCCATCTCCGTGGATGTAATGAGAGTGTGGCAGATGGAGCGCTTAAAACCAGTTCCAGCTGTCAAATTCTTTAGCGCTAATTCTGGCCCCAGCAGATACACCACCCGCTGTGCGGTGAATTGCTTTCAATTGGAGCTGGCAGTGTGCTGGCTCGTTTGCATGTCCTGAATCATGGAACGGATAGCATCCCCAGCGGAAACGCAAATCGAAAGCTATTCAGTCCTGGCGGGAACACAGTCTTCCAACCTGACAATCCATCCCATAGTATAGACTACTTGACGTCAAATACACTTATTTTGTGCCATATACCGATGGCCATGTGGACGTACTGTCAGTAAAAACAATAGGTGTTGAAATCAGGGTTTAAAAAAAACATCATGGTTTAAAAAAACAAACTGGCTAAAAATATGGGAATGGGATTTGATGGTTAAAGTATTATGCAGCTCAAAGCTGCATGGACACGGTATTTTGGAGCTTATTATTATTGATGACGGAGTAGGTGACAAACCCGGAGGTTTCCTTGATAACTTATGAGGATAATTGTGAAAATCTTTCTCAGGAGATTAAATAGAGGAACAATGTTTTAATTAGCTCTTCGTGGCTTAGATTCACCAGAAAATACCAGGTCTTATAGGGTTAAATAACCAGGGCATGTTGCATCAATTTGCTTTCATATTCTTTTGTGTAAAGGTGACTGAGGAATGGTCGTATCGAGTGTTTTAGAAGTTAACAGGAGTCAACAGTTTAGATACTGGGGAACTGGTGAAGCACTCGAATATGAGGGCCGTAACCTTAAAGTTCCAGTCAGTCCATTTAGTAGATCTATGGAGTGCCATAAATGTTGTACATTTGTGCCTGTTTACAAATTTCTGGAGAAGTTTGTACCATAACGGGCAGCACGGTAGCATTGTGGATAGCACAATTGCTTCACAGCTCCAGGGTCCCAGGATCGATTCCGGCTTGGGTCACTGTCTGTGCGGAGTCTGCACATCCTCCCCGTGTCTGCGTGGATTTTCTCTGGGTGCTCCGGTTTCCTCCCACAGTCCAAAGATGTGCAGGTTAGGTGGATTGGCCATGATAAATTGCCCTTGGTGTCCAAAATTGCCCTTAGTGTTGGGTGGGGTTACTGGGTTATGGGGATAGGGTGGAGGTGTTGACCTTGGGTAGGGTGCTCTTTCCAAGAGCCGGTGCGACTCGATGGGCCGAATGGCCTCCTTCTGCACTGTAAATTCTATGATAACGTTCAAACATACAAGTTAGGCCACTTGGCCCTTCGAGCCTGCTCAATAAGGTCATGGCTCTTCAAACTGTGATCTCCCGCCTTCCCTGATAATCTTGCCTCCTTATTTATCAAGAATCTATCTACCTCTGCCTTGAAAACATTCAAAGTCTGTGGGGGTGATTTTGAACCCTATCCCTCCATCAGTGAGAAAGTCGGCGCCGGCTCAAAAACTGATTCTTTCCAGTATGATTGGCTTTTGGACTATTACCCCACCCCCAGCAGCCAGTGGAGTAGTGCGAATCCCGCGGTGCAAGCGGTGAACCTCATTTTAATACATTCGCAGGTCATTAGTGAGCACTCTCTCCCAAACTTCACCCCTCTTGATCCGGCGGCAGCGTGGCGTCACGCCAGCGTTACTTGCTCCAAGTCTGGCCGTGCGTGACGCAATTGAGGGGATCCCTCCAGTGGTGCAGAGGTAAATAATGATCTGCTGGCGTTGAACATTGAGGTGGGTGGGGGCGATCTGCCAGTCATGACTGTTGTGGGGGAGAGCTCCAAGCTGAGGCCTGAGTACCGTTCGGCTGCAGTGCTGTCCAGGGTGCTCTTTAAAGATGGCACCCCGATCTGTTCGAAACCGGTTCCTGGCTCGAAGAGTCCCTGCCTCACCAGAGTGATGGCGTCACTACCAAGCGGCTCAAGATTCCATGAGAGATCCCCCGACTCAGCCAGCGGTGTTCACTTCGTTTTTCTCTCCGGACTGACACTTTGCCGTTTGTTTTGGTAAGATTCCGCCCTCTGTTTCTACTGCCTTTGATATCTGAAAGCACACTACCTTCTGAGACAGAGATTATCTTCATCGCTGCCTTAAATACGTCACCCCTTATTTTTAAACAATGGCCATGATTTTTTGGACCCATTTGTCCCTGGCACAAATCCCGCAATAGCTGCTAACTCTCACAAAAGGCCAAAAACAAGATACGCGCTGACCAGCTCACAGGACGGGATGTTCCCGGACCTTCACGGTAGAACAGTGGTTAGCACTGCCAGCTCATGGTGCCAGGGATCCAGGTTCGATTCAACCTTGGGTTACTGTCCGTACGGAGTCTCCCTGTGTCTGTGGGTTTCCTCCGGGTGCTCCGATTTCCTCCCACAGTCCAAAGATGTGCAGGTTAGGTAGATTTGCCATACTAAATTACCCCTTGGTGTCCTAAAGGTTATATGGGGTTACAGGGATAAGTCAGGGGACTGGGCTCGGGTAGGGTGTTCATTCCGAGGGTCGGTGCAGACTCGGCGGGACGAATGGCCTCCTGCACTGTAGGGATTCTATGATTCCCCGCTGACATAATCAGGCTCACACCCAGTGAGGGCGTGAACCTGATTAGCACAAATTTGAATGTATTTAAATATGAACATAGAACATAGAACTGTACATCACAGTACAGGCCCTTCAGACCACGATGTTGTGCCAAACTAGTCTGAAGCTAAGATCAAATTAACCTACTCCCAATCATTTTCGTGCATTCCATATGCCTATCCAATAACAGCTTGAAAGCTCCTAAAGTGTCCGACTCCACTACCGTAGCTGGGAGTGCGTTCCACGCTCCAACCACTCTGAGTAAAGAACCTACCTCTGACATCCCTCCTATATCTTCCACCATGAACCTCATAGTTATGCTCCCTTGTAACAGCTACATCCACCCGAGGAAAAAGTCGCTGAACGTCCACTCTAGCTATCCCTCTCGTCATCTTGTACACCTCAATTAAGTCACCTCTCATCCTCCTTCGCTCCAATGAGAAAAGCCCTAGCTCCCTCAACCTTTCCTCATAAGACCTACCCTCCAATCCAGGCAGCATCCTGGTAAATCTCCTTTGCACCCTTTCCAATGCTTCCACATCGTTCCTATAATGAGGTGACCAGAACTGCACACACTACTCCAAATGTGGTCTAACCAAGGTCTTGTACAGTTGCAGCATAACCTCACGGCTCTCAAACTCAATCCCCCTGTTAATAAATGCTAACACATTATAGGCTTTCTTCACGGCTCTATCCACTTGGGTGGCAACTTTCAGAGATCTATGGATATGAACTCTCTGCTCCTCCACATTCTTCAGAACCCTGCCGTTAACCCTGTAATCCGCATTCAAATTTGTCCGACCAAAATGAATCACCTCACACTTAGCAGGGTTAAACTCCATCTGCCACTTTTCAGCCCAGCTCTGCATCCTATCAATGTCTCTTTGCAGCCTACAACAGCCCTCCACATTATCCACTACTCCACCAATCTTGGTGTCATCAGCAAATTTACTAACCCAACCTTCAACTCCCATCATCCAAGTCATTGATAAAAATCACAAATAGTAGAGGACCCAGCACTGATCCCTGTGGTACACCACTGGTGACTGGGCTCCAGGATGAAAATTTACCACCACCCTCTGTCTTCTATGTGACAGCCAGTTACTGATCCAATCGGCTAAATTTTTCTCTATGCCATGCCTCCTTACTTTCTGCATGAGCCGACCATGTGGCAGTTTATCAAACGCCCTACTAAAATCCATGTATACGCCATCAACTGCTCTACCTTCTTCTATGTACTTAGTTACCTCCTCAAAGAATACAATCAAACTTGTGAGGCAAGACATACCCCTCACAAATCCGTGCTGACTATCCTGGATTAAGCTGTATCTTTCCAAATGATCATAAATCCTATCCCTCCGGACCCTTTCCAATAATTTACCTATGACCGAAGTGAGACTAACCGGCCTATAATTCCCAGGGTTATTCCTATTCCCTTTCTTGAACAAGGGTACAACATTCGCCTCTCTCCTGTCTTCTGGTACCATTTCTATAGACAGTGAGGACATAAATATCAAAGCCAAAGGCTCTGCAATCTCATCCCTCGCCTCCCAAAGAATCCTAGGATATATCCCATCAGGCCCAGGGGACTTATCTATCTTCAGGCTTCTCAAAATTTCTAACACATCTTCCTTCCGAATATCTACGTCCTCCAGCCTACCAGCCTGTATCGCACTATCCTCCTCAACAACATGGCCCCTCTCCTTTGTGAACACTGAAGAAAAGTATTCATTTAGGGCCTCTCCTATATCGTCAGACTCCATGCGTACGTTCCCACTACTGTCCTTGACTGGCCCTGACTTCACCTTGGTCATTCTTTTATTCCTCACATAAGTGTAAGAAGCCTTGGGTTTTCCTTGATTTTACCCGCCAAGGACATCTCATGCCCCCTCCTAGCTCTCCTAAGCCCTTTCTTGAGCTCCTTCCTAGCTATCTTGTATCCCTCAAGTGCCCTAACTGAACCTTGTTTTCTCATCCTTACATACACCCCCTTCTTCCTCTTGACAAGACATTCAACCTCTTTTGTAAACCATGGTTCCCTCACTCGACCATTTCTCCCTGCCTGACAGGGACATGCATATCAAGGACACGCAGTATTTGCTCTTTGAACAAGCTCCACATCTCAATTGTGCCTATCCCTGACAGTTCCTGTTTCCACCTTATGCTCCCCAATTCTTGCCTAATCGCATCGTAATTACCCTTCCCCCCAGTTAGAAACCTTGCCCTGCCGTATGTTCCTATCCCTCTCCATTGCTATAGTGAAAGTCACCGAATTGTGGTCACTATCTCCAAAGTGCTCTCCCACAACCAAATCTAACACTTGGCCCGGTTCATTACCCAGTACCAAATCCAATGTGGCCCACCTCTTGTCGGGTTATCCACATATTGTGTGAGGAGACCCTCCTGCACACACTGGATAAAAACAGCCCCATCCAAACTATTCGAATTATAGTGATTCCAATCAATATTTGTAAAGTTAACGTCTCCCATGACAACCCTGTGACTACCGCACCTATCCAAAATTTGCATTGCAATCTTTTACTCCACATCTCTGTTACTGTTTGGGGGCCGATAGAAAACTCCTAACAAAGTGACTCCTTTCCTATTTCTAACTTCAGCCCATACTACCTCAGTAGACAGATCCTCCTCAAACTGCCTTTCTGCAGCCATTATACTATCCTTGATTAACAATGCTACTCCTCCACCTCTTTTACCACCTTCCCTAATCTTACTGAAACATCTAAACCCCGGAACCTCCAACAACCATTCCTGCCCCTGTTCTATCCATGTCTCTGTAATGGCCACAACATCGTAGTCCCAGGTACCAATCCATGCTTCAAGCTCACCAACCTTATTCCTGATGCTCCTCGCTTTGGAGTAGACACACTTCAAACCACCTTCATGCCTGCAGGTCCACTCTTGTGACCTTGGTACCTTCCTCAGTACTGCACTACCCTCAACTTCCTGAACGCCAGCAACACTATCTCCTGGACTACAAGTCAGTTTCCCATCCCCCTGCCAAATTAGTTTAACCCCCCCCCCCCCCCCCGTCCTGGCTCTCAGCTTCCACCCTAGCTCCCTGAATTCCTGTTTTATATCCCCGTCCCTTTTCCTACCTATGTCGTTGGTACCGATGTGTGCCATGACTTGTGGCTGTTCCCCCTCCCCCTTGAGGATCCTGAAAACACGATCAGAGACATCACGGACCTTGGCACCCGGGAGGCAACACACCAACCGTGAGCCTCTAGCATTGCCACAGAACCGCCTATCTGTACCTCTAACGATAGAGTCTCCAATAACTAATGCTCTCCTGCTCTCCCCCTTCCCTTCTGAGCCACAGGGACAGACTCAATGCCAGAGATTTGGTCACCGTGGCTTACCTCTGGTAGGTCCCCCCCCACCACCACCCCACAACAAAACGGTATACCTGTTATTGAGGGGAACAACCGCAGGAGATCCCTGCACTGACTGCTTCTTCCCCCTCCTTTTAAACGTCACTCGGCTACCTTCATTCTTAGGAGTAACTACATCCCGAATGATCCTCAGTTGCTCCAGCTCCAGTTCCCTGACACGGTCTTTGAGGAGCTGAAGATGGGTGCACTTCCCGCATGTGAACTCAGCAGGGCCACTGATGGTGTCCCTCACCTCGAACATCCTGCAGGAGGAACATTGCACTGCCCTCTCTGCCATCCTTTCCATTAATCCACTTGACAATTACAGAGAGAAAAAAATAAAGCTTACCTGATTTTCACACACCCTGCAGGTTAGAGGTGGTGGAAGGGTGGAGAGAGGAAAAGGAAAGAAAAGCCAACTCACCACACAGTCTTTTTTATTTTGGTTAGAGGAGGAGGATGGATGGGAGACACTACCTGTGTAGTGTCTCGGGTTTAGCCACTGCCTGAAATATATTAGTTCTAGAAACTCACCCGACAGCAGCTTTCCATAATTCACTCTCCACAACAACCAATCAGCGTCGCCGCTCTGCCGCCCTCTGCAGGAATCTTAAATGGCTTAACGCTGTTGCTTCCAGGGATGTCAGATATCCAAAAATGGAAACTCATTCATGGTGACCATGGGCCTTCAACTTCCTGTTGAAATCGGGAAGCTCTATAAAAATGGCACCCCGATCTCTGAATCTCAACTGGTTCTACAATCAACACTCTAGGACCTCAACGACAAGGACACCTACGTGAGACTGCTGTTCATCGACTACAGCTCCGCCTTCAACACCATTATCCCGACAAGACTAATAGCCAAACTCTGCAACCTTGGACTTGACCCCTCCCAAAGAGCACCTGGATCCTTGACTTCCTCACCAACAGACTGCAATCTGTCAGGATAGGCAACAGCACCTCCTCCACAATAGTCCCCAACACCAGAGTCCCCCAAGGATGTGTGCTCAGTCCTCTACTGTACTCCCTATACACACATGACTCCGTGGCAAGATTTAACTCCAACTCAATCTATAAGTTTGTGGATGATACGATTATGGTGGGCCGTATCTCAAACAACGTCGAATCAGACGACAGGAGGAAGGTAAATCACTTGGTTGCATGGTGTGCCAAAAACAACCTCTATCTAAATGTCGGAAAGACCAAGGAACTGATCATCGACTTCAGGAAGGGTAGCACAACGCACACTCCCGTCTGCATCAATGGCTCTGAAGTGGAGATGATCGATAGCTTTAAGTTCCTGGGGGTCACCATCACCAACAGTCTGTCCTGGTCCACTCACATTGATGCAACAGTCAAGAAAGCTCAACAACGTCGCTACTTCCTACAGAAGCTAAAGAAATTTGGCATGTCTGCATCGACTCTCACAAATGTCTACAGATGTGCGATAAAGAGCATCCTAACCGGCTGCATCACAGCTTGGTATGGCAACTGCTCGGCCCAAGACCGCAAGAAACTGCAGAGTGCGGTGAACTCAGCCCAGCGCATTACACAAACTTGCCACCCCCACATTGATACACCTCCCACTGTCTCAGGAAGACCTCCCTGGTTTCAGCTACATTCACAGACCATCCAGTGGAGCATTTCTTTACCTCCCAACAATGATCAGGCTGCCTAATCTATTTTTTATTTTACTTTTGGAAAACACACCTCTTTTGGGCTGCTGTTTTCAAACTCGATGGCTTCCTATTGGCCTCCCAGTTTCGAGAGCCGACCTGCCACCCTTGTCCGGATGGTGAGTCCTTGGTGGACCACTTACTGACCAATTCAGGGAGAATCCCAAGTGACCACTTCTGACGTCTGTTTGAGCTTGATATCAAACCCTGCAGTAAGGTATTGTTCTTTGCTTTAGGAATGACAGAGTGACATTGCAGACATTCTGGCACACTCCGATCATAAGATAGATTGGATTGAAGCAGAAGGCCTGAAAATGGGGTCTGATTCAGAATGTCAAGTCCTCTTTGGGATAAAATATTCTGACATCCTCTGGCTCTATAGATCACAGGTGTTTGCCCCATATACCTAAGTTAGGGAACCTTCCCAACCCCAAATTATGTGGCCAGGTTAAGCATTAAAGTTCATAGTAGGGACTAATCACAGCACTTGCATCAAGATGAAAAAGTCCATGGAAATTTGGAGCTTGAAGCACTTTTGCATGAGAAATAAATTGGTCAGTGAAGTTATAAAATAATAGAAAAGTAAAGTTGCCATAGTCCCAGATGACCAGAGGCTGCTTTTCCCTTTGGAGCTAGGGGTGGGGGTGGAGAGGGGGAGAGAGCTGACTGGTGACTGGCCTCACTCTGCATCACGAACCAGCTGCCTAGTCCGCTGAGCTAAACCAATTCTGTTTGGTTCCTTCTGATTTCACCAAGTATCAGTCTTTTCTTATTAATAATAATAATAATAATCACTTATTGTCACAAGTAGGCTTCAATGAAGTTACTGTGAAAAGCCCCAAGTCGCCACATTCTGACGCCTGTTCGGAGAGGCTGGTACGGGAATTGAACCCGCGCTGCCGGTCATGTTCTGCATTACAAGCCAGCTGTTTAGCCCACTGTGCTAAACCAGCCCGTTGTCATTTGCCACCTGTGTACTGGATATATCAATTACATTATTTCACCTCTCATTGTCAGATAGCTTGCTGATGTGGTAAAGAGTTGAAAATAGTCTTGTTTCTGATAACTTCATCATCGGACAGTTGTGAAACATATTTCCATTGATTCATAGTTGTAGTTTCCTTTGTTCTTTAAACAAACCATTAATTCATACTTTCCCTCCCTCTATTCAGGACTTTTTCCATGTGCTGTGATTTCAATGATGACTTTAGAACAATTTCCTTTTATTACTTTATTGTGTAGGTGATTTACCCCGAGGGAACGAGTTGTGCTTAATCTTTTTGTTGATTTCCATTCAAGGTAGCAATTATTATTTTCCTCGGTTTCATGTTTTAAATTCATTAGAGAGTAGGAAACAATATTGTGCTTCATGTTCTTAATCCCGTCTTGCAACAAGGAAGTGGAGAATCTATGCCACAGATGGTAATGTTTAAAAATTGCTCCAAATAAAGCGTGTAGTGCAAAAACAGGACATTTTTTAATTACTGCCTACAACTGACCCAGACAAAAAAGAAATGGAGTCGTTCAGATTTGACATTCATTAGCCAACCCACAAATAATAAGTGACCTCGGTTATTGCATATTTCTTTGAAGCTGAATCGATACATTTATTGAAAGTGTTGTAGTAGACTTATCGCAATTTAAATTTTACCCTGTGGTGTGTTTTCTTTTTTTAGATATTTCTAAGTTGTCATCCAGAACTCAGCATGAGGAAAAATGTACAACTCTTAAACTCTCGACACCAATTGTCAAGAGTCCCATTAAAAATGTTCTGGAGACATCATGGTTGATGGATGGTGCACAGACTTTAGTAAAATTAAATTAAATTGGGAAGTTCTGCATCAAAGGATTATAGTTGTCGGGAGTTGCTGCTAAAATCAAGTCAGACCTTGAAATGAAAAGGTAATTTGCAGATTCTTCACTGCTCCCCCCCTCTGACATCCACCTGTCATGGAGCTATAATTGATGGAAATGTTCGTCAGAGAATCGGGTGTGGAAGTCAAAGTTCCCACTTGTCTTGCTATTGCTTTGAATTCAGTCATTAACTTTAATAATGGAAGAATCCGGCGAGTTGACTTATCTGTTCAATTTGCCAATTGCAGCTTCCAAGGACAAATAGGGATAGCAGAAATGGTGGCCTTCCAATGATCTCATTCTGCAAGAAAGAATAAAACCATAAGATTGCTGGAAGATGACTCTCAGATCGTTTAAGCATGAGGTGTGGTTTCTGTGTTTTGGTTCATTAGAAACTTTGGCCAACTAAGGATACTTAAAGACATAGAAGGCTGAAACTACTTGGTCATCGGAAAAAAAGCTTCCCCATGGTGTTCTGAATGCTGCAATTTATAAGACAGTGATGTTTTAAACCGTCTCGTTTAATTCAAGGAGTGGTTTGGAGAGGGGGATGTCATCTCCTACGAAATCTACCCAGAGATAAGCCCCTGTGAATTGATTGTCATTGGAACAGCAGCCCGGGTTAAAACTTGGTGAAAGCCAGGTGAAGGTTTTAATACCGGGGCACAAAGGAAGAGGCAGCGGACCTTGCTGCAGCCAGACTCACGGATTCTGAGTCTGTCAGACTGAGAGATTTGAAATGAAAATCGCTTATTGTCACAAGTAGGCTTCAAATGAAGTTACTGTGAAAAGCCCCCAGTCGCCACATTCCGGCGCCTGATCGGGGAGACTGTTACGGGAAGATTTGGGAAGAAGACCAGAAGACAGGAACTGTTAAGCCAAGCAGATCAAAGGGACTCCTTTTCTGTTAAACACCAAGCAGAGTGCTGTTGAGGACTGATTCCCTGTTTGAGGAGACGAGGCTTGTGGAGGTTTAAAGTGTAAGGAACTGGTAGACGGTGCCTTGGTACTGGAAGTCCATTTAGTTGTGTTCAAGTTTGAGTAAAGGGATTGTTTTCTGCAAGATTAATCCTGGTGGAGCAAGGGAGAAAGATATTATTGAAGCCAGGAAGCATTTGGAACTTTATATATATTTCTGCTCAGAGTGCAGTGTGATGAGTGCTGAGGTGTTTTCGGTTGTGTTAAGTTAATGATGGATCGGGGTTAATGGGGAGAAGGCAGGAGATTAGGGATGAGAAAGACATCAGCCTTTATTGAATGATGGAGCAGACTAGATGGGCCGAATGGCCTAATTCTGCTCATGGGCGAAATTCTCCGACCCCCCGCCAGGTCGGAGAATCGCCAGGGGCTGACGTGAATCCCGCCCCCGCCGGTTGCCGAATTCTCCGGCACCGGAGATTCGGGGGGGGGCGAGAATCGCCCCGCGCCGGTTGGCGGGCCCCTGCGATTCTCCGGCCCGGATGGGCCGAAGTCCCGCCGCTAAAATGCCTGTCCCGCTGGCGTAGATTAAACCACCTACCTTACCGGCGGGACAAGGCAGCACGGGCGGGCTCCAGGGTCCTGGGGGGAGGCGCGGGGCGATCTGGCCCCAGGGGGTGCCCCCACGGTGGCCTGGCCCGCGATCGGGGCCCACCGATCCGCGGGCGGGCCTGTACCGTGGGGGCACTCTTTCTCTTCCGCCTCCGCCACGGTCGCCACCATGGCGGAGGCGGAAGAGACTCCCTCCACAGCGCATGCGCGGGAATGCTGTCAGCGGCCGCTAACGCTCCCGCGCATGCGCCGCTCGGAGATGTCATTTCCGTGCCAGCTGGTGGGCACCAAAGGCCTTTTCCGCCAGCTGGCGGGGCAGAAATTCGTCCGGCGCCGACCTAGTCCCTTAAGGTTAGGGCTCGGCCCCCACAGATGCAGAGCATTCCGCACCTTTGGGGCGGCGCGATGCCCGACTGATTTGCGCCGTTTTGGGTGCCAGTCGGCGGACATCGGCCGCTTCTGGAGAATTTCGCCCCATATGTCTAATGGTCTAATACATTTTATATTTTAATTATTAAAATTAAGGCAGCACGGTAGCACAGTGGTTAGCACTGTTGCTTCACAGAACCAGGGACCCGGGTTCGATTCCCAGCTTGGGTCACTGTCTGTGCTGAGTCTGAACATTCTCCCCGTGTCTGCGTGGGTTTCCTCCGGGTGCTCCGGTTTCCTCCCACAAGTCCCGAAAGACGTGCTTGTTAGGTGAATTGGACATTCTGAATTCTCCCTCAGTGTACCCGAACAGGCGGAGTGTGACGACTCGGAGATTTTTCACAGTAACTTCATTGCAGTGTTAATATAAGCCTACTTTCATAGAATTTACAGTACAGAAGGAAGCCATTCGGCCCATCAAGTCTTCACCGGCTCTTGGAAAGAGCACCCTACCCAAGGTCAACACCTCCACCCTATCCCCATAACCCAGTAACCCCACCCAACACTAAGGGCAATTTTGTACACTATGGGCAATTTATAATGGCCAATCCACCTAACCTGCACATCTTTGGACTGTGGGAGGAAACCGGAGCACCCGGAGGAAACTCGCGCAGACACGGGGAGGATGTACAGACTCCGCATAGACAGTGACCCAAGCCGACTTGTGACACTAATAAAGATTATTAGTTAACTACTAAATGACTTTTTGTGATGTTGATTTAATTTATTTGTTATAGTGGAAGTTTTAAAACCTGAAATATTGCCATGCTATTCTTTCTGTCGGTCGTTAGGAAACTCGAGTCCGAGTGTAACAGTAGGGAGACTGTTGATACGTAATTGCAGTATGCTGAAGTTGGACTGCTGCTATTCAGAGGCGTTGCCAGCTCTATGGAATAGGATTTCTATTGCTTTGTGTTTTTTGTGAAGGTTTATGATCAGACATTGTGGTGCTGAAAGTTTTATGTGAGGTTATTGCCAGATCAGATTGGAGTGTGCTGTGGAGGGGCTTTGGATCGTAAGTAAACCATAATTGCGTAATTGGATCTCCACACATTTCAACATCTATTTGTGAAGACTTGTAATCCACTTGCTGGTGGGTGGGAGCGACAAGCCGCTGCAGCTTCGCTGTTGTAGACTATGAGGAAGTGATTTAACTTTGCAGATTTTCATACCTGGAAAATAGCTTTCTCAGACAGTCTCCTCACCAGTCCCCCATTCATAAACATGACCTATCCAGCGCACGTCGCCTAATTCCTGTCTCGCACACCTCACACTGTCCTCACCCGGGTCACATTTGCTCGCTGTTCCCTAATGAATTGGTTTCATTATACCCCTAATTGGCAAACCGCATTGTGGCCTTGTCTTGAAAAATCAGGCATTCTTCCCAAACATCACCCCTCCATCCTAGTTCTCAATTGCCAATTGTCCATACTCTCTATTTAATCTACTGGCTTCTATCCTCTGTAGAGTTGTCGTAAATCTACTTTGCCTGGCTACCTCACTCCCTGCCTTCAAGAACCTTCTTTAAACCATGCCCCCCCCCCCCCCCCCCCCCCCCCACTATATGAATCCTAAATTGTCCTGGTAGTAACCAATCGCAGCGTAACTTGCTGTTGAGCAGCTGTATAAATAATTGGCAGGTTATTTGCTTGGCAGGTTGTGTCTGTGCAGTCTATAATCCATCCATGTGCATATTCATAAATCTTTAATTGTTTTATAATTTTTAAAATAGTATTTGCTTCAATTTCTCTCCAAAAGAAACTTCACACTCTGTCCTTGAGGGTTGATTCCTGGTCTGGCTGCACAAGGCATATTTTTAGATGCTCAGAAATGGAAAGCTAGTATTTGTGGGTAACTGCAAGCATTTTATGAAATGTTAATTACCATTCACCGCCATATTGATGATGTGGTTGTGCACGGTAAGGATTGCTCTTCTGACAAATATACTGCACTGTTGATCGTATGTTTAAATGCTTATTCATATTGTCTATTAATTTAAATAACAAGTAACTTAGCTTGTACATAATAGGGAAACTTCAGAATTCCATGTTTTGCTCATTTGTTTTGCAAATTTGCATTTCTGATTTGTTCAGTAGGATAAGGGTCTACCTTTCTCCGTAGGACGTCCCAGTGCCATAACTTTACTAAAACGTACATTATCTATATTTTCAAAAAGCCATGTGAGAAAAATCACTTCAGCCGTGGAACTAGCTCTGTACCATGATTTAAAAATGTATTTCAACAAGTTGAAGACTAAACCTGAAAACATTGGGAATGAGTTCAGTAGCACAAAGCCCTTTATACTCCTTGCCAGTTTTTATTTTCCATTGACCTACAGAATATTGCCAAAGTTTTTAATGGCAAAGCAAGTAATCCCGACAGTGGAACTAATTGAGTATCCAAAAAGAGTATGCCTGTCTTTGAACTTCACTGGAAAGTAGGTTGGGTGCGGTGGAAAACCAGCTGCACACTAGCCTGTGAAATTATGGAGGGTGAGGGGTGTGGAAATCTGAGGCTCGCCCACCATTTTGAGATTAATGATGAGCAAGCTATTGAGTTTGTCAATGACCCAATCGTCTGCAAGGTTTTTTTAACCCACTGGATTTTTTTCAGGCATTGAACGTATAAAAGTTTTGGAGTATTTTACAGCAGCTATGACGATGCCACACAAGAGTGAAAGAAAAGGCCTGCTTACCATGACTGAATGGCGAAGCAGACTGATGGCGAAGCTGGCAGCGTTTTTTTTAAAAAGCCTTTTAAAACATTTTTTGCAGCTGCCATTAAGAAATAACGAAAAACTGAGAGAACATGAGGCCTTTAAATTCGTAGCTGCGAATAACGTCCTGTTAATGGCATACCTCCTTTGCAGCATGATGTCCCAGCCTGGCTGCCTTTCCCCCTAGACAGCCGCTAATTGACCCTCTGACACTTGGTTCAATGGGACAGTCAGGGCAGGAGTCTGCGGACCACTCGCATTCCTTTCCATCTGCTTCACCTCACCAAAATGTGTAGAATCCAGTCTGTAAAGTATTGCCTCATATTTTAAAGAAAGGTAAAAAGTGTTGTCAGCTGCACCCACCCTTGTTTGAATGGACGGGCTAATACTCCACATATTTAAAACTAAATGTTTTTATGGATTGTGATACTTTTGAACAGCCTTGAGATTTACAAAATGTAGCATTAATGTTTAGCGAGACCTGGATAATGAGTTGCTAAACTGCTCCATTATACCTGTACTGTGCCTGTAATAATAGTTAAATAATTCAAACTATTTAATATGAAAGATTTGATGACAAAGTGTAGTGCTGTGCACTTTTTGTTTAAATTGAATTTTTTAAGGCGTCTGTGTTTTTCAATGCCATAATTAATTGAGGGGATGCGATGGTGGTAGCGTCACTGGACTAACAATCTAGAAACCCAGGATAATGTTTTGGGACCTGGGTTCGAATCCCACCACGGCAGATTGAATTAAAATCCGGACTTTAAAAAGTCTAACGATGACCATAAAACCATCACCGATCGATGTAAGGACCCATCTGATTCACTAATTTGTTTCAGGGCAAGGAAATCCTTACCTGGTCTGGCTACATGTAACTCCAGATCTGTAGCAATCTGGAAAGATGCCAGCAATGTGATTGATTCCTAACTGCCCTTTCCTGAAATACACTCAGTTCCAGGACAGTTAGGGAATGGGCAATAAATGCTGGCCAGCCTGCAATGTCCACATTCTATAAAAAATGAATAGTCCATTTTGAAATGTACTACAATAATCAGATGTCCTCCATAGCACTAGCATACCATGTCAGACGTTCTCATTGTCTAGGGACCCAGAGGTCAGGCAACATTTTGACTAAGTGGGTCAATACCAGGAAAAACAGGTATCTTTGAAAACAGCACCTAACCTAGCCAATTTTAGCTTTTTGGCTCTGCTTGTGAAATGAAGTCTGTTTAATGACTGTGATTCTTCATTCTCTGGTGTTGGCTTGCATTTGACCTAAAGGAAGAACCAAGTGGGTGAAATTCCTTGGGGCTTATCTAACTCTGCTGCCCTAACTTGGGTGGGAGCTCAGTGGAAACCCCATTTACATGCTGTGTTCTGGTGGCAGTGGGAGAAATTCTGGTGAAATTCATACCCGTGGTGTCAATAGAGTTTGTACATTTTAGCTCTCGCATAAGTAGCGAGAAGTCAAGTACCCTGGTTCATTTCATTCCCCTCATATGTCATAGAATGTTTCTCCCGACCAGGCTCTGATTTTCTTTATAATGACACTTCACGGTGCAATTTGGATGGGAAAAGAAAACTACTAAAATTGGAGTTGATCTCCAGAGCAGCTTGTTATCTTCTGCAGTAAGATTAGATGCAGAACTTAAAAGTCGTTGAAAATATTTCCCTCTATTTTGGCACTTGTTCAAGATGAATTATAAATTGCTTGTGGGATTACAGTAAGAAATGTAGCGTCTCTTTAGCAGCCCTTTTTTAAAAAAAAACGTTAAAAAGTGCCATTGGGAGGAGTTAACTAGGGAGGTGCTCTGGAAAAATGCATCATGCCTCATTCAGGCAAAGTTTGTCTTTACTTTTCACTTCAGAGTGAGATTATTTGTTTTGGAAGCTGCTTGAATTCAAACGTGTGCCTTTAGTTTCTCAACAAAACTGCAGGGAAAACATTTAGTATCATTGTAATGAAGTGTTCTCACTCATACCTCTCTCCTTTCTTGCAGACAGCAGCTGTCTCCGATGGAGGTTAGTACACGTTTTCAGATCAGTAAAGACCAGCCTGGTAGGGTGTACATTTCAGATTAAAATGTATTTGCTGTCTCAAATTACACATTGATTACTCGGTTAAATGAAATTTGGGGATTTTGGACTGTGATCCTGTGGTAGGCAGACACTGCAGTGTATTCAGTTTTTCTTCACAATATTATTTTATTTTGTGATTGAGAATGTTTTGTTTTCCTGTAATCAAACTTTTGTTTTTGTTGTCCTATCAGATCAAGAGCTTTTATATGAATTTTCCTCTTGCATTCTATTTGGTTTAAAGATAGCTAGTAATCGGTGTGCAAATAAGAATTAATTCTGTGATTCTATGCAGTTAATGAGAGTAGGGATGTCTGCCGACTGTGATTGGGCAATTCCGGGGCTGGTATTGTCACCCTATAATTGCAAACTGAGTGGAAGTTACATCCATGCTGTTGTCAGCATGTTGCATTTCCGAGCATATGAGTCAACTTTTCCAGTGTGTATTGCATTGGTTTGTTAGCTGCCCAATTACCATACCTTTGATGAAACATAGCGAACACCAAATTACAACGTGAGAACTTTGCTTCTCTTATTAGCACAATTTCAGATTATTTTTAGAAATTCACCATTTCAGTGAACGTTGTACATTTTTCTAAGTCCTAAGAGCAGGAGTGGGCAATTCAGCCCCTCGAGCCCGCTCTAACATTCAATACCATCATGGCTGATCTCTGCCTGATTCTCCGGCTGCAAAAACACATTTATAACTGGACTGCAAATTCCTGACTTCTAGTTCAACTCGCAAGACTCAAATTGCAGTTGAATGGCACGATTTATTGTGAAGGAGACGGGAAGCGTGAGTCGGGAAAAGGCCCAACCCTGCAAAACCGTCTCCATTAAGGAGGCCCCGGTCTACCATATTTTTCCAGGGAGGTGGGGGATGGGATGGACTCGGGCTCATGGCCTGAGGCAGTAGTGGAGGAGGTGGGCAGGCAGCAAGGTCAGCAGGCTGGAAGGCCCACCTCCTCACACTGGAACATTGGCCGATTTGTAATCATGACTGTCAGACCGTTAAGCCTACATCCATCACCCAACCCCCAAGCCCGCATCCACCCAAAACACCCATGTGCTCCCATATCTTCCATGCCCTCCCATTATCGAGGGTTTTCAGCATCAACATGTCGGGTCACGGTAAAACCACAGCAAAGGGCGCACCAAGGCCAAGACTCGCCCCTCCAGGGCTGGACTCCGGTTCCCTGTCAGCCGCATCCATCAGCTGTGTGAAAGGGCTAAGCGGGTGGGTGCTGGGGCACCTGTCTACCTGGCCGGCGTGCTGTTGTACCTGACCGCAAAAATTCTCGAGCTGGCTGGCAGCACAGCCCTCATCAGCCCCGCCCCAGCAGCTTGCCATCCGCAACGACAAGGAACTCAACAAGTTCCTGGTAGGGGCCACCATCGCTCAGGGCGGGGCCCTGACCAACATCCAGGCTGTACTGCTGCCCAAGAAACCTGGGCACCCCAGCAAGGATTATGTCTGAAAGGGAAAAAAAATGATGAACTGGATTCTCCATTTCAGAGACTAAGTGCTGACTTAGCCGGAGAATCAGTCATGATTACAAATCGGCATTGGCTTGGCACTGGCTGACATGAGCCAGTCCCAGAGGGACGGGGCACGGTCCCTGTGCCCCTTGACCTCGAGGGCCGTTGAACACCCAGGCCTGAATCGCGGGTGTTCAACGGCCCTGATAGTGACGAGGTCCAGGAGCAATTCAGGACATGCTAATGTGCCAGCACCGGCGCCTCGTGCAACTAGTGTGATTCCAACTGGTGGCAGCGTTTGACTCGCTGCAGCCGGGATTGGCACTGGAGAGCCTCACCAGCTGGCAATGCGT
The DNA here is from genome assembly GCF_047496885.1 of Scyliorhinus torazame. Classification (NCBI taxonomy): domain Eukaryota; kingdom Metazoa; phylum Chordata; class Chondrichthyes; order Carcharhiniformes; family Scyliorhinidae; genus Scyliorhinus; species Scyliorhinus torazame. The sequence goes on from NC_092715.1 coordinate 24,545,664, forward strand.
ACAATTACTCCATTTCCCACACACTCTCATTGCGGCCAAGAAGATGCCACCCTGGAGAGCGGCCCTTAGATTCGCCGATGCAGAGCAGGCAACACTGCTGGATGCTGTGGAGGAGAGACAGCATGTCCCCTGAGGTGCAAAGTGGCTGCCACCCTCCGATATCAACCGGCCTGGGTGCAGGTGGCAGCGAGCACCTTGGGCCCCACCGCCTGGACCGGGCAGCAGTGCAGGAAGAAAGCTGCACAACCTCGGGGTGGCCAGGATGAGTCACCACCACTACCGTGCCCTGGCACCAACCCCCGCCCCACACACTCGCAGCCTGGTTTTCCACCCCCTCCTTCCTCCCAGGAGAAGGTGGCTCACAACCGCAGGGAGAGCGAGAAGACCGGAGGGTGCCCGCCGGATATGTGGCCCCACACTGTGGCAGATCAGAGAACGTTGGCCCTGGTTGGTGAGGTTGAAGAGTGGGCAGTCCCTTGTTGGAGGTCGGCATCGGAGACACAAGTGAGCCCCCACTGAAAAGCGCTGTCCCTATTGAATGTGTGGTAGCCCCCCCTCCCCCCGCCATACCATTCTTACCAGCGATCAGACCATACATTTTGTCTCGTGTCTTGCAGGATCGCTTGCCAATGAAGCGGGCTTATCTAGGGTCCCCCACCCCCACCACGGCCTCAGGCTCATCTGGTGACAAGTCGGGACTTACTGGTTACCTGCGCCCACTGCCGCAACCCTGCGACACCCGGGGACGATACCGACTTTCCGTCACTGGCACTTTCCACTATCTCAGAGACACTCTCAGCTGGGCACTTTAGTGAAGAGGCTACTGGGGCACTATCTGGTGTGCACCACACACATGCAGCGGTATGCCAGCTGGTGGTAGGCACCCCGAGGGGACGGGCGGTCGGAGGGTGGCCCGACCCGAGGGACTAGCTGCTGTCCAGACAGGTCTCGGATATCTGGAATGCGCACCAATGTTGGAGATGCAGGCAGAGAGCCAGGGATTACAGGAGAAGGTGTCAGCAACCATCCAGCGCCTGCAGGTGCTGTTCGAGGAGTCCAACAGCCTGCAGGGGCAGCAGGCGATGCCGATCATGCGTGTCACCCAGGCCAACACCGCACGGGTGGCGTCCGTGATGGCAGCCTTAGGTGCCAAGGTATTGGCCATGGGTCAGGCTGTCCAAGCACTGCGGACGGTGGCCGAGGCACAGGATAGAGCAGACCTGTCATAGGCTACCATGTACCAGAGCAACATGGACATTGCAGCGGTGCCCAGTCCCAACGGGTCATGACTGTGAAAGTTGAGGGCATTGGCTTGGCACTGGCTGACCTGAGCTAGTCCCAAAGGGACGGGGCAAAGTCCCTGTGCTCCTTGACCTCCAGCATGGACTCCCTGGTCAAATCGACGGAGGGCCTCCAGAAGTGGCAGAGCCAGGTGGTGGAGGAGTCCCCAGAGTTCCCTCCGGCCGCACCCCTTTCCCAAGAAGTAGCCCAGATGCCATTGGGCATCCTGAGTGATGAGGAGGTGATGGGGTCTCTGCTGGTGCACGCGTTAGGGCTGCAGCAGCTAGGTAGGTGCTAACTACTCCTGGCTCAATACCAAGCTCCATTCTCTTCTGGGGTAGAATGTTAGCAAAGTTCATAAGATATAGGAGCACAGTTAGACCATTTGGCCCATCGAGTCTGCTTCACCATTCTATCATGGTTAATGTGTTCCTCATCTGCTACCTACAATGTTACAGACGAAGAGCTGGATTGCAAAATGAGCAAGAGCATCTCCTCCCTCGAACCTAGGAGTAGACAATTTAGTCTCCCGAGCCTAACACCCTCAATGTAATCATGGCTGATCCCACCCTGGCTTCAACTCCACCGCCCTGCCTGTTCTCCATAACCCTTCAACCCATTACCAATTAAAAATCTGTCTAACTCCTCAAATTTACTCACTGTCCCAGCATCCACCGCACTCTGGGTAGGGAATTCCACAGATTCACAACCCTTTGGGAGAAGTAGTTTTTCTTCAAATCTGTTTTAAAGTTGCTACCTCTTATTCTAAGATTATGACCTCTCATTTTAGAATGCGAGGAAGAAGAAGCAACAACTCCACGTCTACTTTCTCGATACCTTTTAGCATCTTATAGATCTCCCCTCATCCTTCTAAACTCGCGAGAGTATCGGTCTAAACTGCTCCATCTCTCCTCGTACGACAAACCCCTCAACTCGGGAATCAATCTCGTGAACCTCCTCTGAACTGCCTCCAATGCCACTACAACCCTCCCCAAATAAGGGGACCAAAACTGTGCACAATACCCCAGGTGCGGTCTCACCAATGCCTTGTATAGTTGCAACACTTCCCTACCTTTATACTCAATTCCTTTTGCTATAAATGCCAACATTCCATTTGCTTTCCTTATTATCTGCCGGACCTGCATGCTGGTTTTCTGTGACTCATGCACGAGGACATCCAGATCCCTCTGCAGCGGAGCACCCCGAATTCTCTCCCCATAAGTTGCCTTTCCATTTTTTCGACCAAAATGAATGACCTCACATTTATCCAGGGGCTGGTTTAGCACACTGGGCTAAATCGCTGGCTTTTAAAGCAGACCAAGGCAGGCCAGCAGCACGGTTTAATTCCCGTACCAGCCTCCCCGAACAGGCGCCGGAATGTGGCGACTAGGGGCTTTTCACAGTAACTTAATTGAAGCCTACTCGTGACAATAAGCGATTTTCATTTCATCCACATTAAGCTCCGTCTGCCACATTTTGGCCCACTCTCCTAACCTATCTGTATCCATTTGTAAGGTTCTTATTTCCTCGTTGCAATTTACTGGTCCACCTATTTTTGTGTCATCTGCGAATTTGGCTGTCGAACCTTCTATCCCTGTATCCAAGTCGTTAATATAGATTGTAAAAAGCTGGGTCCAAGAAAAAATCCTTGTGTCACCGCGCTAGTTATATCTTGCCAGCTAGACAAAGACCCATTTATTCTGACTCTCTGTCTCCTGTCCATCAGCCAGTCTTCTATCCAAGCTAATAAATTACCCCTAATTCCATGTGAGCTCACCTTGTGAATTTACCTTCTGTGTGGCACCTTATCAAACGCCTTCCGGAAGTCCAGCTATGCTACATCTACAGGGTCCCCATTATCCACTTTGCTTGTTACATCTTCGAAGAACTCAAGGAAATTAGTCAAACATGATTTGCCCTTCATAAGACCATGCTGACTCTGATGGATAGCTCTTTGGCTTTCCAAATGTCCTGATATTGCATCCTTTAAAAAAAAATTCAAGAGTACCCAATTATTCCTTTTCCAAATAAGGGGAAATTTAGTGTGGCCAATCCACTTAATCTGCACATGAGTTGTGGGGGTGAAACCCACACAGACGGGGAGATTGTGCAAACTCCACACAGATAGTGACCCAGGACCTGGATCGAACCCGGGTCCTCAGCGTCATAGGTAGCAGTGCTAACCATTGCACCGCCATGCCGCCCACGATATTACGTCTTTGATAATTGATTCTAACAATTTTCCAACAACAGATGTTAAACTAACTGGTCTGTAATTTGCTACTTTCTGCCTCCCTCCCTTTTTGAATAATGGTGTTACATTAGCATTTTCCCAATCCACTGGAACCTTTCTTGTGTCCACAGAATTTTGGACTGTCATAACCAATGGATCCACTATCTCTGCTGCCACTTCCTTTAACACCCTAGCATGTAGACCATTAGGCCTGGGGTCTTGTCTACCCTCAATCCCAAGGAATACCATTTCCCCAGTGATGCTGATTGTTCCAAGTTCCATCCTTTCTATTACCTTTGAATTGCCCATTCCTGCAGGAATGTTACTAGTGTCCTCCACCGTGAAAACTGAGGCAAAGTATTGATTTAGCATCTCTGCCATTTCTGTGTTCCCCACTATTAACTCATCAGTTTCATCTTCCAAGGCCAACATTCACCTTAGCGACTCTCTTCCCTTTTATGTACCTGGAGAAGCTTTTGCTATCCTTTTTGATATTCTGTGCTAGTTTTTTCCCGTAATTTACCTGAGCTTTTTTAAATTACTTTTTTAGTATCCCTTTGTTTATGTTTGAAAGTTTCCCAATCTTCCAGCCTGCCACTGGCCTTTGCATCATGGTGTTTTAAAAAAGAAATAATTTTTATTAAAGCTTTTCATAAAATATCAATAACAAAATGAGGGAGAAAATGAACCCAACAGGGTTAAGTACAAAACACAATCTAGAAAAGCAACCCCCATACCCCCCCCCCCCCCCCCCGTACATGAATAATAAATTAACATTAACACCCCGACTTAACACAACAGGTATATACACCCCCCCCCCCCCCCCCTGCCGAGCTGCTGCTGCCATTGGCCAATGTCTATCGTTCTGCCAGAAAGTCTAAGAACCGTTGCCACCGCCTAAAGAACCGTTGTACCGACCCTTTCGAGGCGAATTTCACCCTCTCCAATTTAATGAACCCTGCCATATCGCTGATCCAGGATTCCACGCTTGGGGACCTCGCATCTTTCCACTGAAGGAGAATCCTTCGCCGGGCTACCAGGGACGCAAAGGCCAGAATACCGGCCTCTTTCGCCTCCTGCACTCCCGGCTCCTCTGCCACCCCAAATATTGCAAGCCCCCAGCCCGGTTTGACCCTGGATTTTTCCACCCTCGACGCTGTCCTCGCTATGCCCTTCCAAAATTCCTCCAGCGCTGGGCATGCCCAGAACATATGGGTGTGATTTGCTGGGCTCCCTGAGCACCTAACCCCCCCCCCCCCCCCCCCCCCCCGAGAGCATCCTGCCCTTTACTGTGTGTGGCAGTAGCCGTGAGAATTCCACCACCTGCCGTCTGTCAAACGTCCTTACCTGTAAGTACCTGAAGGTGTTTCCCGGGGGAGCCCGTACTTCTCCTCCAGCTCACCCAGGCTCGCGAACTTCCCGTCCACAAACAGGTTCCCACAACTTTCGTATCCCTGCCCTGTGCCACCTCGAAAACCCTCCACCTCTTCTTCTTGGAGCGAACCGGTGGTTCCCCCGTATTGGGGTCCACGCCGAGGCCCCAACTTCCTCCCTATGCCGCCTCCACTGCCCCCACATTTTGAGGGCAGCCACCACCACCGGGCTCGTGGTATACCTCTTTGGAGGGAGCGGCAGCGGCGCCGTTGCCAGCGCTCCCAGACGCGTACCCACACAAGACGCCGTCTCCAGCCTCTTCCATGCAGCCCCCTCCCCCTCCATCACCCACTTGCGCACCATCGTCGCATTGGCGGCCCAGTAGTACCCACAGAGGTTGGGCAGCGCCAGTCCCCCCTATCTCTACTCCGCTTCAGGAACACCCTTCTCACCCTCTGAGTCCCTCGTGCCCACACAAACCCCATTATACTCCTGTTAACCCGCCTGAAAAAAGCCTTCGGGATAAACACGGGGAGACACTGGAACAGGAACAAAAACCTTGGGAGCACCACCATTTTTATTGACTGCACCTTACCCGCCAAGGACAGCGGCAACGCGTCCCACCTCTTGAACTCCTCCTCCATTTGCTCCACCAGCCTTGTAAAGTTAAGCCTATGCAGGGCCCCCCAGCTCCTGGCCACCTGGACCCCCAAATACCTGAGGCTCCTCTCCGCCCTTTTCAGTGGGAGCTCGCCAATCCCCCTCTCCTGGTCCCCTGGATGAACTACAAACAGCTCGCTCTTCCCCATATTGAGCTTGTACCCCGAAAAGTCCCCGAATTCCCTAAGAATCCTCATTACCTCCGGCATTCCTCCCACCGGGTCCGCCACATACAGCAGCAGGTTGTCCGCATAAAGCGACACCCTATGCTCCTCCCCACCCCGCACCAACCCCCTCCAGTTCCTTGACTCCCTCAGTGCCATAGCCAGGGGTTCAATCGCCAGTGCGAAGAGCAGGGGGGGACAGGGAACACCCCTGTCTCGTCCCTCGGTGCAACCGACAGAACTCTGACCTCCTCCTGTTTGTGGCCACACTCTCCATCGGGACCTCATTCAGCAGCCTAACCCACCTGACAGACCCATCCCCAAACCCAAACCTCTTCAGCACCTCCCACAGGTACCCCCACTCTACCCTATCGAAGGCTTTCTCAGCGTCCATCGCCACCACTATCTCCGCCTCCCCCTCCCTCGCCAGCATCATGATAACGTTCAAAAGCCTCCGCACATTTGCGTTCAACTGTCTCCCCTTCACAAACCCCGTCTGGTCTTCATTGATGATCTGCGGCACACAGTCCTCAATCCTCGTGGCGAAGACCTTCGCCAGGACCTTGGCATCTACATTTAGCAAGGAAATCGGTCTGTAAGACCCGCATTGCAGGAGATCCTTGTCCCGCTTCAGGATCAAGGAGATCAGTGCCTGGGACATCGTCGGGGGCAAAGATCCCCCCCTCCCTTGCCTCATTAATGGTCCTGACTAACAGCGGGCCCAACAGGTCCATGTATTTTTTATAGAATTCGACCGGGAAACCGTCAGGCCCCGGTGCCTTCCCCGCCTGCATGCTCCCTATCCCTTTGATCAGCTCCTCCAACCCAATCGGGGCCCCCAATCCCGCCACCAGTCCCTCTTCCACCTTTGGAAACCTCAATTGGTCCAGGAAGCGGCCCATCCCTCCCTCCCTCCCGTGGGGGCTCGGATCGGTACAATTCCTCGTAAAAGTCCCTGAAGACCCCATTGATGCCAACTCCACACCACACTCCCTCCCCTGTCCTTCACTCCCCCGATCTCCGTAGCTGCGTCCAGCTTCCGAAGCTGATGCGCCAGCATCTGGCTTGCCTTTTCCCCATCCTCGTAGATCGCCCCCTGGGCCTTCCTCCACTGCACCTCCGCCTTCCTGGTGGTCACCAGGTCGAATTCGGCCTGGAGGCTACGCCTCTTCCACAACAATCCTTCCTCAGGCTCCTCCGCATACCTCCTGTCTACCCTCACCATCTCCCCCACCAGCCTCTCCCTCTCCCCCCTCTCCCTCCGCTCCTTGTGGGCCCTAATGGAGATCAGCTCTCCCCTCACCACCGCCTTCAGTGCCTCCCATACCATCCCCACTCGGACCTCCCCGTTGTCGTTGGTCTCCAAGTACCTCTCTATACTTCCTCGGACCCGCTCGCTCACCTCCTCGTCCGCCAACAGCCCCACTCCAAGCGCCACAGTGGGCGCTGGTCCCTCTCCTCCCCCATCTCCAAGTCCACCCAATGCGGGGCGTGGTCCGAAATGGCTATTGCCGAATACTCAGTATCCTCTACTCTCGCTATCAGCTCCCTACTCAAAATGAAAAAGTCGATTCGGGAATAAGCCTTATGGACATGTGAGAAGAATGAAAATTCCCTAACCCCGGCCTTGCAAATCTCCAAGGGTCCACCCCTCCCATCTGGTCCATAAACCCCCTCAGCACTCTAGCCGCCGCCGGCTTCCTACCCGTCCTAGACCTGGAGCGATCCAATGCTGGATCCAGCACCGTGTTAAAGTCTTCCCCCCCATTATCAGGCCCCCCAATTCCAAGTCTGGGGCTCAGTCCCCAAAGATGCGGATGCCCGTCTGATTTGCGCCGTTTTGGGCGCCAGTCGGCGGACATCGCGCCGTTTCCGGAGAACTTTGCCCCTGAAGTTGAATTAAAGAGCCACAGCAAAGCAAGCTTTTGAATCAAATAGGTTCCTATCCTGCTACTGTTGCATGCGGGTGTGTCAGGACAACATTCTGCCCCATATATATAGTACATTTTACTGCAGAAGATATGCCTGTTATTTTTCTATCTAATCTTAGATTTAGTATATTTCTTTTTAGGATTCAGGCAGCGCTGGAAATACCACATTGTTTGTCCATTTAAAGTGGGGGGGGGGGGTTGATTAGCTCAGTTGGCTGGACGGCTGGTTTCTGATGAGGAGCGAGGCCAACAACGCAGCTACAATTCTTGTACCGGGCTGAGGTTATTCATGAAGGCCCCGGGCGGTATACCCCGCCCCCCCCGGCCGGGTGGGAGAATCGGAGGGGTGCTGCCCGAATTGCGCCATGCCGCCCCAACCCCCACACGCGATTCTCTTCCCCCCCCCCCCTCCCCGAAACCGGCGCCGCACGAATCGCGGCAGGCCGCTCGGAGAACCGGCGCGAGCGGCGATTCTCCGGCCCGGATGGGCCGAGCGGCCGCGCGTAAACTGCCTACTCTCACCGGCGCTGTCCACTCCTGCTTGCTGCTGGCGGGTACTCGTCGCAAAGGCTTGGGGGCGGTCTGTGTGGGGGGGGGGGTGGGGGGGGCATCGGGGGCCTCCGTTCCCGAGGGGGGCCTCTGGAGTGGCCTGGTACGCGATCGGGACCAACCGATCGGTGGGCCGGCTTCTCTGTCGGCGTGCCTCCTTTCTTCCGCCGGCGAGCCTGGATCCATCCGCCATGTTTGTGCGGGACGGCCTGGGGAGGACGGCCACTGCGCATGCGCTAGTTTGCGCCAACCCAACTTTGTATGCGTGGGACCCAAGGCACCGCGTCTTTTACGCGGCGCCGTGTCTCTGACGCCTTGCCGAGGCCCCGCCCCTGTAAATCGGACGACGCCCCTGCTAGCCCTACGGAGGGGGGAGAATAGGGGTCTGGGAACGGGCGCCGAAGCCGGAGTAAAACACTCCGGTTTTCACTCCGGCGCCGGCACTTAGACTTCCGTTGGGTGAATCCCGCCCCCCATCTTCTCAACCTCGCCCCTTGCCTGAGGTGTGGTGATCCTCAGGTTAAATCACCACCAGTCAGCTCTCTCTCTCTCAAAAGGAGGGGACTGTGGCAACTTTAACTTCATTTCAGAGGGGGAGCAAGAACAGAAGAACCCGGGGGTATTTATGCACAAATATTTGAAGATGGCGGAACAGGTTGACAAAGTGGTTAATAAAGCATGTGTGATCTTGGCTTTATCTCCTACCCTCTGAAAGAGCACTCCATCTAGACCCACTCCCCTGCATCCCCATAACTCACCTAATTGTTGGACACTTAAGGGGCAATTTATCATGGCCAATCCACCTAACCTGCACAACTTTGGACTGTGGGAGGAAACCAGAGCACCCGGAACAGGGGAAAATGTGCAATTCCCACACAGACACCCAAGTTCGGGATCAAACCCGGGTCCCTGGTGCTGTGATGCAGCAGTGCTAACCATTAAATAGATTACAAAAGCCAGGAAGTTGTGCTGATCATACATGTTCTGCTTCAGGCTCTGATTGAGTATTATGTGCTTTTCTGAGCACCGACTTTATGAAGGATGTGAATGTTTTTGAAGAGAGGAAGAGATTTACTCGAATGGATGCAGGCATGAGGGATTAGGTAAATGATAGACTGGAGAAGCTGTGTTGTTTTCCTTAGAACAGAGAAGTGTCAGAAGAGATTTGATGGAAATACTTTGATCGAGTAAACAAGGAGAGCTGTTTCCATTGTCTGAAGGAATGATAACCAGAGGGTACAATTTAAAGTGACTGACAAAGAAAACACTTTGGATGTCAGGATGGTGGGTATAGAATTATAATAGCAGCTTTCAAAAGGGAATAGAATACATATTTGAAGAGGGGAAAATAATTGCAGGGCCATGAAGAAAGAGCTGATGAGTGGGTTTAACTGAATTGTTCTTTGAAAGAGGTGGTTCAAACTTGAACAGCATTTAATAGAGTCTGCTGGTTAACAAGCAAGGTGGTGGGCGGGCCCCAGAGAATCGTCCGGAAGGCCGCACATCTGACTTGCACCCGGAAACCTGTCCTGAATTTAGTGAAAGACGAGAAAGGCTGAATGCAGGAAACCCGCCTACTGCCAGAGGGAAGACAATTATGTTCATTAACAAGCCACTTGAGACTAATTATCCATGTGCCCACCAAGACGAAATGGTGGCTAATGTGTCAGGAGCCTTGGTGCAGAGGGATCTGGGTAACCTCGTGCATGAATCTCAGAAAACTAGCATGCAGGTACAGCGGGTAATAAAGAAGACAAGTGGATTTTTTGCCTTTAAAGCCAAATGAATAAAGTATAAAAGTAGGAAAATGTTGCTGTAACTGTACAAGGCTTTGGTGAGACTGCACCTGGAGTACTGTGTAGAGTTTTGGCTCCCTTATTTGAGGAGGAATGTAGTTGTTTTGGAAGCAGTTCAGAGGACTAGTTTAGCACAGTGGGCTAAACCAGTTGGCTTGTAATGCAGAATAAGACCAGCAGCGCAGGTTCAATTCCCGTACCGGCCTTCCCGAACAGACGCTGGAATGTGGCGACTAGGGGCTTTTCACAGTATCTTCTTTGAAACCTACTTGTGACGATAAGCGATTATTATTATTAGGAGGTTCACTAGATTGATTCCAGAGATGAGGGGTTTGTTTTATGAAGAAAGATTGAGCAGTTTAGGCCCACACTCTCGAGTTTAGAAGAATGAGAGGAGATCTTTTTGAGGTATAAAAGATGATAAACAATATTGATAAAATAGGCATAGAGCAGATGTTACCTCTTGTGGGGAATTTAGAACGAGAGGTCATAGTTTTAGGATAAGGGATAGCAGATTTAAAACTGAGATGAGTAGAAATTATTTCTCCCTAAGGGTTGTGAATGTGTGGAATTCACTACCCCAGAGTGCAGTGGATGCTGGGACTTTGAGTAAATTTAAGGAGAAGATGGACAAATTTTTAATTAGTAATGGGTTGAAGGGTTATGGAGAACAGGCAGAAAAATGGAGTTGGGGCTGAGAGGAGATCTGCCATGATGGTATTGAATGGCGGAGCGGGCTCAGGGGCTGAATTGCCTAATCCTCCTAGTTCTTGGGACAAATTCTCCGCCTCCCCAGCCGTGTGTTTCTCAGCGGCGCACCGTTGCTGGCAGCGGGATGCTTCATTCCCGCCGCTGGCTAAACGGATTTCCCATAGTCCGCACCCCACACCGCTTGGAAACCGGGGTGTGCTGCTGGCGGAACAGAGAATCCCACCGGCGGAGAATTGACCCCCTTATGTTCTTATGAACCCGCGTGGGTTCCCCCCATGTCCACTTAACTCTCTCCAGAGATCCAGGTGCAAACCTTGGTGAAGGCCTCAGTGCATCATCATTGGCGGCCACTGCTCCCGTTGATGTTAGTGGAGAGGTGCCAAGCTCTGATTGGCTGGCAGCTCTCTGGGGCAGGATCTTTGCCTTACTAGGACCTTAATTCAGTGGGATGCCCGACACTGGGTAAGTGCCAGATTACCTGGGGCTCTTGTGGAAAGGAGACTTGAGGCTCCCAGCAGTTCTCCATCCAGTAAGCAGGACTCCTGTCACCATCAACCCAACAGAGATGAAAGAATGGTGATTGTACCCACTTTGCAGCAGACTGCAGCTCATTCTGTGATTGAGGTGTTCGATATTGATTTCAATGGCAGGGGTCCTAACCATCAAACCACTCCTATTTTGAATGATGGTGCGCTTTTTGACTGCTGTTGCAACATAACATAAGAGAATCAGACATAAGCTCCAGTCAAATATATTATTGAGGCTTACCTGATTAGTGAGGTAATGGCATGCTCAAAATTATAGAGAATGAAGGCTTTTGTACAAGACTGGTCTGAGGCAATGGAGTAGAATAAAAGCAACAAAACATAGGAACAGGAGTTGGGCCATTCATCCGATCAAGTCTGCTCAGTCATTTAATACGATCATGGAGGATTGGGCACTTCAATGCCTTTTACACTCACTATCCCCATAGCCCTTTACGTTATTGTGAATCAGAAACAAATCAATCTCTGCTTTAAACAAACTCGATGAGTGAGCTTCCACAGCCCTCTGGGATAGAGAATTTCAAAGATTCACGATCCTCTGTGTAAAGAAATTCCTCCTCATCTCCGTCCTAAGTGGCTTCCCCCTTATTTTGAAATTGTGCCCCCTGGTTCTGGACTCCACAACCGAGGTAACACACAGCGTCTTGTTTGCACTAGCCGCTCTTGTAACCAATCACTGGAGCAACTGTTATTGGTTTATATCAGCCTATACTGAAGAGTAATTTCCAAGTTACGTAAAGCTTGCTTTTGAAATCAACAGATCTGTGTGATTGCTAACATCCTAAACCTGGAAAACCAAAGGGTCCATCGATGTATGGGGCTCATTGTTTAAGTTTTCCAGATAATTTAACCCAACCTAGTAATTTGAAACCATGGCATCCCACCCATATTACTCTGATTACTTCAGCACAAATAAGTTTATTTCAGAGTACACTTGACTACATCAGTGGCAGCAAATTAGTGATTTACGAACAACTCTTACCCAGTAACAATGCTAATTAGACGATTGATAAACTATTCTCTCCCAAGAATGAAATAAAACTGCTATGCTATTCCAATAGCATGTTGTACAATTATTTTGACTTGGTGTAATTTAGGTTTAGGTTGGCCTGTCACTGAGGTATGTAGGTGGCTGATGTGTTTGGTATTTTTAAAAACAAAGAACAATACAGCACAGGAACAGGCCCTTCGGCCCTCCAGGCCTATCGGTCATGATACTACCCTTGGCCAAAACCCTCAGCACTTCCTAGTGTCGTATCCCTCTATACCCATCCTAGCCATGTGTTTGTCAGGTTGTCTTTTGAACACCATTAATGTAGCTGCTTCCACAACCTCCCCTGGCAGCGCGTTCCAGGCACTCGCCACCCTCAAAAACAAACCTGCCTCACACATCTCCTCTAAACTTTTCCCCACGGACCTTAAAGCTATGCCCCCTGGTGACTGACCCCTCCACCCTGGGAAAGAGTGCCTGCCCATCCACTCTATCAATGCCCCTCATGATGTTATAGACTATCAGGTCGTCCCTCAATCTCCGTCGTTCTAATGAAAACAGTCCAAGTCTATTCAGCCTCTCCGCATAGTTAACACCCTCCCGACCAGGCAACATCCTGGTAAACCTCCTCTGCACCCTCACCAAAGCCTCCACATCCTTCTGGTAGTGTGGCGACCAGAATTATGCGCAATATTCCAAGTGTGGCTGTACCAAGGTTCTATACAACTGCAGCATGACTTGCCAGTTTTTGTACTCGATGCCCCGTCCAAATTAATTTCTGAATAAATTGCATTTTGCAACAGCTTCTCGTGAAGAGAATATGTCTATTTAAGGAATATTAAACTCAGCTGAAAGGGTGGAGGACCTGGAAAAATGAGGGACAGTTTAAGTCTGCAGTCACAACCCTTTCCATACACAAAACACTTCCATTACGCAGACATATGCTTTTAGTCATCTTAGCCTGTTATTAAATCGAGCTGTGCAACACTAAAGCCTAAAAGCAAGGATTTTAAATTAATCGTCAGTGGATATCAATATTGCCCAGCAAATTACACTGTCGTCATTATTTTAGTGCTTTTCTGCTGCCGAATTATATATATTAACCAATTACATTTATCCAATGGCATAGTTAAAGATTTGTTTGAAAAAAAAATAATGCTGCTGTTAGGACAAGGTTTAAATGCTGAATAAAGTTAGAACTGCAAATTTTATATAGTTGTAAAGTGATTTCAGCGCAGAAATATTAGCAGAGCATTGTAGCTGGTATCAGTTTGCCACCTTGTGTTGAGTGTGAGAGTACCTGAAGGAGGCAGTGTTGCACTTCTTTGAGTTCACATTGGTTGCATTATAATTCTATTCAGTGTGTAACCAACTTTTTACACTTCAGAATTTGAGATTTAAAGAAGCGTTCCACAGCTACGGTTCAAGCTTATAATTTTCACATTTAAATGAGCTGAATGTCCCTTAATAACATCCAAGTTCTATTTTCTTGCATCTGAATTCCAGGAATGTAACTTTAAAAATGATTCTGAGCAATTATTTTTCCTAGAATGATTCAACTAGCTTTCCCTATGGATAGGATACTTCCCTGTACTCTCTCTTCAGCACAAGCAACTTTTCTTTCCCCATTGGTTCATCGATAATTTATGTTTCTGTGGTAACGGCAGGGTATAACTCCTCCTAAATAATTTAGCCAGCACTCTTAAAGCTTTGTCTTTGACATTCTATCTGTTTCCTGTACTTGTGGTCATGAGGAAGAGAATTGTTATGATCATGCGGGGAGACAAACTCAACTGGTCTCTAATACGTTTTCAGCCATTCAGAGAGTGAGCTGCATTTTCTTGATTTAAGAATCAGACAATCTGCACAAAATGTCACAAAGGCTGACAGTAGTTTGCTTCCGGTTGTTACTGGGAAAGTACAGTTGAGGCTGGTATGGATCCTGGAGGTTGGTTTCCAGTGACTAGTTTAAAATATTTGGTGAGGCGGCATTACAGTGGATCCTACCAGGTACAGTCAGGTAAGCAGGGACAGAGTATGCCTTTTAGCTATATATTCAGTTCTGTAATATTTGCTGCACTTTCTGAGAAATGCAAAAGGATTTCCTTAATTTTGCTTTTACAAAAATTGCTTTATGCAATTTTGGGGGGGCAGAAACCTCCTGAAGTATAAGCCCATAAATTAGTGCTTGTAATATTAATGCTGAATGCAGTTGTAAGGTGCTCATATATTCACTGAAGCCTACAATTGAACTGGTGGCTGGCATCCAGCATTTTGATATGCAGTTGTGATATGATACTGGTAGAGAGTGTTTAACATCAGCACAAACAAATTGGTTAAAAGTTAGTACAGCAATCAACCCCTCAACTCTGCACAGTTGGCGTATGCATCATCCCATGTGAATCTACATTTTTCCTTGTAGCCTACTGCCATTCACATAGTTTAATGTGGAATTAGTGACAGACCCACTGTTTTCAGCAAGGACGGGGAATGGTAAATAGCCAGTGTGACGTTGATACTTGTGTGTTTAATGAACTGGATTTTGTTTGTAGTTAGCAAAGCTTGTGAACAAAAATGAGTTGAACTTAAAATAACAAAGTTAATCTATTTCTTTTAAGGAAAGATATATTAGGAATTGGGTACATCTAGACATAAAACGAGAGAGCAAGTGCATCCACTGAAAGTTGTTCTGTTAAGCTCCATGGAAACTACAAATATTTCTTTTGGTTTGAAGCACATGATCTTAAGATAATTATTTCTTTACTTTGAGAATACGAGCAATATGACAGTCATCAATACTGGTTATGTTCTTCCCATTTTGGTACCAAATGCACTTTTTTCCCTTTTTTTGTTTCTTTATTCAAGTGCTCATCACAATCATTTCAACGCAGACAGTGCCATGGATTAAGAGAATAGTGCAGAAGTAGCAAACTCAAGACAAGAATAGAGTCCTGTAGTAATTACTAAGATAGATATAAGTCAGTGAGAAAAGAGGTGAAAATGGAATTTGAAAAGTGGACACATTGGAAAGAAGTTCCTCATTGACAGAACAAAGAACAGGAACAGGCCTTTGGCCATCCAAGCCTGTGCCGACCATGCTGCCCATCTAAACTAAAGTCTGCTACACTTCCTGGGTCCGTATCCCTCTATTCCCATCCTATTCATATATTTGTCAAGATGCCCCTTAAATGTCACAATCGGCCCTGCTTCCACCACCTCCTCCGGCAGCGAGTTCCAGGCACCCACTACCCTCTGTGTAAAAAAAAAAAAAAAAAAAAAAAAAAAAAAAAAAAAAAAAACTTGCCTCGTACATCTCCTCTAAACCTTGCCCCTCGCACCTTAAACCTATGCTCCCTAGTAATTGACTCCTCTACCCTGGGAAAAAGCCTCTGACTGGCCACTCTGTCTATGCCCCTCATAGTTTTGTAGACCTCTATCAGGTCGCCCCTCAACCTCTGTCGTTCCAGTGATAACAAACCGAGTTTATTCAACTGCTTCTCATAGCTAATGCCCTCCATATCAGGCAACATCCTGGTAAATCTCTTCTGCACCCTCTCTAAAGCCTCCACATCCTTCTGGTAGTGTGGCGACCAGAATTGAACACTATACTCCAAGTGTGGCCTAACTAAGGTTCTATACAGCTGCAACATGACTTGCCAATTCTTATACTCAATGCCCCGGCCAAAGAAGGCAAGCATTCCGTATGCCTTCTTGACTACCTTCTCCACCCGTGTTGCCCCTTTCAGTGACCTATGGAGGTTAATTTTGCAAATTGAATTTCTATCTCAGGAGCATTTGCTTGCTTGTCATAAATTTATCTTTGGATCTTTAATATGTATACGCTATAATAATAGCTAAGTAGGGTGCTCTTTCTAAGGGCCTGCGCAGACGCAATGGGCCGAATGGCCTCCTTGTGCACTGTAAATTCTATGATTCTATAAACTTCAAAAGTACATCATTAGTTGGATTACGCAGCATTTTTCTGGGATAACAATTGGTGTTACTCTGACAAATCTCAACCATGGAACAAATCTATCAAGAGTATCACTGTTCACAATTTTTTGGGATATGTCTTTCACCTAAAGACTTGGGTGAAAGTTAGGTTGAGATGGTTTTTTAAGCAAAAGCTTCCCTAAAAGGGGTTTAGGTTTTCAAAACAGGCCATGCTGAGTTGTGGATCAGTAGGTAGGATTGGATCTGATTTGTTGTCACGTGTACCGAGGTACAATGAAAAGTATTCTGCGTACAGTCCAGACAGATCATTCCATACATGAAAAAACATAGAACATATGATAGATACACAATGTAAATACATAGACACAGGCACCGGGTGAGCATACGGAGTGTAGTACTGCTCAGAAGAGAAGAGATCAGTTCAGTCCATAAAAGATTCATTCAGGGGCCTGGTAACAACGGGGAAGAAGTTGTTTTTGAACCTGCTTGTGCGTGTTCTCAGACTTTTGTATAGCCTGCCTGATGGAAGGAGTTGGGAGGGAGAATAACCCGGGTGGGAGGAGTCCTTGATTATGCTGCTCACTTTCCCAAAGCAGCGGGAGGTGTAGACAGAGTCAATAGATGGGAGGTGGATTCACGTGATGGACTGGGCTGTGTTCACGACTCTGCAGTTTCTTACGGTCTTGGGCTGAGCAGTTGCCATGCCAGGCTGTGATGCAGCCAGATAGGATGTTTTCTCTACTGCATCTATAAAAATTGATAGGAGTCAATGTGGACATGCCGAATTTCCTTAGTTTCCTGAGGAAGTATAGGTGTTGTTGTGCTTTCTTGGTCGTAGTGTCGACGTAGGTGGACCAGGACAGATTGTTGGTGATGTGCACACCTAGGAATTTGAAACTGTCAAAACCCCGAGGATGAAGAAGGCATTCCTGGAATGTGGTCACTGGGAGGGTGCTTGGCCCTCACGAGTTTTATTAATTATTACTAGGCGGCCAACATATCGATGGTCAGGAAGTGGGTAGTGTGGGAGGGGTCGGTTTGGGAGCGAGTAGAGGTGGCACTCTGTCAGGCTACGAGTTTGGAGGCTTTATTAACGGCACCCCTGCCGTTCTTGCCGGCTCAGTACTCCACAAGCCCAGTGATGGTGATAGCCCTGAGGGTGACCAGCTCTTTAGTTTTGCTGAGATTGTTGTCGTTACATCACTCCACCAGGTTTTCTATTTCCTCCTGTACTCTGACTCATCGTTGTTAAAGATCTGACCCACTAAGGTCGTGGCATCAGCAAACTTGTAGGTGGAGTTGGAGCCAAATTTTGCCACGCAGTTGTGTGTAGGGAATATAGTAGGGGGCTAAGTACGCAGCCTTGCGGGGCCCCGGTATTGAGTACTATCATGGAGGAGGCGTCATTGTTTATCCTTACTGATTGCGGGTCTTCGGGTCAGGAAGTCGAGGATGCAGTTGCTGATGGAAGAGCCAAGTCCTAGGTGTTGGAGCTTTGATATGAGCTTGGCTGGGATTATGGTGTTGAAGGAGAACTGTGGTCAATAAACAGGAGTCTGACGTAGGAGTCCTTTTGTTGAGATGGTCCAGTGATGAGTGTAAGGCCAGGGAGATGGCATCTGCTGTGGACCCGTTGTGGCGGTATGTGAATTGCAGTGGATCAAGGCATTCTGGGGGTATGGAGCATAGATGCATTGAAAACATCAGGGAGAAGTGAGCAGCTCCGGAGATTCTACTCGGCTTTGCTTTGTAGCCCGTTAAGTTCTTTAAGCCGGGCAGCCCGGTGGCACAGCAGTTAGCACTGCAGTCTCACGGCGTCGAGGTCCCAGGTTCGTTCCCGGCTCTGGGTCACTGTCCCTGTGGAGTTTGCACATTCTCCCTGTGTTTGCGTGGGATTCGCCCCCACAAACCAAAGATGTGCAAGGTAAGTGGATTGAACATGATAAATTGCCCCTTAATTGGAAAAAACTAATTGGGTACTCTAAATTTATTTTAAAAAGTTCTTTAAGCCTTGCCACAACCGGCGAGTCTCCATGTCGTTAGTCTGTGACTCTAGCTTAGTCTGGTATTGTCTCTTGGCATCCCGAATGGCTTTCATAGAATCATAGAAGCATAGATTTACAGTGCAGAAGGAGGCTACTCGACCCATTGAGTCTGCACCAGCCCTTGGAAAGGTACCATACTTAAGCCCACGCCTACACCCTATCCCCACAACCCAGGAACCCCACCTAACCTTTTGGACACTAAGGGGCAATTTAACATGTCCAATCCACCTAACCTGCACATCTTTGGACCGTGGGAGGAAACTGGAGCACCCGGAGGAAACCCACGCAGACATGGGAGAAAGTGCAAACTCCACACAGACAGCCATCCAAGGCTGGAATTGAACCTGGGTCCCTGGAGCTGTGAGGCAGCAGTGCTAACAACTGTGCCACCGTGCCACTTTACGGAGGTGATAACTGGATTTTTTTTTGTATAGGTCAGGGTCGCCTGTCTTGAACGCCTCAGACCTGGCCTTCAGTAGGGAGTGGATCTCCCATTCAAACCATGGTTTCCGGTGGGGAAGGTACATATTACCTTCTTTGGCATGCAATCTTGCACACACTTGCTGATGAAGTCTATGACGATGGAGGCATACCTGTTTAGGTTGGCCGTGTGTTCCTGAATATGGACCATTCCACTGACTCCAAGTAGTCGTGTAGGAGCTCTTCTGTTGCCTTGGACCAGCATTGCACGGCCTTCTTAACCAGATTCTCCTGTTTAAGTTTCTGCTTGTATGCCAGGAGGAGGAGCACCATCTTGTGGTCCAATTTTCTAAAGTGAGTTCGGGGAATGGGGGAAGGTAGCTAGATAAATGGTAATAGTAATTTGCAATGGAAGAATTTTCTCAAAATCGAGACAATGGATAATTCATAAGACTTTTCTGATTATCCAGTAAGTCACTTTGCGCCTTGATGTTGGAAACCCTTGTGATCTCTGTGTGGGCTTTGAGAATTGAATTTAAATATCAGAACAGACATCAAAGATACAGAGAGCAGCAAGATTCAAAGGAGAGCTTTTCCTTTGGGCAGGGTGAACTTTAATTGGGCCATATGCACATGTACCCATTATTGTTGAATAGTACATGAAGAGAAGTTATGTTAGTGTTCTGCATGTTATGGTTACTGTGGAATAAATCAGTTTAAGAATGGAATTAAATGCCTGACCCATTGTTAATTAATCCCTGTCGGGAGATTGAAGTAGGACACTTGCAAACAGGCACGTGGTAATAAAGCACTTGAATATTGCTGTAAAGAGCGATGTGTTGCTGAAGCCTTTCGTCTTTCAGGGCAAACACAAGGGGCGCGATTCTCCCCCAAAATTTCTAAGTTATTAATAATAATAATAGTTGATTTGTGGCGGATTTTTCAGGGACTTTTCTGCCGGCAAGTTCCTCACCGCTATTCAGTGACACTTTTTTGGGCCCTGGGGAGTTTCTCACCAGTTTAGCCCACGCGTAGAATTTTTTTTTACCACTGGTGAGCTAAACTCCAAGATCGGGCTGCCATTTTGAAAGGGTGCACCTAAGTGAGCTTGTGGGCACCCACCCCCCCCCCCCACTAATGGGCAATGTCCCACACACATGGACACTACCCCACACCCCCTAGTGAGGACACCCCACTATGGAGTCCCTTGGGATCCCCCTCTTCAGGCCCCCCAAAACCCCCTTACAGCACCCCCTCCCTTCTAGGACCCCACCTATTACCCCCCCCCCTTGTTTCATGGGCATTGCCCCTGCCCCTTTGCAGTGCCACCCTGCCAATCAGGCAGTGCTCCTGCCAGCTTGGCATCCCCGAGATGTGGCTGCAAGAGGATCAGGGCTGGGAACTAAATATCCAAGGGTATAATATAATATTATCATCGCTTATTGTCACAAGTAGGCTTCAGTGAAGTTACTGTGAAAAGCCCCTAGTCGCCACATTCCGGCGCCTGTTCGGGGATGCCGGTACGGGAATTGAACCCGTGCTGCTGGCATTGTTCTGCATTACAAGCCTGCTGTTTAGCCCACTGTGCTAAACCAGCCCCACAGGATATGTGTCTTATCGAAAAGAGGGGCAAAGGAGGTGGGGTTGCATTTTTAGTAAGGAATGAAGTTAAATCGAAATCAAGGAACAATATAGGACCTGAAGGCATAGAATCTCTGTGGGTAGAGTTGAGGAATCGCAATGGTAAAAATACCCTAATGGGAGTTGGCTACAGGCCTCGTAGCAGTAGTCAAGATGTGGGGCAGAAAATAAATCAGAAGATATGAAAGGCGTATAGAAAAGGCAATATTACAATAATCATGGGGACTTCAATATGCAGGTGGACTGGGAAAATCAGGTTGGTAGTGGATCCCAAGAAAAGGAATTTGTGGAATGTCAAAGAGATGGTCTTTTGGAGCAGCTTGTGACAGCCTACTGGGGAACAGGCAATTCTGGATTTGGTGATGTGTAATGAAGCAGACTTGATTAGGGAACTTAAGGTGAAGGAACCCTTAGGGAGCAGTGACCACAGTATGATAGAATGTACCCTGCAGTTTGAGAGGGAGAAGCTGCAATCAGATGTAACGGTATTACAATTAAATAAGGGTAACTACAAAGACATGAGGGAGGAGCTGGCCAGAGGTGATTGGAAAGGAAGCCTAGCAGGGAAGACAGTGGAACAGCAATGGCAGGGGTTATTCGGGAGGTACACAGAAATTCGTCCCAAGGAGGAGAGGAAATCCTGAGTAAGCAGCTTGTGTATGGTACCCTGTCCTATTTGTAGCAGAATCTTCCGGGCATGGGTCAGGATCAGTCACTACATACTCACTGAAACCCCACCAAACACCCCAGATGATGAACATGATCATCTTCGGCTCGAAGGATGAACAAGGAATCATTGCTGAATTGGTATTTCTGTTTAGCCATGGAATACATGTTTGTTGAACTGACTTATTGCAGATCTGTGGGGCATAGAGAAGTAGAGTGGGGCTAATTGGGCAACTCGCGAGTATGCATAATGTGCAGAACAGCATTCCTCTCTGTGATGTGATTTTATGAGCTATCTTTTGTGATAGTAATGGCGGAGAATTCGCCACCATTGCTCTGAAACTTATAATAATAAATATAATCTTTATTGTCACAAGTAGGCTTACATTAACACTGCAATGAAGTTACTGTGAAAATCCCCTAGTCACCACATTCGGGTCCACACATGCAGTTCAACGTGGACATCCAGATGTTGCTGTCATTGGTTCCACACTTGCTCATAGGGGTTGCTGTTGAAGTTCCCTCAGATTGCAATCAAGTAGGAATCACTAAACTGACACAAACTTGCATCTTACGCTATTAATTTTGCTGTAAAGATCCTTGAAAATATGTACGCTCGTTGAGGTGTCACTGGCTTTTTGATGACCTGCTAAGTTGATATTTGGTGCTGAACAGTCTCACTTCTTCTGTGAAATTGCTTCAGTACTGCTTGGCTGCTTACCCTGCATGATGGCATCACTGTTGCTAGATATCAGGAGGTCCTCTTAACTTGACTTCAGATCCAAATTGACATCGGGAAAGTGGAAGTCCATGCCAGAGAAAGCGCTCAATTTTTGTGGCAGATCTTTATTTGGGTCAATGGCGAGTACCTTTGTTTTGCTACTGACTGAAATCCATGCCTTATGGTTCTATTATTCTCAGTATTATGATGACATTAGCTTTGACCTGGTGCAGGTCACAGTGCACAGCACAATGTAAATCTGTTGTGAGTCACACTATTGTTATCTTGTTTGACAGAGTTAAACAGTGCAGATCTCAAGACCTACAACAGTGAAAATAGCATCAACAGCAATGCCAGCCTTCCCAGTGTCCAGAGCTGCAGAAAACATGCAGAGCGGCAAGTAGCTAGTTGGGCTGTGTGCTTTGAACGACTACTGCAAGATTCAGTTGGCATCAGATATTTCTCTGTAAGTAAACCATCTTAACGGCAATACAACTCTGGAAAGGAAAATATGACCCTTAGAAGGTGCGCATTGAAGTATATGTCTGAGGTTTCCCTTATCATTGGATGCCCTCTGCCTTCTAGACAGGCATTACAGACTGTTCAAGAGGTGATTACTCATGTTTTGGACTGTAAAAAATGTAAATGTCACCACAGTCCCAGAGGACCATAGGCTGCTCCTCCCTTTGAAAACAGACTGGTGCTGAATTAACCTGCGGGTCAGCACACTTCAGGTGAGGGGCAAGGTTGAGAAGGAGGGACCTTCATGAATAACCTCGGCTGTTACGGGAATTGAACCCCTGCTGTTGGCGTGGCTCCACATCACGAACCAGACATCCAGCCAACTGAGCTTTGAATAAAGGGGTGGCAGGAAGAATAATTGGAATTGATGTGTGAAAAAATTATTGGCTTCTCTGTCTATTGGAAGCCATGAATGGTGAAAGATTTTGGGCGAAACTTTCCTAAAGATTGGCAATGTCAGGTTCTGACTGAAAGCTGACGTGTTTCTCCGCAACCTGGCACTTCCATATTGGCACTGCCAGGGGGAAGTGCCAGGACACAGCCCAGCCATGTCTCTCACCGCCCCGGGCCATACTCGCCTCTGAGCCCCCGGCGTGGTCATCACAAGGGAAACCAGTAATGATTCCCACCAGAGTGAAGTCACTCTGGCAGTTGCGGGGGGGGGGGGGGGGGGGGGGGATGATATTTAAGCATATTTAAATTTATGATAATCAGGTTCACACCCTTGCTCAGTGGCGAGACCTCGTGTTGAGATCTACCCTGCCGCCCGATCACAACCTGAGATCTTGACGCCACAAATCCTGTTTGGCCTTCTCGCGAGAGTTAGCGCCCATAATGGATTTGAGCCCACAGCAAATTGGTCCAGCAATTCCGTGACCTTTAATGCTTCAATCAATGTTTAGGCTTTTTTTGTTTAATCATGATCATTTCCGCTTTCACATGACCCACTCTAATCTTTGATGAGAGTTGCTCTCCAATTTTGATCTTTGTAATTTACCTTTTACAAAATTCAGCTTGTCTTATGGGGTAATCATGTCTAATGCCTATTTAAAATCCAATAAATGGGAGAGCAATAATTTCACTTAGTAAATTCACACTCCTATGATTTTGGTACTTCACCAGTTTTTGTAATGTAGAACTTTGTACAGGAGCCACTGAGGTTTTCCTTAAAAAGCCACATGTTCACAAGGTTTTCAACCGCACAGTGGGAAAGGTCCCAAATTTGCTCTCAAATCAAACCTGGCTAGCTAATCTCAGATGATACTATGGTAAGTGAGTTCATAGATCATAGAATTTACAGTGCAGAAGGAGGCCATTCGGCCCATCGAGTCTGCACCGGCTCTTGGAAAGAGCACCCTACCAAGGCCCACACCACCCTATCCCCATAACCCAGTAACCCCACTCAACCAACCCTAAGGCCAATTTTGGACACTAAGGGCAATTTAGCATGGCCAATCCACCTAACCTGCACGTCTTTGGACTGTGGGAGGAAACCGGAGCACCCGGAGGAAACCCACGCACACACGGGGAGAACGTGCAGACTCTGCACAGACAGTGACCCAAGCCGGGAATTGAACCTGGGACCCTGGAGCTGTGAAGCAATTATGCTAACCACTATGCTACCGTGCTGCCCACCCCAGTTACTGTTGACTTCATGCCTTGAGCTAGGAAGGGGATATTTGTGTCTCCTGATCATAATCTTTATTAGTGCCACAAGTAGGCTTACATTAACACTGCAATGATGTTACTGTGAAAAGCCCCTAGTCGCCACATTCCGGCGCCTGTTCGGGTACACAGAGGGAGAATTCAGAATGTCCAATTCACCTAACAAGCACGTCTTTCGGGACTTGTGGGAGGGAACCGGAGAACCCGGAGGAAACCCACGCAGACACGGGGAGACTCCACACAGATAGTGACCCAAACCGGGAATAGAACCTGGGACCCTGGCGCTGTGAAGTAACAGAGCTAACCACTGTGTTACTGTGCCGCCAACTATCCAATGGCATAAAAGAAAATGTGAATCTGGTATCTGCCTATTTTTTGATCATTTGCAGATCTTTGATTTTCACAAAAAGAAATTAGGAAAGTTTGTTTCAGCTGATGTAACATCAGAAAATAACACATTGAAAGTAAATCCACAAAAATTTGAATTTCATTTATTGTAACGTGTACCGAGGTACAGTGAAAAGTATTGTTCTTCGTACAGTCCAGGCAGATCATTCCATACGTGAAAAACACAAGACATACATAAATATACAATGTAAATACATAGGCACAGGCATCTGGTGAAGCATACGGAGTGTAATCTGAGTATGTTCTTGCTGTTTTGTTGGTAGGATTGTATTAAAATATCTGGCAGGCACCCAACACAAACTGTCTTCTTAATTATACTTTGCTCATGACAATAGATACAAGTTCTGAGAATTGAAAGTGGAACGTTTTTCATAGATCTCGAATATTGTACTGATATCTATGCTGCAGGCGTTTGATTTTTTGCATTTTTGAATAATATACCTTTGCCTAGTTGATAAAAGCTCTAAGATGTAGCCAAGGATGTGGTTAGAAACCACACTGGGACTCTAGAGGGACCTCCTTGGCAGTTGGTGAAAGGTACTTCTAGGACTTTGCTAACAGTTGCTGCTATTCCCCTGTAGTCTCTACAATTCGGCATGCCTCCTTTCCTGAACATTGTGTTAATCATGGTGACTCTAAGGTCACTTTGAATGCCTTCATTCTGTCAGAGCTTCACAAATAGGGCATGTATCTGAGGGATTGGTATGTCTCCTCCGTGTTTGTGTTTCTGCACAGGTATTGTCATGACCAGCAGCTTTGTAATTTTTCATCTGGTTGGCAACAGTTACCACTTCATCAAGCATTGGCTTATTGCCTAGCTCACTTCTGATTGCATATTGTAGGAGTTTCTCCAGCAGTGCATGTTCACTGTGGAGTTCTCATTGAATAGTTCTACAAAGTACTCTCTCCAGCATGTGTTAATACTGTCCATGTCTTGAGGATCCGTAGATCTCTGGTTGCCTTGAAAAAGGTACATGTGTCTGGCGTGCCAAAAAGCCGCCTTTCTCCATCATTTGCTCTTCAAATCACCGGGTTCTTCACCGGCACCAGAATATCAGTCCAGATTTTGTGTTCAGATTCAAAGTGTAACTTTTTGACCCAGATACAGAAGTGTTACTTACGGAGTCAAGCTGACACATTTAAAAAAAATTTACTGTCCCCAATTTGTTTTTCCAATTAAGGGACAATATAGCATATCCAATCTACCTAACGTGCACAAGCTGGCACATTTAATATACGTACATAATATGTCTTTGCATTCCTTAGAATCGAGTTTCACAATAGGTAAGGTAAATATAATTGTCTCTGTACTGGATCAGTTAATATAGTAGCCTATTATAAACGGTGTTGCCTTGTTTTATATTATTAGGAGTTCCTTAAGAAAGAATTCAGTGAAGAAAACATTTTGTTCTGGCAGAATTGTGAGTACTTCAGCCAAATCTCTCAGCATGACAAGAAACAGGTGAGAAAAATGTTGAAAGGTTAACTTATTTCCATGGCAATTTTCTGGCCACTGCACTTCTCCTATACTCTTCATAGAAAGGACTCCACCAAACTTACTCTCTGTAGGTTTTGTGACCGTAAGTAAAAGTAATGATAAAGATATATTTTTCAACAAATAAACAATTAATTAATTAAATCGTTTTGATTGTCACAAGTAGGCTTACATTAACACTGCAATGAAGTTACTGTGAAAAGCCCCTAGTCGCCACAGTCCAGCGCCTGTTCGGGTACACAGAGGGAGAATTCAGAAATCTCAGCTGGTACGGGAATTGAACCCGCGCTGCTGGCCTTATCCTGCATCACAAACCAGCTGGAAGCCTTTATTATTATAATAATTATACAATCATAAAGATGCATTACATACGGCAACAAAACCAAACATGTCCTCTTTATCGTGGCCTCTTGCTTTAATGTGAACAATGCAGTTGACCACTCATTTCAAATTTTCAATATTCACATTTTTTTTTGTTTTTGTCTTGCCAATCTAAATACAACTTTACTGTGATCTATAATATGGTGTTGCAAGAACCATTGAGGGGCGACAGTAAAGAGAAAATGTGGAGAGACCATAAGGCATCTTGGGCAGTTGCCACAGCTTGTGGGGAGGGGAGTACAGTGATCTATACCATCTCCCTACCTCTCATTCCTAGAGATTTAATACCCTCACAGCACATTGTTAAAAAGAGATGTCACCAAGTGCATCTGCAATCCGTTAGCGAACATGTTGCTAATTTTCTCAAAACACAAAATCTTAGCATTTTTCCAGTGAGGCATCATCTGTGGAGGGAAAAGGAGTTCATGTTTCAGGCTGATGTGGCAATAGAACCAGAGTCAGCATGAGGAAACGTTTTTTGACGCAGCGAGTGGTTAGTATTTGGAATGTACTGCCAAAGAGGGTGCTGGATACAGATTGAATTGTGGAATTCGAAAGTGAATTGGGTAACAAGCTCGAAGGATAAAAATTGTAAGGATATGGAGAAAAGGCAGGGCCATGAGACTAACTGAGTTGCCTCTTGAAAGAGCCTATGCAGATGCAGTGTATTTATGATTTATTCTAAACATGTACCACGTCTAGATTTTATTGCATAAAATAATTCTTGAATGTTCAACCTGAAGCAGTTTATTGGCAAAATAAAGCAGTGCACCAAAATGCATCACGATGAGAAGACACAAAAAAGTGAGCTTCTAACCCTAAATATAAACAAACAATGTTGGAAATACTCAGCAGGTAAGGCAGCATCTATGGAGAGAAACGTTTTTAGGACGGAACAGGAACTAATGCTGCTCCCAATGTTAAATTGCAGCGGCGCAGCCTGCAGTTTTGTGAGCAGGCTCCCCTGACTCCATCCCAACAGACCTTTGAGCCAGGTAGGCACGGACCCCAGTATCCTGTAAAGATCCAGCCCATAAATACAACTGACTGCAGCACAGCAAAGCTATTCAACCCAAACCCCCAACTACAATATTCAAAAACCACTAAACTTGGAAACTCTCTGGTTCCTAATTGCTAGGATACAATTTCTCTGAGTTTAGGTTGATTTTGTTCCACTTCTAATTTTTTTGGCATGATTGGAAGCAATTTGAGTATTTATTGCCTTGTTCCATCAAAAAATGAATCCAACACATGTCTATCTATAACAATTGGTTAAAAGTTTTAAGCACTTTGCCGTACTGTGCATCAGCATACGTGGTAGATGTGAGGATGAAAAACGTTACACTCTTTTTCTCTGTTTATTCATTGTTTTAAATGTCCATCCGTTAACCACTACGCAGCTGATGTTTAACCCCAACAACCTCGAAAGACATTTGACAGCTTTTGACTCATTTTCATTCCACTGTGTTTTACAGCTTTTGTATAGAGCTCGGGAGATCTACAGCAACTATTTATCCAACAAGGCAGTCACACCTGTCAACATCGACAGCCAGGCACAGTTAGCTGACGCCATCATTAATGCACCGCACCCAGATATGTTTAAAGAGCAGCAACTGCAGGTGTAGTAATACAAGTTTGAGCATTCGTTCATTTACATGTTCCATCGATAACCACTATTATCTCGCTCAAAAACTATTAAGTTGCGATGAAGTACTTTGTAGAAGTAATTACACTATCAAATAGACCTAATTGTAGCAGGTGGTTTAACCTCTGAAGGGATGACCCATAACCATTGCCTGTGAATTCACATACTGATCCTAATATGTGCATTACATTTACTTGTTATGCAGTTACCTATTCTTCTACATTTTTTCACAATGCATGTAAAAATAACATTATATCTCTCTTTTGATCTGAAAAATAACTGTTTCAGAAAAGAAATGACAGTATTTTTTTCCTCCAAAGTAGATTTTTAACCTGATGAAGTTTGACAGCTACACTCGTTTTTTGAAATCAACACTGTACCAAGAATGCATGTTAGCAGAAGTGGAGGGCCGCTGCTTACCTGATCCTTGTCAGGTACCATGCAGCCCTGCCTCAAGGCACAGCGTCAGCTCGGACCGGTCCAGCCATTCTACCCCAAACAAAGTATGTATTTAACCTTTCAGTTTATAAAAAAAAAAAAAATTAAAAAAATTAACTTTGATTTATCCATGAGCTGGGTGTTCTGGGATGGGATGAGGGGAAAGAAAAACATCTCAAAATCTCAGCTCCTGGCCATAAGCCAGTGCTCCACGCAGCGTATGAGTGAGGAGAGGATTGGACTCTGAAAACCTGTCCGTACTCATTCACGTTGGCATTCGGGTGAAGTAATGTGGGATGACCGTGAAACACCAGCCCTGCAAGCTGCTCATGCCTCCAGAAAAGAAGGCAAGGCGATCAGGGAGGAGGGAGAACAATCAATTAAGAAATAAAACACAACTTCCAAAGATGAGTGAGCTGCATTCTTGTTCTATAATCAAATAAAACATTTGCAAACCCAATTAATGTTGTCAGTTCAATGTAAGCAGCAGGAGGCTGAGAACATGCTTCAGCGTAGATATACAATCACCCTTCATTCCACTACAACCACATTCATTATTACTTCAATTGAACAGTGTTGGAAGCTGATAAAATGCTAAATAGCTGCATTCTTGATTTACTTTGGTGCAAGTTGTTTAAAATGAATGTTGGCATGCATTATACTATTAATTGTGAACTTTATGGAGAAGGGGCTAATTCTTAGGCCATTGTATTAATATAAGCAAATTATTATTTTTAATTGTGATCTGTCTCTGAAAGAGAGAAGGCAGGTTAAGATTTTAAATTTATACAATTCACCAGAGTGGAACGCTTAGACGTTAGGACTGATCAGACTGTTTAACAGAGATACTGCACTGAGCTTTCTCCTTCAATCCTACATATGCATACAGAATACAAAGTAGGAATAGGCCATTCAGACGGGGAAAATGTGCAAACTTCACACAGACGGTGACTGGGGCCAGGACGAACCTGAGCCCTCAGGGCCATGAGGCAGCAGTGCTAACCACCGTACCACCCAGAAACATTTCTGTAAAGTCGTGCCCGGAATGTACGGTAGCCAAATTTTCCAATGACACCAAAATAGGTAGTGTTGTCAAGAGGAATTGGAGAGTCTGCAATAAGATATAGGCAGGGTAAGTCAGTGGGCAAAACTTTGGCAGATGGAGTATAATGTGGGAATCTGAACTTGTCCATGTTGGCAGAAAGAATAGAAAAGCAGTATGCTATTTCAATGGAGAGAGATGGCAGAACATTGCATTACAGAGAGATTTGAGTGTCCTGGTGCAGCAAGCAAATGGGATGGTGTTTTGCAAGGGGAATGGAATATAAAAAGTAGGGAAGATTTGCTGCAGTTGTACAGGGTGTTTGTGAGACCACATCTGGAGCACGGTGAACAATTTTGGCCTCTTAAGGAAGGACATAATTGTATTAGAAACGGTTCAGAGATGAAGGGCTTGTCTTGTGAGGAATGGTTGTAGAGGTTTATGCCCATTAGAGTTTATTCAAACATATCCTGAGGGGACTTGACAGTGTGGATGCTGGAAGGATGTTTCCCGTTGTGGGAGAGACAAGACATGGGGACACAGTTTAAAAGTAAGGAGTCTCCCTTTTAAAACTGAGCTGAGGAGAGTTTGTTCCTCTGGGGGTCATTGGTCTGTGGAATCCTCTTCCCCAGAGAGGAGTGGATGCCGGGTCATTGATTATTTTTAAGACTGTTAGATTCTTGGTTGACAAGGAAGCCAAAGGGGTAGACAGGAAAGTAGAGTCCACAGTCAGATCAGACATGATCTTATCAAATGGCGGAGCAGGCTCCAGGGGGAGAGTGGCTTACTCTTCCTAATTCATATATAAAAGCAACAAGATCATTGGAAATCACCATCACCCTGAAATTTCACCTTAATTCACATAGCATCCTTAATTGGGTGTATATTTTCGTTCATTGTTTGTCACTGGTCAATATTGTGGAATCCTCCACTGTGGGAGAACCATCAACATGGGACTACAATGATTCATTGGAGTTTAGAAGATTGAGAGGTGATCTTATTGGAACACAGTCCTGAGCCGACTTGTTGAGGTAGATGCCGTGAGGATGTTTTCACTTATGGGGAGACTAGAACTAGGGGGCATACATTAAAAATCAGGGGTCTTCCATTTAAGACTGAGAGGAGGAGAACATTATTCTCTGACTGCCATTGGTCTGTTGGCCTAGAGAGCATGGGAGGCAAGGTCATTAAATATTTTTAAGAATAAATTTGATGAGTTGAGGCCACGATCAGATCAGCCATGATCGTATCAAATAGCAGAACATGCTCAAGGGAGCAAAAGGCGAAACCCTGCTTCTAATTCGTAAGTATATGATTTTCTTTTACTCTATTACTACTCTTTACTAATGGGGAGGCAGTGGTGTAGTGCCATTGACACTGGGCTGATAATTCGGAGACTAGGGGTAATGGGGACCTGGATTGGAATCCCGCCATGGCAGACGGTGAAATTTGTATCAGTTAAAATATGGAACTAAAATGGAATGATGACTGACCATTGTCGATTGTCGTAAAAAAACATTTTGCTCTCTAATGTCATTTAGGGAAGTAAATCTGCCATCCTTACCTGGTCTGGCCTATAAATGGCAATCTTGATTAATAAGCAGATCAGGGGTTATGGGAAGAAGGCAGGAGAATGGGGATGAGAAAATATCAGCCATGATTGGATGGCAGAGCAGACTCGATGGGCCGAATGGCCTAATTCTGCTCCTATGTCTTATGGTAAATGGCCTAGCAAGCCACTCAGTTCCAGGGCAAGTAGGGATGGGGCAATAAATACTGACCCAGCCAGCAACACCCACATCCCATAAATGAAAAAAAGGATTAAATTTTAGTTGATATTCGCAGATGCATTATTTGGTCTTGAGCCATTTTTTTTTCCAGTCCCAGTTGTCGCGTTGACTAAATTGGCTTTCAGCTCAAGTGTTTTCAGTTATCAAGCCAATTCACTAGTGGTGTATAAATTATACAACAAATGTGGAGTCTCCATTCCCCCCCCCCCCACCCCCCAAACAACTAACCAGTGACCAATTCCTTGAAATAAACGATAAAAGGTAGCCATCTCCAATAGAACCCCTTGACTGCTCCCCGCATGATGTACTTAACTGTCTCGAGGTGTAAGAACCCCGTTAAATTCCTCCAGCCATACCGATGGAGATGGAGACCTCCACCCCAGTAGAACCCACCTCCGGGCAGTCAGCGAGACGAAAGCCAGGACATTAGCCCCTGCACCTGTCTGCAGCTCCGGCGAGTTTGACACCCCAAATATGGCAACTAAAGGACAGAGCTCCAGCTCAATCTTCAGAATCACCGACATGGTGCTAAAGAAGGAGACCCAGAAACCCACAAGCTTGGGACAAGCCCAGAACCTGTGCGTGTGGTTAGCTGAACCTCACACTTGTCCTCCACCCCTAAAAAGAAGCGACTCATTCTAGACTTGGTCAGGTGCGCTCTAAACACTTAAACACTTAAGCTGGATGAATCCAGGTCTGACGCATGAGGGGTACCTTTCATCCAATATGGCCCCCAACTCCTGCTCCCACCTAGCCTTAACCCACTGACAGCGAATCTTCTGACAAATATTGGAAATGCCACCTTCCTCCAACCCGGCGAACAAGAGGACCCTCTTCATTAGAGATTTTGGCAGTGGCACGGGGAATGTCGGGAAAATTCCCCCCCCCTCAGCGAACATGGCATCCATCAAACAGATGGTTAGCAAAATGGCAGCCAGTTTCGACACTGACCCCAATTTACAATGTTGTCGAAATTGGCTCCATATCTTCAAAGTTGAAACAACCGCTAGATCTGATGAATACTTTGTCGGTGAGAACAGGAGTGAGGCCGTCACTGGATAAAAGCAAATTACTGCGGATGCTGGAATCTGAAACGAAAGAGAAAATGCTGGAAAATCTCAGCAAGTCTGGCAGCATCTGTAGGGAGAGAAAAAGGAGCTAACGTTTCGAGTCCGATGACTCTTTGTCAAAGTGAGGCCGTCACTAACACGCCCAGACCAGACCCTCTGCACAACCTTGATTCTATCTGCACCCAAGTAGCCCCCGGATCACTATTTGAACTCAACACCACCTCTGCATTAGCTGCCCAATAATAAAATATCGGGTGGGATTCTTCGCTGGAATTTCATAACGCGATTGGGCAGAGAATCGGTTTTGACCCAAAATCGTGACGGGTGCCTGCTTTACGCCAATCGCAATTCTCCCGTGTCTCGACAGTGGCGTCAATGCGTTCCAGAATGCACCTACAGTAAGCGCCGTTGATATATCCTAGCGGGCCTGACCCGGTTCTTCAGGGCCCCCGCGATTCTCTGCCTCCATGGGGCGTCTCCCGATGGTGAGGTTCACTTGTGCTTAATCGTGAAATAGGTGCCATGGCTGCTGAGGGGGTACAGAAAATGTCCAACATCGTCATAATGTGCTGACAGTCATACCACTGACCTGGGGTGGGGGGGATTCTGCCAGTACCGAGGGGATTAGCAGGGGGTGGCCAGGAGGTGGGCCCTGTGTTAGGGTGGATGGGCATGGATCACCATTGATGCAGCCTGCAAGGCAGCCATGCAGCTGCGCAAGGCAGCCATGCAGCTGCGCAAGGCACTGACTGCCTACTGTGAGCTTAGGGCCACAGGTCGTATGAGTCTCCACTGACTTACTTCCAGTGATCCAGTAACTACCATAGAAGCACAACATAATCACTTATTGTCACAAGTAGGCTTCAATGAAGTTACTGTGAAAAGCCCTTAGTCACCACATTCCGGCGCCCGTTCGGGGAAGTTGGAACGGGAATTGAACCCGTGTTGCTGGTCTTGTTCTACATTGCAAGCCAGCTGTCTTAGCCCACTGTGCTTAACCAGCCCCTGTATCATATGATGAGTTAAAACTGTGAAGTTAAATTTTAAGCAGGCTACATTTGTTTTCCTAAACATTTAACCTAATATCAGGGTCTTAGATGAAATTTTAGAAGATTTTTACTTGGATCTTGCTGTTTTATTGGAAGAAGATTTCCCTTAAGGTTTGCAGATCCAGGAAGGGACAGGCAGAAGCTGAAATATGGAAAGACCGTGGAGTTTCAACAGTTTGAAACAGGTTGAAGCAATTATTTTACTTAGGACAACCATCGGTAGACAAACTAATGGCTCTGGAAAACACCGAGTAAGGTAATTTTCTAATCGCAAGTTTTATTCACCAATGTTTTTTTCCCCTGATTTTAGTCTAGTACAAAAGTTAAACCGAGCAGATTACTACCCATCGAACTTGAAGATGATAACGACAAGAAGAGGGGGGCATTTTTTTCCTGGTCACGAAGGAGCCTGGGAAGAGCTCAAAAGAGAAAAGAGAATGGAGATTCACAAACTGGTAAATTCTGCATACTTAAATTTTAATGATGCTGAATAGTTCATTTTTATTTGTAAAAGTATCAATAGATTTACCAGAAAGATTCCAGGGATGAGGAATTTTAATTACAAGGTTAGGTTGGAGAAGGTGGAGTTGTTCTCCTTGGAGCAAAGGAAATGTGTACAAGATTATGACAGGCTGAGATAAGGGAGATAATTCACAACTTTTTTCATTTGCTGATGGTAAAAGGACTAGGGGTGCAGATCTAAGATTTTGGGCGAGAAATGTAATGGGAATATGAAGAAGAACTCCTGGGTTCGATTCCCAGCTTGGGTCACTGTCTGTGCGGAGTCTACGCATTCTCCCCGTGTCTGCGTGGGTTTCCTCCGGGTGCTCCAGTTTCCTCCCACAAGTCCCGAAAGACTTGCTGTTAGGTGAATTGGACATTCTGAATTCTCCCTCCGTGTACCCGAACAGGCGCCGGAATGTGGCGACTAGGGGCTTTTCACAGTAACTTCATTGCCGTGTTAATGTCAGCCTACTTGAAATGAAAAAATTAATATGAATATCGCTTTATTGTCACAAGTAGGCTTCTAATGAAGTTATTGTGAAAAGCCCCTAGTCGCCACATTCCGACGCCTGTTCGGGATGGCCTTTTTAAATGAGGAACGGAAACAGCTAAGAGTTAGACAGAATTATGTGAGACAGTTAAAACAGTGGAAGAGGTAGGTGTGGGTGAGATACTTTAAACTAAATTGTAGGAGTTGAGATGGGAATTTAAGAAATAAGAGTGGGCATTGCCATTCGACCCCTAAAGATCATAGAACAGAATCATAGAATCCCTACAGTGCAGGAGGAGCCATTCGGCCCATCGAGTCTGCACTGACCCTTTGGAAGACCCTACCTAGGCCCAATCCCCCGTCCTATTCCTGCAACCCACCCTTAGGGGCAATCTATCATGGCCAACCCACCTAACCTGCACATCTTTGGACTCTGGGAGGAAACCAGAGCCAAAAGGACCCGATACATTGACTTTGTTTTTTCTCCTTACAGATGTTTCCAGATCTGCCGAGCTTTTCCACAATCCTCTATTCTTGGTATACAAAGTAAAAACTGGAATCATTTAGGAACCACTTAAATTCTGCAATGAGAGCAATCGAAGGTACAGGCTAGATATGGGCTGAGGAATGAGACCCCACTCGTATGGAATTATAATGAATACATAAGTTGAACCTTCTGCAATGTTTACCGTAACTATCACTCTTTGAAAACGTTAACTACAGGCCGGAATTCTCCGCCCGTTCACATCGGCGGGATTCTCCGGTCCCGCTCGCAGAGCACCCCCTCCCGTGGATTTCCCAGCACCTTGGGGGTGACTTCAGTTGAAATTCCCATTGACGCGGTGAGGGCAGAGAGTCCGGCCTCCAGCGAACGGCCTGCCGCCGAGAAACACGCTGCCAGGTGGCTGGAGTATCCCGCCGTCAACGAGCGGCCTGTCGCCGAGAAACACGTGGCCGAGAGGCCGGAGCATCCTGCCGCCAGCGAGCGGCCTGCAGCCGAGAAACACGCAGCCAGGAGGCCGGAGAATCCTGCCGCCAGTGAATGGCCTGCCGCCGAGAAACATGCGGCCGGGAGGCCGGAGAGTGCCGCCTCCAGCGAATGGCCTGCCGCCGAGAAACACGTGGCCGGGAGGCCGGAGAA
This sequence comes from Scyliorhinus torazame, assembly GCF_047496885.1. Taxonomy (NCBI): domain Eukaryota; kingdom Metazoa; phylum Chordata; class Chondrichthyes; order Carcharhiniformes; family Scyliorhinidae; genus Scyliorhinus; species Scyliorhinus torazame. Next base: position 24,580,986 of record NC_092715.1, read on the forward strand.
TCCCGCCTCCAGCGAATGGCCTGCCGCCGAGAAACATGCGGCCGGGAGGCCAGAGAATCCCGCCTCCAGCGAACGGCCTGTCCCCGAGAAACACACTGCCGGTATGCCGGAGAACCTCACTGCCAGTGAACGGCCTGCCGCCGAGAAACACGTGGCCGGGAGGCCGGAGAATCCCGCCGCCAGCAAACGGCCTGCAGCCGAGAAACACGTGGCCGGGAGGCTGGAGAATCCCGCCGCCAGCGAACGGCCTGTCGCCGAGAAACACGAGGCCGGAGAATCCTGCCGCCAGCAAACGGCCTGCCGCCGAGAAACACGCGGCCAGGAGGCTGGAGAATCCCGCCGCCAGCGAATGGCCTGTCGCCGAGAAACACGCGGCCGGGAGGCTGGAGAATCCCGCCGCCAGCAAATGGCCTGTCGCCGAGAAACACGAGGCTGGGAGGCTGGAGAATCCCGCCGCCAGCAAGCGGCCTGCTGCCGAGAAACACGAGGCTGGGAGGCTGGAGAATCCCGCCTCCAGCGAACGGCCTGCCGCCGAGAAACACGCGGCCGGGAGGCCGGAGAGTCCCGCCTCCAGCGAACGGCCTGCCGCCGAGAAACATGCGGCCGGGAGGCCGGAGAGTCCCGCCTCCAGCGAACGGCCTGCCGCCGAGAAACATGCGGCCGGGAGGCCGGAGAGTCCTGCCGCCGAGAAACACGCGGCCGGGAGGCCGGAGAGTCCCGCCTCCAGCGAACGGCCTGCCGCCGAGAAACATGCGGCCGGGAGGCCGGAGAGTCCCGCCTCCAGCGAACGGCCTGCCGCCGAGAAACATGCGGCCGGGAGGCCGGAGAGTCCCGCCTCCAGCGAACGGCCTGCCGCCGAGAAACATGCGGCCGGGAGGCCGGAGAGTCCTGCCGCCGAGAAACACGCGGCCGGGAGGCCGGAGAGTCCCGCCTCCAGCGAACGGCCTGCCGCCGAGAAACATGCGGCCGGGAGGCCGGAGAGTCCCGCCTCCAGCGAACGGCCTGCCGCCGAGAAACATGCGGCCGGGAGGCCGGAGAGTCCCGCCTCCAGCGAACGGCCTGCCGCCGAGAAACACGTGGCCGGGAGGCCGGAGAATCCCGCCGCCAACGAGCGGCCTGCCGCCGAGAAACACGCGGCCGGGAGGCCGGAGAATCCTGCCGCCAGCGAACGGCCTGCCGCCGAGAAACACGCGGCCGGGAGGCCGGAGAGTCCCGCCGCCAGCAAACGGCCTGCCGCCGAGAAACACGCGGCCGGGAGGCCGGAGAATCCTGCCGCCAGCGAACGGCCTGCAGCCGAGAAACACGCGGCCGGGAGGCCGGAGAGTCCCGCCGCCAGCAAACGGCCTGCCGCCGAGAAACACGCGGCCGGGAGGCCGGAGAGTCCCGCCGCCAGCAAACGGCCTGCAGCCGAGAAACACTATGCCGGGAGGCTGAAGAATCCCGCCGCCAGCGAATGGCCTGCAGCCGAGAAACACGAGGACGGGAGGCTGGAGAATCCCGCCGCCAGCGAACGGCCTGCAGCCGAGAAACACGAGGCCGGGAGGCTGGAGAATCCCGCCGCCAGCGAACGGCCTGCAGCCGAGAAACACGAGGACGGGAGGCTGGAGAATCCCGCCGCCAGCGAATGGCCTGCAGCCGAGAAACACGAGGACGGGAGGCTGGAGAATCCCGCCGCCAGCGAACGGCCTGCAGCCGAGAAACACGAGGCCGGGAGGCTGGAGAATCCCGCCGCCAGCGAATGGCCTGTCGCCGAGAAACACGAGGCCGGGAGGCTGGAGAATCCCGCCGCCAGCGAATGGCCTGTCGCCGAGAAACACGCGGCCGGGAGGCTGGAGAATCCCGCCGCCAGCAAATGGCCTGTCGCCGAGAAACACGAGGCTGGGAGGCTGGAGAATCCCGCCGCCAGCAAGCGGCCTGCTGCCGAGAAACACGCGGCCCGGAGGCTGGAGTATCCCGCCGCCAGCGAATGGCCTGTCGCCGAGAAACACGAGGCTGGGAGGCTGGAGAATCCCGCCGCCAGCAAGCGGCCTGCTGCCGAGAAACACGCGGCCGGGAGGCTGGAGTATCCCGCCGCCAGCGAACGGCCTGCAGCCGAGAAACACGCGGCCGGGAGGCCGGAGAATCCCGCCGCCAGCGAATGGCCTGTCGCCGAGAAACAGGAGGCCGGAGAATCCCGCCGCCAGCGAACGGCCTGCCGCCGAGAAACACGTTGCCGGGAGGCCGGAGAGTCCCGCCTCCAGCGAACGGCCTGCCGCCGAGAAACATGCGGCCGGGAGGCCGGAGAGTCCCGCCTCCAGCGAACGGCCTGCCGCCGAGAAACATGCGGCCGGGAGGCCGGAGAGTCCTGCCGCCGAGAAACACGCGGCCGGGAGGCCGGAGAGTCCCGCCTCCAGCGAACGGCCTGCCGCCGAGAAACATGTGGCCGGGAGGCCGGAGAGTCCCGCCTCCAGCGAACGGCCTGCCGCCGAGAAACACGTGGCCGGGAGGCCGGAGAATCCCGCCGCCAACGAGCGGCCTGCCGCCGAGAAACGGGAGGCCGGAGAATCCTGCCGCCAGCGAACGGCCTGCCGCCGAGAAACACGCGGCCGGGAGGCCGGAGAGTCCCGCCGCCAGCAAACGGCCTGCAGCCGAGAAACACGAGGCCGGGAGGCTGGAGAATCCCGCCGCCAGCGAATGGCCTGTCGCCGAGAAACACGAGGCCGGGAGGCTGGAGAATCCCGCCGCCAGCAAATGGCCTGTCGCCGAGAAACACGCGGCCGGGAGGCTGGAGAATCCCGCCACCAGCAAATGGCCTGTCGCCGAGAAACACGAGGCTGGGAGGCTGGAGAATCCCGCCGCCAGCAAGCGGCCTGCTGCTGAGAAACACGCGGCCGGGAGGCTGGAGTATCCCACCGCCAGCGAACGGCCTGCAGCCGAGAAACACGCGGCCGGGAGGCTGGAGAATCCCGCCGCCAGCGAATGGCCTGTCGCCGAGAAACACGAGGCTGGGAGGCTGGAGAATCCCGCCGCCAGCAAGCGGCCTGCTGCCGAGAAACACGCGGCCGGGAGGCTGGAGTATCCCGCCGCCAGCGAACGGCCTGCCGCCGAGAAACATGTGGCCGGGAGGCCGGAGAGTCCCGCCTCCAGCGAACGGCCTGCCGCCGAGAAACACGTGGCCGGGAGGCCGGAGAATCCCGCCGCCAACGAGCGGCCTGCCGCCGAGAAACGGGAGGCCGGAGAATCCTGCCGCCAGCGAACGGCCTGCCGCCGAGAAACACGCGGCCAGGAGGCCGGAGAGTCCCGCCGCCAGCAAACGGCCTGCAGCCGAGAAACACGAGGACGGGAGGCTGGAGAATCCCGCCGCCAGCGAACGGCCTGCAGCCGAGAAACACGAGGCCGGGAGGCTGGAGAATCCCGCCGCCAGCGAATGGCCTGTCGCCGAGAAACACGCGGCCGGGAGGCTGGAGAATCCCGCCGCCAGCGAATGGCCTGTCGCCGAGAAACACGCGGCCGGGAGGCTGGAGAATCCCGCCGCCAGCAAATGGCCTGTCGCCGAGAAACACGAGGCTGGGAGGCTGGAGAATCCCGCCGCCAGCAAGCGGCCTGCTGCCGAGAAACACGAGGCTGGGAGGCTGGAGAATCCCGCCTCCAGCGAACGGCCTGCCGCCGAGAAACACGCGGCCGGGAGGCCGGAGAGTCCCGCCTCCAGCGAACGGCCTGCCGCCGAGAAACATGCGGCCGGGAGGCCGGAGAGTCCCGCCTCCAGCGAACGGCCTGCCGCCGAGAAACATGCGGCCGGGAGGCCGGAGAGTCCTGCCGCCGAGAAACACGCGGCCGGGAGGCCGGAGAGTCCCGCCTCCAGCGAACGGCCTGCCGCCGAGAAACATGCGGCCGGGAGGCCGGAGAGTCCCGCCTCCAGCGAACGGCCTGCCGCCGAGAAACATGCGGCCGGGAGGCCGGAGAGTCCCGCCTCCAGCGAACGGCCTGCCGCCGAGAAACATGCGGCCGGGAGGCCGGAGAGTCCTGCCGCCGAGAAACACGCGGCCGGGAGGCCGGAGAGTCCCGCCTCCAGCGAACGGCCTGCCGCCGAGAAACATGCGGCCGGGAGGCCGGAGAGTCCCGCCTCCAGCGAACGGCCTGCCGCCGAGAAACATGCGGCCGGGAGGCCGGAGAGTCCCGCCTCCAGCGAACGGCCTGCCGCCGAGAAACACGTGGCCGGGAGGCCGGAGAATCCCGCCGCCAACGAGCGGCCTGCCGCCGAGAAACACGCGGCCGGGAGGCCGGAGAATCCTGCCGCCAGCGAACGGCCTGCCGCCGAGAAACACGCGGCCGGGAGGCCGGAGAGTCCCGCCGCCAGCAAACGGCCTGCCGCCGAGAAACACGCGGCCGGGAGGCCGGAGAATCCTGCCGCCAGCGAACGGCCTGCAGCCGAGAAACACGCGGCCGGGAGGCCGGAGAGTCCCGCCGCCAGCAAACGGCCTGCCGCCGAGAAACACGCGGCCGGGAGGCCGGAGAGTCCCGCCGCCAGCAAACGGCCTGCAGCCGAGAAACACTATGCCGGGAGGCTGAAGAATCCCGCCGCCAGCGAATGGCCTGCAGCCGAGAAACACGAGGACGGGAGGCTGGAGAATCCCGCCGCCAGCGAACGGCCTGCAGCCGAGAAACACGAGGCCGGGAGGCTGGAGAATCCCGCCGCCAGCGAACGGCCTGCAGCCGAGAAACACGAGGACGGGAGGCTGGAGAATCCCGCCGCCAGCGAATGGCCTGCAGCCGAGAAACACGAGGACGGGAGGCTGGAGAATCCCGCCGCCAGCGAACGGCCTGCAGCCGAGAAACACGAGGCCGGGAGGCTGGAGAATCCCGCCGCCAGCGAATGGCCTGTCGCCGAGAAACACGAGGCCGGGAGGCTGGAGAATCCCGCCGCCAGCGAATGGCCTGTCGCCGAGAAACACGCGGCCGGGAGGCTGGAGAATCCCGCCGCCAGCAAATGGCCTGTCGCCGAGAAACACGAGGCTGGGAGGCTGGAGAATCCCGCCGCCAGCAAGCGGCCTGCTGCCGAGAAACACGCGGCCCGGAGGCTGGAGTATCCCGCCGCCAGCGAATGGCCTGTCGCCGAGAAACACGAGGCTGGGAGGCTGGAGAATCCCGCCGCCAGCAAGCGGCCTGCTGCCGAGAAACACGCGGCCGGGAGGCTGGAGTATCCCGCCGCCAGCGAACGGCCTGCAGCCGAGAAACACGCGGCCGGGAGGCCGGAGAATCCCGCCGCCAGCGAATGGCCTGTCGCCGAGAAACAGGAGGCCGGAGAATCCCGCCGCCAGCGAACGGCCTGCCGCCGAGAAACACGTTGCCGGGAGGCCGGAGAGTCCCGCCTCCAGCGAACGGCCTGCCGCCGAGAAACATGCGGCCGGGAGGCCGGAGAGTCCCGCCTCCAGCGAACGGCCTGCCGCCGAGAAACATGCGGCCGGGAGGCCGGAGAGTCCTGCCGCCGAGAAACACGCGGCCGGGAGGCCGGAGAGTCCCGCCTCCAGCGAACGGCCTGCCGCCGAGAAACATGTGGCCGGGAGGCCGGAGAGTCCCGCCTCCAGCGAACGGCCTGCCGCCGAGAAACACGTGGCCGGGAGGCCGGAGAATCCCGCCGCCAACGAGCGGCCTGCCGCCGAGAAACGGGAGGCCGGAGAATCCTGCCGCCAGCGAACGGCCTGCCGCCGAGAAACACGCGGCCGGGAGGCCGGAGAGTCCCGCCGCCAGCAAACGGCCTGCAGCCGAGAAACACGAGGCCGGGAGGCTGGAGAATCCCGCCGCCAGCGAATGGCCTGTCGCCGAGAAACACGAGGCCGGGAGGCTGGAGAATCCCGCCGCCAGCAAATGGCCTGTCGCCGAGAAACACGCGGCCGGGAGGCTGGAGAATCCCGCCACCAGCAAATGGCCTGTCGCCGAGAAACACGAGGCTGGGAGGCTGGAGAATCCCGCCGCCAGCAAGCGGCCTGCTGCTGAGAAACACGCGGCCGGGAGGCTGGAGTATCCCACCGCCAGCGAACGGCCTGCAGCCGAGAAACACGCGGCCGGGAGGCTGGAGAATCCCGCCGCCAGCGAATGGCCTGTCGCCGAGAAACACGAGGCTGGGAGGCTGGAGAATCCCGCCGCCAGCAAGCGGCCTGCTGCCGAGAAACACGCGGCCGGGAGGCTGGAGTATCCCGCCGCCAGCGAACGGCCTGCCGCCGAGAAACATGTGGCCGGGAGGCCGGAGAGTCCCGCCTCCAGCGAACGGCCTGCCGCCGAGAAACACGTGGCCGGGAGGCCGGAGAATCCCGCCGCCAACGAGCGGCCTGCCGCCGAGAAACGGGAGGCCGGAGAATCCTGCCGCCAGCGAACGGCCTGCCGCCGAGAAACACGCGGCCAGGAGGCCGGAGAGTCCCGCCGCCAGCAAACGGCCTGCAGCCGAGAAACACGAGGACGGGAGGCTGGAGAATCCCGCCGCCAGCGAACGGCCTGCAGCCGAGAAACACGAGGCCGGGAGGCTGGAGAATCCCGCCGCCAGCGAATGGCCTGTCGCCGAGAAACACGCGGCCGGGAGGCTGGAGAATCCCGCCGCCAGCAAATGGCCTGTCGCCGAGAAACACGAGGCTGGGAGGCTGGAGAATCCCGCCGCCAGCAAGCGGCCTGCTGCTGAGAAACACGCGGCCGGGAAGCTGGAGTATCCCGCCGCCAGCGAACGGCCTGCAGCCGAGAAACACGCGGCCGGGAGGCTGGAGAATCCCGCCGCCAGCGAATGGCCTGTCGCCGAGAAACACGAGGCTGGGAGGCTGGAGAATCCCGCCGCCAGCAAGCGGCCTGCTGCCGAGAAACACGCGGCCGGGAGGCTGGAGTATCCCGCCGCCAGCGAACGGCCTGCCGCCGAGAAACACGCGGCCGGGAGGCCGGAGAATCCCGCCTCCAGCGAACGGCCTGTCGCCGAGAAACAGGAGGCCGGAGAATCCCGCCGCCAGCGAACGGCCTGCCGCCGAGAAACACGGCCAGGAGGCTGGAGAATCCCGCCGCCAGCGAACGGCCTGTCGCCGAGAAACACGGCCAGGAGGCTGGAGAATCCCGCCGCCAGCAAACGGCCTGTCGCCGAGAAACACGAGGCCGGAGAATCCCGCCGCCAGCGAATGGCCTGTCGCCGAGAAACACGCCCCTTCTGTTTAGAGCTAAGATTCAGCAGGTGTCTAATTTTTGCTAAGATCCAGATAAAGGGCCAATATGATCTGCTTCACAGTACAGTGATAAAGTCAAAGTGTAGGAAGCCTGATGAAATAACTTCATTAAGATTTATTAGATATGAGCAGGAGGAGACCATCCAGTCCCTCTAGTCTATTCTGCCATTTATCAGTTAGATTGGGTGTCAAGCTGCATTTAAAAGTGTTGTTTGTTGTAGGAGGAAGAGTCACACAGATTTCTTTCCTGCCAAAAAACAGAATTCGAGTAGGGAAGGTTCAATAAGCCTGGATTTCATCTCAACATTTGCAATTTAGTGACCGAGAATCCAGGGTGGCAAAGTCCAATGTGCAGGACACCAAAAAGGAAAGGAGACAGTCATAGAATCTCTGCAGTGCAGAAGGAGACCACTTGGCCCATCGAGCTTGTACCGACCCTTCGAAAGAGCACCCTACCCATGTCCACTCCACCATCCACCCCACCCGATCCCCGAAACCCTATAACCTAATCTGCACATCCCCCGACACTAAGGGGCAATCTAGCATGGCCAATCCACCAAAGCTGCACACCTTTGGACAGTGGGAGGAAACTGGAGCACCCAGAGGAAACCCATGCAGACACGAGGAGAACGTGCAAACTCCACACGGACAGTGACCCAAGGCCGGAAGTGAGCCCGGGTCCCTGGCTCTCTGAGGCAGTAGTGCTAGTCACTGTGCCACTGTGCTGCCCACTTGGGGATTAGTGATCAGAAGCCGTCAAATTTGAGCTGTGAAAGTGGGAGACCGTGGAATAAGTTCATAAGATATAGGAACAGAATAGGTTATTTGGCCCATCAGGCCTGCTCCACCTTAACTCCACCGTCCTGCCAGTTCTCCATAACCCTTCAACCCATTATTAATTAAAAATCTGTCTAAATCCTCCTAAAATTTACTCGCTGCCCAGCATCCACCGCACTCTGAGGTAGCGAATTCCACAGATTCACAACCCTTTGGGAGAAGTAGTTTCTCCTCATCTCCACTTTAAATTTGCTACCCCTTATCTTAAGTCTACAGCTTCTCGTTCCAGAATGCCCCATTGAAGCATCTGCTCCACATCTACTTTATCCATACCTTTTATCATCTTGTATACTTCAATTTGATGATCTCTCATTCTTCTAAACTCAGAGTGTGGGCCCAAACTGTTCAAACCTCCTCATTCGACTAACAACTTGATTTCAACATCAGGAAAATGGGGAGGGAAAGCATACAGGCTTGAAACCGAACAAGAGACAGGAAGTGACTACAACATTATTGATGAATTAGAACATAGCAAATAGTCCACAGCTGCACTAATTCAAGTTTGATCACAGGTTTTTTCCTTCACCTGTGGCTGATATTCTAAGGAACAGATCTAGATTGCTTCCATTAATTTCTTGGTGTACTGACGGAACTTGATAATAATATAGTAGACCACAGGCGTATTTATTGCCAGATTCAGTCTGAAAATTTAGCAGCACTGTGGGTGTATCTGCACAAAATGGACTGCAGATGCTCAAGAAGAATGGCTCACCACTACCTTCTCGAGGACAATGAGGGATGGATAATAAATGCTGGCTTTATCAGCAGCGTCCACATTCCACAAAATAATAAAATAAAAGTTGTAGAGTGGTTGTGTGGGGTTGTAGAGATGCATGTAGAACTTTTATATTCCATTCCCCTTGCAACAAATCCCCACATTCAATTTGGAATGGAACATGTTTCAGGCATGACCTTTTTAGAATGCATGGGCAGGATTCGCCCCCTCCCAATGGCGTCATCTTTCGGTCCCGCAATTGTCAATGGGGTTTCCCATTGTTCACATCCACGGCGATTCTGTGGCAGTGCTCTTAATAATAATAATCTTTATTATTGTCACAAGTAGGCTTACATTAACACCGCAATGTGGTTACTGTGAAAATCCCCTAGTCGCCACACTCCTGTGCCTGTTCGGGTACACAGAGGGAGAATTCAGAATGTCTAATCCACCTAATAGCATGTCTTTCAAGAATTGTGGTAGGAAAGCGGAGCACCCGGAGGAAACCCACGCAGACACTGGGAGAACGTGCAGACTCCGCACAGACAGTGACCCAAGCCGGGAATCGAACCTGGGACCCAGGCGCTTGCCGTCGGCAGGCCAGGACGATCCCTTCAGCGGGAGGGGCTGGAAAATCCTCTTTCCCCCCCCCCCCCCCCCCAAAAAATCTATTTTCTAAATCAAATTAACCATGCCTACTACTTTTCTAGCAAATGCAGGTATCATAATTTTATGCAGCACTAGATTACTTTACAACGTAAACAGTTGCAGGGAAGAATTTTATGCTGAAACAATAATAATTCTTTTTTTTCACTCGCTAGACCTATCTGAAAGTAATGGACTGTCTCAGTGGCGTCGGGAATCACTTGGCTCCATGTCATCTTCCACTAGCACAGAAGGAATGGCTTCCGGCTATCCAAGAAACAACAAACAAGAGGTTAGTACAAACTAAACAGAAATATGGGTGTCGTCCCACAGCTCACAAGTGATGGTACTGGAGGATCTGAACCTAGACTACTGTTTGAAAACATTTATCTTGTTTAATGGAGGTTCACTAGCTCCAGGTCATTTTTTATGGTCTGTTTATATTTATTTCAAAAGGACTTGGGATGAGGTATGCTGGTTTAAGTCAGTGTACCATGCAGTAACTAAAGGAAAATATAACTGAAATTGTCCTCAGACGCATTTCGGCAGGGAGAGCACACTCGTCCAAAGTTCAACTTCCTGTTCCCTGCAGTGAGTCTCGTTGGGAGTATTCACTTAGCTGTGTTTCAGGGTAATGACGGGATTGGAACCATAGTCAAACTGCCAACTAAACTGACAGTAAAATGGTCACTTGGCAGAGGTTCTGGAAGTATTTTAAAACTTAAGAGCTAAAACGCAGCAAGGAGTCAACATCTTTAAGAGAAGACCAGGAGGTTGGGGTCACTGAAAAAAGAACAGCGTAAAAAACCTGAGGTTTCTTTCTTTTAGAACTAAACTTCCACTTCCTCAGGGATAACCTTAATCTTGAATGTCCTGTACATGCATAAATCTTTGAGGCAGAATATGTTTTACTAATCTATTTGAACTTTTTGATGAAGTAGCAGAGAAAGTTGATGAATTGAAGGCTGTGAATTATGTCTATGTGGACTTTTTAAGAACGTGTTTGACAAAGTATGACATAAATGTCTGCCTCGACACAACCTGCCTCCACCACAATGACACGCAGTGATTTCCAAACCCGAACCGCTCACTGTGAAAAAAGTTCTTCTCACATCGCATTTGCTTCTTTTTCACATCACTTTAAATCTGTGCCCTCTCGTTCTCGATCCTTTTACGAGCGGGAGCAGTTTATCCCTATCTGCTTATCTATAGCCCCTCATGATTTTGAACATCTCTATCAAATCTCCTTTTAGCTTCATCTCAGTGGTTAGCACTGTTGCTTCACAGCTCCAGGGTTCCATGTTCGATTCCCGGCTTGGGTCGTTGTCTGTGCAGAGTCTGCACGTTCTCCCCGTGTCTGCGTGGGTTACCTCCGGGTGCTCCGGATTCCTCCCACAGTCCAAAGATGTGCAGGTTAGGTGAATTAGCCATGCTTAAACTGTCCTTCGTGTCCATAAAAGATGAGAGGTTACTGGGTTACATGGATAGGGTGGAGGTGTGGGCTTAAATAGGGTGCTCTTTCCAAGGGGCAGTGCAGACTCGATGGGCCGAATGGCCTTCTTCTGCACTGTAAATTATATGATTCTACGATTCTCCAAAGTGAACAGTCCCAACCTCTCCAATCTGTCCTAACTGAAGTTTCTCTTCCTTGGAACCATCTTTGTAAACCTTATACACTCTCTCCAATGTGTTTACATCCATCCTGTAGTGTGACGCCCAGAACTGTGCACAATAATCCAGCTGAAGTCTAACTAGTATAATTTCAACATAACCTCCTTGCCCAAGTGCTCTATGGCCCTATTAATGTTTTTCAGACTGGATCGTGATAGTGGTATTCCTAAGAACAATGCTTTTTTGATATGACCTAGATATTGGGATAGAATAAAATTTGTATATTTGCCAAATTTTCAGATGTAACAACCAATGAGGATGATATTCAACTGGAACAGGGCATAGATAAGCTAGCAGAATGGGCAAACAAGTGTCAGGTGGAATTTAATATTGAGAAATGTGAAGCAGTTTACATAGAAACGTGCATAGAAAATAGAAGCAGGAGAGGCCATTCGGCCCTTCGAGCCTGCTCCGCTGTTCATTGTGATCATGGCTGATCATCAAACTCAATATCCTCATCCCGCCTTCCCCCCCCATATCCCTTGATCCCTTCAGCCCCAAGAGCTGTATCTAATTCCTTCTTGAAATTACACAACGTTTTGGCCTCAACTACTTTCTGTGGCAGTGAATTCCACAGATTCACCACTCTCTGGGTGAAGAAATTTCTCCTCACCTCAGTCCTAAAAGATTCACCCCTTATCCTCAAACTATGACCCCTAGTTCTGGACTCCACCACCATTGGGAACATTCTTTCTGAATCTACTCAGTATAATCCTGTTAGAATTTTATGAGTTTTAGTGAGATCCCCTCTCATTCTTCGAAACTCCAATGAATATAATACTAACCGACTTAATCTTTCCTCATATGACAGTCCTGTCATCCCAGAAATCAGCCTTGGGCGGCACAGTAGCACAGTTGCTTCACAGCTCCAGGGTCCCAGGTTCGATTCCCGGCTGGGTTACTGTCTGTGCGGAGTCTTCACGTTCTCCCTGTGTTAGCGTGGGTTTCCTCCGGGTGCTCCGGTTTCCTCCCACAGTCCAAGATGTGCGGGTTAGGTGGATTGGCCATGCTAAATTGCCCTTCGTGCCCAAAAAGGTTAGGTGGGGGTTACTGGGTTACGGAGTAGGGTAGATACATGGGCTTGAGTAGGGTGCTCTTTATGAGGGCCGGTGCAGACTCAGTGGGCCAAATGGCCTCCTTCTGCATTCTAAATTCTATGATCTACGATAAACCTTCGCTGCACTCCCTTCATAGCAAGAACATCCTTCCTCAGATAAGGACACCAAAACCACACACTATTCCACTATGGCCTCACCAACACCCTATACAATTGCAGTAAAACATCCCTATTCCTATTCTCAAATCCTCTTGCTATGAAGGCCAACATACCATTTGCCTTCTTTACTGCCTGCTAACTTTCAGCAACTAATACACGAGGATACCAAGGTCTCGATGAGTATCCACCTCTCTCAATTTACACCCATTCAAATAATAATCTGCCTTCCTATTTTTGCTCCCGAAGCAGATAACCTTGCATTTATCCACATTAATACTGCATTTGCAATGCATGCGCCCACTCACTCAGCCTGTCCAATTCCTGCTGAAGCATCTCTGCATCCTCCTCACAGCTCATCCTCCCACCCAACTTTGTATCATCTGCAAATTTGGAGATAATACATTTAGTTCCCTTGTCCAAGTCATTAATAAATAATGTGTACAGCTGGGGTCTATCACAGATACCTGTGCTACCCACTAGTCACTGCCTGCCATTCGGAAAAGGACCCATTTATTCCAATTCTTTGCTTCTGGTCATCTTTCTATGCATCTCGAGCCACTACCTGCAATCCTATACACTTTAACTAAACATAGTAATTTGCTATGTAGGCCCTTGTCGCTGGCCTTCTGAAAGTCTTGTTCTTAGAAAGAGCAAAATCCCACTGGGAGCCATATGTTTGCAAAAAATACTACCTTAAACAATATCCCGCCGAAGAGTTAACCTCCCATCCCCCACCATACAACTTATGCAAATAGCTCCCATCCTATCCCAAGAATAAATACATAACAATATATACAATAAACTCCTTCCCATAAACAACCATAAAAGTACACACAGAGACCATTTCACTTGATCCCAGTCCATGCTCTATAACAAAGGCCTCAATCTCCTCTGAAGTGTCGAAGTGATAGTCCTTTGACCCGAGAGTAGCCCACAGCCTCGCCAGGTACACCACTCCAAACCACACTCCCCTCTTGTACAATGCTGCTTTAGCCTTATTGAAGGCCGCCTGCTTCCTTCCAAGTTCCACTCCGACATCCTGATAAATTCTAATGAGGCTCCCTTCCCACCTCGGATCTCAGTTCTCCTTGGCCCACTTCAAGACCCGCTCCTTCTCCTGGAAGCAATGGAATCTGACGATAACTGCTCGTGGTAGCCCATTCGCCCAAGGCTTCTGTTGGAGTGTTCAGTGGGCCCTTTCCAACTCTGGAAGGGACGACAGTCCACCCTCGCCCATCATCTTAAATATCGGCGACAAATACACAATAGAACTCGGGCCTCCACACCCTCCAGCAACCCCACGATTCTGAGGTTTTGTCTCCTCGACCAGTTTTCCAGGTTCCACCTTCACCCTCAGACTTTTATTTTTCTCCGTCACCAACGAGATTTCGGCCTCCAGTGAGGTGATTGGCTCACTGTGCCTCGACAGCCATTTCCACCCCCTCCAGCACCTCACCCTGTTCCTTCGGGCTTCTGAAGTTCTGTCCAACTACTCTCGGATAGGATCCAGCGCCACTTCAGTCGATTTACAGAGGGTTTCAAACATCACTCCAACTGAAATTGAAATGCTTTCCAAATTCAGTTACCAGTACCCCAGTTAGCATGTCTGCTGTGATCAGGGCGGCCGCAACCACCAGAACCGCTGCCACCATAGAATCATAGAATTTACAGTGCAAAAGGAGACCATTTGTCCCATCGAGTCTGCACCGGCCCTTAGAAAGAGCACTCTACTTAAACCCATGCCTCCATCCTATCCCCATAACCCAGTAGCCCCACCTAATCATTTGGACACAAAGGGACAGTTTAGCATGGCCAATCCACCTAACCTGCACATCTTTGGACTATGGGAGGAAACCGGAGCAGCCGCAGGAAACCCACACAGACACTGGGAGAAAGTGCAAACTCCATTCAGATAGACATCCGAGGCCAGAATTGAACCCGGGCCCCTGGAGCTGTGAGGTGGCAGAGCTAACCACTATGCCGCCCTGGTGCCATGCAAAACCTCCAAGTTCTTTGAAGAATTTCCACCCTCAGACTTCTTACTTCCAGCCTTGTTCAACAACAAGCTCCTTCTACTTTCATATTGGTGGGATTTGTCGACCAAATAACCCCAGAAATCGGGCAAAAAGGGCCAAAAAACAAGTACCCTAGCGGGAGCTATCACCTGCATGACCTCCTGCATGCCACCACCAGACGTCCTTTCTGAAAGTCTAAATGAACCACATCCACTGGGTCTCCCTGGGTAACTCTACTAGTTATATCCTCAAAGAATTCCAGTCGATTTTTCAAACATGATTTCCCTTTTGTAAATCCATGCTGTCTTTGTCTTATAATACAGCTGCTTTCCAAATGCTGTGCTATGAAATCCATGATAACCGGCACTAACAGCTTTCCCACTATCAACATTAAGCTCACTGGTCTATATTCCTGATTTCTCCCTACCTCGCGTTTTGAATAGCGGGCTTGCATTAGCTACCCTCCAATCTGTAGAAACCATTCCAGAACCCAAAGAATTTTGGAAAATGATTACCAGTGGATCTACTATTTCCAGGGCCACTTCCTTAAGTACTCTTGGATGAAGATTATCAGGCCCCGGAGATTTATCCACCTTTAATCCCATCAATTGCTCTAAAACCATTTCTCTACAAAACTGGTTTCCTTCAGCTCCTCACTAAAACCTGTGTTTCTCAGAACTTCTGGTACGCTGTTCATGTTTCCCTTTGTGAAGAGGAATTTAGTTCCTCAACCATTTCTACCCCATTATGAATTCTCCTGTTTCTGACTGTAATTGACATTTTTTTTGTCAATCTTTTTCTCTTTACATACCGATAGAAACTTTTACAATCAGTCTTTATGTTCCCTGCTAGCTTACTTTCATATTGTATTTTTCCCTTCTTAATCAATCCCTTGGTCTGCCTTTGCTGAATTTTAAACTGTTCCCAATCCTCAGGTCTACTGCCTTTTCTTGCCAATTTGTATGCTTTCTTCTTTGAATCTAGTACTCTCTCTAACCTTTGTAATGATGTGGAGATGCCGGCGTTGGACTGGGGTGAGCACAGTACGAAGTCTTACAACACCAGGTTAAAGTCCAACAGGTTTGTTTCGATGTCACTAGCTTTCGGAGCGCTGCTCCTTCCTCAGGTGAATGAAGAGGTCTGTTCCAGAAACACATATATAGACAAATTCAAAGATGCCAAACAATGCTAGGAATGCGAGCATTAGCAGGTGATTAAATCTTTACAGATCCAGAGATGGGGTAACCCCAGGTTAAAGAGGTGTGAATCGTCTCAAGCCAGGACAGTTGGTAGGATTTTGCAGGCCAGATGGTGGGGGATGAATGTAATGTGACATGAATCCCAGGTCCCGGTTGAGGCCGCACTCATGTGTGCGGAACTTGGCTATAAGTTTCTGCTCGGCGATTCTGCGTTGTCGCGGGTCCTGAAGGCCGCCTTGGAGAACGCTTACCCGGAGATCAGAGGCTGAATGCCCTTGACTGCTGAAGTGTTCCCCGACTGGAAGGGAACATTCCTGCCTGGTGATTGTTGCGCGATGTCCGTTCATTCGTTGACGCTGCGACAGCTAGTGACATCGAAACAAACCTGTTGGACTTTAACCTGGTGTTGTAAGACTTCGTACTAACCTTTGTAAGCCATAGAATCCCTACTGCAGAAGGAGGCCATTCGGCCAATAGAGTCTGGACCTACCCTCTGAAAGAGCAACCTACCTAGGCCCACTTCCCTACAACCCCACCTAACCCTTTGGGCACTAAGGGGCAATTTAACATGGTCAATCCACCTAACCTGCACATCTTTGGACTGTGGGTAGAAACCGGAGCACCTGTAGAAAATCCATGCAGACACTGGGAGAATGTATGCATTCCACACAGGCAGTCACTTGAGGCTAGAAATGAACCCAGGTCCCTGGCGCTGTGAGGCAGCAGTGCTATCCACTGTGCCACCGTGCAGCCTGGTTTGGCCAGAGTTCCTTTTCCACTCTCGTACCAAATAGGAATAAGCAACTTTTGGAGTGCATCTATCCATTCCTGGACTGCCTGCCATTGCCTGTCCACTTTCCTTCCTTTCACTAATGTTTCCCAGTCTATCAGAGCCAACAGGTGCCTTACACCACCATAGTTATCTTTATTGAGATTTAGGACCCTGGTCTCACTATCCAACTTGATAAAGAATTCTAGCATATTATGATCACTCATTGCCAAGGGTTCTCTCACAACTAGATTGCCAACTATTCATTTCTCATTACACAATGTTTTGGAAGAAAGAATAGAAAGAGAAGAAATATATACTTGATAGCATCGTTCTAAAGCAGAAACACAGGGACCTCGGGGTCCTTGTGGATAGATCTTAGAACTTCGATCTCAACATCCTGACCCATAGACCCACAGATCACAATCAGTAAGGATAAAATTGACACCTCCTCCACGATAGTCCTCAATACCATGGCCCCGCAAAGCTGTGTACTTTGCCCCCAGCTACACTCCTTATACACACCCAACTCCATCTACAAGTTTGCTTGTGGCACGACTGGAGTGGCTCGGATCTCAAACAATGATAAGTCAAATAGGGGAAATCCAATGTATAATTTCTGGTTGTTGTGTTCTTGTTTCTTTCTTTTTGTTGGGCGGGGGGGGGGCGGTTTTGTTGAAAATTTGTTGAAAAATTTGAATAAATATATTTTTTAAAAAACAAAAAGCAATGATAAGTCAAAGTACAGGAGGGAGATGGAGAACCTAGTGGCATAGTGCAATAGCAACAATCTCTCCCTCTTCCAGCAAAACTAAGGAGCTGGTCATCGACTTCAGGACGTGAAGTGTCGTACACACCCCTATCTGCATCAATGGTGCTGAGGTGGAGACGGTTTGAATCATAGAATCACTACAGTGCAGAAGGAGGCCATCTGGCCCATCAAATCTGCACCGACCCTCTGAAAGAACCCCTACCTAGGCCCACAACCCTACCCTATCCCAATAACCCCATCCCCATAACCTAATAACCCCATGTAACCTTTGAACAAGGTGGGCGGCATGTAATTAAAAAGGCAAATGGAATGTTAGCGTTTATTGCAAAAGGACTGGAGTATAGAATTAGAGAAGTGTTGTTGCAATTGCATAGGGTGAGACCACATCTGGAGTATTGTGTACAGTTTTGGTCTCCTTATTTGAGGAAGGATGTGCTGGCATTGAAGGCAGTTTTGAGGTTTACCAGATTGATTCTGGGGATGAAGGGGTTGACATATTAGGGCTTGTACTTGCTGGAAGGATGTGAGGGGATCTGATCGAGGTGTATAAAATACTAAAAGGGATTGATAAAGTAAATGTAGACCAAATGTTCCCCCTTGTGGGGCAATCTAGAATGAGAGGTCACAGATGTAGGTTGTGAGATGCAGTAGATTTCGAACTGAAATGAGGAGGAACTACTTCTCGCAGAGGGTGGTGAATTTGTGGAACTCGCTGCCCCATAATGCGGTGGAATCTGAATCATTAAATGGTTTCAAGAAGGAGATAAATATATTTCTGGTTTTAAAAAACGGGTTAAAGGGATACAGGGAGCAGGTAGGGAGGTGGATTTGAGACCAGGAAGAGATCAGCTATGATCTGATTGGATGGCGGAGCAGGTTCAAAGGGCTGACTTGCCTACTTCTGCTCCTAATTTCTATGTTCCTATGTCGTTGATCCTAGTTTAGCTCAATTGTGCAGGTTTGTGCAGCTGTAACTAAGTTTATCTGGGTCAGGTGGAGAGCACATTGGGCAGGGGAGTAGGTGACACTCCCCTGGAGATTCTGTGGGCTTCTGGACTGTCCTCCTTGAGATTTGGTTCCTCTGGGGATGTAATGATCTATTGGCTGTGGGGCTGAGTGCGAGACAGTGCTTCGGTTCAGCTTGTTAGGAGTCTTTCTTCGGTTGGAGATTAGGCTAGATGGGAGGAGTAGGTCACCCTCCTCCAAGTGTTCTTAGATCCGGACTTCCAAACTGTCCTTCTCCTTGAGACCTGGTCAACCCAGGGGGGCCGTATCCTGTTTCATACGAGGTTCTGCTGTTCTGTTCCTGGTAACCTTTTAAGTGTATATTGCCAGACCATGTTCTAAGTGTTGTAGGCCAATCCTGGTGTTCCTCTCTCTCTCTCTCTGGGGTCTCCTCTCTATTTGGGTAGGTGATGTATTGATTTGTTAGATTTGGTTCTGAGGGTGTCCCTTATCCTCTCTGGAGGGAGGAGAATTTTTCCCTGGTATATCCTGTTGATGGGTGTATTGACGATTCTCCGCCTGGTTGGTGGGGTCTCTTTGGTTGAGAGTGGTTTCAGCTTTCCTGTGATAGCGGAGCCTGAATGGTGCCTCTGATTTGGTTGGAGAGGAATGAGGTTTGTTGTGTTGTGACGTAGGAATCCTTAGGGTTAATCCTGGTGTTCCTGACTTTCTGGGGTTTCTTTCTTTTATCTGGGTAGGTGAGGCGTTGATACATGCTCGGACTTAATTCTGGAGGGTTTCCCTTATCTTGTGGGGAGAGGAGGGTTGTATCTTCCTCCAAGACACCCTGTTGATGGATGTCTCGACGATTCTCCTTCTCCTTGTCGGTGGGGTTTCCTTGGCAGAAAATGGTTTAAGTGTTCTGGTGATGGCGGGCAGTGCCTCTGATTTGGCTGGAGTGTAGTGAGGTGTGTTTTTGCAGCGTAGCTCCTGATGTGTACCATAAAGTGGAGATAATCAATGATATCAAAAGGAAATTGAATAGGCACTTGTGGGAACTAAAATAGCAGAGATACAGGGATAGGATGGGGAAATAGGACTGGCTGGAATACTCGGTGATGAGTGTTCACAGCATAGATTTAATGAGCTGAATGGCCTTCCTCTGTGCCATTTGACAGTCTAAACTGATTCTAAACTGATATCCAATTGAAGTGTTGTATTTTCCAGAACAAGCACAAATACTCAACATGTGAAATGATTTGATCCAATATTACTGAGACACGTAGACTGGAATTTTGCAACCAACCCAGGAACTGACTTTCAAATAGCAAAAGATCTGGAGTAATCTTGGACTTGCCGTCTACATCAGCAGAATAGTTGAGGCGGTTCTTCATTGGGTCAGTGGAGGCCCTTAACTGGCCAATTAAGGGCCTCGCACTGCCACTTCAGTCTTGGGGGATGTGTGGTGGGGAGCATATCATATTGTGAACTGGCAGCCTGGCTGCAGACTGCTGTTGTGCGTCCTCTTCAGGCACCCTGTTTTCAGTGGCCCCTCCAGATGATGAACCCCAATTATTATCCCGCACGCCCCCCACAGCCATGCCAGCCGATCCTACTTCCACATGAGGAGTGCTGCTGTTAACGGTGAGAAGCCAGTTATCGTATTGACCGGCCGCTCTCGGAGGCCGGACTTTCTCCCAGATGGGGGTGGATTTAAGCCATGAACCGAACCACTGAACAGCCCGATGGCCGATAAATCCGGTTGGGGTCTCCCTTGCCATGAGAAAGCAGGTTGACCCCTGACTTTACTGCTGGGTGCGCGGGGCTCCATGAAAGAATTCCAGCCATAGTTACCTGTATTTTAATTGGTGCTGGCAAATCATTATCACATTATTTTATATTTTTTAAAAACCGTTGAAAGATTGTAGAGGCAATGGTTGAATTTGGAGAATGGATTGAAGAGCTGGTAGTGAGAATTTTAATAAGAGCAAAAATACTGGACATGCTGGAAATGTGCAATCAAAACAGAAAATGCTGGAAAATCTCAACAGGTCTGGCAGCATCTGTGGGGGGAGAAGCATTTAGCGTTTCGAGTCTGTATGACTCCTTCAGAGCTGAAGGAAGGGAGAAATGTGATGGATAGTGGGAATTTAAAAACTAACTCTCAGAAAGCAGTGGATTGATAAATAAAATGTAGTTTGAGATTATGCATGTGTGTTTTAAAAAAATAACCTCAACACTCTACCAAATGTTTTGCTTCATTTAAAATAAAAGGCAGCTAGCTGGCTCAAAGCACGCACATATTTAAAAATAGCAAGCAAACTTTTTACTGCTCTTTTATTTTGACTACTTCTTAGTTATTTTGCAAAACAATTTTTGCAGATATTGTTTGATTGTGTTTTAATTTGACCTTTTATTGTAAAAACTGAAAAAAATATTTTAAAATAAGGTTTTGCGATTAGGGATTAATACTGATTTAGGATCCACCCGTATCAATTGTGTTCCAGTTTGTTCTTTCAGTATTCCAGCCTGATCAAAGATCTTCTTTTTCCAAAAGTATATTCCCATGAAAGTGCCTGGAGTAGAGAGAGAGAAGCCTTCAAAACACTGCACCCTGACTCTGCCAGATGGTTCCTTGCACAAAGTTTCGATCCAAACCGGCGTTTCTATAAGAGAACTGTTGACAGAGCTCTGTGAAAAAATGCAAATTCATTTGGCAGCCGTGGACCTCTTCCTGGTTGGAGGTGACAAGGTATGTCAAACTGCACTGTGCATGGTATGAAAGAAGGTGTGGGTAAGGGCTCCAATGATGGTGGGGTTGAGTTAAGAGTTGTGCACACCTTAGATGAGTGGCAGCGAAGATTGGAAAATAGGCAAAAATGAAAATAGATGTTGAAATGGCAGGACATTAACAGTGAAGGGGGAAATCACTGAATCGCAGAATTGGTATGGTGCAGAAAATGGAGACCATTGGGTTCATCGTATCTGCACCAGCTCCCTGAATGAGCATCTCACCCAGTTCCATTCTCACTGGCTCCCTGAATGAACACCTTGCCTATTTCCATTCTCACCAGCTCCCTGAATGAGCATCTCACCCAGTTCCATTCTCACCGGCTCCCTGAATGAGCATCTCTCCCAGTTCCATTCTCACCAGCTCCCTGAATGAGCATCTCACCCAGTTCCATTCTAAGACCATCTCCCAGTAACTCTACACATTCTTTCTTTTCAAATAACAACCTAATTCCCCTTTGAAAGCTCCAATTGAATCTACCTGCACCATACTCTCAGGCAGAGTATTCCAGACCCTAATCACTTGCTGCGTGAATAGATTTCTGCTCATATCACTTTTGATAATTACCTTAAACCTTTGCCCTCACGTTCTTGAATGGGAACTGTTTCTCCCTATCTACTCTGTCCAGACCCCTCATGATTTTGAATACCTCTATCAAATCTCCTCTCGGCTTTCTTTTCAATGAGGAGAACGGTCCAAATTTCTCAAATCTACCATCAGAATTATCTTCCTCATCCTTGGCATCATTCTTGCGAAACTTTTCTGGACTCTCCAATACCTTCACATCTTTCCTAAAGTGCCGTGTCCAGAACAGGGCAGAATATTCCAGCAGAGGCCAAACTAATGACTTATGAAAGTTCAACATAACCTCCTTGCTCTTGTACTGTGTACCCCCTAATAATAAAACTCAATACTGTACGCTTTATTAATCGTTCCTTCAACTTATCCTGCCACTTCCATTAGCTTGAGCACATATACACCCATGTCCCCTACTCCTGAACCCCTTTAGAGTTGTACCCCCTAGCTTATATTGTCTCTCCTTGTCCTATCTACCAAAATGAATCGCTTCACATTTCTCTGCATTGAACTTCATCTGCTCCCTACCTGTTCACCCATTCCACTAACTTGTATTTTTGGTTTGAAGTTCTACACTATACTCTTCACAATGCTTCCAAGTTTTGTATCATCCACAAACTTTGAAATTGTGCCCTGATACACCACGATCTAGGTCATTAATATATTTCAGGAAAAGCAAGGGTCTGAACACTGACCCCTGTGAAACTCAACTTCAAAACTTCCAGCTTGCAAAACATCCATTAACCACTAAACCAGGGGCTGGTATAGCACAGGGCTAAATAGCTGGCTTTTAAAGTAGACCAAGGCAAGCCAGCAGCACGGTTCAATTCCCGTACCAGCCTCCCCGAACAGGCGCCGGAATGTGGCGACTAGGAACTTTTCACAGTAGCTTCATTTGAAGCCTACTTGTGACAATAAGCGATTTTCATTTCATTTTTCATTTCATTTTCAATTCCTGCCACACAGCGAATTCCGTATCTATGTTACTTTTGTCCCATTTATTCCATGAGCTCCCAAGTCTGTTATGTGGCACTGTGTCAATCACCTTTTGGGAGTTCATGTACACCACATCAACAACATTGCCTTCATCAACACTCTCTGTTACCTCTTCAAAAAAACTCTTGCAGGTTTGTTGAACATGATTTTCCCTTCATAAATCCATGCTGGCTTTCCTTAATTAACCAGCATTTGTCCATGTAACTATCAACTTTGTCCAAATCAATGTTTTGAGAAGTTTCCCCACCACTGAAGTGAAACTGACTGGCTTGTAGTCACTGGGCTTATCGTTACATCCTTCCTTGAAAAACATTTGCAATTTTGCAGTCCTCTGATACCACCCCAGAGTCTAAGGAAGACTGAAAAAATATGGTCAGTGCCTCTACAATTTCCACTCTCACTTCTCACATTAACCTTGGATGCACCTCATCGGGTCCCGGTGCCTGATCAATGTTTTTTTTTTCCTTTATAGAGTACCCAATTCATTTTTTCCAATTAAGGGGCAATTGTGTGTGGCCAATCCACGTAAGCTGCACATGTTTGGGTTGTGGGGGCGAATCCCACACAACCACGGGGAGAATGTGCAAACTCCACACGGACGGTGACCCAGAGCTGGGATCGAACCTGGAACTTCAGTACCGTGAGGCAGCAGTGCTGACCACTGTGCCACCGTACTGCCCTACCTGATCAATTTTAAGTACAGATAACTCTAACCCTATCCAATACCTCGGGCTGAATTCTCCGCTTCGCGACGCTGGAAACGCGAATCATGATCAGGCAGAGAATCACCGGGTAATCCAAAAATTGGGGTTTGTGCCTGGCGCCAATTCCGACTCCACGCTCTGTTCCTTTGCAGGGGCAATATTGATGTTTACGTCTTGTGCTGGCGGATCCACCCAAAACCCTCATCTGCATGGATTTTTATATCATTAATGGCTTGGATACTTCATGCTCCACCTATCCACGATGCTCCGTCCCTCTTAGGCAGAAGTCTCGTATTAGTGCAAGTATTGACGAGCAGGGTCTGGGAAGCCTTGGCTACGGAGGGGCAGCAGGAGATTAAAAAACACTGAAAACCCCTTGAAAATTCTGAAAACTACTTGAAAATTGTTGGGCTTGCTGGTGGGTGGTTGCCGGGCCGGGGCCAGGAGGGGGAACGACTTGGTGTCTCCTTCGGGATTGGGATGGCCTGGCTCAGAGTGCCATTGCTGCAGTGCGTGTTTTAAATGCCCCCCTTTGGTGTTACTTACAGGCTCTTGGCTGCTCACACTGCTGAGTGCTGCATGTGTCCTTTGAATGCTCGGCAGGCCTCTAGCCATCTGGGAGGCCACCCAGGCCGCCCCTCTGGACACCCTCATACCCCACCTGTTTCATCAAGGGGATGGGCATGGCCAGGCTTAATCAGGGGCCCACCGGGCATTGACACTCCTGTGAAGTGCCGCCCACTGCAGAGGAAACACAGGATCAGCAAAGTTCGCCCCTACCGAAGGAGACTTGCACCTTTTCTCTCACAGAACACCAGAGACTGGAGATAGAGCAGACCAGCTAATCAGAGAGGCGTGAAACATCAAAAAGAGCAGCGCAGCGAGGGCCAGAGACCTGCACCATAGCCTTTGGAACCCTCCCAGGTTCTCTGCCCCTCTCGGGGCAGAGGCCTCACCAGTGATCCCCATCCCTCCGGATCACCAGCTGTCTCCTCCTGGTGAGGCTGGCAGCGATGACTGCCTCTGCCACCACCTCCCAGGTGGTGTTCAGGAGGGCAGGCTTGAGTCTGCGGTCCATCCTGGGGAAGAGGATGTCCCTCCTCTCCTCACTGGAATGGAGCTGTGGGTCCACCTCGAACACCTGACCTCGGGGAGCAGTTCTTCTATGAGCCATTTTCTTGGCTGCCATAAGTGTGTGGTAAGTGGGGCGGATAAAAACAATTCCAGCTGTCAGGCCAGGCTCTTTAGCGCTAACTCCAGCCCCAGCAGTTAGAATGCCTGCTGGACCAGGAATTGCTCTGAATCCGTGCCGGCTGAGTGCTGACCCATTTTCATGTCCTGACCCACTTTCCAAATAGAGCCCCCAATGGGAACATGAATTGCACGCAATTCAGTCCCAGCGGCAACACTTGGTCTTCCAGATGGAGAATCCTGCCCCGCTTTTTCAATTTAAACTATTCTAGAGTCTGAATTACTTTCTCTTTTTCACCATGGCATGTGCATGCAGCAGCAGCTTACTTGCTGAAGACCGATGTAAAGTATTTACTGCCTCAGCTATGCCCTCTGTCTCCATGTAGAAATTCTCTTTGCGGTCCATCATCATCCATACTCCGTTTACCACCGTTTTACCATTCATATGCCTACAGAAGACTTTGGGATTCCCTTTTATGGTGGCTGCCTTTTATGGAGGATCCCCTCTTTGTTTCTATTATTTGCTTCTTCACCTCCTCTCTGAACGTTCTTCATTCAGTCTGGTTCTCAGTTGTATTTTGTACCTGACACAACACCCTTGCTTCTTTATCTGAATTTCTATCTGCCTTGTAATCCAGGGAGCTCTGGATTTCTTTGCCTTGCCTTTTTCTTTTGAGGGAATATATCATGACTGTGCCCGAGCTATCTCTTCTTTGAAAGTAGCCCATTGTTCTGCTACTGATTTTCCTGTCAACCTTTGACTCCCTATTTATTCAACTCAGATCCGTTATTATCGCATTGAAGTTAGCTTTTCCACCACCTAGCCCCGAGTCTCAGCACCGCCCATGTCTAGCCCGGATTCTCCTCCAAAACCCTCGCTCTGTCTAGCCCGGATTCTCCTCCGAACCCTCGATCTGTCTAGCCCGGATTCTCCTCCGAACCCTCGCTCTGTCTAGCCCGGATTCGCTTCAGAACCTTCGCTCTGTCTAGCCCGGATTCTCCTCCGAACCCTCGATCTGTCTAGCCCGGATTCTCCTCCGAACCCTCGCTCTGTCTAGCCCGGTTTCTCCTCCGAACCCTCGCTCTGTCTAGCCCGGATTCTCCTCCGAACCCTCGCTCTGTCTAGCCCGGATTCTCCTCCGAATCCTTGCTCTATCTAGCCCGGATTCTCCTCCGAACCCTCGCTCTGTCTAGCCCCAAGTCTCATCCGAGCCCTCGCTCTGTCTAGCCCGGATTCTCCTCCGAACCCTCGCTCTGTCTAGCCCGGATTCTCCTCCGAACCCTCGCTCTGTCTAGCCCGGATACTCCTCCGAACCCTCGCTCTGTCTAGCCCGGATTCTCCTCCGAACCCTCGCTCTGTCTAGCCCCAAGTCTCCTCCGAACCCGCGCTCTGTCTAGCCCCAAGTCTCATCCGAGCCCTCGCTCTGTCTAGCCCCGAGTCTCCTCCGAGCCCTCGCTCTGTCTAGCCCGGATACTCCTCCGAACCCTCTCTCTGTCTAGCCCCAAGTCTCATCCGAGCCCTCGCTCTGTCTAGCCCGGTTTCTCCTCCGAACCCTCGCTCTGTCTAGCCCCGAGTCTCCTCCGAGCCCTCGCTCTGTCTAGCCCGGATTCTCCTCCGAACACTCGCTCTGTCTAGCCCGGATACTCCTCCGAACCCTCGCTCTGTCTAGCCCGGATTCTCCTCCGAACCCTCGCTCTGTCTAGCCCCAAGTCTCCTCCGAACCCGCGCTCTGCCTAGCCCAGATTCTCCTCCGAACCCTCGCTCTGTCTAGCCCCAAGTCTCCTCCGAACCCTCGCTCTGTCTAGCCCCAAGTCTCCTCCGAACCCTCGCTCTGTCTAGCCCCAAGTCTCCTCCGAACCCTCGCTCTGTCTAGCCCCAAGTCTCCTCCGAACCCTCGCTCTGTCTAGCCCCATGTCTCCTCTGAACCCTCTCTCTGTCTAGCCCCAAGTCTCATCCGAGCCCTCGCTCTATCTCGCCCGGATTCTCCTCCGAACCCTCGCTCTCTCTAGCCCCAAATCTCATCCGAGCCCTCGCTCTGTCTAGCCCGGATTCTCCTCCGAGCCCTCGCTCTGTCTACCCCGGATTCTCCTCCGAACCCTTGCTCTGTCTAGCCCGGATTCTCCTCCGAACCCTCGCTCTGTCTAGCCCCAAGTCTCCTCTGAACCATCGCTCTGTCTAGCCGAGATTCTCCTCCAAACCCTCGCTCTATCTAACCCCAAGTCTCCTCCGAACCCTCGCTCTGTCTAGCCCCAAATCTCCTCCGAACCCTCGCTCTGTCTAGCCCCAAGTTTCCTCCGAACCCTCGCTCTGTCTAGCCCGAATTCTCCTCCAAACCCTCTCTCTGTCTAGCCCCAAGTCTCATCCGAGACCTCGCTCTATCTCGCCCGGATTCTCCTCCGAACCCTCGCTCTGTCTAGCCCCAAGTCTCATCCGAGCCCTCGCTCTGTCTAGCCCGGATTCTCCTCCGAACCCTCGCTCTGTCTAGCCCCAAGTCTCATCCGAGCCCTCGCTCTGTCTAGCCTGGATTCTCCTCCGAGCCCTCACTCTGTCTAGCCCGGATTCTCCTCCGAACATTCGCTCTGTCTAGCCCGGATTCTCCTCCGAGCCCTCGCTCTGTCGAGCCCCGATTCCCCTCCGAACATTCGCTCTGTCTAGCCCGGATTCTCCTCCGAGCCCTCGCTCTGTCTAGCCCCAAGCCTCCTCCGAGCCCTCGCTCTGTCTAGCCCGGATTCTCCTCCGAACCCTTGCTCTGTCTAGCCCGGATTCTCCTCCGAACCCTACGCTCTGTCTAGCCCCGAGTCTCCTCCGAGCCCTCGCTCTGTCTAGCCCGGATACTCCTCCGAACCCTCGCTCTGTCTAGCCCGGATTCTCCTCCGAACCCTTGCTCTGTCTAGCCCGGATTCTCCTCCGAACCCTTGCTCTGTCTAGCCCGGATTCTCCTCCGAACCCTCGCTCTGTCTAGCCCCAAGTCTCCTCCGAACCCGCGCTCTGTCTAGCCCCAAGTCTCATCCGAGCCCTCGCTCTGTCTAGCCCCGAGTCTCCTCCGAGCCCTCGCTCTGTCTAGCCCAGATACTCCTCCGAACCCTCTCTCTGTCTAGCCCCAAGTCTCATCCGAGCCCTCGCTCTGTCTAGCCAGGTTTCTCCTCCGAACCCTCGCTCTGTCTAGCCCCGAGTCTCCTCCGAGCCCTCGCTCTGTCTAGCCCGGATTCTCCTCCGAACACTCGCTCTGTCTAGCCCGGATACTCCTCCGAACCCTCGCTCTGTCTAGCCCGGATTCTCCTCCGAACCCTTGCTCTGTCTAGCCCGGATTCTCCTCCGAACCCTCGCTCTGTCTAGCCCCAAGTCTCCTCCGAACCCACGCTCTGCCTAGCCCAGATTCTCCTCCGAACCCTCGCTCTGTCTAGCCCCAAGTCTCCTCCGAACCCTCGCTCTGTCTAGCCCCAAGTCTCCTCCGAACCCTCGCTCTGTCTAGCCCCAAGTCTCCTCCGAACCCTCGCTCTGTCTAGCCCCAAGTCTCCTCCGAACCCTCGCTCTGTCTAGCCCCAAGTCTCCTCTGAACCCTCTCTCTGTCTAGCCCCAAGTCTCATCCGAGCCCTCGCTCTATCTCGCCCGGATTCTCCTCCGAACCCTCGCTCTCTCTAGCCCCAAATCTCATCCGAGCCCTCGCTCTGTCTAGCCCGGATTCTCCTCCGAGCCCTCGCTCTGTCTACCCCGGATTCTCCTCCGAACCCTTGCTCTGTCTAGCCCGGATTCTCCTCCGAACCCTCGCTCTGTCTAGCCCCAAGTCTCCTCTGAACCATCGCTCTGTCTAGCCGAGATTCTCCTCCAAACCCTCGCTCTATCTAACCCCAAGTCTCCTCCGAACCCTCGCTCTGTCTAGCCCCAAATCTCCTCCGAACCCTCGCTCTGTCTAGCCCCAAGTTTCCTCCGAACCCTCGCTCTGTCTAGCCCGAATTCTCCTCCAAACCCTCTCTCTGTCTAGCCCCAAGTCTCATCCGAGCCCTCGCTCTGTCTAGCCCGGATTCTCCTCCGAACCCTCGCTCTGTCTAGCCCCAAGTCTCATCCGAGCCCTCGCTCTGTCTAGCCTGGATTCTCCTCCGAGCCCTCACTCTGTCTAGCCCGGATTCTCCTCCGAACATTCGCTCTGTCTAGCCCGGATTCTCCTCCGAGCCCTCGCTCTGTCTAGCCCCGATTCTCCTCCGAACATTCGCTCTGTCTAGCCCGGATTCTCCTCCGAGCCCTCGCTCTGTCTAGCCCCAAGCCTCCTCCGAGCCCTCGCTCTGTCTAGCCCGGATTCTCCTCCGAGCCCTCGCTCTGTCTAGCCCGGATTCTCCTCCGAACCCTCGCTCTGTCTAGCCCGGATTCTCCTCCGAACCCTTGCTCTGTCTAGCCCGGATTCTCCTCCGAACCCTACGCTCTGTCTAGCCCGGATTCTCCTCCGAACCCTCGCTCTGTCTAGCCCCAAGTCTCCTCCGAACCCTCGCTCTGTCTAGCCCCAAGTCTCCTCCGAACCCTCGCTCTGTCTAGCCCCAAGTCTTCTCCGAACCCTCGCTCTGTCTAGCCCCAAGTCTCTTCTGAACCCTCTCTCTGTCTAGCCCCAAGTCTCATCCGAGCCCTCGCTCTATCTCGCCCGGATTCTCCTCCGAACCCTCGCTCTCTCTAGCCCCAAATCTCATCCGAGCCCTCGCTCTGTCTAGCCCGGATTCTCCTCCGAGCCCTCGCTCTGTCTAGCCCGGATTCTCCTCCGAGCCCTCGCTCTGTCTAGCCCGGATTCTCCTCCGAACATTCGCTCTGTCTAGCCCCAAGCCTCCTCCGAACCCTCGCTCTGTCTAGCCCTGAGTCTCCTCCGAACCCTCGCTCTATCTAGCCCCAAGTCTCCTCCGAACCCTCGCTCTGTCTCGCCCGGATTGTCCTCCGAACCCTCGCTCTGTCTAGCCCCAAGTCTCCTCCGAACCCTTGCTCTGTCTAGCCCCAAGTCTCCTCCGAACCCTTGCTCTGTCTAGCCCCAAGTCTCCTCCGAGCCCTCGCTCTGTCTAGCTCCAAGTCTCCTCCGAGCCCTCGTTCTGTCTAGCCCCAAGTCTCCTCCGAACCCTCGCTCTGTCTTGCCCCAGGTCTCCTCCGAACTGTCGCTCTGTCTAGCCCCAAGTCTCCTCCGAACCCTCGCTCTGTCTAGCCCCAAGTCTCCTCTGAACCCTCTCTCTGTCTAGCCCCAAGTCTCATCCGAGCCCTCGCTCTATCTCGCCCGGATTCTCCTCCGAACCCTCGCTCTCTCTAGCCCCAAATCTCATCCGAGCCCTCGCTCTGTCTAGCCCGGATTCTCCTCCGAGCCCTCGCTCTGTCTACCCCGGATTCTCCTCCGAACCCTTGCTCTGTCTAGCCCGGATTCTCCTCCGAACCCTCGCTCTGTCTAGCCCCAAGTCTCCTCTGAACCATCGCTCTGTCTAGCCGAGATTCTCCTCCAAACCCTCGCTCTATCTAGCCCCAAGTCTCCTCCGAACCCTTGCTCTGTCTAGCCCCAAGTTTCCTCCGAACCCTCGCTCTGTCTAGCCCGAATTCTCCTCCAAACCCTCTCTCTGTCTAGCCCCAAGTCTCATCCGAGCCCTCGCTCTATCTCGCCCGGATTCTCCTCTGAACCCTCTCTCTGTCTAGCCCCAAGTCTCATCCGAGCCCTCGCTCTATCTCGCCCGGATTCTCCTCCGAGCCCTCGCTCTGTCTAGCTCCAAGTCTCCTCCGAGCCCTCGTTCTGTCTAGCCCCAAGTCTCCTCCGAACCCTCGCTCTGTCTTGCCCCAGGTCTCCTCCGAACTGTCGCTCTGTCTAGCCCCAAGTCTCCTCCGAACCCTCGCTCTGTCTAGCCCCAAGTCTCCTCTGAACCCTCTCTCTGTCTAGCCCCAAGTCTCATCCGAGCCCTCGCTCTATCTCGCCCGGATTCTCCTCCGAACCCTCGCTCTCTCTAGCCCCAAATCTCATCCGAGCCCTCGCTCTGTCTAGCCCGGATTCTCCTCCGAGCCCTCGCTCTGTCTACCCCGGATTCTCCTCCGAACCCTTGCTCTGTCTAGCCCGGATTCTCCTCCGAACCCTCGCTCTGTCTAGCCCCAAGTCTCCTCTGAACCATCGCTCTGTCTAGCCGAGATTCTCCTCCAAACCCTCGCTCTATCTAGCCCCAAGTCTCCTCTGAACCATCGCTCTGTCTAGCCGAGATTCTCCTCCAAACCCTCGCTCTATCTAGCCCCAAGTCTCCTCCGAACCCTTGCTCTGTCTAGCCCCAAGTTTCCTCCGAACCCTCGCTCTGTCTAGCCCAAATTCTCCTCCAAACCCTCTCTCTGTCTAGCCCCAAGTCTCATCCGAGCCCTCGCTCTATCTAGCCCGGATTCTCCTCCGAACATTCGCTCTGTCTAGCCCGGATTCTCCTCCGAGCCCTCGCTCTGTCTATCCCGGATTCTCCTCCGAACATTCGCTCTGTCTAGCCCCAAGCCTCCTCCGAACCCTCGCTCTGTCTAGCCCTGAGTCTCCTCCGAACCCTCGCTCTATCTAGCCCCAAGTCTCCTCCGAACCCTCGCTCTGTCTCGCCCGGATTGTCCTCCGAACCCTCGCTCTGTCTAGCCCCAAGTCTCCTCCGAACCCTCGCTCTGTCTAGTCCCAAGTCTCCTCCGAACCCTCGCTCTGTCTAGCCCCAAGTCTCCTCCGAACCCTCGCTCTGTCTAGCCCCAAGTCTCATCCGAGCCCTCGCTCTGTCTAGCCCGGATTCTCCTCCGAGCCCTCGCTCTGTCTAGCCCCGATTCTCCTCCGAACCCTCGCTCTGTCTTGCCCCAGGTCTCCTCCGAACTGTCGCTCTGTCTAGCCCCGAGT
This sequence comes from Scyliorhinus torazame, assembly GCF_047496885.1. NCBI lineage: Eukaryota > Metazoa > Chordata > Chondrichthyes > Carcharhiniformes > Scyliorhinidae > Scyliorhinus > Scyliorhinus torazame. The sequence continues at coordinate 24,612,048 of NC_092715.1, forward strand.
CTCCTCCGAGCCCTCGTTCTGTCTAGCCCCACGTCTCCTCCGAGCCCTCGTTCTGTCTAGCCCCAAGTCTCCTCAGAACCCTCGCTCTGTCTTGCCCCAGGTCTCCTCCGAACTGTTGCTCTGTCTAGCCCCGTGTCTCCTCCGAACCCTCGTACTGTTTAGCCCTGAGTCTCCTCCGAACCCTCGCTCTATCTAGCCCCAAGTCTCCTCCGAGTCCTCGTTCTGTCTAGCCCCAAGTCTCCTCCGAGCCCTCGTTCTGTCTAGCCCCAAGTCTCCTCCGAACCCTCGCTCTGTCTTGCCCCAGGTCTCCTCCGAACTGTTGCTCTGTCTAGCCCCGTGTCTCCTCCGAACCCTCGTACTGTTTAGCCCTGAGTCTCCTCCGAACCCTCGCTCTATCTAGCCCCAAGTCTCCTCCGAACCCTCGCTCTGTCTAGCCCCAAGTCTCATCCGAGCCCTCGCTCTGTCTAGCCCGGATTCTCCTCCGAGCCCTCGCTCTGTCTAGCCCCGATTCTCCTCCGAACCCTCGCTCTGTCTTGCCCCAGGTCTCCTCCGAACATTCGCTCTGTCTAGCCCCGATTCTCCTCCGAACATTCGCTCTGTCTAGCCCGGATTCTCCTCCGAGCCCTCGCTCTGTCTAGCCCCAAGCCTCCTCCGAGCCCTCGCTCTGTCTAGCCCGGATTCTCCTCCGAACCCTCGCTCTGTCTAGCCCGGATTCTCCTCCGAACCCTCGCTCTGTCTAGCCCGGATTCTCCTCCGAACCCTCGCTCTGTCTAGCCCCAAGTCTCCTCCGAACCCTCGCTCTGTCTAGCCCCAAGTCTCCTCCGAACCCTCGCTCTGTCTAGCCCCAAGTCTCCTCCGAACCCTCGCTCTGTCTAGCCCCAAGTCTCCTCCGAACCCTCGCTCTGTCTAGCCCCAAGTCTCCTCCGAACCCTCGCTCTGTCTAGCCCCAAGTTTCCTCCGAACCCTCGCTCTGTCTAGCCCGAATTCTCCTCCAAACCCTCTCTCTGTCTAGCCCCAAGTCTCATCCGAGCCCTCGCTCTGTCTAGCCCGGATTCTCCTCCGAACCCTCGCTCTGTCTAGCCCCAAGTCTCATCCGAGCCCTCGCTCTGTCTAGCCTGGATTCTCCTCCGAGCCCTCACTCTGTCTAGCCCGGATTCTCCTCCGAACATTCGCTCTGTCTAGCCCGGATTCTCCTCCGAGCCCTCGCTCTGTCTAGCCCCGATTCTCCTCCGAACATTCGCTCTGTCTAGCCCGGATTCTCCTCCGAGCCCTCGCTCTGTCTAGCCCCAAGCCTCCTCCGAGCCCTCGCTCTGTCTAGCCCGGATTCTCCTCCGAGCCCTCGCTCTGTCTAGCCCGGATTCTCCTCCGAACCCTCGCTCTGTCTAGCCCGGATTCTCCTCCGAACCCTTGCTCTGTCTAGCCCGGATTCTCCTCCGAACCCTACGCTCTGTCTAGCCCGGATTCTCCTCCGAACCCTCGCTCTGTCTAGCCCCAAGTCTCCTCCGAACCCTCGCTCTGTCTAGCCCCAAGTCTCCTCCGAACCCTCGCTCTGTCTAGCCCCAAGTCTTCTCCGAACCCTCGCTCTGTCTAGCCCCAAGTCTCTTCTGAACCCTCTCTCTGTCTAGCCCCAAGTCTCATCCGAGCCCTCGCTCTATCTCGCCCGGATTCTCCTCCGAACCCTCGCTCTCTCTAGCCCCAAATCTCATCCGAGCCCTCGCTCTGTCTAGCCCGGATTCTCCTCCGAGCCCTCGCTCTGTCTAGCCCGGATTCTCCTCCGAGCCCTCGCTCTGTCTAGCCCGGATTCTCCTCCGAACATTCGCTCTGTCTAGCCCCAAGCCTCCTCCGAACCCTCGCTCTGTCTAGCCCTGAGTCTCCTCCGAACCCTCGCTCTATCTAGCCCCAAGTCTCCTCCGAACCCTCGCTCTGTCTCGCCCGGATTGTCCTCCGAACCCTCGCTCTGTCTAGCCCCAAGTCTCCTCCGAACCCTTGCTCTGTCTAGCCCCAAGTCTCCTCCGAACCCTTGCTCTGTCTAGCCCCAAGTCTCCTCCGAGCCCTCGCTCTGTCTAGCTCCAAGTCTCCTCCGAGCCCTCGTTCTGTCTAGCCCCAAGTCTCCTCCGAACCCTCGCTCTGTCTTGCCCCAGGTCTCCTCCGAACTGTCGCTCTGTCTAGCCCCAAGTCTCCTCCGAACCCTCGCTCTGTCTAGCCCCAAGTCTCCTCTGAACCCTCTCTCTGTCTAGCCCCAAGTCTCATCCGAGCCCTCGCTCTATCTCGCCCGGATTCTCCTCCGAACCCTCGCTCTCTCTAGCCCCAAATCTCATCCGAGCCCTCGCTCTGTCTAGCCCGGATTCTCCTCCGAGCCCTCGCTCTGTCTACCCCGGATTCTCCTCCGAACCCTTGCTCTGTCTAGCCCGGATTCTCCTCCGAACCCTCGCTCTGTCTAGCCCCAAGTCTCCTCTGAACCATCGCTCTGTCTAGCCGAGATTCTCCTCCAAACCCTCGCTCTATCTAGCCCCAAGTCTCCTCCGAACCCTTGCTCTGTCTAGCCCCAAGTTTCCTCCGAACCCTCGCTCTGTCTAGCCCGAATTCTCCTCCAAACCCTCTCTCTGTCTAGCCCCAAGTCTCATCCGAGCCCTCGCTCTATCTCGCCCGGATTCTCCTCTGAACCCTCTCTCTGTCTAGCCCCAAGTCTCATCCGAGCCCTCGCTCTATCTCGCCCGGATTCTCCTCCGAGCCCTCGCTCTGTCTAGCTCCAAGTCTCCTCCGAGCCCTCGTTCTGTCTAGCCCCAAGTCTCCTCCGAACCCTCGCTCTATCTAGCCCCAAGTCTCCTCCGAACCCTCGCTCTGTCTCGCCCGGATTGTCCTCCGAACCCTCGCTCTGTCTAGCCCCAAGTCTCCTCCGAACCCTTGCTCTGTCTAGCCCCAAGTCTCCTCCGAACCCTTGCTCTGTCTAGCCCCAAGTCTCCTCCGAGCCCTCGCTCTGTCTAGCTCCAAGTCTCCTCCGAGCCCTCGTTCTGTCTAGCCCCAAGTCTCCTCCGAACCCTCGCTCTGTCTTGCCCCAGGTCTCCTCCGAACTGTCGCTCTGTCTAGCCCCAAGTCTCCTCCGAACCCTCGCTCTGTCTAGCCCCAAGTCTCCTCTGAACCCTCTCTCTGTGTAGCCCCAAGTCTCATCCGAGCCCTCGCTCTATCTCGCCCGGATTCTCCTCCGAACCCTCGCTCTCTCTAGCCCCAAATCTCATCCGAGCCCTCGCTCTGTCTAGCCCGGATTCTCCTCCGAGCCCTCGCTCTGTCTACCCCGGATTCTCCTCCGAACCCTTGCTCTGTCTAGCCCGGATTCTCCTCCGAACCCTCGCTCTGTCTAGCCCCAAGTCTCCTCTGAACCATCGCTCTGTCTAGCCGAGATTCTCCTCCAAACCCTCGCTCTATCTAGCCCCAAGTCTCCTCTGAACCATCGCTCTGTCTAGCCGAGATTCTCCTCCAAACCCTCGCTCTATCTAGCCCCAAGTCTCCTCCGAACCCTTGCTCTGTCTAGCCCCAAGTTTCCTCCGAACCCTCGCTCTGTCTAGCCCAAATTCTCCTCCAAACCCTCTCTCTGTCTAGCCCCAAGTCTCATCCGAGCCCTCGCTCTATCTAGCCCGGATTCTCCTCCGAACATTCGCTCTGTCTAGCCCGGATTCTCCTCCGAGCCCTCGCTCTGTCTATCCCGGATTCTCCTCCGAACATTCGCTCTGTCTAGCCCCAAGCCTCCTCCGAACCCTCGCTCTGTCTAGCCCTGAGTCTCCTCCGAACCCTCGCTCTATCTAGCCCCAAGTCTCCTCCGAACCCTCGCTCTGTCTCGCCCGGATTGTCCTCCGAACCCTCGCTCTGTCTAGCCCCAAGTCTCCTCCGAACCCTCGCTCTGTCTAGTCCCAAGTCTCCTCCGAACCCTCGCTCTGTCTAGCCCCAAGTCTCCTCCGAACCCTCGCTCTGTCTAGCCCCAAGTCTCATCCGAGCCCTCGCTCTGTCTAGCCCGGATTCTCCTCCGAGCCCTCGCTCTGTCTAGCCCCGATTCTCCTCCGAACCCTCGCTCTGTCTTGCCCCAGGTCTCCTCCGAACTGTCGCTCTGTCTAGCCCCGAGTCTCCTCCGAGCCCTCGTTCTGTCTAGCCCCACGTCTCCTCCGAGCCCTCGTTCTGTCTAGCCCCAAGTCTCCTCAGAACCCTCGCTCTGTCTTGCCCCAGGTCTCCTCCGAACTGTTGCTCTGTCTAGCCCCGTGTCTCCTCCGAACCCTCGTACTGTTTAGCCCTGAGTCTCCTCCGAACCCTCGCTCTATCTAGCCCCAAGTCTCCTCCGAGTCCTCGTTCTGTCTAGCCCCAAGTCTCCTCCGAGCCCTCGTTCTGTCTAGCCCCAAGTCTCCTCCGAACCCTCGCTCTGTCTTGCCCCAGGTCTCCTCCGAACTGTTGCTCTGTCTAGCCCCGTGTCTCCTCCGAACCCTCGTACTGTTTAGCCCTGAGTCTCCTCCGAACCCTCGCTCTATCTAGCCCCAAGTCTCCTCCGAACCCTCGCTCTGTCTAGCCCCAAGTCTCATCCGAGCCCTCGCTCTGTCTAGCCCGGATTCTCCTCCGAGCCCTCGCTCTGTCTAGCCCCGATTCTCCTCCGAACCCTCGCTCTGTCTTGCCCCAGGTCTCCTCCGAACATTCGCTCTGTCTAGCCCCGATTCTCCTCCGAACATTCGCTCTGTCTAGCCCGGATTCTCCTCCGAGCCCTCGCTCTGTCTAGCCCCAAGCCTCCTCCGAGCCCTCGCTCTGTCTAGCCCGGATTCTCCTCCGAACCCTCGCTCTGTCTAGCCCGGATTCTCCTCCGAACCCTCGCTCTGTCTAGCCCGGATTCTCCTCCGAACCCTCGCTCTGTCTAGCCCCAAGTCTCCTCCGAACCCTCGCTCTGTCTAGCCCCAAGTCTCCTCCGAACCCTCGCTCTGTCTAGCCCCAAGTCTCCTCCGAACCCTCGCTCTGTCTAGCCCCAAGTCTCCTCCGAACCCTCGCTCTGTCTAGCCCCAAGTCTCCTCCGAACCCTCGCTCTGTCTAGCCCCAAGTCTCCTCCGAACCCTTGCTCTGTCTCGCCCGGATTCTCCTCCGAGCCCTCGCTCTGTCTAGCCCCAAGTCTCCTCAGAGCCCTCATTCTGTCTAGCCCCAAGTCTCCTCCGAACCCTCGCTCTCTCTTGCCCCAGGTCTCCTCCGAACCGTCGCTCTGTCTAGCCCCGAGTCTCCTCCGAACCCTCGTACTGTTTAGCCCTGAGTCTCCTCCAAACCCTCGCTCTGTCTAGCCCCAAATCCCCTCCGGACTATGGCTCTGTCTTGCCCCAAGTGTCCTTTGAGCTCTCGCTCTGCCTAGCCCTGAATCTCCTCCGAACTCTCGCTCTGTAGCTCAAGCCTCCTCCGAACTCTCACTCTGTCTAGCCCGAGTCTCCTCAGAACTTTCCCTCTGACTAGCCCCGAGTGTCCTCTGAATTCTTCAAATAAATGAAATAGAAGACAATGGAAGGAAAGTAGGACTGAAATGAGCGGAAAACCAATGATATCGAAGGATAGAGAGATGGAACAGTACTTTGAAGTGTTGCTTTCAAAGGATTTGGGCGAAAGGCAGGAATTCCATTTGCAAAGGGAAAGAAAGGAAGTGTTAAAATTAATTCTGGGAGAACCACTGTTACTAAATTATTGGACTGCTTATCTGACTTTCAGTACCGGATGGTCAAGAAATTTTCTCCAATTAAATATTGGGAAGACTGAAGCTATTATTTTCGATTCCCCCGGCAAACTCTGTTCTCTAGCTACCGACTCAATCCCTCTCCCTGATAGCGGTCTGAGATTAAGCTGGCCCATTCGTAACCTTGGTGTCACGTTTGATTGCAAGATGAGCTCTGATCTCATTTGTGGTATCGCCTAAGGCAGCACCACAAACCTCCCGATCTCTGTAATCCTGTAACCTCACCGCCTTCTGAGATCATTGCGCTCCTCTAATTTTGACCTCTAATGCAACTCCAATTTTAATTGCTCCACCATTGGTGGCCCCAAGCATTGGAGCACCCTCTCTGCACTTCTTCACCTCTCTATTTGCTTTCTTCCTTTAAGACAATCCATAAGCTTTTGGTCCTCTAACCTGATATGGCTTGGTGTCCTACTTTGATTTATAACGCTCCTGTGAAGCAGCTTGGAATATTTCATTACATTAAAGGTGCAATATAAATATAAGTTGTTGTTGAGAAGTCATTTGCGATTGCGATTTTCAGATTTTTGCATACAATTTTGAAGAATATTTTAGCAATATTTTCTTGTATTAACTCTGAATTATTTTTAAGCCTCTCGTACTTGATCAAGACTGCAACACATTGAACTCACGGGAGATTCGATTAGAGAAGCGTACACTATTTCGGTAAGTTAACAAATCGTCTTTGACTGGAACATTGGCACAGGAGTAGGCCATTCGGCCCCTCGAGCCTGCTCGTCCATTCAGTTAGGTCACCTTAACTCCATCTTTCTGCCTTAGTTCCGTAACACTTCATTAACCTTGCGTCAGAAAAATCTATCAATCTTTGTTTTTAAAAAAAGAGGTGGGGGAGGGGTGGCGCGGTGGTGGTGTTTATCGGTTTCCAGTGTGGTGATGTTTGTGATCTACAAAATGCAATGTGAATGAACTGTTAATTTTAATAGCCAATAAGCCCTAAGCTTTGAAATTTGTATTTGAAACGTACCTGGTCATTTGGATATATACATGGAATCTGTCTTCTCCTGATGCACTGTCACCACCAAATCTTTTTTTTTTTAATTTAGAGTACCCAATTCATTTTTCCAATTAAGGGGCAATTTAGCGTGGCTAATCCACCTACCCTGCACATCTTTAGGTTGTGGGGGTGAAAACCACGCAAACATGCGGAGGACATGTAAACTCCACACGGACAGTGACCCAGAGCCGGGATCGAACCTGGGACCTCGGCGCTGTGAGGCTGCAGTGACTAGCATATCTAATAATAATCTTTATTGACACAAGTAGGCTTACATTAACACTGCAATTAAGTTACTGTGAAAATCCCCTAGACGCCACACTCCGGCGCCTGTTCGGGTACACAGAGGGAGAATTCAGAAGGTCCAATTCACCCAACGAGCATGTCTTTCGGGACTTGTGGGAGGAAACTGGAGCACCCGGAGGAAACCCACGCAGACACTGGGAGAACGTGCAGACTCCTCACAGACAGTGACCCAAGCGGGAATCGAACCAGAGACCCTTTCTTTTTTAAGCAACAGTGCTAACCACTGTTCTACCGTCCAACCATGTAGCTACCCTGAAAAGACCAGCTGAACACTGAATTTGGGGATGTGTCCGAGATAGATTAGTCTATAGCAAGGCAATTCAAAAGCGGTTGTTAACCGAAAGCAACCTGACCTTAAAGAAAGCTTTAGAAGTTGCAAATCCAAGGAATCTGCAGCCTAAGAAGCTAAACAATTAAGTTCAAGCACAAGAATTCACAAGATGTCGAACACAAACACAGACATGCCCTTGCTATAGGTGTGCAAAAACCAGGCACTCAGCAGCAGATTGTTGGTGCAAAGACATCGGGCGGGATTCTCCGGCCCTCTGCGCTGAAATCGCACTCGGCGCGGGGACGGAGAATTACCAAAAATAGGCACCCACGCCGGCACGCGATTCTCCGGCGACCGGATCATCGCCGCCAGTCGCACGCACGTGATCGATGCGGTGCCGGTCGGGGGCCAATGAAAGCGTCCCTGCACCGATTCTCTCTGCTCGACGGGCCGACTGCCCGCCGAGTCCCACTGGCGTGGTTCACATGTGGTCCGACCCGGCGGGACCTCGGCGTTCTGGCTGCGGGGGTCGCCCTGGTGGGGGTGGGTGGGGGGATTCGACTGCGGGGGGGAACTCCACGGCGGCCAGGCCCGCGATCGGTGGCTACCGATCGGCGGGCGCGCTCATTCCGGGAGGGTGGGGGGCCCTATGTTTCTCCGCGCCGGGTCCCTGTAGGGCGCCACCATGTTGCGCGGGGGTTGGCGCGAAGACGGCCGCCGCTCGCATGCGCAGCCGCGCGGCCCCCTTGAAGATGGAGAATCACCCCGGATTTTCTAGGAAAAAGTCCGGTGTGATCCCCGCCCGTTTTCCGGTGGGCGTGGGGACTTAGTCCCCAGAGGAGAGAATCCTGCCCATTGTGCAGTAGTTAAGATAACCACTGACAACACGGGCACCAAGCTAAAGACACCAGAGGTTGCAGCAAGTACTAAAAAGCAGACACCTGGGGCGAAATTCTCCGGAAACGGCGCGATGTACGCCACAAAACGGCGCCAATCAGACGGGCATCGCACCGCATCAAAGGTGCGGAATGCTCCGCATCTTTGGGGGCCGAGCCCCAACATTGAGGGGCTAGGCCGACGCCGGAGGAATTTCCGCCCCGCCAGCTGGCGGAAACGGCCTTTGTTGCCCCGCCAGCGCGGAAATGACATCTCCGGGCGGCGCATACGCGGGAGCGTCAGCGGCCGCTGACAGTTTCCCACGCATGCGCAGTGGAGGGAGTCTCTTCCACCTCCGCCATGGTGGAGACCGTGGCGGAGGCGGAAGGGAAAGAGTGCCCCCAAGGCACAGGCCTGCCCGTGGATCAGTGGGCCCCGATCGCGGGCCAGGCCACCGTGGGGGCACCCCCCGGGGCCAGATCGGCCCGTGCTCCCCCCCCCCCCCCCCCCAGGACCCCGGAGCCCGCCCACGCCGCCTTGTCCCGCCGGTAAGGTAGGTGATTTAATTTACGCCGGCGGGACAGGCAATTTATCAGTGGGACTTTGGCCCATCCGGGGCGGAGAATCCAGCGGGGGGGCCTGCTAACCGGGGCGGCCCGATTCCCGCCCCCGCCGAATCTCTCAGGTGCCGGAAACTTCGTCAACCGGCGGGTCGGGATTCACGCCAGCCCCCGGCGATTCTCCGACCCGGCGGGGGGTTGGAGAATGTCGCCCCTGAGGTTTGCCAACAACCACACAGAGAATGACAACCTCCAGGATGTCTGATGTATTGACTATTGTTGTTGCTTGTTCATGGAGCTAATTGACTGTTAATGTTCTACTGTTTATCGTGTCAGGAACCATTGATTTCAAGGGAGAGGAAATGTGTATTCCCAGTGTTGTTAATGTTTCCTCACAAGCAGCCTTGTAGCTGAACAGGGGCAGTCCAAGAGAATGATTGCAGATGCCATTGGCCATTTGCACGGGCAAGTGGGCAATCTAACATTGCAGCCTGTAGAGCTAAATAAAGCTCTATGTTTTGGTTGAACCTCCAAGGCCTGCAGGCTCGATCTCAAATCCACCAGAGTTCCCAACCAAACATTTATATTTAATCTAACTACCTGGGATAAAATGGGCAAAAGCCTCCAGCAGACGTCCAACATGCTGTCTCACAGGTGTGTGCGAGGCACGTTCTTGTTCACACATTTTCACCCCAGGTACTTGTAATTTGTACCGTTGTGACGATGAACTGGTAAAGGGGAAGGAGGACAAAAATGCCTCTTTGGTTGCACCATGAGGCTGGTTTAGCTCAGTGGGCTAGACAGCTGGTTTGTAATGCAGAACAAGGCCAGCAGCGCGGGTTCAATTCCCGTACCAGCTGAGAATTCTGAATCCTCCCTCTCTGTACCCGAACAGGTGCCAGAATGTGGCGACCAGGGGCTTTTCACAGTGACTTCATTGCAGTGTTAATGTAAGCCTTGTGACAATAAAAAGATTATTATTATTACTGTTATTATTATAGAACAACTGAAACACAGTTGAATGGGATCATGTCACCAATAAGATACAGAAAAACTGAAGTTCTAAATGTTTTGTTGAATTATTTGACTTTTGAGTATACTCTTATTTTTAAAATGAAATCAATTGGTTGAAATATGACCCCGTACACTTTTTTCTATTTTCAGGCTGGACCTTGTTCCCATAAATAGATCAGTCGGTTTAAAGGCCAAACCCACCAAACCTGTGACAGAAGTACTGCGTCCAGTGGTGGCAAAATACGGGTTAAATCTCAGTGACTTGGTGGCTAGAATTGTGAGTATATGGAAATAAGAAAGAATGAAAAGACTTGAATTTATAATTGCACCTTACCTGATCCCTCAGGAATGGGTCAAAGTGCTTTGTATGTGGTAGGTTTCTTCAAAGTGCCCTGACTGTTACCCTGGTAGTCCGCAAATATATTGTGAACAGGGTGATTGAGCATTCAGCAGTGAGTTGTGGAGTAATGCTGGTCAGAATATCTGAGAGAACCACCTACTTTTTCTTGCACAGTGGTCTGGATTCACTGCTTCGCGACACCAGAATTGCGACCAGGCAGGAAATCGCAGGTAATAAGAAAATTGAGGTTTATGCCCGCTCCGATTTCGGAACCATGCTCTGGTCCCTCGCTGGCATTGATGTTTGCGCCTGTAGCCGCGGATCTATACAAACCCGTCATTTGCGTGGATTTCAATATCAGTAGTAGGTTGGACATTTCAGCTCTCTCCCTCTTAGGCAGAGTCTCATGGGCGCGAATTAGTACAAGTATTGACAAGTGGGACTTTGGTGCCATGGCTGCGGAGCGGGTGGGGGAGGCTAGAAAAAACCCTGAAAAACCTTCAAACATTGTCAGGATTGCTTGGGGGTGGCTTGTCGACGGTGCCAAGTCTGAGGACTCTGGGTGTCTCTTCTCCCCACCCACCCACCCATCAGGTGCCCACCAGATGTTGGCACTCCTCAGAAACGCTGCCCCACTGCAGAGGAAGCAGGAAATCGGCAGAGCTCACCCCAAGCAGAGGGCATCTGCACCATGACCTTTGGAGCCCTCCGTGGTTCTCTGCCTCTCTGAGGGTAGAGGCCTCACCAGTGACTCCCCACCCCGCCGGATCATCATTGGGGAGGCAGTGGCGTAGTGGTATTGTCACTGGGCTAGTAAACCAGAGACCCACAATAATGCTCTGGGGATCCAAGTTCAAATCACGCCACTGCTGATGGTGAAATCTGAATTCAATAAAAATCTGGAATTACAAGTCTAACGATGAAATAATTGTCGTAAAAACCCATCTGGTTCACTAATGTCCTTTAGGGCAGGAAATCTGCTATCCTTACCTGGTCTAGCCTCCATTAACGGGCCATCCACCTCATATCAGTGGCCTCCCGTGATCCAGCCGCTTTCTCAGCAAGTGGTCATGTTGGCGCCGATTAGTACTCCATTTGAAAAACGTGAACTTGATGGAAGGGCTGCTGAGGGGCCCCAAGAGGTGGGTGGCCATCTTCGCTCACAGGCAATGAGCCTGGGGCAGTTAGGCATGCTGTCCCTATGCTCAGAGGGGGGGGCTGGGGCAACCGGGAGGGGGAGAGTGCACCCCTTGTTGGGGTGGGGCACCATGGGGGTGCTGAGGGAGGGGGTTGCTCCGCTGGGGGTGAGGAGGGGGAAAATGTGCCCAGGCCTTCCATGCCAACCACTGGACCGTGTGTCCCCGTTCTGGGGACAACCCTAGTTCCCTGCCTGTCTGCCACCACCGACCACCCATAACTCCCACTGACCGGGGAGGCCTCTGGCCATGCGGCTGAAGGCTATTGCTAATAGGGAATTGGCACTTGTGGTTAAGTGAGCACTTCACACAATCCAGTGGATTCCCAGTGGGTGGGCGGGCCAAGTAGCATGTGGGGCTCATTGCCTAGCATCCCAATCACATCTTGTTGCATGGACACTGTGCTTGAACACTGTAGGAGGCAACACCACAAATGCAGCAGCCACACCTCTGAACACCCAGGGGATGGATCCTAGCACCGGGCACATGCCCATAGCCGGGATTTGCCGACATTCTGCTTGGTGTCTGGGTGCAGGGTGTACGGTCCGGTCAGCAGTGCGCTCCCACCATGGCAGGGTGTGTATGGGCAGGGCATGTCGGGGGGGGGGGGGGGGGGGGGGGGGGGGGGGGGGGGCAGGGCATGTCGGGGGGGGTATGGGCAGGGCATGTCGGGGGGGGGGGGGGTGACGGTTTGGGTGGTGAAGGAGAGGGGAGGCTTGTTTTTCTTGACTTTGTTTTTTTTTAGAGAATATTGGAAGCTCGTTTCTCTTTTGAATAGGTTAAAAATATCAAACGGCTACCTTCTCATGGTGTCATTACAGCACTGAAGAAGGCCATTCAGCCCATCAACTCCAAGCTGGCTCTCTGTAGAGCAACCCTGTTAGTTCTGTTTCATAAGTGTATACGAAATAAGAGAGGAGTAGACAATTGAGCCTGCTCCGCCATTCAGTTAGATCATAACTGATCAATTTGTGGCCTCAACTCCACTTACCTGCTTACTATAGCCCTTGCCTCCATTGTAGGCTAAAAAGAATCTTATCTGCCTCGCGTGTGAATATATTCAGTAACCCAGCGCCCAATGTCCTCTGGGTATACTGGACTCCAAAGATTAATGACCCTCAGAGAAGAAATTGCTCTTCGTTTTTGCCTTAAATGAGAGATCCCTTGTTCTGACACGGTACTTCCTCGCTCTTAATTCTCCCATGGATTAAACATCACTCATCAAATTCTGCACTGTAGATTCTATGATTCCATCTATGATTCTATGACCTGTCAAGCACCTCTGAGTCTTATATGGTTCAATGTTCCCCCTCCCTATCCCCATAGCTATCCATGGTTTTTTCCACTGGTGCCTATCCAATTTCCTTTCGCAATCATTGGTCTTCCCCATTTCCACCGTCCTCATGCATGGCAACGAATTCCAGAACATTCCCACTCGCTGCATCAGACGTTCTTCCCTACATTCCCCCTGCTACTCTTCCCAAAACTTTAAATCGTTGTATCCTAGTCCTTGTACCATCAGCTAATAGGAATGGTTTTTATTAGTCTACTTCATCTAAATCTGTCATCACCTTGTATACCTCTACAGACCTTCCCTCAAACTGCTTTTCTCCAAGAAAAAACCCCCCAGCTTAGCATTGCTGCCTCACAGCCCCAGGGACCCGGGTTCAATTCTGGCCTCCGGTGACTGTCTGTGTGGAATTTGCACTTAGAACATAGAACATAGAACAATACAGCGCAGTACAGGCCCTTCGGCCCACGATGTTGCACCGAAACAAAAGCCATCTAACCTACACTATGCCATTATCATCCATATGTTTATCCAATAAACTTTTAAATGCCCTCAATGTTGGCGAGTTCACTACTGTAGCAGGTAGGGCATTCCACGGCCTCACTACTCTTTGCGTAAAGAACCTACCTCTGACCTCTGTCCTATATCTATTACCCCTCAGTTTAAAGTTATGTCCCCTCGTGCCAGCCATATCCATCCGCGGGAGAAGGCTCTCACTGTCCACCCTATCCAACCCCCTGATCATTTTGTATGCCTCTATTAAGTCTCCTCTTAACCTTCTTCTCTCCAACGAAAACAACCTCAAGTCCATCAGCCTTTCCTCATAAGATTTTCCCTCCATACCAGGCAACATCCTGGTAAATCTCCTCTGCACCCGCTCCAAAGCCTCCACGTCCTTCCTATAATGCGGTGACCAGAACTGTACGCAATACTCCAAATGCGGCCGGACCAGAGTTCTGTACAGCTGCAACATGACCTCCCGACTCCGGAACTCAATCCCTCTACCAATAAAGGCCAACACTCCATCGGCCTTCTTCACAACCCTATCAACCTGGGTGGCAACTTTCAGGGATCTATGTACATGGACACCTAGATCCCTCTGCTCAGCCACACTTTCAAGAACTTTACCATTAGCCAAATATTCCGCATTCCTGTTATTCCTTCCAAAGTGAATCACCTCCCACTTCTCTACATTAAACTCCATTTGCCACCTCTCAGCCCAGCTCTGCAGCTTATCTATATCCCTCTGTAACCTGCTACATCCTTCCACACTATCGACAACACCACCGACTTTAGTATCATCTGCAAATTTACTCACCCACCCTTCTGTGCCTTCCTCTAGGTCATTGATAAAAATGACAAACAGCAACGGCCCCAGAACAGATCCTTGTGGTACTCCACTTGTGACTGTACTCCATTCTGAACATTTCCCATCAACCACCACCCTCTGTCTTCTTTCAGCTAGCCAATTTCTGATCCACATCTCTAAATCACCCTTAATCCCCAGCCTCCGTATTTTTTGCAATAGCCTACCGTGGGGAACCTTATCAAACGCTTTGCTGAAATCCATATACACCACATCAACTGCTCTACCCTCGTCTACCTGTTCAGTCACCTTCTCAAAGAACTCAATAAGGTTTGTGAGGCATGACCTACCCTTCACAAAGCCATGCTGACTATCCCTGATCATATCATTCCTATCTAGATGATTATAAATCTTGTCCCTTATAATCCCCTCCAAGACTTTACCCACTACAGACGTGAGGCTCACCGGTCTATAGTTGCCGGGGTTGTCTATGCTCCCCTTTTTGAACAAAGGGACCACATTTGCTGTCCTCCAGTCCTCTGGTACTATTCCTGTAGCCAATGATGACATAAAAATCAAAGCCACTTCCTCCCCGTGTCTGCTTGGGTTCTCTCCGGCTACTCCGGTTTTCTCCCACAGTCCAAAGTTCAGCAGTTTAGATGGATCAGCCATGCTAAATTGCCCCTTAGTGTCCAAAAATATGCAGATTTGGTGGGTTATGGGGATAGACTGGGGGAATGGGCCTAGGTTGGGCATTCCTGTGGAGGGTCGGTGCAGACTTGATGGGCCGAATTGCCTCCTTGTGCACTGTAGGGATTCTATGAACCTAACCTATAGTTAAAATCCCTCCACTCTGGAACCAGTCTGGTAAATCACCTCTCCACCCGATCCAAGGACCTTCACATTCTTCTGAAGGTGTGGTGACTGTAATCTTACAGTTGTGGCCTAACCAAAGCTAAAGGTTTCACCCTAACTTCCCTGGTTTTGTATTCAATACCTTTATGCATGAAGCCAAGATCACAAATGCTCTGCTAACTATCTCTCCATGTGTTGTGCCACCATTAAAGATCAATGCCTATGAATCCCCAGGTGCCCCTCTCTCTACACACCTGGAACTGTGGCATTGTTTATATTGTTCCCTTATCCCTTCTGCCATAATGCAACACCTCATAATTCTCTATTAACTTCCATCAGCCGCTAGCCTGCCCGTTCCGCCAGTGTGCCCATTCAGTCTCCCCATTCCGCCAGCCTGCCCCGCCAGCATGCCCATTCCGCCTGCCCGTTCTGTCCACCTGCCTGCCCATTCTGCTAGCCTAGCTGTGCAGTCTGAGTCATGCTACATGCAGGCCTTATTCAGACAAAGCCAACGAGAAAAATGTTTTTATTAAGTATTTGATACTGTTGCTTGATCGATTTTGAAATTCATGTGAAGAATATTTAATGGAGAGAAAATGAAAATCGCTTATTGTCACAAGTAGGCTTCAAATGAAGTTACTGTGAAAAGCCCCTAGTCGCCACATTTCGGTGCCAGTTCAGGGAGGCTGGTACGGGAATTGAACCCGCGCTGCTGGCCTGCCTTGGTCTGCTTTAACCCTGTGCTAAACCAGCCCCTATTTCAAAGTTCTAGTGATTTAATATTTTGTATTGAATGTTTCTTTTTCCAAAAACAGTTTGTCTGTAATAGACTGAATTAGAGACTTCCTATTGCAGCTTTTGTTTCTATTCAAATTCCAAGCAGTCGCTGTTTTTTTCTTAGCAAAATAAGTGAGATTTGTCACGGTAATTTGAAGACAAATTGGATAAAATAATTTAGAAAGATTACAGCTAAGCTTAAAGTTAGCTATTAACTTTACTCTTTGCTTCAGGAAGCATTCCAGAAAATGATAACACAACTATCGAGACTCAGATGGAGAAAAACTGTTCCATCATTTACATTTAATTATTTTTGACACAAGATTTGACATAACTGCTGTGCATGAATGAAATGCTAGTGATTTGCTTTTAACTGGAAACTGGCATCAGCTGTCTGTTTTCTTTTGTTGTAAATTAACCCAGTGGCAAATTAAACCATTTTGTCATTCTCTAATTTATGATCCACAAAAAATAATCATTGCACTTCTTAAGTTAATGGCATTCCTCTCGTCGTAAGAGTGTGAATTTTCCGATTATTGCCCAATAATCAGTGGCCCAGAATTTATTGCACTGCAAAAATGGTTCCGAGTGCCATTAGTTAGACAAGTGGGGCTTCATTCTCCGACCCCCCGCCGGGTCGGAGAATCGCCGGGGGCTGGCGTGAATCCCGCCCCCGCCGGTTGCCGAAGTCTCCGGCACCGGATATTCGGCGGGGGCGGGAATCGGGCCGCGCCGGTTGGCGGGCCCCCCCGCTTGGATTCTCCGGTCCGGATGGGCCGAAGTCCCGCCGATAAATTGCCTGACCCGCCGGCGTGGATTAAACCACCTTTTGAACAGCGGGACAAGGCGGCGTGGGCGGGCTCCGGGGTCCTGGGGGGGGGGGGGGCGCGGGGCGATCTGGCCCCGGGGGGTGCCCCCACGGTGGCCTGGCCCGCGATCGGGGCCCACCGATCCGCAGGCGGGCCTGTGCCGTGGGGGCACTCTTTCCCTTCCGCCTCCGCCACGGTCTCCACCATGGCGGAGGCGGAAGAGACTCCCTCCACTGCACATGCGTGGGAAACTGTCAGCGGCCGCTGACGCTCCCGCGCATGCGCCGCCCCGAGATGTCATTTCCGCGCCAGCTGGCGGGGCAACAAAGGCCGTTTCCGCCAGCTGGCGGGGCGGAAATTCCTCCGGCGCCGGCCTAGCCCCTCAATGTTGGGGCTCGGCCCCCAAAGATGCGGAGCATTCCGCACCTTTGGGGCAGCGCGATGCCCGTCTGATTGGCGCAGTTTTGGGCGCCAGTCGGCGGACATCACGCCGTTTCGGGAGAATTTCGCCCGTGATCTTCCAGTGGCGAATTTAAGCCAAAAAGTTGTTGGGCAGCTCGTGTAACTGCGTTATACTGACGGTCTGCACATTGAAACATCTTTACTATCAATTCTGACCATGTAAACAGTACCAAGAGTATCTGTTCACATTTTAGTCTGCTATGTTTGACCTGTCAGTCCCACTTCACAAAGTTCATTCAAATCTGCTAGTCATCTTCTCTATATTTTTTGCTGTGCAAGCTCTGCTAATATAATCCCCTGGGAATAAGGTGGGCAGCAGATGAGGGCCCCGAATTGTAATAATTTTCACATGGTGGGCAAATTCATTTGAAAGACGGCGTCCTGCAGAGCAATGATATTAAGAACAAAATGTGAGATTTTTGTAAGTACAGGAAGTATTTAGGGCGGCGCGGTAGCACTGTGGTTAGCACTGTTGCTTCACAGCACCAAGGACCCGGGTTTGATTCCTGGCTTGGGTCACTGTCTGTGCGGAGTCTACACGTTCTCCCTGTGTCTGCGTGGGTTTCCTCCGAGTGCTCCGGTTTCCTCCCACAAGTTCCGAAAGATGTGCTGTTAGGTGAATTGGACATTCTGAATTCTCCCTCTGTGTACCCGAACAGGCGCCGGAATGTGGCGGCTAGGGGATTTTCACAGTAATTTCATTGCAGTGTTAATGTAAGCCTACTTGTGACAATAATAATAATAATTATTATGAAATATTTATTCATAATTGATTTCTCCGATATCGCAGCGTTTAAGCTTAGGGCAGCTGTAGCTGCTCAGTGCCTAGTGGTCATCTTAATTCTTTAAGGAGATGCACATTATAAATGAGCAACCAGAGATCAGTGAATTGGATTGGATTTATTTATTATCACGTGTACCGAGGGACAGTGAAAAGTATTTTTTTGCGAGCAGCTCAAACAGATCATTTAGTACATGAAAATAAAATAAAAAGAAAATACATAAAAGGTCAACACCAGGTCCACAATGTAAATACATAGACAGCGGTATTGGATGAAGCATACAGAAGTGTAGTATTAATCAGGTCAGTCCATAAGAGAGTTGTTTCAGAGTCTGGTAACAGCAGGGAAGAAGTTTTCGAATCTGTTTGTGCGTTTTCTCAGACTTTTGTATCTCCTGCCTGAAGGAAGAAGTTGAATGAGTGAGTAAGCTGGGTGGGAGGGGTCTTTCATTATGCTGTCCGCTTCCACAAGGCAGCGGGAGGTGTAGATAGAATGGACACAATCGTTAAATGCTGATCAGAAATTCAATTCCATTTAACAAGAAACACTTGGTCAACTAACACGAGCAAAGGTCAATTAGATTTGCTTTAGCTAAATAAATCGGCAAAACTCAGGAAAATGACGGCGCCATTTAGGGGGAAACAATCTTGGAGAAGCAAGTCACGATGTTGCTTGGTCACTAGTTCCCTTCTGCTTCAGTTTATGTGGTGCACTAATGTTAATTCAGAAAATTGGACATTGCCATTGATTTATTGAGGGGTGAAGTTATGAAAATTAAGTTTATAGCAAGGTTCACAGCAGAGAGGATACCTGGATGTAATGGTCCCCGTTCTCATGCCATATCATCCTTGAAATCTGTGCTATTGTCATGGCAAATGTTATCAATGTCCTGGAGTTTTGTGGGTGGGTGGGTGTAGAAGCCAGGTATTTCAAATACAACTAGTATAGGTAAAAGATAGCTGTTTTTAGTACTCATTTTTAAAAATGAGAATTTCAGCACACATAAATTCATGACTTCAATGTGATACATGAAACAGCATAAAATTCCATTATAAGATTATAGCAGCACAGTTGCAAGACAATTTGACACTGCTTGTGCTAATTGTCAAGGCCAAAGACCGAGTTCCATGGCAACTAGGTGGCAAGAATCCAATGCAGTTTGTAAGAGCATTGAATCATATATATATTCTCGATATGAAGTCTCAATTGTTACATTAGCCAAGCCAGCTAAAAGATTAGCAAAATATCACATTCCATAACATGTAGACATGAAACAATTAAAAAGCTAATGTTGCACATTGAAGATGGACGGCTTGCCATCAAATCAAATGTGTTTGAGTCTAACCCAAACCAATTAGGATTATATTGGGGTGTAATTAGACGACTTAAGACAGATATGAAAGTGTATAACTGAAAAGTTTCTCCCCGCCATTTTAGGAGTTGTCTTTGGGGGTTATGTCAGTCTAACAGTCTGTGTCAGTGATGTTAGTCCACTTTTGACTTTGAGTTTGAGTTTAGCTGAAGATTAGCTTTCTCTTTCTCTTCATGTTTCATTGCCAGACTTTGACCTTTTAAAACTTACTTTCGAGCTGTCTGCCTAAGCAAAGAAAGATAATGTCTGTAATTCTCTGAAAGCTTCGAATTGTCTACGAATTGCCTTTTAAATGACATTCAAATTGTAATCAAGCGACTACAAATAAAACAATTCCTTTTGGCACCTGAGAAGTTTATACTGCAAATTTCTGCTGAGTTCCAGTATTTGCAAAGTGCTACTGATAACCGAATAGCAGAGATAATATAAATTCCTTCAACTATACACAGTCGAATAATACAAGGAATCGAACAACTTGGCAAAGTCTACAAATATTACAAATCTTACAACTTGTCATATTGCGCCAGGACTTGATTCATCAACTAAGCTTCCCCCAAACTTGGCGTAGTTCGACAGGTTAAGATTCCCATAAATTATTAGATTCCTACATTTTGGCGAGCCAGCCAGGAGTCGAACCTAGAATCTTCTGATTTCAATAAATTAAAGATTCCTTCAGTGGGGTGGGATTCACTATTAACCAGAAACCCACCTGGACCAGCCACATATGGCATGGCTGTGAGAGTGGGTCAGAAGCTGTCAATTCTGCACCTTGCCTTCTGCCTCCCTAAATCTCCACCACAAACAAGGCTCAAGTCAGAAATGTCTTGGATAGGTGCGACTATATGGGGATCCATGGATGTGCAGTTAACTAAAGCCTTGCCAGAAATGCCCATATCGCAAGAATTAATATATTTAAAAAAGTGAGCCAATTTCAGGCAAATTAGGCAGTCCGTGCCCACACTCTAAAAGACCTGCTGAGGCCAAGCCCAATAAATAGCAAGTAATATTCTAAACACGCAAGTGCCAGGAATGATCATCTGCAGCAAGGCAGAACCTAATGCGTCCTTATTGCATTCAATGGCATTGCCATTGCTGAATGCCTTACTATCAAATTCCTGGGCAGTGGAGAGGTGGGTGTGATCACCATTGACCAGAAGCTCAACTGGGCCAACCATATATACCACAGTTGGATAGGCGAAGCTATAGCAACACTTAAGAAACTCAACACCATCCAGTTAAAAGCAGTCCACTTGATTGGCACTTCATCCACCAACCTAAACATCCACCCTCTGGAGCACTGTGGCTGCCTTATATGTAGTGATCTCTGTATGTGCATGTACATAAGGGGTTAATGTGTAATTAGTAGAATCAGATGATCACTAGAGGGCAGTACTAACGGGTATAAAAGCAAGCTCATTCTGCTCCCCGCTCTCCTTTGGGTGTATTGTGACGAGAGCACAGGAGTGTAGATTAGCTCAAGAGTGTTAGTGTAGATAAACATAGTTACTGTATTTAGATCTTGTTAACCTTATTGCTAGTATTAATATTAAAGTAAAGAACTCACAAAATGTTTGTTTTAGTTACTCAAATCTTTTGTTATTACTGGGCGACTTCGAGTCTTTCTATCAAGATTTAGAAAACCTCATCAACAACAGTTGCGTAATTGAGTAATATTCAGTAGTATAACATAACATACTACCAGTAGTGTAATAAAACACTATATTTAATCTGTACTGCAGCATCTTGCCAAAGCTTCTTCGGCAGAACCTCTCAAGCAAGCTACCTCCAACACCCAGGACAGCAGGTGCAAAACACCATCACCTTGAAATGACGTCATCCAAACTTGGATGTAGATCGTCATTGCTAGCAAAAATAATCCTGGAATCCTTCACTGTGCACTTTGTCCCTTTCACACATACTGCAACAGTTCAAGAAGGTGCCCACCAGTTACTTATAAATAAAATATTAAGGTAGATAAGTCCCCAGGTCCTGATGGGATCTACTCCAGAATACTGAAGGAGGCTGGAGAGGAAATTGCTGAGGCCTTGACAGAAATCTTTGGATCCTCGCTGTCTTCAGGGGATGTCCCGGAGGACTGGAGAATAGCCAATGTTGTTCCTCTGTTTAAGAAGGGTAGCAAGGATAATCCCGGGAACTACAGGCCGGTGAGCCTTACTTCAGTGGTAGGGAAATTACTGGAGAGAATTCTTCGAGACAGGATCTACTCCCATTTGGAAGCAAATGGACGTATTAGTGAGAGGCAGCACGGTTTTGTGAAGGGGAGGTCGTGTCTCACTAACTTGATAGAGTTTTTCGAGGAGGTCACTAAGATGATTGATGCAGGTAGGGCAGTGGATGTTGTCTATATGGACTTCAGTAAGGCCTTTGACAAGGTCCCTCATGGTAGACTAGTACAAAAGGTGAAGTCACACGGGATCAGGGGTGAGCTGGAAAGGTGGATACAGAACTGTCTAGGCCATAGAAGGCAGAGAGTAGCAATGGAAGGATGCTTTTCTCATTGGAGGGCTGTGACCAGTGGTGTTCCACAGGGATCAGTGCTGGGACCTTTGCTCTTTGTAGTATATATAAATGATTTGGAGGAAAATGTAACTGGTCTGATTAGTAAGTTTGCAGACGACACAAAGGTTGGTGGAATTGCGGATAGCGATGAGGACTGTCGGAGGATACAGCAGGATTTAGATTGTCTGGAGACTTGGGCGGAGAGATGGCAGATGGAGTTTAATCCGGACAAATGTGAGGTAATGCATTTTGGAAGGTCTAATGCAGGTAGGGAATATACAGTGAATGGTAGAACCCTCAAGAGTATTGAAAGTCAAAGAGATCTAGGAGTACAGGTACACAGGTCATTGAAAGGGGCAACACAGGTGGAGAAGGTAGTCAAGAAGGCATACGGCAGGCTTGCCTTCATTGGCCGGGGCATTGAGTATAAGAATTGGCAAGTCATGTTGCAGCTGTATAGAACCTTAGTTAGGCCACACTTGGAGTATAGTGTTCAATTCTGGTCGCCACACTACCAGAAGGATGTGGAGGCTTTAGAGAGGGTGCAGAAGAGATTTACCAGAATGTTGCCTGGTATGGAGGGCATTAGCTATGAGGAGCGGTTGAATAAACTCGGTTTGTTCTCACTGGAACGAAGGAGGTTGAGGGGAGACCTGATTGAGGTCTACAAACTTATGAGGGGCACAGACAGAGTGGATAGTCAGAGGCTTTTCCCCAGGGTAGAGGGGTCAATTACTAGGGGGCATAGGTTTAAGGTGAGAGGGGCAAGGTTTAGAGTAGATGTACGAGGCAAGTTTTTTACGCAGAGGGTAGTGGGTGCCTGGAACTCGCTACCGGAGGAGGTGGTGGAAGCAGGGACGATAGTGACATTTAAGGGGCATCTTGACAAATACATGAATAGGATGGGAATAGAAGGATACAGACCCAGGAAGTGTAGAAGATTCTAGTTTAGTCGGGCAGCATGGTCGGCACGGGCTTGGAGGGCCGAAGGGCCTGTTCCTGTGCTGTACATTTCTTTGTTCTTTGTACTTCCTCAACCTAAGCCTTGGGGACAGGAGAAGACCCTTTGAATCCGCTCCGCCATTCAGTATTATCGTGGCTGATTTTGGGCTTCAAGTCCATTTTCCTGCCCGCTCCCGATATCCCTTGATCCTCTGTGAGAGCACAAATAGGTCTATCTCAGCCTTAAATATATTCAATGGTGGCAAATTCACAACCCTTTGGGTAGAGAATTCCAAAGATTTACAACCCTTTGGGTGAAAACATTTCACTTCAGACCTAATTGATAGGCTCCTTATCTTGAAACTGTGACCCCGTGTTCTACATTCCATAGCCAGCAGTAACTGCATTTCAGTATCTGCTCTGTCAAGCCTCTTCATAATCTTAAAGGTTCACTAGGTGGATCCAGGGTATGGAGGGATTTTCTTATGGGGAGAGGATAAATAGGTTGGGCCTGTGCTCATTGGAGTTTAGAAGAATGAGAGGTGACTTTATTGAGACCTATAGGATTTCTTTACCTTTTCTTTTATTTTAGCGTTTCCAACTCCAAAGTGCTGTATTTTTTTAAAAATACATTTATGGGATGTGTGTCGCTGGTTAGGCCAGCATTTATTGCCCATCTGTAGATGCCCTTCAGAAGGTGGAAGTCAGTTGCCTTCTTGAACCGCTGCAGTCCCTGACATGTAGGTGCACCCACTCTGCTGTTAGGGAGAGAGTTCCAGGATTTTGACCCAGCGACAGTGAAGGGACAGCAATAAATTCAGGGTGGTGAGTGACTTGGTGGGGAACCTCCAGGTGGTGGGGTTCCCAGGTATCTGCTGCCCTTGTCCTTCTAGATGGTATTGGTCGTGGGTTTGGAAGGTTCTCTCGAAGGGACCTTGGTGAGTTGCTGCAGTGCATCTTGCAGATGGCACACATGGCTGCTACTGTTTGTTGGTGGTGGAGGGTTTGAATGTTTGTGGAAGGAGGAGCAATCAAGCGGGCTACTTTGTCCTGGATGGTGCTGAGCTTCTCGAGTATTGTTGGAGCTGCACTCATCCAGGCAAGTGGACAGTATTCTATTACACTCCTGACTTGTGCCTTGTAGATGGTTGACGGGCTTTGAGGGATCAGGAGGTGAGTTACTCGCCATAGGATTGGCCTGCCCTGGTAGCCACAGCATTAATGTGGCTAGTCCAGTTCAGTTTCTGAACAATGGTAATTCCCAGGATGGTGATTGTGGGGATTCAGCAATCATAATGTAATTGAATGTCAAGGGGAGATGGTTAGATCCTCTCTTGTAGGAGATGGTCATTGTGTGGCGCGAATGTAACTTATCAGCCCAATCCTGGATATTGTCCAGGTCTTGCTGCATTTGGACACAGGCTGCTTCATTATCTGAGGAGTCGCGAATGGCGCTGAACATTGTGCAGTCATCGCAAACATCCCCACTTCTGCCCTTATGATGGAAGGCAGGTCATTGATGAAGCAGCTGAAGATGGTTGGGCCTAGGACACTACCCTGAGGAACTCCTGCAGCGATGTCCTGGAGCTGAGATGATTGACCTCCAACCACCACAACCATCTTCCTTTGTGCCGGGTATGACTCCAACCAGCGGAAAGTTTTCCCCCTGATTCCCATTGACTCCAGTTTAACTAGGGCTCCTTGATGCCACACTCGGTCACTCTCACCTCACCTCTGGCATTCAGCACTTTTGTCCATGTTTGAACCAAGGCTGTAATGAAGTCCAGAGCTGAGTGACCCTGGAGGAACCCAAACTGAGCGTCCGTGAGCAGGTTATTGCTGAGTAAGTGCTACTTGATAGCACTGTTGATGAACATAGAACATACAGTGCAGAAGGAGGCCATACGGCCAATCGAGTCTGCACTGGCCCACTTAAGCCCTCACTTTCCCCCCCTATCCCCATAACCCAATAATCCCTCCTAACTTTGTGGTCACTAAGGGCAATTTATCATGGCCAATCCACCTAACAAGCACGTCTTTGGACTGTGGGAGGAAACCGGAGCACCCGGAGGAAACCCACGCAGACACGGGTAGAACGTGCAGACTCCGTACAGACAGTGACCCAGAGGGGAATCGAACCTGGGACCCTAGCGCTGTGAAGCCACAGTGCTATCCACTTGTGCTACCATGCTGCCTGTAAAACCCTTCCATCACTTTGCTGATGATGGAGTGTTGACTGATAGGGTGGTAATTGGCTGGGTTGGATCTGTCCTGTTTCTTGTGTACAGTACACACCTGGGCAATTTTCCGCATTGCCGGATAGATGCCAGTGTTGTAGTCGTACTGGAACAGTTTGGCTAGGGGTGCGGCAAGTTCCAGAGCTTAAGTCTTCAGTACTATTGCCGGAATATTATCAGGACCCATAGCCTTTGCGATATCCACTGCCTTCAGCTGTTTCCTGATATCATGCATTGCCTGAAGACTTTCATCTGTGATGCTGGGGTCTTCTGGCGGAGACCGAGATGGATCATCCACTCGGCACTTCTGGCTGAAGATTGTTGCGAATGCCTCAGCCTTGCCTTTTGCACAGATGTGCTGGGCTCGTCCATCATTGAGGATGGGGATAATTGTGGAGCCTCCTCCTCCACTGAGTTGTTTAATTGTCCACCACATTCATGGTTGGATGTGGCAGGACTGCAGAGCTTGGACCTGATCCATTGGTTGTGGAATCGCTTAGCTTTGTCTATTACTTGCTGCTTATGCTGTTTGGTACACAAGTAGCCCTGTATTGTAGCTTCACCAGGTCGCCACCTCATTTTTCGATATGCCTGGTGTTGCTCCTGGCATGATCCCCTGGCTTGGTGGTAATATTAGAGTGGGGGATATGCTGGGACGTGAGGTTGCAGATTGTGGTTGAATACATTTCTGCTGATGCTGATGGCTCATGGATGCCTAGTCTTGAGTTGCTAGATCTTCGAAGTCTATCCCATTTAACACTGTTGTAGTGCCACACAACACAATGGAGGGTATCCTCAATATGGTCATTCGAACCACATCTGTAAGCTAGGTGACATTGCGATGATTTGCTCACAGTGCCACCACCCAGCTCCCCCCTACCACTTCTTGCTGACCACTCTTTCATCAAACCAGTCCGAATTCAGCCACTAGATTCCTGCTGACTCTTTGAGTGTAAAGGGCCTTTAATTGACAATTCAATAAGTAGCGGAATGCTGGCCAATAAAAACAAATGTGGATGTAAAATGGCATGTGAGCACGTGGGCCTACAGGACAAGGAGAGACATATAGACCAAGTATTTTTCTCCTCCCCGCCTCATATTCTATATTCCTGTTTAACTTTCATCATTTCTGTTTTGTTTGTAATTTACACTGAGTGACATATTTTGTATTGTTTATATTCCATAGAACGGAGAATCAGAAGTTTTAGATCTTGGTGTTCCCATCTCTAATCTTGATGGACAGCGTGTTGTTCTGGATATTGCAGAATATGTGAAGGAAAAAGGTAAGCATGATATAAGCTATACATTTTCCTCAATGATTCCTTTTTCTCTTTTACAGCATGTAATTATGTACTATAGTGCAAAGCAGTTGCGTGAATAATTATTTTAATAAGTAATTTTGATTAGTTAACCAGCCAATTATTTTATCAGTGTTTGACTAAAGTTTGGCAAGAAGCTAATGAAGAAATGCAAATTGGATGGTAATTATAATTGTGTAAAATGGCCACACAGTTGTTGAGTTTAAGCAAAGGTATATTCGTTATTTGTTTCATTATAATGTGTACATTACAGTGGAGCACAACTTTATAAGAAAAGGACTTGAGTCGCTTTTTAAAGCATTCAAATCTTCCATGAAAGTACTTTTTACAAACATGCCAGTTTGATGCCAAAAGATTTTTGTATTGCTAAAACTTAGGCAATATTATAAGCATCACATAGCTTGAGGATTAGCACATAAAAAGATTTGTTGCATTGATTGGCAAACAGGTCAGAACACATTGCTTTAAATTAATAAATACATACTTTTGCAATTAATTTAAATGTTTTATTAATGTAACAGACAGCTATCATTGGAAAAGATAGAAATATAATTATATATGGAGATTTTATTTTGTTAAATATTTATTCCTTCACCTGTTATAATTGGGTTTGGTGAGTGAATGTGTGTGTGAGAGTGTATATATGTGTGTGAGGGGGGGGGGGCAGCATGGTGGTGCAGTGGTTAGCACTGCTGCCTCACAGTGCCGAGGTCCCAGGTATGATCCCAGCCCTGGGTCACTGTCCGTGGGGAGTTTGCACATTCTCCCCGTGTCTGTGTGGGTTTTGCCCCACAACCCGCAGCCCAGTAGCATATTGGTTAGCACAGTTGCTTCACAGCTCCAGGGTCCCAGGTTCAATTCCCGGCTTGGGTCACTGTGTAGAGTTTGCACTTTCTCCCCGTGTCTGCGTGGGTCTCCTCCGGGTGTTCCGGTTTCCTCCCACAGTCCAAAGATGTGCGGGTTACATGGATTGGCTATGCTAAATTGCCCTTGGTGTCCAAAAAGGTTAAGTGGGGTTACAGGGATAGGGTGGAGGTGTGGTCTTGGGTAGGGTTCTTTCCAAGGGCCGGTGCAGACCCGATGGGCCGAATTGCCTCCTTCAGCACTGTAAATTCTATGATTCTATGTCCAGGGTAGGTGGATTGGCCACGCTAAATTGCCCCTTAATTGGAAACTCTTTTTATAAAAAAAAAAAAAAAAATTTAAAAATGTTTTTATGTGTGTGAGAGTATATGAGTGTGTGTATGTAGTGGGGAGGATTTTCCATACCCCTCCTGAGTGTGTTTTGCGGCGGCGTGAGACAGCCCGCCATTGGCTGGCAGAATCACATGATCCCGTTGTTGTCGGTGTATTAAATCCGCCCCAAGCCTTCGGGAAACTCCCCAGTGCTATAAACCTCTTGCATTTATCTTTCATTCTGTTTGTAATATTTTTGGTGACCCCTTGGGTACATATGCAGATGCAAAATCGTTCTGTTTCCCTGAGGGGTTTACATTTTATGTTCATAAAAGAACAACAAAAGAGACGAGCAACATAACGATGAAAAGCAGAAATGAAAACCATCAGTTGTTAAGAGACTTGCAAGATCTTTGGGACCAATCAACTTTGAGCTAGTGTCAAAGGAAGGCAAATGGAAATGAATAAAATCCTGAGTTTCACAGCACAGAGAGAGGCCCTTCAGTCAACCATGTCTGCACCGGCATACAATATTTCTATAAACCTCTTCGTTCACCATTTGTTTCTTCATCCAGCTCATTACCTGCAAATAAAAATATACAATTTATATCCTACCCAGCATGTCAAAACCATACTTCAACCCAACTTCCTGGAGCTGCATTCAGTTAATTTTGTTCTCTGAAGCGTGAACCTTGTCAGCAGTCCCAGGATTGATTTGGGAGTTGAGGTTGCTGTTGTGACCTCCGTATCAGCTCACTTCACACCACTGTGCTAAACCAGCCCCTGGTTCTACAGCACGCTACCGGCATTGTCGCCAGCCCCAAATACTGCTGCCCCATAGCACCCAACCCCTCAATCCGGCTTTAAAGCTACCCTATGACACTCCATCCCGTAAGCTCATTTCTGCTCTCTCAATCACACAGCGCAGTCGGATGCCTAATTTACTGTTCATGGTACGTGAAAATCTTTCCCTCGCTATAAAAACAAACTTGTTAAACTGATAGGATAAAATACTAACTTGGCATCTTGGGTAAAGAACCAATTCCCGTACCAGCCTCCTCGAACAGGCGCCGGAATGTGGCGACTAGGGGCTTTTCACAGTAACTTCATTTGAAGCCTACTTGTGACAATAAGCGATTTTCATTTCATTCATTTTTTCATTTCAATACCATAGCTATTTATTTATGGATTGTTGGGGAGGAAAAACTTGCATCAACCTGAATTAAGTTAAAATGAAAACTTATTTTTCCCAGGCTAATCAAATCTGAGCAAAACCTAAGTCCCTTTTTCGGAGTTCACCCCCCCCCCCCCCACTGCCCAACAGTCTAATCATCAACACCATAAGTACACCAGAGGAAAGTATTAACATAAGTGAAATATTGTTAAATGTTAACAGCCATTCAAATGATCAATGTGAAACCAACCAGCCAAAGAGTCACTGAATCTTCCACCTGGTCATTTAATCATGCATGTGGCATCTCACTGTTGCTTACAGACAGAGAGAAGATTGCAGGAGGAAAACAGGGCTCGTCCAATATTGGCATACCTCATCATGGTGTGAAGGTAAACTTTTACCTTTTTATATGCCAGAAAAATAATATTCTGCTATTGATGTTTGCAGAAAAAGGTTGCAAATTATAGGAAAATAGTTGCATTGGTACCTACTATGCTCTCTGATTATATTAACCCATTCTGCAGATGTTTTTAGGTGCAACATATCACATCTTTCATTTATATTTATCAGTTTTATTATTAAGAGAAAATGCTGGAAAATCTCAGAGGTCTGGCAGCATCTGTAAGGAGAGAAAAGAGCTAACATTTTGAGTCCAGATGATTCTTTGTCAAAGCCATAATGCATAGAAAGTAGGAGGTATTATTTAGATTACTGGTCCTGTGTTGCCGCGATTTCTGTTTATTTTCCAATGCCTGCCGATTTTCCTGCCAAAGGCGTTTTTTAGAGAGATTGAAGGGATGATTACCTTGTTCATATGAGGAGGGAAGGTGGCCAGAATTAGAAAGGTACTACTACAGAGAGGAAGGTAGGCAGGAGGTTTGGGTCTTCCGAACCTGATGTATTAATACTGGGCGGCAAATGTGGAGAAGGTACGGAGCTGTGTCAGAGGGATTGGCTACCAGTGGGTCAGAATGGAGGAGAGTTTGTGTCGGGGGTTGGGATTGAAGTCGCTAGCAACAGCGCCGCTCCTGACAGCCCCGGGGAAATACTCAAGGAGTCCGGTACTAATAGCTTCGTTGAGAATTTGGAGCCAGTACTTCAGGTTGGGGGCAGGGTCAAGGGAAATGCTGATTCGGAGGAACCACAGATTTGAGCCAAGGAGGTGGGATGGAAATTTTCGGAAATGGGAGGAGAAGGGGATTAAGACACTAAAAGATTTGTTTCTTGGGTGTTGGTTTGCAGGATTGAAGGAGCTGGGAACGAAGTATGGGCTGGAGCAGGGGGAAATATTTAGATGCATGCAGGTTCGAGATTTTGCCAGAAAGGAGATGCAGAGCTTCCCGGTAGAACCGGCCTCCACATTGCTGAAGGAGGTGCTGACAACAGGGGGACTGGAAAAGGGGGTAGTGTTGGCGGTTTACGGAGCTGTTTTGGAAGAGGAGAAGGCACCGCTGGATGGGATCAAAGCAAAGTGGAAGGAAGAGTTGGGAGAGGGTATGGAGGAGGGGTTCTGGTGTGAGGTGCTCCGGAGAGTGAATGCCTCCACCTCGTGCGCGAGATTGGGGCTGATACAGCTGAAGGCAGAATATAGAGCATACCTCACCACAGCGAGGATGAGCCGACTCTTTGAGGGGATAGAAGATGGGGGGGGGGGGGCGGGGGGCTGTCAAAAGCTGGAGGATTACTGGAAGGAGGTTTTTAGGGTAATCTCTAAAGTGGTGCACGTGAAACTGGACCCGGGCCCTCAGGAGGCCATATTCGGGGTGTCTGACCAGCCGAGGTTGGAAATGGATGCGGAGGCAATGTTGGGAGGGTTGAGAGGAGGGGAATTGTATGTGTTAATGGTGACTATGGGTGATTCCTGAGTCCTTTCTGTTATTTGTTTATGTTAACATGCGGGCTGCTGTTTTGGGGTTTGGTGGGAGGGTGGGATTTTTATTGATATGGGGATTGATATTGCATTTGTTACTGATTATTGTTTATTGTTGGTGGGTGTAAATTTGGGAGAAAATGTGAAAAAGGAGGAGAATAGGAGAATAGAAATATTTCCAAAAAAAGATTGGTCCATTAAATAATTTTTCCCTGTTCTTCAGCTATTTTTAATTTTGGCTGTCTCTTACCAGACAATGCCTCAAATTATATTAATATATTCTGATTATGCTTTTAGCTGCAACATGACCCAAATCTAACTTATACTCATCAATTTTAGCAACACCAGGCGGATGTGGATAAACCCTTTACAGTGAGAGGAAATGGAAAGCCTTCCAATGGTGCACGGCCTTCGAAAAAAGATATAATTCACCCTACAAGCAAAAAGAGACAGCCAAAGCCAAATATGGCTGAGGTGGAAGGTAAATTACTTA
Organism: Scyliorhinus torazame; assembly: GCF_047496885.1. Classification (NCBI taxonomy): domain Eukaryota; kingdom Metazoa; phylum Chordata; class Chondrichthyes; order Carcharhiniformes; family Scyliorhinidae; genus Scyliorhinus; species Scyliorhinus torazame. The sequence continues at coordinate 24,642,748 of NC_092715.1, forward strand.
TTGGACTAATAACCAGAGAACATTAGCATAAAATATAACAAATTCTTACGCAAACTTGCCTTGAAACATGTTATGTTGCTGCCGTTGTATTTCCTAGCTATGTAACAGCCAAAAAACTTGCTCCAATTTTCCTATCAATGCCACTCGCCATTAAATGAGTGGTACTATGTATATGCACGCAAAAGTCCTTTTTGCTTCCCTGTAGAAAAGCACTTGGTGCTTTGCCCTGTCTTGAGATTCTAAGGAAGTTCGACAAAAGAGAACCAGTGAACGTGATCTGTTTAGATTTCCAGAAGGCCTTTGACAAGGTGCCGCATAGGAGGCTGTTAAATAAGTTAAACGCCCATGATGTTAAGGGTAAGATGCTGGCATGGATAGAGGATTGGCTGACTGACAGAAGGCAAAGAGTGGGGATAAAGTGGTCTTTTTCAGGATGGCAGCCGGTGACTAGTGGTGTGTCTCAGGGGTCTGTGCTGGAACCACAACTTTTCACAATATACATTAATGATCTGGAAGAAGGAACTGAGGGCATTGTTGCTAAGTTTGCAGATGATACAAAGATATGCAGAGGGACAGGTAGTGTCGAGGAAGCAGGGGGCTGCAGAAGGACTTGGACAGGCTAGGAGACTGGGCAAAGAAGTGGAAGATAGAATACAATGTGGAAAAGTGTGAGGTTATGCACTTTGTTAAGAAGAATGGGGATATAGACTATTTTCTAAATGGGATAAGGCTTCAGAAATCAGAAGCACAAAGGGACTTGGGAGTCCTAATTCAAGATTCTCTTCAGGTTAACGTGCAGGTTCCGTCGGCAGTTAGGAAGGCAAATGCAATGTTATCATTTATGTTGAGAGGGCTAGAATATAAGACCAGGGATGTACTTCTGAGGCTGTATAAGGCTCTGGTCAGACCCCATTTGGACTATTGTGAGCAGTTTTGGGCCCCGTATCTAAGGAAGGATGTAAGGGCGAGACCCACAGCCATCTGCCTCGGGGCACCCAATCTGAAAAACTAAAAACGATCCTCCCGGGGCTTCCCAACTGAAGCCCCCATATAATGCTGGCTGGGTTCCCAATGTGGGGCGATTATACAGGCGGGGAAGCCCGCTAATAATATTGAAATGTTTGATAATGGGGTTCCCAACCTTACATGGCAGGAACCCGTCATTGCCAATGGGAATGGGAAATCCCACCAGCATAAAAGTGGTTTGGGGACTCCCGTTGCATTCTTCATCCCACCAGCTTTCCCATCCTCCAAAAACAAAAATGGAACCCCCTCCCTACCCCCTGTTTCACTTGTAAAAATATATATACCTTTTCTTCATCTTATACAGTACTAAGAAAACTTTGTTCATAGTCATTTCTTCCAAATATTTAACTGTTTTGGAGTTAAAAGCTAAAGCTATTAGAATAAATATAAAGTTAATTTTTGAAAAGAATTAACAAATTTAAAGGCTTAGACAAGATTTTAAGAATTTGGTTAGTTATTTCCGACATATGAAGTGATGTTTCCCTACTTCCCTACATAGTGATTACACTCCAAAGTACTTCATTGGAGTGCCCCCTGAGGTTTTAAAGGAGCTTTATGAATGCAAGTCTGCCTTTCTTTCCTGCTGTAATTCTGCCCAAATCTCCAAAAAGTATGTATCTATTATATAGCTTTACAATTCATAGAATCATGGGATTAAAGAAATTACAGTGCAGAAGGAAGCCATTCAGCCCATCGAGTCTGCACCGGCCCTCGGAAACCTAAGCCCACACCTCCACCCTATCCCCGGAACCCAGTAACCCCACTAACCTTTTTGGACGCTAAGGGCAATTTAGCATGGCCAATCCACCTAACCTGCACATCTTTGGACTGTGGGAGGAAACCCACGCAGACACGGGGCGAACATGCAGACTCTGCACAGACAGTGACCCAAGCCGGGAATCGAACCTGGAGCTGTAAAGCAACAGTGCTAACCAATGTGCTACCCTGCCGCCCATCATGGAGGTTGACCTACTGAAGGGTTCTCCCGCTTATCTACTGTAAATTATTTTCCCAGCATTATCAAACAGGCAGGAGAACTTTCTTTCTTGAAATCTACCAGTGCCAAACTTTGGATGTGGTTCCAGGGCTGGCATCAGCAGGGTTGAAGCGGATGTAGATCTTTGCTCAGGTGGATGGTAACTGGGGTGGAGAAGGAAGAGGACACCAAATTGTTGAGTCCAATCTTGAGGCTTTACTTGATTGACAAAACTCCTCTAAAGATGCAATTCTTTCTCTTGTCTCTTTTGGGGAACTATTCCCACCTCCTCAGAACCATATATCTTTAAGTAAAATATTATTTGGCCCTGTGTCTGAAAAGTAACATCTGAGATTTACATTGAAGATAAGTGAATAAAGCACCATATTGACATTCATGTAGCCTACCCCTGAACGTGTTACATCTTACACCTCACCCTCTTACCCAGAAAAACAACATACTGGCTTTAATTCAGAAATAAACTGTAAACTTAAAATGTCAATACAGTGAACGTTTATCTTATAAAATTTTCATTTTTATATTGTGGCAGAGTTTTTTGACCTTCTATCCAAAGCTCAGAGCAATAGAGTGGACGATCAGCGTGGGCTTCTGAAGAAAGAAGATCTAGTACTTCCAGATTTTCTACGCCTCAAGCCACTTGTATTTGAGCCTGACTCCTCCACGCCTGCAGCAAACAAAGTAAATGGTAGAAAGCGAGAGGAGAAAAGCCAAACTGTGCACCGGAACGTCATGTCAGCACAGCACACTGATAAGTTAGAGTATCCGGGCTCCAGCACAGCTATCTCAACTGCACTGAATTTCAACGAAAACTCAAACAAAATTAAAACCAAGCCAACAACTCGAGACGATAACGGTCATCGGCCTGCCTTTGTGCCACCCAATTATGTAAAGCCAGATACAAAGCAGATAAACGATGCACCTTTCCATGCGCCGGTATCTCCAATTCCACATGTCAGTGAACAAAGGTGGGAAAAGCGGTCTGGAGACTGGCAGTCGGAAACCATATCACCCGTTGAGGATGAGAATGCACTTGATCTGACTCTGGTGGCAGAAGGTGATATCAATAGCCCAAACAGTACATTATTACCACCCCCACCAACACCACCATCCACTGTCAGTAAACTGGAGATAGCTAACTATACTCCACCAACTCCCTACACAGATGGTCAGGAGAACTCTTCACACTGCAGATCCATTTCAGGTATTTAAATGTGGCCTACCTGTTTGTAGAAAAATCTTTATAAAAAAAAATGTCAGTTGTGTTCAGATTGATCATGTTCAAAGAGAAAACAGAAACTGGAAAAGACTGAAAATTTGACACACGATGCACTAGTCTCAGTTTACACCTTTTCTAAGCGTCTAACTGTTGATGGTTCTAGCACACATTCCAGTATAAATGGAAAAAGTCTGGATTGGGGTACAACAATAAGAACCTAGTTTTATTTAGCATGTTCAAAGCAGGACTTATTTTTATGTAATTTGTTCTACACTGTCTGAAGATGCATTTTATTTGCCCTGCTGAATTTCCTAAGATGATTGCTGTAAAATATTCTCATAATTTCCATGGAAGTTTAACATTGATCCGTTGGTGGTTGCGAAATTGTCACAAGGGGTCTCACATACACACATTTTGCAAAAAGGTTGAATAGCATTTCAGAATCTGTTTCGTATCAGGCAAAATCGTAACAGAATGATCTAACCTATCGTCCCCTTCCTATCTCGTTTTCAGCAACAATTTCAGATGAATTTGATACCCTGAGTAGCTCGCTGAAATGCGGCCTTTTGTATAATATAAGATTATGTCCATGTACAGTCCTACCCACTTAAATTGACATTGTGAGGACCATTCTAATTTTGCCGTCGTAAACGGACATAATGCACAAGTAAAATAATCGACACCCGATTTCTAAATGCTATATTCCTGTTTACATAATTGTTTATATTGAGTTATTTTATTTTTTAAATAGCCAAATGACTTTACATGACAAGTGTTCTTTGCGGATCGCAACTTATGTGTAACTTATCGAAAGAGTTGGCTGCTTCCATTAATTGAAAATTAAATGGCTCCAGCTCTGCACAGATGCCAAATTCTTCCTTGAAAATCACGTGACAAATCTGGCTTTGTTGGACTCTTCTTCGATTTTGGCTTCCTCGGCTTCTTGGCAGTCATCCTGGCCTCTCTTTGCCCAAGCGATGACAACCCCAAGGTGTGGTCGGTGAGAAAAATAAATTCAACTATAGACAAGCAGCTGTCAGCATGAGAGAGCATGCATTTTAAAAAACTTGGAATAAAGCTCTTGTTACACTGCTGCATCATCTCTGCACATCTTTGAGGCATAAAACACAACAGTGTTGTCATCTTTCGGTCAGATGTTTGGATGTAATATCAAGAATCACGCAGGCTCTGGCATTGGCCTTGCACTCAACTGATAGATGTTTAACATTTTTAAAGCACTGTGGATTTTTTAACTTCCTCATTATGAGGAACTGTAGCTCATCTATGCCTGCTAACATTGTGATGATGAGATCTGAAACACAGTCTTTGGTGTTTATCCTCCAGTACAGTCTCTTGGTGCACTAGCGTTTGTCTCATCGGAACTATAAAAGTGGCCAGAAATGTCGTCCCGCAGAATTTCATGGAGGTGGATCCTCTACTTGGAATCATAGAAACCCTACAGTGCAGAAGGATGCAATTGGGCCCATCGAGTCTACACCAACCCCCTGAAAGAGCGCCCTACCCAGGTCCACTGTCCCGCCCCATCCCCGGGATCCCACCTAACCACTAAGGGGCAATTTAGCATGGCAAATTCACCTAACCTGCACATCTTTGGACTGTGGAAGGAAACTGGAGCACCGAGGAAACCCACGCAGACACTGGGAGAACGTGCAAACTCCACACAGTCACCCAAGGCTGGAATTGAACCCAGGTCCCTGCGCTGTGAGGCAACAGTGCTAACCACTGTACTTGTCAAGGCAAAGCAAAACATTGACCCTCCTGACAAATTTTCTTATGCACAATACCATGATGGATCTTGAAATAACTAAAGCACCCATTTCTGGCAGCACAACTTTCCATGTCCAGCCGATCAGGAAAAGCCTGGGCCTTTCCAGTAAATACATCACAAATCGGTTGTGATGCTGGAATTTTCACTAAACCACCTGGCTAATATGTCCTCAACTTCATTGTATTTTTCAGTTTTGTTTCCCTCGCCAGCCAGTTTGTGTGATCTTGCTTTATACTCTGCTTTTGTTTTTGGCAGATTTCCACCAGTTATGTAAGCTCTTATGCTTCACATGCTCTTGTGGCAAATTTATTTTCCAGGCAGGCTCTTTGCTGGAATTTCCGTTTTGAATTGTTTGATTGCTAGAGCGTTATCCTCAAGCATTCTCAAATCAAGTTTATGTTCAATTCCAGTCTTGGTATCTATCTTAATCAAACTACAATGGGCACTCAAACCATGGGTACTGTACAGGCCGAATCAGCATGTATCACACTCATTGATGTGCCGCAAGTGAAGATAACGGCCAATCGACATAGATGAGCAAATGCATTTTATGAAATTAAGCCTGCCAACGTTTATTGAAGTCGACATCAAAATCCTGGAACTCCCTTCCTAAATATCTCAACGACCAGCACTGTAGAAGCTCAAGAAAGTGGCTTCCCACCAACTTCTTAAGGTCAATTAAGGATGGGCAATGAATGATGGCTTTGTCAGTAACACAAACAACCCACGATCAAATAGTAAAAACATATATATGCGGCAAGTATTTGGCATCAGTGTGCAGAGATGGAACTAGAACTCCTGAAGTATTTATGTTGATATCGATGCAGCATCGACATAAAGGCAGTCAAGATAAGTGGGTAGGACTGTAACTACAGAGATTAGTTGAGTTGATTGAACACAAACGACGACTGCCACACTAATGGTTGCGAAAACTACAAGTATTGGACTTCTGTAAAAAGTGCTGAAACATTACTTGCCTTCATTTGCCGCTGCTGAATCTGTGAAAGTTACCTTGCACAAGTAAATATTTATTACCATTTTTAAAAACATCGCTGTTAGCTGTCATATGTTGGAAGGTGAAAAAACATTCATTTTATAACCTGAACTTAACCATGAAGTCACCCCTCAGGAGGTGTGACCTCCGGTTAAGAAGACTTTATGTTCTACGGACAGTAACTGGGTAATCCTGATAATTCCAAAGATTTTTGCTGCTTATACTTCATCGAATAAATCTCAAAAACTGAATGATTTAAAAATATTGTTAATAATGTCTTGTATGTTTCTCTGTTGCTTTTCCAGTTCTGTACACTAATTTCAATGACATTTAATTGTCATAAATCATGCTTGAAAGTTGAAATTTTTTTCTTAATCTTTGACTTTTCTTCATAGCTGTCTGTTTGAGATATTTTCACTGATGCATTACTGTCTTTGAATTTTTATTCTGAATTCTCTAAAGAGATGATTATTTCTTTTTCTCCAACCTAAGTTATTTAACACCGTTAATATGATTTTAATTTCAATGGATGTTTCCCATTATGCTTGTATAAAATGACTTCCTGTTCTTTTCCATTTCTTCACCATGTTGTAGTTCTGGGAGTAGAATGATGCTGAACACTAGGGCATTTGTTTGTAAAATTGTAGTTGATAAATTTATATAAAACATTGCTTTCTAAGTATTTTTCTGAGACGAGGTACAACAAATGGCATCTCCTCAGCAGTTTGATTGGGATCCATAAAATTAGTTGCCAGCATTGGGAGTTTTAAGCCTTTTGCCACCACACTGCTGGTAAATAGTCCAACTGTTCCATTACATGGTCCAAGACGTAAGATGGGAGGAGGCTCACGTGGAGCTAAACCATGGCATGTACATGATGGGCTGAGTGGCCTGTTTCTGTGCTGTAAAATGCTATGCAATTCTGTGTGTAGCTTCTGAAAGGAGTCAAAATCAAATTGAAAGCTGCATCGATTGAAAGATTGCTGACTGGGTTTTACATCATCTTTATCCGTTTAAATCAGAAGAAAAGATAAATGTTTATTGACAATACCATGAAATATAAATGCAACAAAACCACTCATTCCCTCAAACACGTAGTCACATGTATACAAGGAAAGATGAAGTATGCACTAAACCGAACCAAATAAGATGCAGTAAATTAGTCCTTTAAGATTCAAGTGTTGTAGGCCAAAAGGGTTCTTGTGACTCTTTGAAGATTAATAGGGGATGAAAGTCTCTGGCTTTTACCTGAGAGGTTGTCGCCAAGCTTGTACAGAGACAAATCTTGCAGGTGAAGAGAAATTAACATCTTTCTCACTGCCTGGAAGACTATCAGGCAAAGTTACATTCTTCTTGCTGGAGGGTAGTCTCACTGGTGTTCTGTCTCCAGACTGATGTGCCCCTCACTGGTCTTCAGGGAAAAATACGATGTGAAATCGCTATCGTGTGAGTACATGGTCAATACATCCATTATCCACTCTTTATATGATTGGGTGGATTCTCCGTTGCTTGACGTGGTGGTAAGTTTTCCGATCCGGCGGAGAATGGAGTGTGGTCAAAGAACTGGATCGGTGCAGGGGGCCAATCTAATTCCGATGCTCCAGTCCATTGCCAGCGGCAACAGCGAGCCTCCTGCCTTGCGCCAGCGGGAGGATGCAACTGGATTTGCATTTGACTAAATGGCTGAAAGCCTGAGCCTCACAGCCTCCCGGCGGGAGTTGGTGCAAGTGAGGTTCTGACGTAGTGGACTCCGTGGTGGTCAAGGGGCATAAATGCATAACTGAATTGCCCCCTCCAAAGTCCATTGGAAGGCCCCCTCCCCTTCACAACATAAGGGCTTGAAGTCCCTTGGCAGCCTTTGAACTACAAATTTTCCGTTCAATTTCACACAGAAATACATTGCATCAGCCAGTGATTGCCAGTTTTATTACTCCAGAGACAGTTGCTTGGTAGATTGTTGGTCTATCTTTCCCTTCACACTTGAATGCATCTCTAGTACCTTGCTGGAATGCTAGCCACAATGCTTATAAATGATCTTGCTATGATCGACAATTCCTCACCACATCAAATCAGCTAAGTGCTTTCACTTCCACTTTTTCACAGCAATCCACCACAAACCTGTCTCTGGAGAGATACAATTGTCTGGGAGGCCATTCCATTTGTGTTCCTGTAAATACCCAGATAACAGGAGCTGGAAATTCACAAGTGGGTTTGTAGCCACAATCCCTTTTCAAGTGAGGGTATTCATACCTATGTAAATTTACATTTTAATGGCCTTCCAGAGTCAAGAGTTCTCATTTGTGCAGAAATTAAAAATCACCAGGGCAACCCTGCAGACTCCATCTTGGGTCAGCATAGATTTTTTTTTTTTAAAGTAAAAGTGTTAATCTCCATAAGTTCACGGTGTATGATGAGAGGGTGACAAAGGAATTCTCACAAGCCCCCACTGGCGGGTTCTTTCCCAGGCGGGGGTGGAGAATTCAGTGGGTGGCCCAAAATCGATTTTATGCCAGCATGAATTTATAACAGGATCTTTCTCTGGTACCCACCATGGCAGATCAGGAAACCCGTTGGGGTTGCTGAAACTCATCTGCATCTCATTAAAGGCAATGGGGGTAAGACTTCCCAAATTCAGATCCAGGGCCTATGTGAAGCAACATCCTCTGCAGGAAGGGCAGAACTGCGGGTATGAGGAGAGCAAAGGAGAGGACACTGGGCAGGAAGACGATGGAGGCTGTGCCCTCACCATAGGATTTTCTGCCAAAGGGGAATCTAGCTGGATATGCCTGAGAGCCAATGCCACCGGAGACGGTGGTTTCGGAGATTTGTACCTTCGTCGAAGAAGACCTCACAACTTGCAGCATTGCTCACCCTGCCATCAAAGTCTCTGTGGCAGTGACCTTGTTCACCTCTAGAATTTCATTGTGTCTCGCAAGTGGCTGCGCATCCTGAATTTAACAGCTTGCTGCCAGTGAAGGACCATGATCTGCCCAGAGGTCTCATTGTCACCATTCCTCACCCTTACTCCCCATGGCACTAAGTTTATAGTGGGCAGTCAGTGATGTGTGCAGCCACATGGCTGACTTGTAGGCTGCGGCAATGGTGGTCTGTGCCCATCCACCCCGACCCATGGCCCACCTTCTGGCCACCCCTTGCTGCTCTCCCCCGGCCAGCGGCACAACTGTCAGCACACTAGAACGATGTTGGACACCTTTTGTACCCCCTCTCTCAGCAGCCCAAGGTGCTTGTTTCCTGATTTTAAATGCCACAAGTGAACCTTGGCAACGGTAATTCCTCCTGGCCGAGGCAGAACATCGCAGGGGGCCCGGAAATTGTCGGGTCAGACCCTCAATGATATGCCAATGGTGTTTAGCGTACAATTTGCATGTCCACGTCTAATGCAATCATGCCACTGTTGAGGAACCAGAGCATGGCATTCCATTGGGGGCCTGGCGCTGGCCTTGATTTTCACGCAATCCTCCGCCCAATTGCGATTCACGATTCTGGCGTCGCTGGACGTAGAATCCCGCCCGAAGTGAATAGTGGGATGGAGTGCCACATTGTCGTCCAGGCTTCTTTCAAGTTGCCACATTCTGGGGAACTATTCCAGCTTTTAATAAAATGGTGCTCCGTTTTACTCGGCACATGCAAAGTGACTTGGTGTCAGAAGATATGCTGCAGAGGAGAGGGTGTTGGAAAAAAGTAGAGAAGCCAACAAATTATAGGCTAATTAATTCCACTTCCGGCAAATTGTCAGACTTGCACTGCGTCACTTTTGAGGCCACCATTCTGGATTTAGTTATTTGAATGTTCCTAATCCCGCTCACTTTAAGAAAGTAGCCGCTTCAAAAAAACTCCAGTATGTTGGTTAAGCACACAGTGCCCTTCATAAATCTGTCCTTAATTAACCTACATGTCTCCATTGAGTATTCATATTGTCCAAAATTATTGTTTCTAGAAGTTTCTCCACCACTGAAGTTAAACTGACTGGCCTGTAGTTGCTGGGCTTATCGTTACACCCTTGTTCAAAAAAATGAGCTCAACATTTACAATTCTCCAGTCCTCTGACTTCATTTCTGAGTCAAAGGTCAGATCAGGTAAGGATGGCAGATTTCCTTCCCCACAGGGCAACAAATCAGATGGGTTTTTACCACAATTGATGCTGGTTTCATGGTTGATATTCCTGAAATTAGCTTTCAATTCCAGATTTATTAATTACATTTGAATTCCACTATCTGCTGTGGTGTGATTTGAACCCAGGTCCCCAGAGGTTTGGCTGGACCTCGGGATTGTTGATTCAGTGACATTACCACTACACCACCATCTCCCTTCTTACAGTAAAACTGAGGCAAGGGGAATGTGGACATACAAATTAGGGGCATGAAGAGGCAACTCGGGTTCCTCGGGAATTAGAGTAAGACTTACTGCCTCGCTCTAATATGCAGATTTGCCAAAAAGTGATCCCACCCAATGTGGGCGGTGTTCAACTTGCAACATCCCATGAGATTGCATTAAATCTCGCAAGGCGTTGCAAGCCAGAATGTGGCGACGAGGGGATTTTCACAGTAACTTCATTACAGTGTTAATGTAAGCTTACTTGTGACGAGATTATTTCATTTAATTAAGCCGGGTAGTTCCCGGGAGTGGGATCTCCCGCTTTTCAATGGCCAGGCTGCGAGCTGCTTTTCCGGAGCAGCACTGGGGACCTGAACTCCGAGATCGGGCAGCCATTTTGAGGGGTGCCCCGATCTCTAAGTGAACTTGTGGGCCCCCCATACATGGCAAATGTCACCCCCCCCCCCCCCCACACACACACACATGGGCACTTCCCAAGTGAAGACACCCTGCAATGGGGCCCCCCCACAAGTCCCCTTGTGGCACCCCTTCCCTTCCAAGACCCCTACTCATCACGCTCCTAACCTCCCGGAGGCCCCGACTTACCTTCCCTGCACACCCCCACCCTTGAAACCGCCTCCACCCTCCTTTAATGGAAATTACCCACCTCAGCCCCTGACCCTTGACAGTGCCACCCGGCACCCTTACACTTGCACCTGGACAGAGCTCGAGCCAGCTTGGCAGCGCCCACATTCCAGGGGGAGGGCCGGGGGGCACCCTGCACTGGACTGACCACCCAGGGGTCTCCGATGTTCCAGAAGACCACCCGGGTGCCATTCCGCCTGGTCCACGTTCTTGTGGACCAGTACTGATTGGTGCCTGGCTGCAGCCTTGCTGGGGAGGCTGGCGAATCGAGGGAGTCCAGTGTATCCTGGGTAAGTAGTCCTTAAGTAGGTGTAAGACATACTTCCGTGACTGCCGTTTGGTCCCCCCCTTTTGGGCAGAGTTGAGATTCTGACACCTCGCAGGACTTGGGTGAATCCCGCGAGCCTGCCGGGAAGCCCATGGGAGGGCTCTCCCGGGACTCGCCGGTCACGTGCTCTCGCACGAGCGCAGCACAGCCAGAGAATCGCGCCCTCTGCCTCCACTGCCTTTTAAGGAAAAGAGGTCCAGAGACATTTGAACGAAGGTGGTTAAAGGACAAAAAGCAACGGTGTGGTGACTGACCCACAGGATGGCGCAAACTTATGGGGAGTGATGAGGATTGGTTTAAAAGTCAACCAAGGTATTATGGGACTTGAGTTGTATGTTGGCCGCACCAGGCAAGGTTTCCTTGCCAAAAGAGTGTTAGTTAAGCAAATCAGAGCAAAATACTCCGGATGCTGGAAATCTGAAATGAAAACAGAAAATGCTGCAAATATTCAGCAGGTCATGCAGCATCTGTGCAGAAAGAAACAGAGTTAATATTTCCAGCTGAAAATGACTTCATCAGGAGAAGTTCTGAGAAAGAAGCGTCATATTCAACTCAAAATGTTAACTCTGTTTCTCTCCAATGATTCTGCCACACCTGCTGAATATATCCAACACTTCCTGCTCTGATTTTTTAACATTCGTAAAGCAGTTGGGTTTCTACGAAAGCCATCCTAATGATTTCTATTTTATTTATAGGGTTTTTTTTGTACTGAATTTGATTTTTCACACTGCCAGGCTAAGAGCTGAACCCATCATTACCAGATCATTGACATAAGCCTCTAATCCTTGGACTGTTCCATGATTCGCTCCATGTGATTTCAAGAATCACAGAACTATTACAGTGCAGAAGGAGGCCATTCAGCCCATCGTGTCTGCACTGACTCTGCGGATGAGTAATTAACTCTGTGCCAGTCCCCCACCTTCTCCCTCTCCGGATATTTCTGGTGTCAGGGTTCCTCTCCTCGCCATCCAATGCGTCAATGGAGAACACATCCCTGTGGATTCTGACTGCTCCACACTGATTTATGCTCCAATGAGTGTTAATTGGCTGCAGGTAGCACTTCACCCCTGCTTGGGAGCTGATTGGCTGATAGCTCTCCAGTTTCTTTTTTTTTAATATATTTTATTGAAAATTTTTTCCAAACAACAATTTTTTCCCTCTTACAAAGCAAACGTAACAGTAAAGAAATTTTTAACAATACACAAATAACTAAACCCCATAATCTTTTGACATAAGCTAAACTAAAACCCCCACCCCCCCTCCCACTTCCCCCTGGGTCGCTGCTGCTGGTCATCTGTCTTCCCTCTAACGTTCCCTTAGGTAGTCAAGAAATGGCTGCCACCGCCTGGTGAACCCTTGAGCCGATCCTCTCAGGGCAAACTTTATCTGCTCCAGTTTAATGAACCCCGCCATATCGTTTACCCAGGCCTCCAGTCCGGGGGGTTTCGCCTCCTTCCACATGAGTAGGATCCTACGCCGGGCTACTAGGGACGCAAAGGCCACAACATCGGCCTCTTTCGCCTCCTGCACTCCCGGCTCATCCGCAACTCCAAATAGAGCTAGCCCCCAGCCTGGTTTGACCCGGGCCTTCACCACCTTCGAAATCACTCCCTTCCAATACCCCTCCAGTGCCGGGCACGCCCAAAACATATGTGCGTGGTTTGCCGGGCTCCCGCCGCACCTCCCACATTTGTCCTCCACTCCAAAGAACCTGCTCAATCTTGCTCCCGTTATGTGTGCTCTATGTAGCACCTTAAATTGAATCAGGCTAAGCCTGGTGCATGAGGAAGAGGAATTTACCCTGCTTAGGGCATCAGCCCACATACCCTCCTCTATCTCCTCCCCTAGTTCTTCTTCCCACTTTCCTTTTAGTTCGCCCACCAACTCCTCCCCCTCTTCCCTCATCTCTCGGTATGCCCTCTCCGACCCACACCCCTGAAAGCACTCTGTCCTGAATCCCTTGTGTCGGGAGCAGTGGAAATTCCCTCACCTGTTGTCTAGTAAACGCTCTCACCTGCATATATCTCAGGAAGTTTCCCCGGGGCAACTTATATTTTTCCTCCAATGCTCCCAAGCTCGCAAAAGTCCCATCTATAAATAAATCTCCCACCCTCCTAATTCCCAACTGGTGCCAGCTCTGAAATCCTCCATCCATTCTTCCTGGGGCGAACCTATGGTTGTTCCTAATTGGGGACCCCACCAGGGCACCCCGCACCCCTCTCTGTCGCCTCCACTGTCCCCAGATATTCAATGTTGCCGCCACCACCGGGTTCGTGGTAAACTTTTTTGGCGAGAACGGTAGCGGCGCCGTCACCAGCGCCTCTAAACTCGTCACTTTACAGGACTTTCTCTCCAGTCTTTTCCACGCCGCTCCCTCGCCCTCCATCATCCATTTACGTATCATTGCCACATTCGCGGCCCAATAGTAATCGCCCAAGTTCGCTAGTGCCAATCCACCTCTGTCCCTACTACGCTGAAGGAACCCCCTCCTTACTCTCGGAACTTTCCCTGCCCACACGAAGCTCGTGATGCTCCTGTCTATTTTATTGAAAAAGGTCTTAGTGATTAGTATAGGGAGACATTGAAATACAAATAAGAACCTCGGGAGGACCATCATCTTAATTGCCCGCCAATGACAGAGGCTGCATGTCCCACCTCTTGAAGTCCTTCTCCATTTGTTCTACCAGCCGTGTCAGATTAAGTCTGTGCAAGGTTCCCCAGCTCCTAGCGATCTGAATCCCCAGGTATTGGAAGTTTCTTTCCACTTTCCTTGGAGGCAGGCCGTCTATCTCTCTACTCTGGTCCCCTGGATGTATCACAAATAATTCACTTCCCCATGTTTAGCCTATACCCCGAGAAATCCCCGAACTCCCTCAACATTCGCATAACCTCTATCATCCCCCCCGCTGGGTCTGACACGTATAACAATAGGTCATCTGCGTATAACGAGACTCGGTGTTCTTCTCCCCCTCTAATCACCCCTCTCCATTTCCTGGAGTCTCTCAACGCCTTGGCCAGAGGTTCAATTGCCAACGCGAACAACAATGGAGACAGCGGGCATCCCTGTCTTGTTCCCCTATATAGTCGGAAATACTCCGATCTTTGTCGACCCGTAACTACACTTGCCGTTGGAGCCCCATAAAGAAGTTTGACCCAGCTAATAAAACCGTTCCCGAACCCAAACCTCCTTAACACTTCCCATAAATACTCCCACTCCACCCTATCAAATGCCTTCTCTGCATCCATTGCCGCCACAATCTCTGCCTCCCCCTCCACTGGGGGCATCATTATCACCCCTAATAGTCGTCACACGTTAACATTCAGTTGTCTCCCTTTTACGAACCCTGTCTGGTCTTCGTGCACCACCCCCGGGACACAGTCCTCTATCCTCGATGCCAGTACCTTTGCCAGCAATTTGGCGTCCACGTTCAATAATGAAATAGGTCTATAGGACCCGCACTGCAACGGATCTTTATCCCTCTTCAAAATTAGCGATATCGTCGCCTCCGACATTGTCGGGGGTAAAGTGCCTCATTGAACGTCCTCACCATCAACGGGGCCAACAAGTCCACATATTTTCTGTAAAATTCCACCGGGAACCCGTCTGGTCCCAGAGCCTTCCCTGCTTGCATGCTTCCCAGTCCCTTAATAACCTCGTCCACCCCAATCGGTGCCCCCAGGCCTACCACCTCCTGCTCCTCCACTTTCGGGAACCTCAATTGATCCAGGAACTGCCGCAACCCCTCCTCTCCCTCCGGGGGTTGAGACCTATACAGTCCCTCATAAAAGGTCTTGAACACCTCATTTATCTTTCCTGCTCTTCGCACCGTGTCTCCCTTTTCATCTCTAATTCCTCCTATCTCCCTCGCTGCTGTCCTCTTTCGCAATTGATGAGCCAGCAGGCGACTAGCCTTTTCCCCATATTCATACCTCCTCCCCTGTGCCTTCCTCCACAGCACCTCCGCCTTTCTGGTGGTCAGAAGGTCAAACTCCGTCTGGAGTCGTCTCCTCTCCCTGTACAGTCCCTCCTCCGGGGTCTCTGCAAATTCCCTATCCATCCTTACAATCTCCCCCAGTAATCTTTCCCTTTCCTTGGCCTCTGTTTTCCTTTTGTGGGCCCCAATGGAGATCAGCTCTCCTCTGACCACCGCTTTTAGTGCTTCCCATACCACTCCCACAGGGACCTCGCCGTCGTCATTGACCTCCAGGTATCTCTCAATACACCCCCGCACTCTTGCACACACTCCCTCATCCGCCATCAATCCCACATCTAATCGCCAGAGTGCGCTCTGCTCCCTTTCCTCTCCAAATTCCAGGTCCACCCAATGTGGGGCATAGTCCAAAACCGCTATGGCTGAATACTCAGCTTCTTCCAACCTAGAGATCAACGACCTTCCCAAAACAAAAAAATCTATCTGGGAGTACACTTTATGGACATGGGAGAAGAAGGAGAACTCCCTAGCCCTAGGTGTAAGAAATCGCCATGGATCCACTCCCCCCATTTGGTCCATAAACCCCTTAAGCACCTTGGCTGCTGCCGGCCTTCTTCCGGTCCTTGAGCTGGATCTATCTAGCCCCGGGTCCAGCACAGTATTAAAGTCCCCTCCTAAAATCAAGTTTCCTACCTCCAGGTCCGGTATACGCCCCAGCATCCGTCTCATAAATCCCGCATCGTCCCAGTTCGGGGCATATACATTAACTAACACGACCTCCATTCCCTCCAGCCTGCCACTCACCATTACATATCTACCTCCGCTATCTGCTACGATGTTCTTTGCTTCAAATGCTACCCGTTTCCCCACCAAAATGGCCACCCCTCTGTTCTTTGCGTCTAGTCCTGAGTGGAACACCTGTCCCACCCATCCTTTCCTTAACCTAACTTGGTCCGCCACCTTTAGGTGCGTCTCTTGGAGCATAACCACGTCCTTTCAAATGCGCGAGCACTCGGGCCCTTTTTATCGGTCCGTTCAGGCCTCTCACGTTCCACGTGATCAGCCTCACTAGGGGGCTACCTGCCCCCCTCCCGTGTCGACTAGCCATTACCTTCTCTCGGCCAGTCCCATATCCCGCCTCCGCGCTCCCACTCGCTCCCCCAGCGTCGCATACCATCCCCGTCCACCCACTCTTTAGCCATTTCCTTTTGGATTTCCGTAGCAGCAACCCAGTTGTCTCCCCCTCTTCCCCCACCCCCCCCTCTCCCAGGCTAGATCTCTTTCTAGCGTGATTGCTCCCCCCATATTACTTCCGTAAGTCAGCTGACTTCAACTGACCCCGGCTACTCCTGCTCACTCCTCGACCCCCCCCCCCGTGTGGGGAACTCCCTTGCGCCTGTCTTCCCGCCATATTCTTTCTGGCGCGGGAATATCCCTTTACCTGACCCGCCTCTTGTGGCGCAGCTCCCTTTCCCCTCCCCTTCCTCATTCTCCATCTATGTCCCGTCTTTCCCCCCTCACCGGGGCACACATTTCCCAATGTCTCCCCAATTTACTTCTCAATTAACTTCAACCATAACATTAACAATAACATTTCCTGCAGCGTCAGTCCCTCAGTTCCGATCCAATTTCTCCTCTTTGATAAAGGTCCATGCTTCCTCCGCCGTCTCGAAATAATGGTGTCTCTCCTGATACGTGACCCATAGTCTTGCCGGCTGCAGCATCCCGAACTTCACCTTTTTATGCAACACCTCCTTGGCTTGGTTAAAGCTCGCCCTCCTTCTCGCCACCTCCGCACTCCAATCCTGGTACACCCGTACCACTGCATTCTCCCATCTGCTACTCCGCACCTTTTTTAGCCCATCTCAGGACCTCTTCTCTATCCTTAAGGCGGTGAAATCGCACGATTATCGCCCTGGGTGGTTCTCCCGCTTTTGGTCTTCTCGCCGGGATCCGATGTACCCACTCCACCTCCAAGGGGCCCGTAGGGGCCTCAGCAGCCATCAGTGAGCTCAGCGTCGTACTTGCATAAGCTCCACAGTCCCCTCCTTCCACACCCTCCGGGAGACCCAGTATCCGAAGGTTCTTCCTTCGCGCTCTGTTTTCTAGGGCCTCGATCCTTTCAGTACACTTTTTATGAAGTGCCTCGTGCGTCTGTGTCTTAACCGCCAGGCCCAGGATCTCGTCCTCATTATCCGTCACCTTCTGCTCCACCACGCGGAGCTCTGTCTCCTGGGTCTTTTGTGCCTCCTTGAGCCCCTCAATTTCCTGTAGCATCGGGGTCAGCACCTCCCTCTTCAGCAGCTCCACGCACCGTCTCAAAAACTCATCCTGCTCGGGGCCCCCATGTCGCCTGCGCTTTCTCTGCCGCCATCTTGTGCTTCTCCCTTTCTGACCCTTTGGTCGACGATTCCTCGCGCTGCAGCTTCTCACTCACCCCACACCGGGTTGCGTCGCCCAAAAATTTCCCGTTGGGGCTCTTAAAAGAGCCCGAAGGTCCGTCGGAGCTGGAGCCGCCGAAACGTGCGGCTAGCAAGGCATCACCGCAACCGGAAGTCCCAGCTCTCCAGTTTCTGCAGCGACAGGAGCAGTGGGCAGACTAGGAAATGCATTACGCTGACAAGAGTCTAAGTCCTGGGACTGGCTGGAAAGGAATATTTGGGGTCCCAGGGTGGCGAGAAGGTGGGGGATTGGACCTTGATGTTGTGAGAAGGAGGTTTGCGACGATGGAGGCACTCCACCGCCTGCCCCCCTTTCCTGCCTGAGACCTGAGTCCAATCATTTTGGGGCTTTCTCCATGTCGGAATTCCTCCCTCTAACCTAAAAATTGAGTAGCTGATAACTGGGGTAAGTGGCACGTCCAAGGCTTTGTCCACCCCAGTGTAAAACATAAAGGCACTATGAGGTCGGGGTAGGTGGGAACGCAGAATGAAGCCCATATGAAGCTCATTCTTTCAATGTCATGCATTGTCTCTCCCCCTGCCCCACACCTCTGTCTTTAAAGAACTGCTGATAGGAGAGCATGAAATTCAGGCCCCTGCAAATTCCTCCTGTTCAGGTAAAGCAATAACCCCCCCCCCGGTCAGTCTACTCTCGGTTCATCAGCATAGTGATGGGAGGTGGTGTTGACAGTGCTATCAAGTGACAATTGTTGAGCAATAACCTGCCCACTGATGCTCAGTTTGGGTTCCACCAGGGCCACTCAGCTCCTGACCTTAACACGGCCATGGACCAAACATGGGCAGCAGAGCTGAAAAGGTGGAATCAAGGGGGAAACTCTCCGCTGGTTGGAGTCCTACTTAGAACAAAAAAAGATGGTTGTGATTATTGGAAGTCAATTGTTGTACGAGTTCTTCAGGGTAGTGTACGTGGCCCAACAATCCTAGGCAAGTTACATTCATGCCTCACAAGTGCTAGGCAATGACTACCTCCTACAAGAGAGGATCTAATCACCGCCCTTGCCATTCAATGGCATTATCATCACTGAATCCCCCTCAATCAACCTCCTGGGGGTTTCCGTTTAGTAACTGAACTGGACTAGCCATATTAATACGGTGGCTACCAGGGCAGGTCAAAGGCTAGGAATCCTACGGTGTGTAAATCACCTCCTGACTCTCAAAGCCTGTCCACCATCGACAAGGCATAAGTCAGGAGTGTAATAGAATACTCTCCATTTGCCTGGATGAGTGCAGCTCCAACACCATTCAAGACGCTTGACACAGTCCAGGACAAAGCAGCCCGTTTGATTGTTCCTCCTTCCACAAACATTCAAACCCTCCACCACTGACAAACAGAGGCAGCCGTGTGAGCCATCTACAAGATGCACTGCAGGAACTCACCAAGGTTCCTTAGACACCACCCTTCCAAACCCACGGCCATTATCATCTGGAAGGAAAGAGCAGCAGATACTTGGGAACCCCACCACCTGGAGTTTTCCCTCCAAGTCACTCACCACCCTGACTTGGAAATATATCGCCGTTCCTTCACTGTCACTGGGGCAACAGTAACAGCACAATGGGTGTGTCTACACCTCCGGGACTGCAGCGATTCAAGAAAACCGCCTGAAGGGCAACTATGGATGGGCAATAAATGTTGGCCTAACTAGCAATGCCCATATCCCATAAATAAATCAAAATACATTTTAAAAAAATAAGTAAACCGCCTCCATCATAAGGTCAGAAATGTAGATGTTTGCTGATGATTGCACAATGTTCAGCACCATTCAGGACTCCTCAGATACTGAAGCAGTCCGTGTCCAAATGCAAGAGCAGCTTTCAGGCACTGACCATTTCACATTGGAGAGAATCTAACCATCTCTCCTGATATTCGAAGGCATTTCCATCGCTGAATCCCCCATTTGACCAGATGGCTCAAATCAGGAATGCTGGCCCCTTGCCTGTGTGAGTGCAGGTCCAACAACAGTCGAGCGGCTTGACATCAGCTAGGACAAAGCAGCCCACTCGATTGGCACCCCATCCACCACCATAAATGTTATCTCCCTCCACCAACAACGCACAGTGGCAGCAGTGTGTACCATCAACGAGATGCACTGCAGCAGCTCTGGAAGGCTCCTTCGACAGCACCTTCCAAACCTGTGACCTCCACCACCTAGAAATACAAGGGCAGCAGAACAACGTCATCTGCAAGTTCCCCACCAGGCCACGCAGCATCCTGACTTGGAACTATTGGTTGGATTTTCATCACTGAGGTGAGTGGGAGGAGAGTTCCCAGCTCAGCCCACCTGCTTCAGGAGGAAATGCCCAGAGAGGTGGGATATTCATTACCGGGGAGAGTGTTGGCTCAAGTTGGGCCAGCCGATGCAGGAAAGTGGACTGAAGAAAGCACAGGAGCTGCCGGGTGCCAATGTGTGCTGTTTAAAAGGCCTACCTTGGCGCTGTGGGACATTTTCCTAGATTTAAAAAAAACACATAAAGGCCCTCCGGTCCTCATCCCCCACAGACTCGCCATGGCCAAGCCATGGCACTGCACCCACCCCCATAGCCTCTCAAGTCCCAATGCCAAGTTATGCCCTCCCACAACCCATGGCAACCTCATGCCCCCTTTGCCAAGTTATGCCCCTCCAACACCCCCGCCCCATGGCTCCTCATGCCCCTGTACCAAACTGTGACACTTCCATGCCCATTGACCCACTCTGCTCTGTATCAAACCAATTATTCCTAAAACAACAGCAATGTGTTTTTAAAGAATAGCTTTTAATAATAATAATCTTTATTGTCACAAGTAGCCTTACATTAAGACTGCAATGAAGTTTCTGTGAAAATCCCCTAGTCACCACACTCCGGCGCCTGTTTGGGTACACAGAGGGAGAATTCAGAATGCCCAATTCACCTAACAAGCACGTCTTTCGGGACTTGTGGGAGGGAACCGGAGCGCCCGGAGGAAACCCACGCAGACACGGGGAGAATGTGCAGACTCCGCACAGACAGTGACCCAAGCCGGGAATCGAACCTGGGACCCTGGCGCTGTAAACCAACAGTGCTAACCACCGTGCTCTCTTGTCGCCCATCCACTAGGTTAAATAAAAGTAATATTGTTATAGGGCAATAAAAGTGTCAATAATTTAAACCCTTTAAAGTGTTAATTAGAGGAATCACAAACCCTTGAAACCACTTAATGTTGTGTACGTAAACATTGTTAAATTGATAGCAGGCATTAGAGAGGCAGACATGTCAATCAAACAATGTTTTGCCTGGGGCTCAGGTGTTTCAACAAGAGTAATGGCTTTCTGGATTCTCAGCCAAGCCTCATTATGTGTGCTTTGCATAGCGGGTACAAGGAGTGATGGGAGCATGGGGCATGGAAAGCATGAGGAGGAACTTTGAACTCACCTTTTAAGTAGTCCCCTCGCACAGATTAACGTTCCTAACTCCTTTGAGGGCCCTTGAATCACAAAACTTTAAAAACCTGGCCCAACTCCAGGAAAACTGCGAATGTGTAGGACATGCCTATCTTTGCAATGGAGCTGGCCAGGTCAGGCAGTGCTGGGTGCAGCCTTTAAAGACACTCCTGAAAATCAGACAGCCCGGGAGTGAGACCCATGCGCCATTTTTCAAGTTATCCCAACTCGGTGCAAATCCAGGTCTTTTTTCAGCGTTCCTTCACTGTTGCCAAAATCCTGGAACTCCTAACAGCACTGTGGGTGCACCTACACCATATTGACTGCAGCGGTTCAAGGCAGTGACTCAGCACCACCTTCTCACGGATAATAGATGCTGCCCTAGCCAGCAATACCCAGACCCAGTGAATGAACAAAACATTAGTCAGCTAAATAACCATGACGCTGTGTTACCATACTCTTGCGAACGATGGAAGGAATGCAAGGACAGGCTGGGAAGAGGTAGAGGCTTCAAAAGTAGAAAAATATGCTTTAATACTTTTTAAAAGAACAGGGAGGAGAATTCTACCTTCGATTTTAAATGGAAGTGGAGAGCTTGGTATGTAGATCGGCCATTGAAGCGCCAATCCAAGGAGATCAGGTCATAAAACAGCAAATAAAATCATTAGTTTCTCTAGAGGCATATACACGAGAGATGAATAGAAGATTCCTTCCTTTCCTTGGGGTGGCACAGTGGTTAGCTCCACATTATATCTGACTAATAGTAAATTAGTTGACTGCAATCCAGGATAGTTCGTTATAAGCTTTCCTTCTTCAGTTGTGGGACAATAGCAGGTTTTGCTGCTTGGTGCTTCCAACTGATAACATAACTTAGATCACAAGAAAAAATATGGGAACTGCTGGGCACGGTCTTGCGTTCTGAACTCTGGTGAAGGTTCAAGGGAGGTCTTATGAGGAAAGGGCGGGTCTGTATTCATATGAAATTCTGGAAGGGGCTTAGCAGGGTAGATGCTGAGAAAACGTTTCCCTCTCATGAGGGAATCTAGATCTAGGGGGCACAGTTTAATGGCAAAGGGTCTCCCATTTCGCAACGGAGGCGAAGAGGAATTTCTTCTCTCAGGGAGTCGTTGGTCTTTGGAATTCTCTTCCAGGATAACAGTGGAGGTTGGGTCATCGATTGAGTCCAGGTTTATGGGTGACAGGCAAGAAAGAGGCGATAAAGCCAAAATCAGATCAGCTATGATCCTCGGGAATGGTGGAGAGGCTGAATGGCCTATTCCTGCTCCAATTTCTTATGATGATGTAATAGAGCCAATTAATACGGCTTATTAAAAGCCATTACGAAATCCTAATTCCTGAGTATCTTTTGAAAACCCTGGATTTAAACATTAAAACATTGTGACGTGATACTGTTGAATTGTGCTTGTTTTATTTAGCTTCACCTTCCACACAGACTGGGTGATTGCTCTCGCTGCACAGTTGATTAGAAAATTGAAAATTATACATCCTGCCCATGAGGCGCTTGCTTTTGTGCGCATAAGAGGCAGAAAATAAATGCAGTGCTTGGAGCCTCCACTCCTGCACACGCTGTGTTGTGAAGTATTTTGCCCCTTTTGTTGAAGATACGCATTGCTGCGTAGCAGAATTGTGAAAGATAAAACAAACTCTTATACATTTGGTCCCAGTGGGTCAGATCTTGGCGCTGTGGCGTGATTGTTTTTATTCCCCTTGCTGTTTTTATTGGCCATGGAAAGAAAATGGCTGTGGTACTTGTGTTGGGTTGTCAAGGTCACTTCCTATTTCTCACAGCTCCAGATTTCCACTATGTCCATAATCTGTTTAAATGAGTTTGTTATTAACTCTCTGCTGTCGGATTCCTTCTGCTTTTTGCAACCTTCAGTGCTCGGAGTATGTCATGTCAGGAAGGTAACTGAAATCCATCCTCTTCCCAAAGAGAATGTTTGATTTAATGCTTTTAGTCAACATAACTGGAGGTTACGTTTGCCTGTTACTAGGCCGACCTGGTTCACCGCCAGCATTTTCTGCGAAAGATGATGCAAACCTTCACTTGATCTTCCCTCCGATGAGAGACAGCGTTCATTCCCGCCCATGAAG
This sequence comes from Scyliorhinus torazame, assembly GCF_047496885.1. Lineage (NCBI taxonomy): Eukaryota > Metazoa > Chordata > Chondrichthyes > Carcharhiniformes > Scyliorhinidae > Scyliorhinus > Scyliorhinus torazame. The sequence goes on from NC_092715.1 coordinate 24,665,982, forward strand.
TTATTAAACCCAAGTTTGAGCTTCAGGCAATTTGTGAGTCAGAGCATCTTAGACGTCAGTATGCAATCTAAGCCTTAGTTGATAACCATCAACCTCTTACTCTGGAGAGCCTGGACTGGACCCCGTTATCTCATACTGAAGAAGTGAGCTGTGGAGACTTAGAAACTTCAAATGGAGAATTTGCTCACTGAAAGAAACTTCGAAGACTTGAATGCAAACAATCAAATACCACTCAGGAATAGTTTAACATTCCTTTTTTTTTGAGAGCAGGAGAGAGGCCCTTTGAGGTAATCCTCATTTCTTAAGTGTGGCAACCAGTGTAAAACGAGATATTTTATTGGCGGTGTCAGTGGGAGTCCAGGAACTGAATCCGATTTACTCAGTGTGGCACGGTGGCACAGTAGTTAGCATTATTGCCTCACAGCGGCAGCAACCCAGGTTCAATTCCGGCCTTGGTTGACTGTCTGTGTGGAGTTTACACTTTCTCCCCGTGCCTGCGTGAGTTTCCTGCGGTGCTCTGCTTTCCTGCAATGAGGAGTTTCGATGATGCCCCAATCTCTCGACCACCCGATGCACCCAGGAACCCCCCCACCCCACGCCCCAATTCACCTGTTGGGCGGGAGGGGGGGTCCTAGAGCCCGCCGTACCCCACCTCATACGGGGTGGGGTACACCCCTGGGGCCGAGCCCTGGCACAGGAAATATGCTACCCAGGCACCTTAGCACTGCCTGAGTGGGACCCTGGCAGTGTCAAGGGGCCAGAAATTGTTGGAGCTGCACTCATCCAGGCAAGGGGAAAACATTCCTCACACTCCTGGCTTGTACCTTATAGATTGCGCACGTGCTCTGGAGAGCCAGGAGGTGAATTACTCGTCACTGGATTCTCAGCCTCTGACCTGCTCTTGTAGCCACAGGCCTGGATTCTGCCCCACCGGTAGTGGGGACCCCGATGCGGCAGAGAATCTAAAATATCGGGATTGGCACCGGGTGTCGGTGACCCAAACGTGATCCTCTGGACCCCCACCCCTCCCACTGACGGCAGGATCAAGGTTCATGCCCATGCGCCAGCGGGAGGATGTAAATGGGTCTTAATGACCCTGCATGATTCTCCAGTCCCCTGGGCTGGGAATCACATGGGCGGGGGTTACTACAGTTCTCACCAAACGTGAGCTTCACGTGGTGGACCTCGCGGTGGGCCAAGTGGAGTTACCCCCAAAGTCCATCTGAGGGCCCCCCCCACAATGCACAACCTGCCCACCCCTCCTCTACTAGACACACCCATATCCCCCAGAGATCCCCAAAATGGGGGAACTCCCCAAGAAACCCCCCCTTAATAGGGAGCCACCCCTGGGACCTCCTAATTGAAGGATCCCCTGCCCTCACAGAGACTCCTAACTAAATGGACCCTCCCCAGAAAAGAGACCCCTGTCTGGATGCTAGAGTGCATTCCAGCCAGGGCAGTGAAAAAAGCTACAGCTGTAACACTTACCTGGAAGCTCCACATGTCCATTCCTGGAAGGGAAATAGCTCTGACCTGTGTTCACAGTGTGTAAACAGTTAAACATTCATCAACTTTTCAAGTATATCCTTTTAATACAAAACCCATTGCAGACAAATGAGAATAGGCAAAAAAGGGGTACGTATCGCTTGCCCAGTCACCATCCCCCTTCCCCCACCAGCCACTAACACAGTCCCTTCATCTGATTGTAATCCAAGATGAGGGGGGCTCCATGGGGGCATTATTTGGCAGGGCGGGTCTGCGTGCAATGTTGTGGGGGGTGGTCCAGGGGTGGCGAGGGGGCTCCATGGGGCACTATCTGGCAGGGCGGGTCCGCGCGCGGCCAGCGCCATGTTGTACGGCATGACAGCTGCAGGACGTCGTCATGCGCGGCCAGTGACCTGGCCATTTTTGGCGCGGGAGCCAGGAGTTCTACCTGGCGCCGCTGCTACCCCTCACCGGTCCTGGAACCGGTGAGGGTTCGGCACCGATTTTGGTGTTGTAAAACGCCACAGTTCCCACACCGGCGTCGGCACTTAGCCACAGAATCGGAGAATCCAGCCAATCGCCGCCCATATGGAGAATCTCACCCACAGTATTTATATAATAATAATCCTTATTAGTGTCACAAGTAGGCTTACATTAACACGGCAATGAAGTTACTGTGAAAAGTCCCCAGTCGCCACACTCCGGCGCCTGTTTGGATACACAGAGGGAGAATTCAGAATGTCCAATTCACCTAACAGCACGTCTTTCGGGACTTGTGGGTGGAAACCAGAGCACCCGGAGGAAACCCAAGCAGACACGGAGAATGTGCAGACTCTGCACAGACAGTGACCGGAGCCGGGAATCAAACCTGGGACCCTGGAGCTGTGAAGCAACAGTGCTAACTACCGTGCTACTGTGCCGCCCTGGCTAGTCCAGTTCAATACCTGGTGAATGGTAACTCCCCCAGGATGTTGACGTTTGGTGATCCACTAAAAAAGCTAGAATTTATGAACCTTGCCTCACAATTATGGGTGTGATTCCCGGTCTCCCAGCTGTGTATTTTTTGGTTGCGGGAGGCGGGAACTGTTCGCTGGCGGCAGGAGTCTCTGTTACTGTTGCTGCCAATAGGAATTCCCATTGAAGCCACCCCACGCTGCTGGGAATCCTGCAGACGGGGGGTTGCTGCTGACGGGACCAAGGAATCCTGCCACCATCGGAAGGCCAAAGAATTCCGGCCTACATCTTGGATTACAATCAGATGAAGGGGCTGTGTTAGTGGCTGGTGGGGGAAGGGGGATGGTGACTGGGCAGGCGATAGGTACACCTCTTTTCCCTCGTCTCATTTGTCTGCAACGGGTTTTGTATTAAAAGAATATACTTGAAAAGTTGATGAATGTTTAACTGTTTACACACTGTGATCATAAAATAATCGGGCAGGTTTTCTTGAGTTTTAACAGAGGAAGAGGTTAGACCTAAACTGATCTAAATCAAATGATAAAATACATTTTGGTAGATCAAATGAGGGCAGGACCTACTCAGTTAATGGTAGGGAGTTGAGAAGAGTTACAGAACAAAGAGACCTAGAAGTACAGGTTCATAGCTCCTTGAAGGTGGAGTCGCAGGTGGACAGGGTGGTGAAGAAGGAATTCAGCATGCTAGATTTTATTGGTCAGAATATTGAATAGAGGAGTTGGGACGTCTTGTTGAAGTTGTACAAGACATTGGTAAGACCACACATGGAATACTGTGTTCAGTTCTGGTCACCCTATTATAGGAAGGATATTGTTAAACTAGAAAGAGTGCAGAAGAGATTTACGAGGATGCTACCAGTACTTGATGGTCTGAGTTATAAGGAGAGGCTGGATAGACTGGGACTTTTTTCCCTGGAGCGTAGGAGGCTTAGGGGTGATCTTATAGAGATCTATAAAATAATGAGGAACATCGATAAGGTAGATAGTTGATATCTTTTCCCAAAGGTAGAGGAGTCTAGAACTAGAGGGCATAGGTTTAATGTGAGAGGGGTGAGATACAAAAGAGACCAGAAGGGAGATTTCTTCACACAGAGGGTGGTGAGCATCTGGAACGAGCTGCCAGAGGCAGTGGTAGAGGCGGGTACAATTTTTTCCTTTAAAGACAGTTACATGGGCAGGGTGTGTCTAGAGAGATATGGGCCAAATCCGGGAAATTGGGACTAACTTAGTGATAGAAACTGGGCGGCATGGACAAGCTGGGCCGAAGAACCTGTTTCCATGCTGTAAACATCTATGACTATGACGTCATGGCTTCTGCACAAACGCGCTCGAAGTTCACACATGCTCACTGACAGAATACCAAGTGGGGAAGGATAGATTTGCCACCTTCGCGTCCAGAGAAGTAAAGGACTGTACAGCCAACAATGTGGTGATTCGGTTAGCTTCTGTCTGCCTTTGATGGTCTTGCCGACTTTCCTTCGGTGAACCTGATGCTTATTCTTTTAAGGTGCAGGCGGTTGATTTGGCTGTTCACCTGGAGATGGCAGTGCCGGGTTGAATATTTTAAGAAGTCTCTGCTTGCAGCAGGGATGTCCTGGATGGTCACGGTCAACAAATAGGGTTCGGAGCTTGTAAGGTGGGCTGGAGAGAGAGAGAGTGAGGAAGGAGCGACTCCACTTGAGTCGTCTCAGCTGTTTGTTCCCTTACTAAACAGAATGCAAAATATGAAGCACCAAAGTTGTGTTCCTGTCACATGACAGTCACCCAGTCATCCCGGGATGTAGAATCTTCAGGCAAGACAGAGGAAGGGGTAAAAGAGGAGGGGTAAATTAGTTAACATTAGGAGGCACTTACTGCGGTAAGGAGAGATGATATCTTGGAGGGGGCATCAAATGAAGCTTTGTGGGTAGAGCTTAGGAATAAAAAAGGGACAACCACATTGCTAGGTGTTTATTATTGACCGCCAGATAGTCAGCGGGAAACTGAGGAACAAATATGTGCGCAATTCGCAGAGGTGTGTAAAAATAATAAGAGAGTAATTATATTAGGCGATTACAACTTTCCCAAAATTAATTGGGATAGTCATCACGTTAAGGGCTTAGATGGAGTAGAGTTCATAAAATGTGTACAGGAGAATCTTTTGGCTCAATATGTAGAGGACCCAACAAGCGATGGCGCAGTGCTGGACCTAATTCTGGGGAATGAAGCCGGACAGGTGGTTGATGTGTTGGTGGGGGAGCATTTTAGTGATAGCGATCATAACATGGGGCAATTTGAATTTGTTATGGACAAAGAAATAGACAAAAAGTGGTTTTGGATTGGGGGAAGAGTAGATTTTAACAAAATAAGGCAGGATCTGGCCAAGGTAGACTGGAAAGAGTTACTTGTGGAGAAACCTACAGAAGAGCAGTGTGGGGCATTCAAAGATGAGGTGGGGAGGGTGTAGGCCATATTTGTTCCCTCTAGAGTAATAGGAAGCAGTGACAAGCCCAGAGAACTATTGATGACCAGAGACATTGAGGATACGATGAGAAGGAAAAGAGAGGCTTTTAACAAGTATAAGGAGAGCAAGAAATCCAGGTACGACCTCCGCAAAGCCATCTGAGATGCCAAGAGAGAATATCAAACCAAGCTAGAATCACAGACAGACTCTCGGCAAGGACTGAACAACATAACGGGCTACAAAGCGAAGCCAAGCAGTATCTCCTCAGCAGTACACCCCTCCCCGATGAACTCAATGCATTCTATGCTCGGTTTGAGCAGGTAACCAACAATCCGCTGTCAAGTGCCCCAACAGCCCATGACTCACCCATACCCACCATCACAACTTCCGAAGTCAGACCGGCCTTCCTGAAAGTGAACCCTCGGAAGGCGACAGGCCCGGACAGGATCCCTGGTCGTGCACTCAGAGCCTGCGCGGAACAGCTGGCAGAGGTGTTCGCGGACATCTTTAACCTGTCCCTACTCCACTCCGAGGTCCCCACCTGCTTCAAGAAGATCACCATCATATTGGTGCCAAAGAAGAACCAGGCAACGTGCCTCAATGACTACCGTCCGGTGGCCCTGACTTCAGTCGTAATGAAGTACTTTGAAAGGTTGATCATGAAGCGCATCACCTCCATAATGCCAGAACGCCTTGATCCACTGCAATTCGCATACCGTCGCAACCGGTCCACAGCAGACGTCATTTCCCTGGCCCTACACTCATTCCTAGAGAATCTCGACAACAAGGACTCCTACATCAGACTCCTATTTATTGACTACAGCTCCACCTTCAACACCATAATCCCAGCCAAGCTCATATCAAAGCTTCAAAACCCAGGACTTGTCTCCCCACTCTGCAACTGGATCCTTGATTTTCTGACCAACAGACCACAATCAGTAAGAATGAACAACAACACCTCCTCCACAATAGTCCTCAACACCGGGGCCCCGCAAGGCTGCGTACTTAGCCCCCTACTCTGCTCCCTGTACACACACGACTGCGTGGCAAAATTTGGTTCCAACTCCATCTACAAGTTTGCTGATGATATGACCATATTGGGCTGGATCTCGAATAACAACGAGTCGGAATATAGGAGGGAGATAGAGAACCTAGTGGAGTGGTGCAGCAACAACAATCTCTCACTCAATGCCAGCAAAACTAAAGAGCTGGTCATTGACTTCAGGAAGCAAAGTACTGTACACACCCCTGTCTGCATCAACGGGGCCGAGGTGGAGATGGTTAGCAGTTTCAAATTCCTAGGGGTGCACATCTCCAAAAACCTGTCCTGGTCCACCCACGTCGCGCTACCACCAAGAAAGCACAACAGCGCCTATACTTCCTCAGGAAACTAAGGAAATTCAGCATGTCCACATTAACCCTTACCAACTTTTACAGATGCTCCATAGAAAGCATCCTATCTGGCTGCATCACAGCCTGGTATGGCAATTGCTCGGCCCAGGACCGCAAGAAACTTCAGAGAGTCGTGAACACCGCCCAGTCCATCACATGAACCTGCCTCCCATCCATTGACTCCATCTATATCTCCCGCTGCCTGGGGAAAGCGGGCAGCATAATCAAAGACCCCTCCCACCCAGCTTACTCACTCTTCCAACTTCTTCCATCGGGCAGGAGATATGAAAGTCTGAGAACACGCACAAACAGACTCAAAAACAGCTTCTTCCCCGCTGTTACCAGACTCATAAATGACCCTTTTATGGACTGACCTCATTAACACTACACCCTGTATGCTTCATCCGATGCCAGTGCTTATGTAGTTTCATTGTGTACCTTGTGTTACCCTATTATGTATTTCCTTTTTTTCCCATGTACTTAATGATAGCGGAAAAATACTTTTCACTGTACCTCGGTACACGTGACAATAAACAAATCTAATCCAATCCAATCCAAGACTGCAGAGACATTAGTGGAATACAGGAAGTGCAGGATAGAGCTTAAGAAATCTTAGGAGAGCAAAGAGGGGATATGAGTAAGCTCTGGTGGATAGAAGTAGGGAAAATCCCAAGAAACTCCTTCTCCTGCCCCATCTCCGAATCAATCAGGATGTTCGACATACTATGCAGAAGGATTTCTAAGGACTGAAGGCGCGAGCACCCACTGAGGAAATTTCTCTCTCAGCTGAAAGGATTCTTTTCTCCGCTTCATCCATTCTCTTCAGGATATCTTACAATTCCTCAATGTGAGCACCAGTTATCTGTGTTGGGGAGCAGAGACGGTCATCCACGATGGCAGCCATCATCTCGAACGGCATCACTGAAGCATAGGCCTGCTCACCAGCGAAACCGCCACTGAAAACTGGGTCCCACCTTGGCCATCTCGACTGCCTCAATCAACCAAGAATGTTGGCTTAACCCGGCTCTCCATTGCCAACATTTAACCAGGATCTTCCAGGAAAACAGATCATACACATCAAGGTCAAATAATTATAGGTTGTGCATCAGGTTAAAAAAAGAGCGAAAAGGGCAGCACAGTGGTTAGCACAGTTGCTTCACAGCGCCAGGGTCCCAGGTTCGATTCCCGGCTTGGGTCACTGTCTGTGCGGAGTCTGCACGTTCTCCCCGTGTCTGCGTGGGTTTCCTCCGGGTGCTCCGGTTTCCTCCCGCAGCCCAAAGATGGGCAGGTTAGGCGGATTGGCCATGCTAAATTGCCCCTTAGTGTTACGGGGATAGGGCGTGGGTTTAAGTAGGGTGCGCTTTCCAAGGGCCGGTGCGGACCTGATGGGTCGAATGGCCTCCTTCTGCACTGTAGGGATTCTATTCTAACAGGGCTGGACAGATTAGATGCAGAGAGGGTGTTTTGCCTGGTTGGGGAATCGAGAACCAGAGGACACGGTCTCACGATACAGGGATTAGGATTAGGACTGGGATGAGAGATTTCTTCACTCAGAGGGTAGTGGACCTGTGGAATTCTCGACCGCAGGAAGTTGAGGTACCAAATCACGGAATGTATTCAAGTAAGAGATGAGTTTTTTTCAGATTTTAATGGCATCGCGGGGTATGGGGAGAAAGGGTGAATATAGTATTGAGACAGAGGATCAACATGATCATATTGAATGGCGGAGGAGGTCGAATGTCCTATTCTTCCTCCGAGATTCTATGAATCAGCTTTCACATTATTTACATGGAAAAATATTATTCAGTTCTCCCAGAGCCTTACTTCTTACATTGTCATGTATTTTATACAGTTCTGTACGGCCTTTTATGAATATGAGCACTAATTTATGGATTTGAGGCTGATGTTTTTACTGGCTGCAGTTCGACTGAAGCTTCCAATGATTTATAGGAAGGTCTTTTCCACAACGTGAGTTTGGAAGGTGCCCAAGTTGAAATAAGCTATCTCTACCGCCCAGTGGGACAAGGGCAGCAGATACGTGGGAACATCAGTACCTGCGAGTTCCCCATCCCAACTTTGTAATGTACCGCCCGCCGCTCCTTCACTGTCGCTGGGTCAAAACCTTGGAGCGCCCTCCCTAACAGCACTGAGAGTTCCTGCGCCACATGGGCTGCAGTGGATCAAGAAGGCAGCTCACCCCCAGCTTCCCAAGGTCAATTAGGGATGGGCAACAAATGCTGGACTAGCCAGTCACACCCACATCCCATGAAAGAATAAAAACTGAAAGAAAATAAACATGTTCCAGGGTGCAGACAAAATGGGATCAGTGTTTTTACCACCTTGTCAAAAGATGTTGTGAGACTGCAGTCACAAAACTTTACACACTGATGACATGTTCCAGTAATTAAGTGATTGTCATGTTAATTGCTACTTGCAGGATCATGTTGTACAGGTACTAGCTGCCAAATTTACCTGCGTAACATTAGTGGCAACACACAGGAGGGCTGGTTTAGCTCAGTGGGCTAGACAGCTGGTTTGTGATGCAGAACAAGGCTAGCAGCGGGGGTTCAATTCCCGTACCAACTGAGAATTCTGAATTCTCAATCAGTGTACCCGAACAGGCGCCGGAATGTGGCGACTAGGGGCTTTTCATAGTAACTTCATTGCAGTGTTAATGTAAGCCTACCTGAGACAATAAAGGTTATTTATTTATTTATCAGGAGCAACTGATTGTGAAAGTACTTTGGGATATTGTGGGGATGTGACTACAGAAATGTAAGCTTTTCCTTGCAGTCTGTAGAAAAGTGTTAAGATGCATTCTTCATGTAGCAGGTATCACACCTAAAAACATCTGTGCCCCAGAACAAAAGGAAATCTCCGCTCATTGACATGAGTGTCCACTGTGAGCACTAATTGCTCATGATTTTGATATGAAATGCTCATCACGGTTTGATGATACCTCTGATATTTCTTGATAACTTCTTCCATCGGGCAGGAGATACAAAAGTCTGAGAACACATGCGAACAGATTCACAAACCGCTTCTTCCCCACTGTTACCAGACTCCTAAACGACCCTCTTGTGGACTGACCTGATTAATACTACACCCCTATATGCTTCACCCAATGACGGTGTCTATGTATTTACATTGTGTACCTTGTGTTGCCCTATTATGTATTTTCTTTTTATTTTCTTTTTTTCTCATGTACTAAATGATCTGTTGAGCTGCTCACAGAAAAATACTATTCACTGTACCTCGGTACACGTGACAATAAGCAAATCTAATCCAATCCAACTTGATAATACCTAACAAACGATAGTCATTTTATGTCTTCAAAGAGTGTGCATAGTGGTTTTTGGATAAAGGCCAGCACATTGGTATTTGAATCCTGTTGTTTGTAGTTGCCATAATCTGCCTGTTTTTCTCACTCTTCTAAAGATTCGTTGAATGAAAGGGGAAAGATTGCTTGGACGAAGCCTGCTTGCTTTGGACAGAATCCTAACGCACAGACAAGTGTAAACGGGACTGCTTTGGCCGTCAGTACCAACCACTCCCACGTAGGACTTCCTGTCAACAAGGTTATTGACATTGATGGAGTGAAATCCGAAGAGGCTCGGGCTAGACCTGAAGACCTGAGTTTTGAGGGATATATTTCAGAACTGAAAAGTTGCCAGGGGAGGATGCGCACGGGAGTTTATCGCATGTCGGAACTGCCATCACTGATCACAGTAAAGAGCGAGAGGAGTAAGACATTACAGGAACAACATAAAGCTACTTTTGTCTGACTCTTGGTTTTACATCCTTCTTTAAAATGGTGACAAATTTTTTGTTTCAAGTAATATTTGGAAAATTGTGATTAAAAACAGTAACTTATTGCTGAAAACTAGATAATTAGAGCTCGTGATTGAGTTACTTCATCCCATAGCTCCAGCACTGGTCGAGCGACATTGAACAAAGATTTACCCACTTTAAAATCTATAACTCTGAGAAATGAGAGCTGATTTTTGGTTAATTCAGTGATTCCAACATGTGATTGTAATAGTTCTAACTAGGCGAGTAAAATATTGGCATGTTTCATGTACAACTTACTAACATTCAGTTTTTGAGACAGTAACAATCTTACTTTGGGATGACATTGACTCAGTACAAGAGAAGTTGGATGTTAATGAGTGTGGCTTTTGCAAACCAAAGCTGTTGTTGATCGGGTTACTTTGGAGCACGTTTTAACTCCACATCCTAGCTGGGTTAGGTTCACGGGTGCAAACAAATGGCTGATCTTTGTTTGGAATATATATATATATATAGTGAGGAGCTTGTTCCTTGGTGTCATCGTCTCAGAATGTTGACCACCATGGTTCTCCACCTCTGTCTGTCCCATTTTACCCTTACACGTTCCAGAACCTTAACTCCATCCAGTCGATTATATTCATTTTCTCCTCTGCTACCTTCTGTTATATTTTCCCTCCATTTTCCTTTCCAATCCTCCCATGATCCAAACCATAGGAATAAGGGGCAGAATTTAATAGTTGTAGCAGTGGGCCCGTCCACCGGCTGGAGAGTTGCTGGCAGCCCCGCCATGGCCATTTCCGAGACCCCCATCAGGATTTAATCCAAGTCAGGAGGTGGAATTTAATTCTGCAACCCCCCCCCCCCCCCCCCCTCCCCGCCAGTGGCGGGAGGGCCTTTAGTCAAGTGGGAGGATGGCCAATGGGAACCCTGCTACCTTTCCATCTCCACCCCAATTAAGTTAGTGGTGGGAAGGCTCATAGACAGCCTTCCTGCCCCACTGCCAGTTGAGGCCATTAATTGGACAATTAATAAATAAAGGCCTTACACCTACAACCTGTATTAATCCAGCGGTAGGTGGGAGGCTCGCTAAATGGGGGGCACAACAAACAAACTTGGGTGCTTGAGAGTGGGGGCTTCACTCATTCAATGGCACTCAGTGCCTGATCGAGGGAGCTGGCATCTGGAAAGTGAATGGTTGGGGGGAGGGTGCTGTTGAAAGTCACCCCTTGCCCTTGCCTCCAACTCCCTCCCATGCCCCTCCACCCCTTTCTCACCACCTGTGACCTGGGATCCAGTGATGATACTGGATCTCGAGCGGGTCTAGTACAGATGGCAGCCACAGCCACGCTCCCCCCCCCCGCCACAGTGGAACTATTGGTCAATAAACCGCTGGCCTCTGGTTGGCCAGCAACTCTCAGGGGTCCTTGATCCTGGGGAAGACCCAGCGCTGTCCTGTCAAGTGCCTGTGTGACACTTAATTTGGTGGGCCTTCCCCAAAGGTGGTACGGTTGGCTCTCCAGCCAGCGGGTCAGACCTCTGTCACCTCCATTAAATAGAGCTCAGATAATCTGGTGGCCACTGTCGGTGTTCCTGGCTCCACCAAGGGCTATTACCGCCACACCTCCTGGTGCCTGGCAGATGTCCCGCCTCTGAGAGCTTTCAGTCAATCAGAGACCAGCAACTCCGCAGTACCACAGTGCCACCAGGAACAATGGCCACTGTCGGTGCCCCAGTAGGTCCATGGAGGTCTCTGGAGCCCGTAAAGCAGGTAATGGGGGAGGAATCACCAAGGCCAGCCAGGGGGAGCGGTAGTGGGGGATATCTTTTGATGGGTCCCTCCCTTGCTGCTGGCTTCACCCAGGATGCCCAAGAAGGAAGGACAACTCCCAACCCCCCTAAGCCTGCCAGGATTTACCTGGTGGTTTGCCCACATGTCATGGCCCAGCTGCTGCTTGTTAAATACCAGGGGCGGGATTCTCCGTCGATGGGATCCTCCGCTTCACCGGCAGTGCACGCACGCCCACAGATTTCCCAACAACGTGGGGGTGGCTACAATGGGAAACAACATTGGCCGGCTGCCGGGACAGAGGATCCCGCTGCCGGCGGGGGCGCACCGCACCAGAAAAGGGGTGCGGCGGGGCGGAGAATTCCGCTCCAGAAGTGGCAGGAGGAGGCCCTTAAGTAGCTCCAGGTGGAGTATTAAATTCTGCCCATAGGTTCTTTTATTGATGTCTCTCAAATGTCCATCAGCACAGCCATGACGTGGAGATGTCGGCGTTGGACTGGGGTGAACACAGTAAGAAGTTTCACAACACCAGGTTAAAGTCCAACAGGTTTGTTTCAAATCACTAGCTTTTGGAGCAATACTCCTTCCTCAGGTGAAAGCTAGTGATTTGAAACAAACCTGTTGAACTTTAACCTGACGTTGTGAGACTTCTTACTGTCATCATCACAGTGTTTGGCATTTTAGGACTTTCATAGAATTTACAGTGCAGAAGGAGGCCATTCGGCCCATCTAGTCTGCACCTGCCCTTGGAAAAGGCACCCTACCTATGCCCACACCTCCACCCTATCTCCCGTAACCCAGTAACCCCACCTAACCTTTTGGACACTAAGCGGCAATTTAGCATGGCCAATCCACCTAACATGCACATCTTTGGACTGTGGGAGGAAACCGGAGCACCCGGAGGAAACCCACGCAGACACAGGGGAGAACGTGCAGACTCCGCACAGACAGTGACCCAAACGGGAATTGAACCTGGGACCCGGGCGCTGTGAAGCAAGAGTGCTAACCCACTCGATGATGGAACAAAATGACAGCAAGTTCGTTCCTATAAAGCTCTTCAATATGTGATGTTTGATTGCAGTGACGTTTGCAGTGAGTACACTGGCCTGTAGGCATTAGTCTACATTTGTGCCAAATAGAGTTTTCTCGATACTCCGCAAGGTCGAGTTTTATAACAAGCTCCCTCTATCCAGCTGCTCAGCAAGAGGGATGAGAAAAGGCCATTTGGCTCACGATAACTGTCCACCCAGTAGTTAAACTGTTCCACGTCAGCCTCCAATTGTTTTAAATGCTTTTAACACCTGCATCTCTACTGTTTTTATGGATTTATGTTGAATCAATTTATTAGGGTTAGGGTTAGGGAATTTCTATCATCCTATCTTATTTTCCAATGTGACTCACAATGTTCTTGGCAAGATGGTTGACGAAAGAATCAGAGGACAAGTGAAGGAAAATAGTTTTTTTATACAACAAGTTGTTACGATCTGTAATGCCTGACGGGGTGTTGGAAGCAGATTGAATAGTAAGCTTCATAAATTGGAGAAAATGGAGGCCTTTCAGCCCTTCAAGCCCGCTCCGCCGTTCATTATGATCATGGCTGACCGTCCAACTCAATACCCTGATCCCGCTTTCCCCCCCATGTCCAAAGATCCTCTTCACCCCAAGTGCTATATCTAACTGCTTGAAAACATTTGCCTTCAACTACTTTTCTGTGGTAGCAAATTGCTTCACTGTCGCTGGGGCAACATCCCTCCCTCACAGCACTGTGGAAGTAGCTACATCTCAGGGACTGCAGCGGTTCAAGAAAGCAGCTCACTACCACCTTCGGAAGGGCAACGGGATGGGCAATAAATGCTGACCTAACCAGTGATGCCCACATTCCTAAAAAAAACATAATTCAACAGACTCACCACTCTCTGGGTGAAGAAATGTCTTCTCAAAGAACAAAGAAAAGTACAGCACAGGAACAGGCCCTTCCAGCCCGTGCCGACCATGCTGCCCGACTAAACTAAAAGCTTCTACACTTCCTGGATCCGTATCCCTCTATTCCCATCCTATTCATGTATTTGTCAAGATGCCCCTTAAATGTCACTATCGTCCCTGCTCTCAGTCCTTAACCCTGTATCCTCAGACTGTGACCCCTGGTTCTGGACACCCCCACCATCAGGAGCATCCTTACTGCATCTACCCTGTTGAGTCCTAGAACTTTATAGGTTTCCATGAGATCTCCCTCATTCTTCTGAACTCCAGCGAATACAATCCTAATCGACTCAAGCTCTCCTCATACCCGCCACGTCAGTCCCGCCATCCCAGGAATCAGTCTGGTAAACCTTCTCTGCACTCCAACTAGAGCAAGAACATCTTTCTTCAGGCGGCACGGTGGCACAGTGGTTCGCACTGCTGCCTCACAGAGCCAGGGACCTGAGTTCAATTCTGACCTTGGCTGACTGGTAGGAATTTGCACGTTCTCCCAGTGTCTGCGTGGGTTTCCTCCGGGCGGTCCGGTTTCCTCCTACAAGCCACACTAAAACTTCCCCTTTAAGTTCACATATGTGCAGGTTAGGTGGAGTTACGGGAATAGGGTGGGGGAGTGGGCCTATGTACATTGCGCTTTCAGAGGGTCGGTGCAGACATGATGGGGAAAATGGCTTCCTTCTGCACTGTAGGAATTCTATGGGTCTATAAGGAGACCCAAACTGCACACACTATTCCAGGTGTGGTCTCACCAAGGCCCTATATAATTACAGCAAGACAGCCCTGCTCCTGTACTCGAATCCTCTCTCTATGAAGACCAACATACTATTTGCCTTCTTTACCGCCTGCTGCACCTGCATGCTTACCTTCAGCGACTGGTGTACGAGGTCACCCAGGTCTCGTTGCACATTCCCCTCTCCTAATTTGTTGGCATTCAGATAATGCTCTGCCTTCCCATTTTGCTCCCAAAGTGGATAACCTCACATTTATCCACATTATACTGCATCTGCCCTGCATTTTCCCATTCACTCAGCCTGTCCAAATCACACTGAAGCATCTCTGCATCCTCCTCACAGCTCACCCTTCCACCCAGCTTTGTATCATCTGCAAATCTGGAGATATTACATTTGGTTCTGTTAACTAAATCATTAAAAAAAAACATATTTTATTGCAAACATGTATCACAACAGGTTACAGCCAATGAACACCCTGGGAAATATACTTCCCAACAGTCAACTATACAGTCTCTGCAGATTTGTCCCCTTTTTCACCCCACCCCCCCCCCTTCCCCGTGACAAACAGCCCCTCAAACACGGTCACAAACATCCCCCACCTTTCCTTAACCCCCCCCTGAAAAGCCCCTTAACTCATACTTTTTCTTCTCTAATCACAGGAAGTCGTACAGGTTACCCAACCAAGCCGCTACCCCCGGTGGCGATGCCAACCGCCACTCCAGCAAAATTTACTGCCATGCAATCAGAGGGGCGAAGGCCACAACATCGGCCTTCCTCCTCTCCGTGAGCTCCAGCTTCTCTGAAGCCCCAAATATCGCCACCATAGGGTCCAGGTCCACCACCTCCTCCACTATCCTGGCTAAGGGGCTGGTGTAGCACAGTGGGCTAAATGAAATGAAAATCGCTTATTGTCACAAGTAGGCTTCAAGTGAAGTTACAATGAAAAGCCCCTAGTCGCCACATTCCGGCGCCTGTTCGGGGAGGCTGGTACGGGAAATGAACCGTGCTGCTGGCCTGCCTTTGTCTGCTTTAAAAGCTAGTTTTTTAGCCCTGTGCTAAACCTGCCCCTCAAACCGCCGGCTTGTAAAGCAGAACAAGGCCAGCAGCGCGGGTTCAATTCGTGTATCAGCCTCCCCAAACAGGCGCCGGAATGTGGCGACTAGGGGCTTTTCATAGTAACTTCATTTGAAGCCTACTTGTGACAATAAGCGATTTTCATTTCATTTCATTTCAAGACCGCGAACACTCCCGCCCAGAATCTTCCCAATTTTTCGCAACCCCAAAACATGTGCGCGTGTCATCTGAATCATTAATATATATTGTGAATAGCTGGAGTCCCAGCCCTGATCCCTGCAATACCCCACTAGTCACTGCCTGCCATTTGGAAAAATACCCATTTATTCCTACTCTTTGTCTGCCAACCAGTTTTTTATCCCACCTCAAGACACTACCCCGAATCCTTTAATTTTAATTTCAAAAGAGAATTAGATGTATCCTTGAAAGGGAAACATTGACAGAGCTGTGGTGAAGAGCAAGAGAATGGGACTAATGGATAGTTCTTTCCAAGAGCCGCCATAGGTACATGCACAGAATGGCCTCTTTTGCTGTATGTTTCTAAGTCACTTATTGTTTTATATACTTCAGCAGGTCCTCTGTTAACAACCCTTTTTTCCCTCTCTGTGTTGAGATGGATGCCTGGAATTTCTGAATGGCTGTCACTTTGCTGAATGATTGACAGAACCTTTAATCAGTCGAAGTTGCATTGATCAGCGGAGGGAATTCCACCCCACCAAGGTCGAGTTTTTTAAACTCGGGAGGCAGTGGCGTAGTGGTATTAACGCTGGACTAGTAATCCAGAGACCCAGAGTCATGCTCTGGAGACCTGGGTTCAAATCCCGCCAGGGCAAATGGTGAAATTTGAATTGAATTGGAATCTGGGCGGCACGGTTTCACAGTGGGGCCCAGGTTCGATTCCCGGCCTTGGGTCACTGTCTGTGCGGACTCTGCACGTTCTCCCCGTGTCTGCGTGGGTCTCCTCCGGGCGCTCCGGTTTCCTCCCACAGTCCAAAGATGTGCAGTCCTTACTGTATATGTGATTCCAGACCCACAGTAATGTGGGTTAAATACCCTCCGGGATGAGCAATGAATGCTGGCCCAGCCAGCAATGCCCACATCTCATGAACAAATTTTAAAAAACATTTACTGCTTAAGGGTAGACTTATAATTTGATTAATCTGATGGCTGCGACCTTGCTGTGCACAAAATCACAGAATTGTTATATCAGCATAGAAAGAGGACATTCAGCCCATCGCATCTGCACCAGCTCTCCAAATGAGCAATGCTCCGAGTTCAATTCTCCCGCCTTCGCCCGTAACCCTGCACATTCTTTCTTTTCAGATAATAATCCAATTCCCTCATGAAGGCCTCGATTGGGCCTGCCTCCCAACTCGCTCACAGGCAGCACATCCCACGTCTTAGTCACTCACTGCATAACTCCTGTGTCTGCTACAAAATGGCAGTGACTATTCTGAAGGTGATCAAATGGATGTGAAAATGTTCCAGACGTTGTGGGGATGTTAAGGCGGGATATAAATTCGGCTTATTTGATCCTCAAATCTTTTGTCTGTCATGCACCTGCCTGACGCCCAAGATGCTGAAGAATGCCATAGAGCAGAAAGGAGGAAACTGGAGCACTCTGAGGAAACCCACGCATTTCTCCCCCAGTCCTTCTGATCTCTGGAATTTCAAACCAGGTTCCCACAGAGACTATTTAAGGAGTCACTTTAAAAGGAATAGGTTAGCTCGGCAGTGAGACTGTGCTCCAGATCTTAAACTACTTGCAATAAATGCCACAGGAAGATTAAATTGAAATGACAGTGGAAATCTCAGATGTCTGCTGTTATAAGATTAAACACTGAACAGGATATATGGCCCTTTGAACTTCATTTTATTTAATATCTTCACTATAAACATTGAGACTAGAAGCTGCCTCATAAATAACCCAAAGATTTACTTTCAAATATTCATTTCAAGTGAACTATTCTACATTTTCTGTGCTGTTTAGTTAGCTCCTGAAACTCCAGGATCCTGTTATTTTGTTGTCTAAATGTGATTTCTCTCTTTTTTTATGAATCCTAGAAAATATTTGTATGTGGGAGAAAAAAATTGTTCGATAAACAATGCAAAAAGACTGCATCAATTTGAAGTTCTTTTAGTCAGTCATTGTAATTATATAGTTTGTTCATAGAAATTCCTTTGTGAAAATGTGACACTAATTAGGGTAACTTGTTTATTGTGACTGTAAATATAACTTTGTAATGGTATGTATTTTGTTAATCAAAATTGCTGGAAATGCTCAGCAGGTCAGGCAGCATCTGTGGAGATAGAAACCAAGTTAGTGGGCTGAATTCTGTCGGGCCGAAAGGGCCCCGAAGGTGAGCTGGAAAGCAGGGGCAACCCTGTCTTGTCTGTTTGGGTCCCAGGTGCATTTTAGGCCCATCTGGAAACCAATCCGTCACCTCAAAGAACTGCCAGCCAATCAGAAGGCAGGCAGCTAGTCAGTCTCAGCAGCGCCACCAGGAGAAGTGGTCACTGCTGCAACTGCACCCAGCTGAGAGAACGCCGTTCTCTCGGATGAATGGGACCGAGGTTCGTTGGGGCCAGTGTGGAATACCCCGGCATAAGCTGGTGAGGGCATGAGAAGTGTTTCTGCGGGGTATGGCCGTTGCCGCCAGGGTGCCCCCATCGTAGGCCATGGAGTGCCCAATTAGGATGACCCATTAACCCCTCCACCCCAAGTCCGCAGGGTTTACTAGGGTCCTCCTGCCATGGTGGTTAGCAGCAGGAAGTGGTCTGTGATTGCCCACCTAAGTGATATAATTGGCCTCTGTGGAGGTGGGCCATCCTTCATCTACTCCATCACTGATAAAATACACACACCCTCCTCTCAAACACCCCCTCCCGCTATCCCTCGCCCTATTACAGCCCCACATACACCCCAGTCCGTCCCCAGAGGGCAGCTTAAAATCAAAGAACTTGCGACAGACCCTCTGTTTTTATACTTACATAGGATTTGGGATTTTCAAACCGATGTTTTGGCATCATGGTAGCACAGTGGTTAGCCCAGTTGCTTCACAGCTCCAGGGTCCCAGGTTCGATTCCCGGCTTGGGTCACTGTCTATGTGGAGTCTGCACGTTCTACCCATGTCTGCGTGGGTTTCCTCTGGGTGCTCCGGTTTCCTCCCACAGTCCAAAAAAGATGTGCAGGTTAGGTGGATTGGCCACGCTAAATTGCCCTTAATGTCCAATAAGGTTAGATAGGGTTGCTGGGTTATGGGGATAGGGTGCAGTTGTGGGCTTAGGTGGGGAGCTCTTTCCAAGGGCCAATGCAGACCCGATGGGCCGAATGGACCTTCTGCACTGTAAATTGTATGATTCTATGATTCAATGAATCCATACAATTATAATCGGGGAAACTTGTTAATGGTAACTGAATTGGACCTAGATGGGGGTTATTCGATGAGTGCACTCTGTGATTCTATCCACCTCTCTGCTGTAATCATGGATTAACGCTAATGAGTAATTAACGCTGTGGAGTTGTGATACTGATTAAATAGCAAAAGTTCTCTGATACAAAAGTTAACGATTGGATTGGATCTGTTTATTGTCACGTGTACCGAGGTACAGTGAAAAGTATTTTTCTGCGAGCAGCTCAACAGATCATTAAGTACGTGAAAATAAAATTAAAATAAAATGTATAAAAGGGCAACACAAGGTCCAGCAGGCAAAGTCATAGACACCGGTATCGGGTGAAGCATACAGGAGTGTAGTGTTAATGAGGTCAGCCCATAAGAGGGTCATTTAGGAGTCTGGTGACAGTGGGGAAGAAGCTGTTTTTGAGTCTGTTCGTGCGTGTTCTCAGACTTCTGTATCTCCTGCCTGATGGAAGAAGTTGGAAGAGTGAGTAAGCCGGGTGGGAGGGGTCTTTAATTATGAGTGGGAAGACAGCACAACACTTGCCTCCATTTTGTGCAGACAGTTTTGCGTCCTTAGTATTTTGATGAGTCAAATGGAATGACACTTCAGCAGCAGACTGACAGAGACCCATAAGATTAGTTACCTGCAGTGACCGTTTTAAGCTACATTGGTGAATATTCCACCTGTTGCCTGCTTAGTGTGTGAAATCATGTGGGAGGAGATGGGCTGAATGGACCCCGACTGAGCTCTTAACAAAACTCTACTGGATTTCAAATTCAAATCATCCTGAAACCGGCTTCAAGTATAAACCTCCGCTTTTGCTCGTTAATGGGTTTTTTTTTCCAGGGCAATTGGCTGCCACTGTGCTATTGCATAATGTCTGGCACTAACAGTGGTGTGACATTTTCCCCACACGCCAGTCAGGGCAAGAGAGGCCCTTTTTATTTGCCAACTCACAGTTCCTGTGCATCCAGGCAGCACGTATACGGGCAAGGAAGGTGAGAATACAATGAAGCATTTCCTGAATATTGCTGAAAGGAGAGACATGCTGCTGAAGCTTTTCACCTTGCACTCATCAGAACGAACACAAGGACGCCAAATTTCAAACCGTCGCCAGACTTTACAGGAGGATCGGATGCTGATTGGTTAACAAGTTGGCAGTTTGACTCTGACTGGCTGAGGCATTGTCATTATAATGGTTCAGGAGGCCTGGGAAGGTAAATCCGAAAGAAGTTTAATTTGACAACAAAAGTAAAGGCTGCAACGCGGCTCACAGTCCCAAGGGAACAATCGCGACTATTGCTCTCGTCAGTTCCAGTCCAGGCCAGTTTTTATTTTTATCTTTTAAAGATATTTTATTACAAACAATTCCTTCCCCTCCAGCAGCTCCGACTCCTCCGAAACCCCAAAGATCGCCACCATAGGGTCCAGTCTGACCTCAGCCCCACTATCCTGGATAACGTCCCAAACAACGCCTCCCAAAAGCTCTCCAGCTTCTCGCAGCCCCAGATAATGTGAGCATTATTCGTCGGCCCCTGCCCACACTTCTCACACCCATCTTGGCCGAACCCCGATGGGCCATCGCCAAGGTCTCAATCGGCAATGCAAATAACAACAGCGACAGGGGCCACCCCTGCCTATTTCTCCTGTGGAACTCGAAATACCCCAAACTTGTCTCATCCGTCCGCACACGAGCCACCAACAAACTTCAGCCCAAACCCAAACCAGCCAGAATTTCAAACATGTACCTCCGTGTCCATGGATACAATAACCTCCACTGCCTGCCCCCCTGACGGAGTCATAACAACAATCAACAGCCTCCTAATATTGCTGGAGAGCTGCATACGCTTCACAAAACCTGTCTGATCCTCCGGGACCTCCCCACGCTGCCAAGCTACACGCCAACACCTTCGGCAGTACATTCACATCCGTGTTCAACAAAGAGATGGGCCTGTAGGACCCGCACTCCAGTGGGTCCTTCCCCCTCTTTGGGATCAACAAAATCGATGTCTGTGTCAACGTTGCTGGCAAATCCGCCCCCCCCCCCTCCCTTCACTGCCTCACTGCGCATCCCCAACAGGTGGGGGAGGGGAAGCCAACCCCGTCACAAACTGCATATAAAGCTCCACCACAAAGCTGTCTAAGCCCAGAACCTGCATTCCCCTGACACTATCCATCAGCTCAGCCTCATCCTCAGCCCAACGCTCCTCCAATGCCTGCCTCTTACCCTCCTCCAGCTGTGGGAACTCCAAGCCATCCAGAAACCGTCCCGTATCCCCCACCTCTCCTCCTGCCTCGGCCTCATACAACTTCTCGTCGTACCTCATTTCTCTTTCCCGGCTCCGACACCACCTTTAAAATCTCCCTGGATACCGCCTGCTGCCAAAGCCGGTGAGCCAACATAGGACTCGCCTTCTCTCCAGACTCACACTGCACTCCTCTCGCCCTCCGCAGCTGCCCCACCACCTTGCCCGTCGTCAGCCTGTCAAACTGCCCCTGCGACCTCTTCCTCTCCGCCAACAGCTCCACCATGGGGGCACCAATATCGCCGATCCACCTAGACTATCGTGTCTAACAGCCTCCTTGTCCTATCTTAAACAAAATGATCTCACCTCGGACCACCACCTTCAAAGCTTCGCAAAACGTATACGCCGATATCTCTCTGCTCTGATTACGTTCCACGTAATTCCTAATCGCCACTCTCACCTTCTCACAGAACGCCTTGTCCGCCAGAACTCACGAATTCAACCTCCACCAAGGGCTCCGCACATGCCCCGAGCTAAGCATCACAAACAACAAAGAAAAGTACAGCACAAGAACAGGCCCTTCGGTCCCCCAAGCCTGCGCCGACCATGCTGCCCGTCTAAACAAAAATCTTCCACACTTCCGGGGTCCGTATCCCTCTATTCCCATCCTATTCATGTATTTGTCAAGATGCCCCTTAAACGTCACTATCGTCCCTGCTTCCACCACCTCCTCCGGCAGCGAGTTCCAGGCACCCACTACCCTCTGTGTAAAAAAACTTGCCTCGTACATCTCCTCTAAACCTATGCCCCCTAGTAATTGACCCCTCTACCCTGGGAAAAGGTCTCTGACTATCCACTCTGTCTATGCCCCTCATAATTTTGTAGACCTCCATCAGGTCGCCCCTCAACTTCCGTCATTCCAGTGAGAACAAATCAAGTTTATTCAATCTCTCCTCATAAATGCCCTCCATACCAGGCAACATCCTGGTAAATCTTGTCTGCACCCTCTCTAAAGCCTCCACATCCTTCTGGTAGTGTGGCGACCAGAATTGAACACTATACTCCCAAGTGTGGCCTAACTAAGGTTCTATGCAGCTGCAACATGACTTGCCAAATTTTATACTCGATGCCCCGGCCAATGAAGGCAAGCATGCCATGTGCCTTCTTGACGACCTTCTCCACCTGTGTTGCCCCTTTCAGTGACCTGTGAACCTACACCTATATCTCTCTGATAGGTCAAGGGTCTTGAGGGTTCTACCATTCATTGTATATTCCTTATCTGTATTAGATCTTCCAAAATGCATTACCTCACATTTGTCCGGATTAAACTCCATTTGCCATCTCTCCGCCCAAGTCTCCAAACAATCTAAATCCTGCTGTATCCTCTGACAGTCCTCATCGCTATCCGCAATTACACCAACCTTTGTGTCATCCGCAAACTTACTAATCAGACCCGTTACATTTTCCTACAAATCATTTACATATACTATGAACAGCAAAGGTCCCAGCACTGATCCCTGCGGAACACCACTCGTCACAGCCCTCCAATCAGAAAAGCATCCTTCCATTGCTATTCTCTGCCTTCTATGACCTATCCAGTTCTGTATCCATCTTGCCAGCTCACCCCTGATCCTGTGTGACTTCGCCTTTTGTACCAGTCTGCCATGAGGGACCTTGTCAAAGGCCTTACTGAAGTCCATATAGACAACATCCACTGCCCTACCTGCATCAACCACCTTTGTAACCTCCTCGAAAAACTCTAACAAGTTAGTGAGTCACAACCTCCCCTTCACAAAACCGTGCTGCCTCTCGCTAATACGTCCACTTGCTTCCAAATGGGAGTAGATCCTGTCTCGAAGAATTCTCTCCAGTGATTTCCCTACCATGGACGTAAGGCTCACCGGCTTTTAGTTCCCTGGATTATCCTTGCTACCCTTCTTAAACAAAGGAACAACTTTGGCTATTCTCCAGTCCTCCGCGACATCACCTCAAGACAGTGAGGATCCAAAGATTTCTGTCAAGGCCTCAGCAATTTCCTCTCTTGCCTCCTTCAGTATTCTGGGGTAGATCCCATCAGGCCCTGGGGACTTATCCACCTTAATATTTTTCAAGACATCCAACACCTCGTCTTTTTGGATCTCAATGTGACCCAGGCTATCTACACACCCTTCTCCAGACTCAACATCCACCAATTCCTTCTCTTTGGTGAATACTGATGCAAAGTATTCATTTAGTACCCCGCCCATTTCCTCTGGCTCCACACATAGATTCCCTCCCCTGTCCTTCAGTGGGCCAACAATTTCCCTGGCTACCCTCTTGCTTTTTATGTACGTGTAAAAAGCCTTGGGATTTTGCTCAACCCTATTTGCCAATTACTTTTCGTGACCCTTTTTAGCCCTCCTGACTCCTTGCTTAAGTTCCTTCCGACTTTCCTTATATTCCACACAGGCTTTGTCTGTTCCCAGCCTTCTAGCCCTGACAAATGCCTCCTTTTTCTTTTTGACGAGGCCTACAATATCTCTCATTATCCAAGGTTCCTGAAATTTTCCATATTTATCCTTCTTCCTCACAGGAACATGCCAAACCTGAATTCCTTTCAACGGACATTTGAAAGCCTCCCACATGTCAGATGTTGATTTACCCTCAAACATTCGCCCCCAATCTAGGTTCTTCAGTTCCCGCCTAATATTGTTATAATTAGCCTTCCCCCAATTTAGCACATTCATCCTCGGACCACTCTTATCCTTGTCCACCAGTACTTTAAAACTTACTGAATTGTGGTCACTGTTCCTGAAATGCTCCCCTACTGAAACTTCTACCACCTGGCCGGGCTCATTCCCCAATGCCAGGTCCAGTACAGCCCCTTCCCTAGTTGGACTATCTACATATTGTTTTAAGAAGCCCTCCTGGATGCTCCTTACAAACTCTGCCCCGTCCAAGCCCCTAGCACTAAGTGGATCCCAGTCAATATTGGGGAAGTTGAAGTCTCCCATCACCACAACCCTGTTGTTTTTACTCTTTTCCAAAATCTGCCTACCTATCTGCTCCTCTATCTCCCGCTTGCTGTTGGGTGGCCTGTAGCAAACCCCCAACATTGTGACTGCACCCTTCTTATTCCTGATCTCTACCCATATAGCCTCACTGCCCTCTGAGGTGTCCTCCCGCAGTACAGCGGTGATATTCTCCCTAACCAGTAGCGCAACTCCGCCACCCCTTTTACACCCCCCTCTATCCCGCCTGAAACATCTAATTCATGGAACGTTTAGCTGCCAATCCTGTCCTTCCCTCAACCAGGTCTCTGTAATGGCAACAACATCATAGTTCCAAGTACTAATCCAAGCTCTAAGTTCATCTGCCTTACCCGTAATACTTCTTGCATTAAAACATATGCACTTCAGGCCACCAGTCCCGCTGTTTTCAGCAACATCTCCCTATCTGCTCTTCCTCAGGGCCATACTGGCCCTATTTCCTAGTTCTCCCACAATCTTTTCACCTTCTGACCTATTGCTCCCGTGCCCACCCCCCTGCCATACTAGTTTAAACCATCCCGTGTGACACGAGCAAACCTCGCGGCGAGGGTATTTATGCCTCTCCAATTTAGATGCAACCCGTCCTTATACAAGTCACACCTGCCCCAGAAGAGCTCAAAGTGGTCCAGATAACGGAAACCCTCCCTCCTACACCAGCTGTTTAACCACGTGTTTAGCTGCTCTATCTTCCTATTTCTAGCCTCACTGGCATGTGGCACAGGGAGTGATCCCGAGATTACAACCCTTGAGGTCTTGTCTTTTACCCTTCTGCCTAGCT